>NC_080542.1:43121759-43721759 GCF_028640845.1 Ahaetulla prasina | reverse complement strand
GTTTATATATCTTGTGCAAGAATTTCTTTTTTAGAGGGAAAAGAGAATGGGGGGTACGTGCATGTTGTTTCTGAATGTTCTTAGGAAGGATCTGAAGCCTTGGGGGCTTGGAAGGCACACTTAGGTTGGATTGGTATATGTTTATGGGAGTGTCATAAAAACACTTTCACACTATATCAAACAGTTTGACAAAAAGCCCTTAGGAGTTTCCTTATCAGATGAAGAATTATTACTATTTTTGTATTCTCCGTGTTTGGGTTTTAGAGTTCTTTTCATTTCCCAATATTAACTTTTTTTAAAAAAAGTAAGATGCAAGTGTGATCTTGTCTTTTTAGGTTTCTGTTGTTCTGAATCCCTGAATTCTGGCAGTATTTAACTTATAGGAAAATATGGTTTGACCATTTAGCTGTTTGAAAACTCATCCTTTCTTTTAAGACTCTGTTCTTCGATGCATAGTGATTTGTCCCATGTCCCATGATCCTTGATAGAACTTGGCATTAAACAAATATGGAAGCCTGGATATTTATTTATTTATTTATTTATTTATTTATTTATTTATTTATTTAATCAAATTTTTATACCGCCCTATCTCCCGAGGGACTCAGGGCGGTTTACAGCCTGGTAAAAACACAAATATAAATACAAGATAAAAACACTATTTAAAAAACTTATTGAATTAGGCCAGATTTAAAATTATAATTAAGATAATAAAACCCCGTTAAAAACTAAATTTAAAATTAAGATTCTAGTCCAGTCCTGCGCAAATAAATAGATGTGTCTTAAGCTTGCGGCAAAAGGTTCGAAGGTCAGGAAGTTGACGGAGTCCTGGGGGAAGTTCATTCCAGAGGGTGGGAGCCCCTACAGAGAAGGCCCTTTCCCTGGGTGTTGCCAGTCGGCACTGCCTGGCAGACGGCACCCTAAGGAGTCCCTCCCTGTGAGAGCGTACGGGTTGGTGGGAGGCAGTCGGTGGCAGTAGACGGTCCCGTAGGTAACCCGGCCCTATGCCATGGAGCGCTTTGAAGATAGTTACCAAAACCTTGAAGTGCACCCGAAAGGCCACAGGTAGCCAGTGCAGCCTGCGCAGGAGTGATGTCACATGGGAGCCATGAGGGGCTCCCTCTATCACCCGCGCAGCTGCATTCTGGACTAACTGGAGCCTCCGGGTGCTCTTCAAGGGAAGCCCCATGTAGAGAGCATTGCAGTAATCCAAGCGAGATGTCATGAGAGCATGAGTGACCGTGCATAGGGCATCCCGGTCTAGGATTTGTAATATTTGTAATATTAATATTACATAACCGCCCGGCCGCCCTGTTTCGGGTAACCCGTTCCCTCCTTCACCAGGGGAGCGGGATGACCCCTTACAGGGATGTGCCGAGGAGTTTAACGGTTATCTATATGATAAAATCGCTTAGCTCCGGGATAGCTTGGACCAAGATTGCGATGATCCGGATGAGATGACTGAGGCACGTCTTGTTGATACCGTTTGGGATGAGTTCGATTCTGTGACTCCCGAGGACGTGGACAGGCTGCTGGGGAGGCTGCATGCCACTACATGTTTACTGGAGAGGCTGCATGCCCCTCCTGGCTGGTGCTGGCCACTCAGGAGGTGACACGAGGCTGGCTCCAGGGGATTATAAATGCTTCTTTGATGGAGGGGATCTTCCCCGCCACCTTGAAAGAGGCGGTGGTGAGACCCCTCCTCAAGAAGCCTTCCCTGGACCCAGCTATTTTGGGTAATTACCGTCCAGTCTCCAACCTTCGCTTTATCGCGAAGGTTGTAGAGAGTGTGGTGGCGTGGCAGTTTCCTCAGTACCTGGAGGAAGCTGTCTATCTAGACCCGTTCCAGTCCGGCTTCCGGCCCGGGCATAGCACGGAGACAGCTTTGGTCGCATTGGTGGATGACCTCTGGAGGGCCAGGGACAGGGGTTGCTCCTCTGCCTTGGTCCTGTTAGATCTCTCATCGGCTTTTGATACCATCGACCATGGTATCTTGCTGCGCCGGTTGGAGGGGTTGGGAGTGGGAGGCACCGTTTATCGGTGGTCCTCCTCCTACCTCTCTGACCGGTCGCAGACGGTGTTGACAGGAGGGCAGAGATCGACCGCGAGGCACCTCACTTGTGGGGTGCCGCAGGGGTCGATTCTCTCGCCTCTCCTGTTCAACATCTATATGAAGCCGTTGGGCGAGGTCATCAGTGGCTTTGGGGTGAGCTATCATCTGTACGCTGATGATACTCAGCTGTACTTTTCCACCCCAGGCCACCCCAGCGAAGCTGTCGAAGTGCTGTCCCGTTGTCTGGAGGCCGTACGGGTCTGGATGGGGAGAAACAGACTCAGACTCAATCCATCCAAGACGGAGTGGCTGTGGATGCCGGCATCTGGTACAGTCAGCTGCAACCGCAGCTGACTGTTGGGGTGAGTCATTGGCCCCGACGGAAAGAGTGCGCAACTTGGGCATTCTCCTGGATGGACGGCTGTCGCTTGAAGACCATGTGGCGGCCGCTCCAGGAGAGCTTTTACCAGGTTCGCCTGGTTCACCAGTTGCGCCTTTCTGGACCGGGATGCCTTATGCACGGTCACTCATGCTCTCGCCACTTCGCCTGGATTATTGCAATGCTCTCTACATGGGGCTACCCCTGAGGTGCACCGGAGACTTCAGCTAGTCCAGAATGCAGCTGCGCTGGTGATTGAGGGAGCACCACGTTGCTCCCGGGTAACACCACTCCTGCGCAGTCTGCACTGGCTACCTGTGGTCTTTCGGGTGCGCTTCAAGGTTCTGGTTACCACCTTTAAAGCGCTCCATGGCTTAGGGCCCGGGTACTTACGGGACCACCTGCTGTTACCTTATGCCTCCCATCGACCCGTACGCTCTCACAGAGAGGGTCTTCTCAGGGTGCCGTCCGCCAAGCAATGCCGGCTGGCAGCCCCCAGGGGAAGGGCCTTCTCTGTTGGAGCACCTACTCTCTGGAACGACCTTCCCCCCGGTTTGCGCCAAATATCTGACCTTCGGACCTTTTGTCGGGAATTAAAAACTCATTTATTCATTCAAGCGGGACTGGACTGATTTTTTAGATTTTTTAAATTTCTAAATTTTTAATTTTTAATTTTTAAATCTTCTGTAATTTTATATGGGGTATTTTAGATTGGTCAATTTGACGGTTTTAATTCGGCCACTATTGAATAGGTATTTTAAATTGATTTTTAACTTTGTATACTTATTGCTTTTTATCTTGGCTGTACACCGCCCTGAGTCCTTCGGGAGAAGGGCGGTATAAAAGTTTAATTAATAAATAAATAAATTAACTAATTAATATTACAAATACTGCACAGATTATATATTGCACATGACATTATCTGTTGCCTAGAAATATACAATTAGTATTTTAAAGAAGATCTTGGGTAGACTTCACATAAGCTGTGCTGGATGAATAATTTGATTCTGGGCTTTCTAAGTTGCATGTTTATAGGTGTGGCAAGCATTTTGTCTTTTCTGTTAGATGGATCTGTGGAGAAAGGTGCAAAGAAGAGCATTACAATGCTTAGTTTGAGAGAACCAGAATTATCTACCTAAACAGGTAAAATTCTGTATAACAACCAAACATGGAGTAGTATTTGCATTATATGGTCTTTATGATTGCACCTATGTATCTTTGTGTAGATTTGTGGGAAATTATGATATTTATTACATATACGGAGCATTGAACATTACTTAAAATGAGGGGTGGAGATTGGGAGTTAATTGTAGGGAATGTATGATGAATTACTGTAGATAACTACCTCTGAAAAGCTTCCTATGGTGATGCTATAAATTCTTCAAGGGCTAAGGATAACATTTCACATTGGAAATGAATTGCGTCATGAGTCTGACTAAGCAATCAGGGGCAAGGAGAAATGCAGAAATGATTGTCTTGATTGCAGTGTTTTACTTGTTCTTTTGAATTATCTGTTTGACAGTCAGTGTAAATGTTGAACATGTCTTTTTTTGGAGTTCTCTTTTGATTGGGGAAATCAATATTGAAACACAGGTAGCATTTTAACAGATGTTTTACCTCATGTTCCAACAAGGTTCTCTCTATGCAAGTTTAGAAGTATAGATTGTTTTGCAATATTATGGCCTCTGTTGAATTTGAATGAGGGATTGGTTAGTGATTGGTTAGTGATTGGAGATTTCTTGGGAAGTATCAGTTGATTGGTGGTTAGGAATGGTACCAAGTCTATTTTGATGATCCTCTTCATCAGTCTGTTGGGCATAGTTTAAATCAGACATTTGACTAGATAGTAAATTGTATCCTGTTCCATTGATCTGGTGATAGCTTTTTTGATGGAATGCTAGAATTTTTCAGTACTGATCTCCCTAAGCCTAAAGAAACCCAATTAAAACTATTTGTAAGAAACCTGGGCTACTGTTGTCCCTCCAAATTCTTGTAAATGTTGACTGTGCCTGATCTATACTTACGCTTAATTAAGTGGACACAATTCTGCAAGCCCCTTTCTGTCTCTGGAGAAACCATTCTAGTTTCTTGGATTCAGTCATTATTCAATACTGCAAAAGTTACACAAATAATCTGAACAGAATAGAACTTTCTTGAAGTATTTATGCCAGTAATACCCCGGAATGTAAATCCATGAACAGTACGTTATTTGAATTCCCAAGACAACAAATTTGAATTGTTCAGTTTAAGCATTTTACTTTGTATAATTTGCTTTGGGCAAGATAGAAGAATGGAATTCCTGACTCCCAAACATCTTAGGAGTTCGTGGCTTCATTAGACATTATTTCGAATGTAATGTTTCAAATTTAAGAAGGGTATTTTTCTTTTTAAAAAACCCAACATCTAAAGAACTATTGCATGGAGTTAAATATGTGACAACTATATTTGCCCTACAAACGGCTCATATCTGTTTGTACTCCTGGCCTGCAAATTTGGGTTGGCTTGCAGAGTTCATCATCGTAGGTAATGTTAGTTCAAGTTTTTTATATATAATTTAGTACTAAATTGCAAAATGTTGCTTTAGAGAATTAGCGCAATTCCTCATTCATGTATACAGCACTGAAAAAAACGTGGCTCAGTGGTCTGAATCAGTGCAAAGCTGCATTCTTGGTTTATGTGATTAAAATTTTGCTCTGAAGAGATTTAGGTGGCTTTTTTTTACTACTTTTGCTCCTCCTCTTTATAACTAATACTGCTATTGTGAAAATTTCAATCTCCTTCATGCAATTTTTGTAAATCAAATATTTACGAGAAAAACACATCTTATGCAAATAAAAGAACAATGGAAGTGATAATGAGATATAGAAACTCCTGTATGAGGAAAGGCTAAAGCATCTGGGATTTTTAATTTGAAGTGAAAGTGGGCAGGAATATAAAAATGTGCAGTGTGGCAATTGTGGGTTCAGATACATTTTTCCTCCCTTTCTCATAGTGGAGAGTTTGGAGGTTCATCTATTACAATTAAACAAAAGGAATTTATGAACTTTAAAAAGCCGTATGGTATTTCTTTACACAAACCAGCAACAGGCAGCCTGCTGGCACCAGATGCAGTGATGTAAAATTAAGGTGGTTTTAAAAGAAGGCTGAGCAAATTTGCAGAAGTTTGAGCTATCAATGGATAGTTGTCTTAATGGCTTTTTTTTATCATGAGAATCATAGGTAATACAGGTAATCCTCTATTTACAACAATACGTTTAGTGACCGTTCGAAGTTACAACAGTACACTTACGAGCATTGCAGGACCTCCATAGTTACATATCAAAATTCAAACATTTGACTGACTCATATTTATACGGTTGCAGTGTGTCGGGGTCATGTGATCCCGTTTTGCGGTGTTCTGACAAGAAAACTCAACGGGGAAGCCAGATTCATTTTACAACAATGTGACTAACTTAATGACTGCAGTGATTTGCTTAAGAAATGTAGCAAGAAAGCTCATAAAATGGGGTAAAACTCACTTAACAAATGTCTGGTTTAGCAACGGAAATTTTGGGCTTGATTGTGGTCATAAGTCGAAGACTATCTGTATCTCTTAATACCAGCTGCTAGGGAGTTAACAGTGGAAGAAGGCTATTGCGAACTTCCTGAATGCATCTGGTTGGTCACCTTGAAACACAGAATTCTGGACTAGATTAGCTCACTGGTCTTCTCCAGTAAGCTCTTAATGTTCTTATCTATCTAATGCATGCTTGTGTAAATGTGTGCGGCTGTAACAAAGCCTACCATTTATGCAAGTACTGTGCTCATTTTGAGCTATATAATATTATTTGGATAATTTATGTGTCTAGAATGGCAGGTTGCAAACTGTGACAATTCGGAGATTGTATAAAGACTGAATGTCCCTTTTGATGGCTGCTGATACTAAATATTGCTGAAAGCATGTTATAGCTATTCAGTAGACAGATCTATTATGAGACTTAATATTTCAATTGTCCATTCAAGATCCTTAAGAAAAAAAGAAATGATTATAGTTAATACTTTTTGCTTTAAAGGCAACGCAGTATATACAAGTGCAGAATAAATACCGGTATATGTAATGCAGTAGATTTTTTTTTAAATATGTAACCGCTGTTTGTAAGGGCCCATCAATTAAAGAATCCTTCATGTGACAATAGATTTCTTCCTGATCTACAATATTTTTGGGGTGTGAAACACTGAGATATATTTGCCCAAATTTATTCTTCCACAGGGCTAAAGGACAAAGTACATTCCATATTCCCAAACCAAATGTATGGATGTAATATGTTATCTCAGAACATGACCTCCAAACCGGAAATTCCCTATCTAAATCCCTGGTAACTCAGGTGATTTGGGGGTAAACATCTGTCTACTCTACTAGGTTATGTGGCTAATAGTTCTGCCCTGCCTTCCAATGCAAGAGCAAGAACTACTGGAGTAATTCCGCTTAACAATATTAGTTTGAACATCAGGGTGTCGGTCATCTTTCTTTCCACTTGGCTGGCAGGTGTGATGGAATACTGGGGATTCTATGACACTCTGTGTGTGTGTGTGTGTGTGTGTGTGTGTGTGTCTGTGTCTGTGTCTGTGTGTGTACATTCTTATTGCACAGTCTTCTTTTTCTTAAATATCTGAACAGCCTTTTTAAAAATTCCTTACCGGCTTCCTGAACAGACAGAACACCTTTTTATCTGTTCTTGGTAGGTCTGCTTTTGGCTCAGCGGTGTGGCTGCCGCATGCTGGTGGCAGCCCTGGCAGGCGAAGAGGAGGAGGGGGGGAGCGCCCCTGTGATGTCACTGGGAAGGAGAAGGCCTGTGAGTGGGTCATTTGGAGGTGAAGCTTTTTGTGAGGAGAGTTCAGGCGGAGTTCAGCTGCATAACATTACGCAAATAGGGGGTGGCTAGAGGAACAGCAGAAACCTCCGAGTTGGAGAGGGGTGATGCAGGCAAAAGGGGCCGCCCTGGCCAATTCCTTGCCACAAAAAAAAGAGGGGGGGTCTGCTTGCTTTTTTTCCTTGCGGCACTCCAGGGATGGAGAAAACACATGATGATGCGGTGTCTGCAGTTTTGTAGCTACAGACAGCTGCTGGAGAGGGACTTTTTTTTTTTAAAAGCCCGTCCTTTTTCTCTCCTCCCTTCCATTCCTCCTCCCCTTCCTTTATTTCATTCATTCATTCATTTCTCTCTGTTTCCTTCTTCCCTCCTCCCCCAGCCTGCGCTTTTCCACATTTGGTTGGGGCTGCGCAAGACACAGCACGCAGCAGGTAAGGAAAGAGTTAAGCTGGTTGAGAGCTGACTTTTCGAGTCGAGGAAAGATTTTGTGTTGCCTTTAATCTATCAGTCCTATACATCACACACATACATACGCACACACAAAACACATGCGCGTATGCTCTCTCTCTCTCTCTCTCTCTCTCTCTCTCTCTCTCTCTCTCTCTCACACACACACACACACACACACACACACACACACACACACACACTCCTTTTTCCCAGGGAGAGGAGAACCAAGTGGCTGGAGAAAAATCCTTCTGCATCCAAGGCAATTCAAGGCCTCTGGCATCTTCCCAAGCATTGAGAACCTGACAACACATTTGTATAATTCCATTATTTTTCTCCCTCCCTTTCCCTCCTCTTTCTGCGGTGGGATAGAGATGTAGTTTTAATACATGTAAATGCAATCCATGATTGCTTCCAGTTCTCTGAGAGATAGCAAAAGAATTCTTGAATTCTAGCAGGAAGTCTTATTTTTTTTGTATGCATGTGTGCTTGAAACTTTTTCTCCCATTTTTATTGAAAAGAGTTACTGCAAAGAACCTCCCTCCCTTCCCTCCTTTCCTCTTGTTAGTTTGGGAGAAGGAAGCATGGAACTGAATGGGAGGTGGAAATGTGTCCAAAATACTATCTAATACCAGGGAGCCTACTTCTATAAAGAACTTTACTCTTCAGAAGGCAGAGCGGCTTGGATTCTATTATTTTTGTAAAAGTAAAAATACATTTTTTAAATTTTTTTTTTTTAAAAAATATTTGTTTGGATTTCTGAATCTATCTTGATCGTGAAGCATAATTCAGGCTAACTTGCTAGCCTAATTTTCAAGGGATTCCTTTGGAATAGAAGAATGGAGATGTGAATATTGTCCTTTGGATGTTTTTTCAAAACTTTCAGCAAGACCTTCCGTGACCAACCTGGTCTGTTTGGTGGATTCCCCAGTTGCCTTTGGATTCCCTAAATACCTCTCCACCAGGGATCAAGGGGGTGGGGGAGTGAAAGCAAGCAAGCAAGCAAGCAAGAGCAGCACAGAAAACAGAAAACAACCAGTCAACTTCCCCTCAGCTCTGTGAATTAAGTATCACTATAGAATTTTGCTCTTTCATCATCAAACTTTTGTTCTGATTCCCTCCTTCCCATTCCACACTAGATCCCAATCCCTCTTACCCCTTGTTCTGCTTGGAGAAGATGTACGAAAGTGTGGAGGTAGCTGGTTTAAACAGCAGCCCTAATTCCTTCTTCATGATGGATTTTTACAACCAGAACCGTGCATGCTTGATCCAGGACAAAGGAGCTGTGAACCCCAATCCCTACAGCACCCCTGTTCGTAACCAGCACTGGAACAATTCCAATCACTGTACGTATAATGTGATCCTCCGGGACCTGAGCGCGTTAAGTTGACATCCCGTTGCCCTGTTTCCTTATTCCCAGCTTTTAAGGTGACCTTATTAAGAAAGACTAGAGAGCCATACAATGGTGCCGACATTTGCAGTATGGGAATCTGTCACCCATGGAATTTGAAATCCTTGGTTGGTTTATGGCAAGTGAAAACCTATTCTGTTGTATTATAGGATAATTGGGTGGGTGGAGGTGAGGATGAAGGATTGAGAATGCATTGCTTTTGTAGTGCTTGGATACTGCTTTTACAAAGATATATATAACTGAGATCTTGCTTTCCTTCTCCTTTCCTTCCTTTCCCCCATCTTCCAGTGGCAGAGGATTTCCCAATTTACTTTTCCCCTTAAATGCATCACATCCCTACCTCTTGTTTTAATCAGTCTGAAGTGTTGAATTCTGCTTTGGTTCCCCCCACCCCACCCCCGCATTTTATGAAAAGCTGCAGAAAGCAGAGTAAATAAATTAAAAAAAATAGAAATCCATATTAGAGCAAGAGTATTATGGTATTTAAAATAATTTTGCATGAATCAGGCATTTCTTTCTAATTCTTGTAAAACTTTGTTATCATCACCCAGATTGAAATACCTTCCTCCACATTTGCAGGGAGGAAAACTGTCTCTGTCCTTTACAGACACGTTTTAGTACTTTTTTCCCCTCTTCCTTGACCCTTTCTTACTTCCCAGTTTTAGACAGCTATTTCCACAGCCTGTTTAATTTGATCCTCCTGTTGTTAAACCATTCTCTCTAAGTAATACTTGAAACTTAAATTTGTAAAGGGTTTGTGTGTATGCTTGAAAAATATGAACAAATTTTAGGGAAGAATATATAAGAAAGACTTGTGGTGCCAAATAAGCTCCCCTCCCCTCTTTTTTCCATCTTGGTGATCTGATATGATCTCTGACAAAATCCAATTAACTAAAGAGTACACCACATCTTTAATCTTTCTATATATACATAGGTGAATTGCCTCTAGGTGGGTGAGTTAGCAAGTGGAAAAGGGAAAGTAGGATTTTGGAAAATAATCAAAAGTTGGGTGTAGTCCTTCAGGATCTTTGTCAGAATGTTTTTTTTTAAATATTGCATGCATCCCATTGTAATCTTCCCTCTGCCATGAACATTCCTTATTAAAATCACACGTCCTTCTGCTGAAAATTTCCCCCCCCCAGCTTAACTATTTTCCTTAAAAGTAAATATTATTGTTTCTAATACCTTCCCTGAGATCTATCCCAGGTCCTACCTAATGTGTACAGACTAATGTGCTTATGATTTGGATTTTAATTTTATGTATTTTCTTCTATCTCCCCTTTTTTTCCTCTTTGTTCTTTCTCAGATATAGGTTTTTGTTTTGTTTAATTTCTTTCCAAAAGGTTGGATGTGGGTGGAGACAGGGACAGGGAATAATCTTTGAAGCACAGTTTGACTCTGACTTGAGAAACAGCATTGAGGGTGGAGTTTGCAGCAATAAAAAAAACACCTACTTAGATAAATTGCTATAATGTCTTAGACTGAATGATAAACTTTCTCTTGGAGAACCACCCACCAAAGTTAAGAGAAATAAGCACTTCACCGATATAACATTATGCCTTTTGGAATAGTTGTTGCATAAATTGTTATTTTGATTTATTAATAACCTTTAACTCCTGTTTTATTCTTCAGCAAGAAGACTTAAATCAAGGGATAAATATAAGTTTAAATTCTTCATTTACAACATGCCCTTTAGTACCCAACACCTTTGTTTTCATGGACCATATTAGACTATAGTTCCATTTTGTCTTTTCCTAACAATAAAAGTTTTTGAGATTCCAAAACATTTTATATATTCTAATTTAGAGGTAGTTGTACAGTCAACAGAATTGAGGGTTAAGGGTTTTTTTTGGACCATACCAGTTCAGCCTAGAGATGAAAAGCTGCTGTGTTTAATGCTTCCCTAAGGGATGTTATTCTATCTGCAGAAAATCAGCATGTCAAGAGAGTTTTGAGTTCTGGCATAATTTTCCTAATACGCTATTTCCTATATTCAGAAAAGGATTTCACTTAATCTTTCTTATTGATCAACACACAACTGCCTTCCTGCAGTGAGTAATCCAGGACAAGTTTGACAAGTCGGTAATGCTTATTGTTTGAGCCTATTCCAGGCAGTCTATACAGTGATATATAAAGCCAGACTGCACTATCTCCATTTTGCAAAAGTAAGACTTGAAAATACAAACTTGTCTAAGACCACCCAGTGAGTTCATGTTTCACAGGAACTTTGAATGGGGGAAAACTCAGTTACAAAAGTGATCACTAGGAATCATAGTTTAAAGCTATGATCTTCCTCAATAAAGCGTGTGAATATTGATATTTGTATTTTTACCTTTGTTCATGTGCCAACCATCTCTCACATTCAAATGCATCTCTGGTAAAACAAGAATAACTTAATGTAAGATTTTAGTGAAGCCAATGGCATAGAGAAAGGGTAATAACAATCTTCTTGATGTATTAGCTTTGCAAAATAAATAAATAAATAACTTTGCCAAAATGTAAAAATTATATTGGGTCTTATACGACAGATATGGATGAATCTCTGATATTGTAGTAATAACTCTGCTCAACCATTGTTATGAGAATTTCTCTTCCTCATAGCAACATTTTACATAAAGCAACAGCATTGTATAGTAAGCTTCTTGTAGGCCTGATTATTCAGTACCAACAACTATTATTTCAAGTGAGGATGCTAGTATTACATAGCACCTTCTGAACTGAATGCCTGAACAGAAAGGTAGGATATACTGTATTTTTCGGACTATGAGACGCTTCGGACTAAAAGACACACCTAGCTTTTGGGGAGGAAAACAAGAAAAAAAAATCTGCCTCTGCCTTCCAGCAATTTGCCTCCTTGCAGCAAATAGAAAACAGCCTGGTCAGCTTCAGCACAACCTGATTTAGCACAAGCAGCTGATTAACGGTTGGATTGGACTCCCGGAATACCACCTATCAACTGTTCCAGGCTGCAGGGATCAACTATTGCTGCTGCCACCTATTGCTACCTCTGCGCACCCCATTTTTGGCCCATTCCAGGTGGTGGGGATTGCTGCCGCTGCCTATCCCCCCCGCCTGGAATGGGCCAAAAATGAGGTGCGTGGAGGTCAAAAATGGGATGCGGAGGCCGAAAATGGGATATGTGGAGGCCAAAATATGGGGCATGTAGAGGCAGTGATAGGTGGCGGTGATGGACAATGGCAATCCCCGCAGGCTGGAACAGCTGATAGGTAGTATTCCAGGAGGCAGATCCAACCGCCAATCAGCGGTTTAGCGCTTCTCGTGCTAAATCAGGCTGTGCTGAAGCTGAGCAGGCGGTTTGCTGTTTGCTGGGAGGCAGAGGCCGAAGGGTAGGGGTTCGCAGGGCTTTGGCAACATTCCCTCTATAAGACACACAAACATTTCCACCCACTTTTTTTGGATGGGGGGAAGTGTGTCTTATAAACTGAAAAATATGGTACATCTCTGTGCAATTCAGCAGGTTCATAAGAACCCTAGTGGCAGTTCCTCTGGCTCATAATTAGTTATCTGCTTATGCTATAGTTGAATTCATATTGAATCACAGAGACAAGAATGTAGCTATATTTGAAAACATGTTAGATAACAGACTCATTAACAGGGTTGCTAGGAGGATAAAATGAATAATCCCCCATAAGCCACCCAGAAGACTTTGGTAGGAAGAAAGCATACAATTGTGGAAAAAAAATCATTTTGCTGCAATCATTCTCTTTCTAAGATTCTGTATGTCATGTAGGTGGAATTTGGACAAAGCCAGTATCCAGATGTTCCAAATCCACTAGTGATTCTAGGACTGAGATTGGTCCTGAATCTTGGTTCCTTGAAGATTCCAATAGGTTAATTTATTGTACACTCTATTTTTTTAAAGCACAGATTATCAATCTAATCATGGTTCCTTGTCTTTCTCTAAAGTTTATGGATTTATTTAAGATAGACTTCTCCTGTTAAATGGTTTATCATATCTATATTCTTTATCAGAGTATAGATAAAGGAGTGTAAACTTGATAAACATTTTTAAAAGGCTCTTCTTATTTCAAAAGACTTTTAGCCTTTTGGTTCTCAGATAGTTGTGTCTCATAGAAGAGGCATTACTATGTTCAAGAGTTCCATGAAACATTTACATTTTCTTTCATTTTAGCTATCACTTTGGATGAGTTAGGGTGGAACGAATGTAGCTGCATTGGTCACAAAGAATTAACAAAAATGTATAAAGAATCTTCAGATGTTAACATTGAAATATACAAGATTATAAAGAATGTCAAAATAGAGAAGCATATATTTATTCAAGAACCTATAGCTAAGAAGGCATGCTCTCAAGCAGTTTGAAATGCCATTAAATTAAAAAAAAATCCTCACAATCAAATGCAGAATCCGACTTGCTTAAACATAGACTCCTTTCAACCTCACAGTTCAGTATTCACATGTACGGTATGCAGCTCATGGTGTGATCACATGTGAGGAAGGCTGTCTGAGCACAGAATGTGAGCTATATGTATAGAATAATTTAATTTTTGTATTTTGTTTTTATTTATTTTTTTAAAAATTGTTCACTGCCCAGAATCACTTTTTGAGATGAGTGGCTATACGAAATTAATTAATCAATAAACAATCAAATCATATTGCAGAGGAATAAAAATTTGTGAGGCACAATACATGACTGCTATTATCAATATTTTAAATTATTTAGTGGCTTTTCTTTTCCTGTATTTCTTCAAGTATCAAAATAACATCAAATTAAAAATCAACAAAACAACCCCTGCTCTCCAAAAGGGATTGTTCATATCCTTTACACAACTAGGACTAATAGATGTTGAAGAAAATGCTATAGTAAAACAGCTGCCCTGGAGATTCCCTTTGGCCTTTAATCTGCAAGTGGGCTCATTAGATCTTTAAGAGCTGTTTTTACCGGATTTTCTCTCTCTTTTTCTCCCCCCTCACTCATCTTTGAAAAAAACACCTGTCCTAAATGCTTGATGTCCCCTCACTATCTATATTGGATTGGCTGGGGAATTCTCTTTCAGCCCCACTTTTCTTCTCTGGCAGTCAGGTTGTTTGCTTTGCGTGGCTCCTGGTATTTTGTTCCCCTCTCCTGTGAATAGGCTAGCGAATAAAACAAGAGAGTTGTCCCCTGGGATCGCTGCTTTGCTGATTTCTACCCAGGCTCCACTCCTTGCCACCCCTATGGATATGTTCCTGCTGTTTTAAAGCAAAACAAAATAAACCAGAACCACACCTCTTTCAAATCTGTATCCTTGTAAGTGAATGCATATGGATGCATAAATATGTAGTTCAACGATTTTTTTTCTGCGTGTGGAGGGGGGAGGGAATATTTGATATTTGTCATTTTCATTCCCCATTTGACTTAAGCTTTTCCCATGAGAAAATCAGGGGGTGGGAAAGAAAGAAATCCCATATTTGGCTGCAGTCTTTGGGGAATTTGCGTTCTCTTTTTTCCTTGGTAATTTTCATCTCTGCCTTTGAAAAACGGGCTGGGAGGGATGGGCAGGCAGCAGGAGGGAGCTGCAGAACCGGAAGTCAGGGATGTCTGCAGAGGGGTTATTTATAGCTGAAGCTGGCTTTCTTGATGCTTTGCATGGCGCAGAAGGGAAATCTCTACCAGTTCCGTAAAGCTCACAAGGGAAATCCTTTTGGCACAGATTTAAATGGGAAAGGAGCCCTACATCATCAGAAAAGATGGTGAAGTTTATCACAAGCTCTATAGGACTTCCTTTCTTTTTCTTTTTTCTTCATGGGACAACTTCACATTTTTAAAAAAGATCCAGATAATAATACATATTTGCTGGTCTATCCATGCATTTCTGGATTCATACTTATTTTGTATGTTCTCCTACACATCCATTGTGTTTTATTTTTGTGTACTGTAAACACAATTATACCAATTAATTATGCATTATATTGTGCACTAACCATATTTCATCCCAAATATTATAATTTAGCAGATAAAACAAGCTATTTTGCAGTGAATATTGTATAATCTGCTTTCTTTTGTCTTAAATTTGGAGTTTTCCTATAAGAACAATAAGGATGGAGAATGTGCAGGACCAGGTAATAGAAACAGTGACTATTAAATATATAATCAAACTTCATACTTACAATCTTAGGAAGTTTATTCTAACCCCATTTCTGATCTTTTCCAGGGAAACATTTTTGTTATCTGGTTATGTTACAACATATCTAAAAACTAAAACTAGAAATTATTTGGAGAAGAAATAATATTTTGTTGGCTTTTACAGGAAGTCAAGCTAAGTGCAATTTCAGAGTCCAGATGTTTTAACCTTTGTAGAGCTTTTATAGAGACATAAAATGGATTGATGACAACCTAGGTAATATTTAAGAATCTTTTCAGACTTAGGTTTGACGTGCCTTCATTGATAACTGCTCTATAAAGATATATGGGGCTCCCCTTGAAGAGCACCCGGAGACTTCAGCTAGTTCAGAACGCGGCTGCGCGGGTTATTGAGGGAGCGTCTCGGAGCTCCCACATAACACCTATCCTGCGCAGACTGCACTGGCTACCTGTTGTTTTCCGGGTGCGCTTCAAAGTATTGGTTACCACCTTTAAAGCGCTCCATGGCTTAGGACCGGGCTATCTACGGGACCGCCTACTGCCGGCTTCTATCTCCCATCGTCCGGGACGCTCCCACAGAGAGGGACTCCTCAGGGTGCCGTCAGCCAAACAGTGTCGACTGGCGGCCCCAGGAGGGCCTTCTCTGTGGGAGCTCGACCTGTGGAACGAACTTCCCTCGGACTTGACAATTACCTGACCTTAGGACCTTTCATGAACTTAAAACTTATTTATTTCGTATGGCTGGACTAGCCTGATTTTTATTTTTATTGGATGGGTTTTTAAAATTTTGTTATTTTACGGGGGAGTACGTTTTTTAACATTTTGGGCATTTAAATTAGTTTTTTAAGGGATGTTTTTAATTATTGTGTGTATTTATATTTTATCTGCCTGTTCACCGCCCTGAGTCCTTCGGGAGAAGGGCGGTATACAAATTAAAATATTATTATTATTATTATTATTATTATTATTATTATTATTATTATTATTATTATTATTATTATTATTATTATTATTATTATTATTAACTTTCTTTGCCAAGATGTGCTGCATTCAGCAGGTACAGAGTAGGACCAAAGTTAATTTACATGTTTAACAAACCTTCTCCAACTAACATTTATTAGAAATTTAACCAAAAAAATCTATGTTCAGATTAAGACAGGATAAAATTACAAAAAATATGGTCTGTGGTGAAAATGAACAGGAACATATAGGTGTAGAATTTCAGGGGAATGTGACAGACTACTGCATACTATTTCATTCATATTTAGTAGAAGATGTTTTAATTCCTTCAACTCTAAAATATATATACTTTTCTGCATTGATTATTTAAAAAAATGTACCATGGTAAAAAATTTGCAAACAAAAACTGCAGTGGCTATTAAATCAGTCTCCTTTTTTTTAGCAAATTTGACTTCCACCTGAGTTCATATTTTTAACAGAATTGGGATGAAATATAACCAGAATAAAATACGAAATATAATCAGTCCAATATGAAGAGTATAACTAAGTTTGTTTTAAAACAAGAAACAGCTTCAGGAGAATTTAATTGATGTATGGGAACAATTACTTTTCAGGGTTTTTTATATAACTCTAAACATTTTTATAAACCATAGAATGTTATATATAATTCCTGATGGGAATTATATTAATAATATGTTGATAGCTATAATTGTCCTAATAGACATTAATTCAGTCTTGATGATATAATTGTCAACAACATGTGATGATAAATAAGAACAGAAAGCAATAAAAGCTATTAAGATTCTGAGAAGTAATAAAGCACTATAATAATAAAGTGCTTTTGCTTTTATGTCAGGAACAATATTAAAAGATTTCCAAACATTAGCCAGAAAATTAGTAATTAACTGATTTTGCTCAAAATGAATTATGATATCAAGCACTTGGTAAAATTTAATGTTTGTAGATTTAGGGCCAAGTCAATGACCAAGGTTTGATTCTTGGTCATTGACTGTAATAAACTTGATTTGATTTGATAATTTTTCATAATTTTTTTAATGGCATTGTAACTCAATTTAGTTAGCATCTAAGAATACATATTGATCTTAATCAGGCTTCTTAATGTGCAAGAATCCAGGTTACATATAACATTAAGTATGAGCCAGCAGTGTGCTGCAGGTGCCAATACATGCCAGGTTGCATCAACAGAGGGATAATATTACGATCACATGATGTGTTACTACCCCTTTAACAGAATGACGGAATAAGAGTTCAAAGGAATTTGGAGGGCTTCTAGTCCAACCCTCTGCTCAAGCAAGAGACCCTATACCATTTTAGTCAAATGGCTGTTCAGTCTCTTTTCAAAAGCCTCCAGTGATGGAGCACCCACACTTCTGAAGGCAAGCCGTTTCACTGGTTCCACTTACTCTCAGGAAATTTCTCCTTAGTTCTAGTTTTAGTTAGTTTTCATCCATTGCTTCTTGTCTTGACTTCTGATGCTTTGGAAGATAGGTGACATCCCCATAAATATTGGAACACTGTTATCATGTCACCTTAGTCTGGGGTGAAATCCAGCAGGTTCTGACAGGTTCTGGAGAACCGGTAGTGGAAATTTTGAGCAGTTCAGAGAACCGGCAGATACCCCCTCTGGCTGGCCCCAGAGTGGGGTGGGAATGGAGATTTTGCAATATCCTTCCCCTGCAATGGGGTGGGAATGGAGATTTTGCAGTATCCTTCCCCTGCCACGCCCACCAAGCCATGCCCACAGAACTGTTAGTAAAAAAATTTTGGATTTCACCACTGCCTTAGTCCTTCTTTTTACTAGACTAGACATATCCAATTCCCGCAACTGTTCTTCATATGTCCAGCCTCCTAATCATGTTTGTGAGCTGTTCTCTTTATTCTTTTCAGAATCTCAACATCTTTTTTATAAAATGTGGTGATCAAAACTGGATACGGTATTTGAAAAGTGGTCTTACCAAGGCCTTATAAAGTTATACTAACACTTCACATGATGTTGATTATATCCCTCTGTTAATGAAGTCTAGAATTTCGTTAGCTTTTTTGGTAGCTGCAGTACAGTGCTGGCTTTAGACTGCAGAGGTAAGAAAATATTTGGGCTTTTGCATTCAATTTTGCTCACCACATTCAAAAAAGATGTTGAGACTCTAGAAAGAGTGCAGAAAAGAACAACAAAGATGTTTAGGGGACTGGAAGCTAAACTATGCAATGAACAGTTGCAAGACCTGGAATTGCCTAGTCTAATAAAGAGGGTGACATGATAGCATTCTTTCAATATTGAGGCACTATTAAAGAGAGGAAGGGCAATCTAAGACAAGACAGAAAATTACAGATGGAAGCTGAACAAAGAGAGATTCAATCTAAAATTAAGGAAAATTTTCTCCTAGTGAGAAAAATTGCCTTCAGAAGTTGTGAATGCGCCATCACTGGAGGTTGGACAGCCATTTATCCAGAATGATATAGGGCCGGATGGCGAACCTATGGCATGTGTGTCAGAGGTGGCCCGCAGAGCCCTCTCTATGGACATGTGCACCGTCACCAGCGGTTCTTCTGGTTTCTGGTCTTCACGTGTGCCGGAGTGCTGGAAACCCGAAGACCAGCTGGCTGGCACGTATCCACGTACCAGCCGGCTGGTCTTCGGGTTTCTGGTGCTCTGGTGCACTCAAAGACTAGCTGACCTGCGCACATGCGCGTGCAAGAAACCCGAAGACCAGATGGCCAGCATATGCATGCGCACTGCCCAGCTAGTCTTTGGGTTTCTGGCACTCTGGTACACACACATTCCAGTTTGGGCACCAGAAAATTGATAAAGGGTCTCTTCTTGAGCAGAAGGTTAGACTAGAAGACTTCAAAGTTCCTTCCAACTCTGTTGTTCTGTAATTCTGTAATTAGATTCCTGTAGGAATATGTTAGAAAAGACACAACAGTTTTAAAGACTTAATGCAAGTATTACGTTCATAATCTTAAATGCTGTCAAATAACTTTTTAAATAGAATCCTACTATGTTACACAATGCTAATAAATGTTTTAGTGTACTTTGCAAAGAATATTTATAATCAATCTCATTACAGGAACATTAACAAGTCTAATTCCTTTCACATATATGTTTGTGCAGACCTTGGTGATCAGTGCAGGAAATACAGAGATACTATATGAATAAGGGACTTGAAAGTGGCCTCCAACAATTTTTATTTGTTTTGTAAGCCATCTTTATAATGGTTCTTTTATGGGTGTGTGTGTGTGTTAGGTATTTTTCTTTTGATAAGTCTCTTTTATTTGTCTAAATCTTTAAAATAATATTTATATATTGGGCTGTGTATAAATTGTAATTAGGTTTTTTAAATTGTTCCTATTGTATTTCATTAGTACGATATATAAAGCAATTATTTGGAAAATTATTTACTCTATAATGGGAGTCTCCACCCTTGGCAACTTTAAGACCTGTGGACTTCAACTCCCAGAATTCCTCAGCCAGCAAAACTGGTTGAGGAATTCTGGGAATTAAAATCCACAAGACTTAAAGTTGCCAAAGTTGGAGCCCCTGCTCTATTTCATTAGAATAAGCTTGACCAGCAATATTTTATTGGAAGCCAGATTTGTAGGGTTTTGGCAACACAGGAACATACAATTCACTTATACACTTGAACTGGCCAAAACTTTCATGCATAAGCTAGAAGCCACTATTCAAGTGGGGTTTAATTTATCGGTTAAAATCATTGTGAAAGAATCTAGTTGCAGAAGGTAGAAGATATCAAAACCACACAAGATTTCTCCTCTCCTTCAAGGTGTCTCCTGTCACCAAAGCAAATCCTCTTCTGATCATTAACGTGCTTCATTGTGTCCAGAGTTAATTTTTTGCTCCTGGTTTTTTCTTATATTGGATAGGTCCCTCACTTTAATATTTAATGCAATATGCTAAACATCTTCCAGCCTTTGAATAATTTGAAGGCATGGCATAGATGAAGGGGGCACTGCTAAAAGAGCGGGTGTGGTAGTGTGGTGAGTTTGATCTGTTCAGTTTTTATTTCAGAAATACAGACCTAGTTGAACAGGAAAAGAAAGATCTAGTGTCTAAGTTTTGAAGATTCTACTTTGAATACAGAAAGTTCTAAGTCTATCCTCTGGCATTTTCAGGTAAAACCAGAAATATTTTTACCTGAAAACCTGAGTTAATCAATTTTGCCAGTAGAGGATTTGACTGCAGTTTCCTAGGTTCCCAAATCTTTACGTCAGTTGTACCCTTTGCATTTTGGAAATTCATATTACTATTCATATATTCAAATTCATATTCATATTACTAAATGTTCCTTCAGCAACTTGAAATGTCTCCACAAATTTAAAAATAACATGTAAAAGAAAAGGTAGATTATCTAGATCAGGGGTCTCCAACCTTGGTCCCTTTAAGACTTGTGGACTTCAACTCCCAGAGTCCCTCAGCCAGCAAAGCTGGCTGAGGAACTCTGGGAGTTAAAGTCCACAAGTCTTAAAAGGACCAAGGTTGGAGACCCCTGATCTCGATTTTCTCCCTGAAATATACTTTCCAGTTGTACAGGAAATTGTATTGCTTTGTATGAGGAGGAGGAGGCTCAGTCAAATGAGCATTTAAAATTAAGACAAATAACAAATATAAGGGGTTCAATAAAATAAAGTTTCAGATTCAATTCTTCCTTGGACAGCCTATCATAGCCAGTCTTATATAATATGACTCTTAAGAAGATAATATATGATAAACTCAAGAATGTGAACTGATCTTTATTTTCCTATAGAGGCTAGAGTTACTACTTTATACAATGAGAAATATAATATATAGCAAGGGAAAATTAAGGAAAGTGAAACTAGATTTCCTTGAATCTGAAACATCCCAGGCTGTTATGGTCCTGCACTAGATTGCTCTTACTGTATTTAATGGGTGAAAACGAGATAGAAAATCACGCTTTGATGAATGTTCTTTTTTCTATTCTGTTCTCTTTATCAACTTTATCTTCATAAAGTCTTGCTTTTCCCTACACCTTTTCAAAACCAAGATCTCTGGTGGTATACCCATTTTAGTCTCACGGTAATTTCAACACTAATTTTTCACACACATTATATGGGCTGAAGTACTTGGGTTGTGTATTGGTTTGTATCTCCTATCATCCTTGCCCAAATTGTAATTGTAAATGAGAGGCTTTCTTTCCTCTACAGCAAATACTTAGGAAGGCCTCTATTATCTCATGTTTTCTTAAGTTACAATCTGGTTCAGGCTTATCATAATAATTACTGAGATAATGTATGAAGAAGTACTTTGAACTCTCAAAAGTAATTGTGGCCATTAGGCCTTCTATCTTTCAACTCAGCTATGTTATCACAGTTTCCCCCCTAATGTTTTGTAGTGCCAGATAAAAAAAGAGAAACACCATATGTTTACAAATCAACAATGAGGCCCATTAGGAAGTTTTCTTGCACAAGTCCTGCTGAGAAGGAAAGTAGCAGCAGAAGAAAGTGCCTATGTGTATTTATTACTTTCTCTCTCCCATTCGGCCATACTTTATATCACCTTCACTTTGCCCTTACTTCTTTCCTATGAGGTTATTAGTGTTGTAGGGCAAGGGAGTAAGGCAAATTTGAATCTTTACCGTGCAACAATAGTTACTTCAGTCTTTTGATGAAGGAGCGTTATAGAATAGAATAGAATAGAATAGAATTTTATTGGCCAAGTGTGATTGAACACACAAGGAATTTGTCTTGGTGCATATGCTCTCAGTGTACATAAAAGAAAAGATACGTTCATCAAGGTACAACATTTACAACACAATTGATGATCAATATATCAATATAAATCATAAGGATTGCCAGCAACAAGTTATAGTCATACAGTCATAAGTGGAAAGAGATTGGTGATGGGAACTATGAAAAGATTAATAGTAGTGCAGATTCAGTAAATAGTCTGACAGTGTTGAGGGAATTATTTGTTTAGCAGAGTGATGGCCTTCGGGAAAAAACTGTTCTTGTGTCTAGTTGTTCTGGTGTGCAGTGCTCTATAGCGTCGTTTTGAGGGTAGGAGTTGAAACAGTTTATATGTCTTGATTTGGATGGTTAGTGTAAAAATGCCTCTGTAGTTTAATTTTGCCCTAGTTAAGGACTAGCATAAAATATGTTTGAGAGCCATCGACCATGGGATTAGTTTAAGGCCTGTGCCTGCTCAGTTGTTTATCTCTTGCATCTAAATAGCAAGTATTCAGGACAGGAAGAGTTGGAGTAGTACATTCTACTCTATTGATGCAATATGAATAATAAAAATAAACAAGCCAGAGCAACTAATGAATAGAAGTAAAGAAGACAAAGGAAGTTAGGATTTCATTGGACTTTTACCAGGAAAAGATAAGTAAAACATAATAATGGTATCAGATTATAACGATAAGATAGAGTTATGTAAATTTAAAAATGTTAAAAGCCATGTATTTTGTTTGATTCCTGTCTGCCAATATCAATTCTTAATTTGGAAACTGGGAACATTTGGAATTATATGGGAGAGGAATCATTGAAATGTACTTAAAAAAATGTTGTGAATTCATGCATATGCTACCACAATGCTGATTGCTCCATTAACTGCTGCATTTCTACAGCTTTCCTTGTTGATTTGATATGAGTTCTTTCACAAGGTCCCTGGTATAACAAACGATAGCTTTTTTTAAAACTGAAATGTAAAAGTAAAGAATTTTTTCCCAGGGTTTTTGATCTGATCTAGTGACCATACAAAAAGACCCCATACCATTTCATTAAAAGGAAATTAAAAGTGCTATTTGTGAGAAAGCAAATTCTCTCTTTGGGACTTACAGACAGGTTAATAAAGAAATGCAGCTTGTTTGCTTGGTGGATGACTCTCAGTGGAGGAGTTGGAGAAGGCTCTTGGCCAAATTGATGAGATGTAATAATGTTGCTAATGTCCCCCCCCTTGCTCCCCCCTCCTAGTGTTTGCAGTGAAATAGGTATGATGCCACTCAACCAGATGGGAATCTGTAGATTCCATTTGTGTGTGTGTGTAAAAGAAGGAGATATCTTAGAAACTAGCTAGGCAATTGAGTGTGTATACACACATGTATATGTGAGTGTATGCATACATACATACATACATACATACATACATACATACATACATACATACATATATACATACATCATGAGGCAGAACAGAATTTCAAAATTTCAGGGTTCTAAAACTTTTTACTTTCCTTCTTTTAATATAGTATACATTTTGAACTCTAAGCAAATACAGGTTTTCATCTGCATAATTGTATAAATTGTGGGATGAGGCGTTTTCCTTTTCTACCACTTTGATATCTGTTTATATTCATTGTGAAATATAAGGACATTCTTGTACAGACCTCTGGAAGTTCTTGGGTACTATTATGAGATGTAGACCAGCACCTTTCATACGGACTCTGAGAAAATGAATGGTGGATCAGCTTCTTTGAAATGTGTTGGTTCATCTGTTTCTGCCCAAAGGTGCTCTGAAGGTGTTGAATATACTCTAGGACAGATATTGTGTATACGAGGCTATCATGAACTCTTCAGGCTTGGTCTTCAAGTTACTTGAATATGACCTCCAGAATTCAGGCATTCCTCAACAGATGAGTATCCTTTGAAAAGAATATTCTAGATCACCACTAGTGTTTTGTTCTCACCTTGAGCTGTTTTTTATTTGACCCACATCCTGGGATAATAATAATATTCAATGCTGACTGACTCTCAATGACTC
Source organism: Ahaetulla prasina (assembly GCF_028640845.1). Classification (NCBI taxonomy): domain Eukaryota; kingdom Metazoa; phylum Chordata; class Lepidosauria; order Squamata; family Colubridae; genus Ahaetulla; species Ahaetulla prasina. The sequence goes on along the minus strand of NC_080542.1, from coordinate 43,697,803 downwards.
TTAATGACTATTCTGAGACTAATTTAGGCTAGCACGAACTATAAACATTAAATAAAATTCAATTGTAAGTGTACCAGGACTATTAACCACAGGTAGTCCTTGACTTATGATGTACTTAGCAATTTCGATTGCTAAGCAAGTTAAGGTTGTTATGTGAGTTGTGCTGGATTTTATGACATATTTTGTCACAGTTGTTAAGCATATCAGTTGTTAAATGAATCTAGCTTCCCCCTTTGACTTTGCTTGTCAGAAGCTGATTGGGAAGGTCACAAATGGCAATCACATGTCCCTAGGATGCTATATCTGTTGCAAATACATATTGGTTGCCAAGCACCCAAATTTTGATCATGTGACTATGAGGATACTGTATGAGTTGTAAATGCAAGGGCTAGTCATAAGTCATTTTTTCCAGTCAACATTTTTAACTGCAAATGGTCACTAAGGTAATCTTTGTAAGTCAATGACTTCCTGTATAGAAATGCTGACATAACACTAACACAGTTCAGGGAGATAAACTTAATAAGCAAAATTACTATAGCAAGATGAGAAACCCATTCATGGAAAATTATTAGAGTTGCAGATACTCCTATCTAGAAGCCACAACTGTAAACTTGGAAGCCTTACCTCCATACTGGCACATTTAGCAGGAGGCATACTTTGTAGTGGAAATATATTCAGAGAATTGTATTGCCAAGAGTGAGCCCATTGCTTTGTTGAAGCTCCTGGCAAAAAGCTAGTTAGAACTAAGTCAGGAATAAGGGAAGTTTTAAGACACTGAGCTCAATGATTTTTCTGGCCTCCCTGGTTTGTGTTATCTCTTTGCTGTTATTTGTAAAAGACTGGCTCTCTGCTTCCAGCCAGCACAGGAATGCGAAGCATGCTGGGGCCCTTCTGTGCTGAGATCTTATCATTAGTCAGGAAGCCACATACAGCCCTTGCCTCCCAGCCACACCCTGAAATGCAGCTGCCCTGAATCAGAAAGGAGAGAGGTCAGAGTCTTCTTTTTCCCAGTCCAAATTACTCCCAACTTTTGAATTTTAGATCCTGTCCTTTTGGCTAGATTCTCCAGAAAGGAACTGATGTGGAATAGATAATACGCAGAAACATACAATTCTACAACTCCTATAATACCCAGATAATTCCAGGCATTGTTGCTGAAAAGGATAAAGATGAAACAAGTAAACTAATAAATAAAATGGCCACCAAAATGGGATAGGGATAGCAGAGCCCAAAATTTAAATCTATGTTGACAACCCAAATCCCTTATAAAATAGACATATACAATATTCTTTTATGCCTTTATGAGTTAAATAGTAATAAAAATTTAAATCAATTTAATAAATATTGTAAGCAAGCTTGAAATCTTTAGTCAATAAAAGATAGGTCTACTAAACAGATATATGCTGTTTTATAGAATTTCTAGATTTCACCTCCACCTAAAGATCCGTGTGCAAACGTAAAGTATTATGAATATTGGTCCATGGCTTTGCGGTAATGGAAAAGACTGGAACCCTAACTCTGCCTTCAGTGATCACATAAAGAATAAGCAGAAGTAAATAATTTTAGGAACCCAAGACCTGCTTTCAATTGCCATTGCACCACCTGATTTTAATAATCAAAAAAGCAACGAGTAATGATAAGTGTTCTCCTATTTGGTAGTGTTGGCTCTGTCATTGAACAAATTGAGACAGCCATAAAGGAGCAGATCATAGTACAGAGATGCACAAAATAGCTCCATAGTCTCACATAACAAAATCTTGAGGATGTTCTGAAGAGCCTGCCAAAAATTGGATAAATGGAGCAGGCAAATATCCTCTTGTTAGAAGGGTTATTACTTATTTTGATTGAATGTATAATAATTACAAATGTTAATTTATTGTTTAAATTTCTACATATATAACTAAACAAATGTGCATATCTGCATCTTTTTTCCTCTTGACAATAGACATCTTAGTTTCAGAATGAGATAGTGTTAATAAAGCAGACCAGAATCCTAATATTTTATAATAAAATCTCTGTTTTATTGATGCTGAAGGTTATATTTTTGTTTTGTTTTGTTTGTTCCCTTTTTTAGAATGGATTAGTATATACATCTTAGTCATGGGACAGAACTTGATTATTCTTATATTCCATATATCATTTACTTTATAAGAATTAAATGCTATTAAATTAAGTACTGGAACTGAGCAAGCTGTTTAATCTTCTCTTTGTCCTTGTTCCAAGACTATAAGAACTAAGTTCAAACACTACCAGCTAAAATGGGTTGTGGACAAGGATATCTGTTGATCCAGCTGTGAGATGTAATGTGCAGATGTCATGTCAGGGATAAGGGTCCTGTTTATTCAGTGGCATCTCAGTGGATCAGAGTTAGAGATTCTGATGTATGGCGAAAAACATGCAGTCAGCATGTGCCGTTCCTCCTGTGAAGATGCCTGAGTGTGTCTGATTGGGTTTCCTGTGTAAAGGGCTCAAGGAGAGCAAAGTTTTGTGGATTTCAGGCAGGCAAGTGAAGCTGTTATTCCTCTTAGAAAGAAAGGAGGATTCTCTTGGATGTAGCCTAAATATCTGGTTCAAAGCCAAACTTCTGTTTCCACATTTATCTGTTTGAGGGGAAAGGAAACAGAAGGCTAGTAGGTTAAAATATAAAATGTGGAGATTCTCCAAGGCAAGCACATGCATACAATCCCTTGTTTATTTTAAATTAATATATGTCAATAAGTCTCTGCCTTACCCTGAGATGAAATTATTTACAGGGGATGGGGGTAGTTCTGTTCTTACTTGTTCCTGCTCTGTTTTTTCCTTTTTGGGTGTTCCTCTGACAGTGGTTTCTATGAGGCAAGACACTATTCACTTCCCTTCGTATAGTGAGGGAAAAAATGAGGGCAAAATTATACTGAGAGTTTCTTTCATCAAGGTTTCATTAAATGTCTAGTTTGCCCCTTATATTTATTTCATAGCTATAGGATGCTTTGATCAAGACCAAAGGATGGTCCCTGCTTTTCATAATGAAGGTCGGCCTTTCATTCACTTTTATATGTAGAAACAGAAATCACCTGATGAAGTTATTATAATTTGTTCTGTCTTAATTTTATTTCGTGTAGAAGTTGGGGGTTTACTGTCTCTGAAATGGCTGGCATAAAATCTCAGAATAGATTTCCAGTGATTGAAAGCACAAAGTCCTGTTTAATTCCCTTTAGAGTGGGGATTGGTACAGAAAGACCACAAGGGTATCACTCTTAACTAGTATCACAAAAAGCAGAAGTAGCGGATAACTAAGGATGTCACTGCTAATTTCCTCTATAACCACCCTTAGGGAAATTAATCAAAAACTTTCTATCAATGGAAGCAACATAGTTGCTTATAGTCAACTGATTTAAAATGATATATTGATCATAGGGTGATAACTAAGTCTCCTGAGCTAGCACTGTGTCTTGAATTATCCAATTGGTAAATTTCAGATAGGTGCTTAAGGTATATAGGTGCTTAAGATTTATTTTATTTATTTATTTATTTTATTTTGTCACAACAATATATGTAGGTATCATACAAAAAGATTATATAGTAAATAAACACATATATGGGTAAATATAAGGAGGTATAAGCATATATATAGGAAAAAGAAAAGAAAAACAATAGGACAGGAACGGTAGGCACGTTTGTGCACTTATGCACGCCCCTTATGGTCCTCTTAGGAATGGGGTGAGGTCAAGAGTAGAAAGTTTTTGGATAAAACTTTTAGGATTATGGGAAGAGACCACAGAGTCAGGTAAAGTATTCCAAGCACTGATGATTCTGTTACAGAAGTCATATTTTCTGCAATCTAGATTAAAGCGGTTGACATTAAGTTTAAATCTATTAGTTGCTCTAGTATTATTGCAATTAAAGCTGAAGTAGTCTTTAACAGGAAGGACATTACAATAGATGATTCTGTGAGTTAAGCTTAGGTCTTGTCGAAGGCGACAGAGTTCCAAGTTTTCTAAGCCTAGGATTTCAAGTCTGGTGGGATAGGGTATTTTATTGTTTTCAGAGGAATGGAGAACTCTTCTTGTAAAATATTTCTGGACACGTTCAATTGTATTGATGTCAGAGATGTGGTGAGGGTTCCAAACAGGCGAGCTGTATTCTAGAATTGGTCTAGCAAATGTTTTATATGCTCTGGTTAGTAGTGTGGTGTTTTTGGAAAAGAAGCTACGCAAAATTAGGTTTACAACTCTTAGAGCTTTTTTTGCTATGTAGTTGCAGTGGGCTTTGGCACTTAGATCATTTGACATGAAAACTCCAAGGTCTTTGATGGAATGGGGGTCATCTGTAAGGTAATGTCCATCTAGTATGTATTTAGTTTTTGGGTTCTTTTTTCCTATATGTAAGACTGAGCATTTGCTGGTTGAAATTTGGAGCTGCCAATTTTTAGACCAAGCGGATAGATGATCAAGGTTGTTTTGAATGATAGAAGTATTGTCTGTGGTGTTAAATAGTTTGACATCATCAGCAAAGAGAACACAATTACTTGAGATGTGGATATATAGTGATTACTTCCTTAATAAGCTGCTTGATTAAAAAAAAATGTGCAAAGTTAAATTTCTACCTTTTTTTAAAAAAAAAGTTGAAATTTACAGGAACTAGCAATCTACCACATCTCAAGTATCTTTGCCATTTTTCACGTGTGGTAAGCTTAATAGTCTCTGAAATAATTGCAGGAGGCAAAGCTAGGAACCACCATTGACAGGTTAGATTTGCTAGCTGTTATATGGTTTTAAATAGCTCAGAAAAATGTTTGACTCATGACTTAGACATGATTGAAATCTCAATCCTGAACTAGATTCTGGAGCTGAAGTGGCAACACGTTATTGAAAGCAGTAGAATTTTTCTCATGTCTGCTTGTATTGGCTTCTCAAGTTGAAAGTCATGGAAGCTTCTTCTAATTGGGCATATTCTTTTTCAACATGTTGCAGTCCCCCCCACCCCTCAAAATTAAAAAAAAAACATATATCCTGAGACTATTTCTCTTTATTTAAGAGGTTCAACATGCATCAACTGACTTTGTTTGGGTTAAAATACATTTCATATTAAATGATGGTTTGGAGAATTTAGTGGTAAATTTCTAACTGAGAATGAGCTTAGATTTTTATATTCCATGAGATCAATAATATCTTACGTTGATGCTAAGTAGTCATGTAATAGGTGTCACTTCTAAGAATGCCCCTAAGTAGAGGAGATTTCCATTGTACATGTGTTTTCAAAAAGATGTTAACATCCACAGATGTTAAACAATAACTGTATATTTATCATCCTTTATGCTGACAATATCATCATTCTGTACCAAATTCAGGTTGGCTTTTGATTGAGCCTACACATTCTAGCAGCATATTGCCATGACAAAAAATAAGAAATTAATTACTTAAAAATGAAAGTGGCTTTATTTACAAAGTGTTATGCCAGCTGCCTCTACTAGTACAAAATTAATGACGTTCAACTTGAACAGATCAAGGTTTTTAAATATCCAGGAATTTATTTTTTAATCTATCACAGCTTGGAAGCAACAAACTCAAGAAACCACAGGGTATACCCCTGAGGCTTCCAATTCTGTAAATAGATTTACTAGTTACAACAATAAAAACTTGTTTTCTGCAACAGTAAATTATTTAGAACCAAGATGCTAAGACTCACGCTATATGAGGACAGTTTTTGCATTTATAAAGATACAAAGGCCTTAGAAACAATGCAATAAAAACGGATGTGTGCTCAGTCAATACTGAATGTACTTATTTGGTTTGAGCTGGACTTCCTCTTTTGAAGCATCCAAGATAATTTGCTATTTGAAATATTGGCCAGATTGATTTTCTGTGGTGGGTCCTCAGTCCAATCATTTCTTGTTGAAAAAGTTACCTAGAAAAGTAAGTAGCCTTAGAATTGTCTTACTACATTCTCTCAGTCCAATCTCTGCTAGTTTGTTCGAAGGAAAGCCATGGTACAGATCAAACTGAATGCCCCTAATCTTCAAAATAATAGATCCAAAATTTCAAATAATTAATTTGGGAGCTTCTATAGTTGATTTTTAATTGTAATTATCTATTCCATTCTCTTTGTTATATTGTGTTTAACAAGCTGGAATGTGGTTATATTGGCAACAATTAATGCTTTACCTTTGAGTATGTTGGAGGAGTAGGTCAATAATACACTCACAGAACCTTTCTCCATGCTTGGATGAAACTATTGAGACAATTCCCCATGACTTCCTCTATCATTCCTTATATTTTATATTTGGAACTTTGTTTCCCCCTTATTACTAAATGCACAGGATGGTTTGAAATTGAGATTGTGCAGTTTTTACTAGGGGACTGGTCTTTTCTATGAAAATTTTGGTTCCTAGAAGATGCTAGGTTTGAACTATGCTCAGGATTGAATAAGCTGATTAGCTTGTCTTATATAGACGGCTACAACAATCAGGGCTAACTTTTGTCTCTGTAACATGGTAATTGAACACTTTGTTTATTTTGTACTATATTTTTTGTTTCTTTGATGAAGAAAGGAAAGAAGGAAGGAAGGAAGGGAGGAAGGAGAGAGAGAGAAAGAAAGAAGGAAATAAGAAAGAAAGAAAGAAAGTTTTTGTGCTGTGTTCTTTATTACCCTTGACAAATAAAAATATTTTTTTAAAAAAATAAGAAAATAATTGTAAATTGGCATTAATTTATACAAATGTCAAAATCTTATAATGCAAAGTACTTTAAATCTAGTCATGCTCTTTCTTTTTGCTACATCTCATAAATCCTGTCAGAACATCTGGAAGTATGGGAAGAGAAGATATATATGAATAAATCTAGTCATGTTAGGATGCAGTTAAACAAGCCTCAATAAATGGTGTTGAGATAGGGGAGATATTACTTAAATGGGCCCCCCTGGGAAGAATGTATTTCTGGATACCAGATGCTGTTGGCAAATAACTGATAAAGGAGGGGATGCAATTCATGTCCTGCTTATGCACATCCAGGCATGAGATTTTATAGTTAGAAATAATATACTAGACTAATTCTTGGATGTTCAATTTGATTAAGACAGATTATTCTTGAAGTATTGTGTTCTATGTTAAGTATGCAGGTAATCTGCCATTCCAGATGAATCATCTGGTCCAAATTCCAAATTCCATCATGGACGTACTTAATGAGGAATAGTTTAGAACTTTCAACCACATCGCTTTGTCATTCTAGTGGATAAAGGGAATGCTCCAGTATCCTTCTATTTGTGAGCAACAATGCCAAATATGCAAAGTACTTCTTATTTTCTTTCTTTATTTTTCTGTTTGAAGGAAGTCCTTCATCTTCAAGCCCTCGTTTCCCTCCAGCGACAGGCCACCATGCATCAAAACCTTGTCAAATCTATACTTTGCTGGTGTTTGCTCTCCACTGAGGAAGTTCTTAAATTATATAAAAGAAGTGATAAATTATTGACACCTCTCTCTCCATCACTTTAATGGATCTCCTTGCTCAAATGGGAGCTGTGATTTATTCAGTGTACAGGCCCAGGGGATGGGGATGATGTTCAAAAGAAGTGCTGTGTGTGTAGTTTTACTATGCATTGAAAATGGCTTCTGTTCTCCCCAATCTGGGAACACAATCTTCATTACCATTCCAAATGTGCTGAGTATACTCCAAAGGTACTTTCAAAAAAAGAGTAGGCAGGTCTGTGTATTAGGGTTGCCTAAGACATTCAAGAATAGTATTAAAACTTGGGAGGGAGGCTGAATGCCTTTTCCATGATCACTGCTGAGAAAATGGCATACCAGAGCTAATTAGTTTTATCCATTAGGTAACTCTTATGTTCTTTATGTTTTTCTATTGCAGTTCTTTCAGGAAAATACTTTTGATAAAGTTTCTAAACCAGGTGTGGAGAACCTTTTAGTCTAGGGTAGGGATGGTGAACCTTTTCAACACCGAGTGCCCAAACTGGAATGTGCACGCACCAGAGGCTTGAAAACCCGAAGATCAGCTGGTGAAGACTAACTGGCGACAGCGCACGTGCCCACAGAAAGAACTCTGCATGCCACCTTTGGCACATGTGCCATAGGTTCACCATCACAGGTTTAAGGCTACAATTCCATCCAGTAATCTATCTGTGCATCTTATGAAGACAGCTGTAGCCCCTGAACATTTGAAATTATGCTTTTTTAATGATTATGTATATTGTAGCCTGAAAACTATTACCAGATTAACAGAACTTTTTTCCTGCAGTTACCACATGTTGTTTGTTGTAGTTTTGCTGTAGTAGTGTTTGTTAATGCTCCTTAACAGAGCCTCTTTAAAAATTTCCAGAGCTTCCAGAATTCTTGGTGGGAGTTCCAATTTCTATGCATACAATGCAATAATAAATAAATTCCATTTTAAATAATCATAGCAGTAGCATATTCATTCTCTAAACTCACAATTATCTTAAAATATTTCTTTATTCTGTTCTTTTTTTCCTTTGTCTGAAAAGTTTTGGTCTGGATCAGGGGTTTCAAACTGTATTTCATTGAGGGCTTCATCAGGGTTGTGTTTGATCTGGGGGGGCGCGCAGGGTGAGCATGGCCAGCTTGACGTCACTCATGTCGGGGGCGTCTGTGGTGGCCTGGGCACTGTGCCATCAAAAAGGGGCTCCTGAGCTCCGTTTTCAGCTGTGATGGCCTCCTGTAACCCTCTGCCAGTGAAAACAAGCTCCAGAGGGCTGCCCATAGCCGTCCTGAGCTCTGTTTTTGCTGGCAGAGCAGTCCTTCACTGTTTCCAAGATCTAAACAGATCCAGCCCCTGGGCCTTGAGTTTGACACCCCTGGTCTAGATGTTACTATTTCATAGCTTTGTAAGCTTTCTGAGCTTAAATGTCCAGTCTGAATAAGGAACATATTTTCTTTGCCTCCAAGGCAACTGGTCCACATTATAGTCATTCCAACATGTTAGTGAGCTGCATTTTTGATAATTTGGAAGGCATGTTGAGCTGTCGTGGATTTTGTATGAAGTAAGGGATTGCATCAAGCAACATTTTAGTCCATAAATAATTTACAGATATGTATTGGTCACCCTATGTTCCACCCTTATCCTTACATCATTAAACAACAGTATCCTGGGTGACCAGCTTAGCAATGCAAATGCACCATAGGCTTTTCAAAGATGAAACCAGGTGTATGCTTGTCACATATTGTGATGACTTTTATAGTCACAACTCATTCTCCTATTGCATTTTACTTGCTGAAACTTTTTCTATTTTCTCAACCATCTCAACCACCTTACTCTTTATCTATCAAGAGTTAATGTACCACCTGCACCTCAATTTCTTTCATTTCACGTTTGGAGAATTTGATCCTGCCTACTTTCAATTCCAAAGTAAAGGAGGTACTATTAGTTTCTTGAAATCCATTAGTGGGAGTTTTTACAGCAGAATTCAGGCTATATGTGCTCAGAATTCTACTCCTCAGAAACTCTTCTCATATTCATGGACTAGATCAGTGGTCACCAACTGGTGGTCCATGGACCACTGGTAGTCCCTGAGAATTATTTGCATTTTTTATATTGCACTAAATCAGGGGTCCTCAAACTACAGCCCCTGGGACAGATATATGTAATTAATGTTTGTGTTGCTGCAGAGAGTCTCCCCCTTTGGGGTCTTTTTGTGTGGGTCGGAGGGGACCAGAAATTCTGACTTGGGGTCTGCTTCAGCCTCCTAGTGCGGGGCTTTGGGCAAAGGCTGGAGGGAAGTGCTGCTGGTGGCGAAGAGCCTTGTTCCAGTAGGACTGCATCATGGCCTGGAACTGGCTGACCATCTCAGCCCACTGAGCTTCCAGGCACCGGTACTTGGCCTTGCACTCCCACAAGTCTTCCCTCTGTTTGGAAAGTCTATGCTCCTAGTCCTCAGTGAGGTGCTTCTACTGAGCCTCCTTCTCAATCAGATCCAATTTGAACTGAACTGTTTGTCAATTCTTTCTCGTAGTGGCTGCTTCCTGTTGGGGCCCTAAGGAGCCTTGGTGGGCAGGCAAGGAAGGGCTGGGAGGGGAGGGGTGAGTAGTGGCTGGCGAGGTGCCCCTCGACGTGAGTGACATCAAATTGGCTACGCCCACCCAGTCACATGACCACCTAGCCATGTCCACCCAGCAGGTCATTAGGCAGATCATATTATTGGTCCATGGGATTTAAAATTATGAATTTAGTGGTCCCTGAGGTCCGAAAGATTGGGGACCCCTGGATTAGATAACATTAGAAGCCTCACTGGTTCAAAGGTTCTAGATAAGTTGTTTTGTAAAAGACAAGAAAGGAGTCATACATATATAGGAGACCTGTCTGATGCAAAATACTGAAGTCAAGTTACAAATATTTATATAGTGATAGTATCAGCCCTAGGATTTAAGTTTTAATTCTCTTCCTCCTGCCCTTTCATGCCCATGAACTTTTAACATTTCTTTGAAATTGAAAGGCACTTACATTATTTATATCATGATTCTTTCTGTCCTGAGTGTGATGGTTTTTGCTTCTTTAGTTTTAGTCCTTCAACACATGCAGTGAGTTAGAATTCTTTACAGATGTTGATCTCCTGTCTGTAAAGCTTGCCATGAAAGGTTTGGTTTCACTTTTATTTTGCCCTGTTTGTGAACTTGTCTCATTTTGCCACCCTGAATGTCAAATTGACATATTCCTGTTCATCTTCTATTATGAAAGATGGCATTTTTATCTGCTATGACATTGCTCCATCAAATGAAGGTGTAATGTGCTTTGTATAAAGAGCCACCCATCCTTATTCTTCATAGGAATAAAAATAGTCCTTCCCTTAAATCTCTCCAATCTTTCAAAATCCATTTCTGCATTCCATTTAAACCAGATCATTATATTACCTTCTTTTTCTTCAGCTATTTGATGATAATGGAAAGATTGTCTATCACTCCACCGTCTTGATGTCCAAAGATTGCTGATTTTCTTCGGGTACTGAACATTCCAAAGACAACATCACCTATTTTGATTTTCTATGGTCCATCTAAAGGATTGCTTTGTTCAAACGTTTGTCCAATCAAATAGTGATGATTACCAAAATTCGTTATGAGATGAAACAATAGTGCTCTCTTCAGGTATCCATGAAAAAGCAACAGCGACATCTGTATTTTTTTTATCTGCAAGCCTTGTCATTGAACTAATGCCAGGCACTTCTGTGGGCTCACACTTTTCTTTCACACTATCCTAATTCTCAGAAGGATGCAGCAACAGTAGTCCTCCCCCCTTTTGATCACCTTATTACTAGATACTTCACTAAGTAATGAAGTTTGTTACTCAGCTACGTACATGAATCACAGGGACCACAATGAAGAGCAATATGAGTGGAATTCTTAGTCATCTCTGAATTTACCCAATCTGCCTCCAGTTGTGTCAGATGACCTTGTTGATCCTTCTTAGCTCTTCTGTGCCAGTCTTTGAAGTTAGGGATTAGGGTTTTCCATTATCTTAATTGTGGGTAGTTTTCACTGATTAAAATGTAGTGTTCAAGTGCTGACTGAAAATTACAAAAGTGGTAATACAGCACAGAGGTTGCTCTTAACTATTTTATAGTTGCCTCACAATTTCTAACCTTTTCCTGTTCCCCACCATGAATAATCTGGTAACTACAAAAATACCCAAGAGTAATTTACTTTACTGATTTGTAAAGAGTCAGAAGAAGAAGAAATTTTTAGTGTATTAGCAATTGGTTGACAAGCCATCCACTTCCTCTTTTTAGATTTTTTTAGATCTTTTAGATAGCAGAGCAGAGTTGTCCAGACCTCAAGGAATCAGTTGGTTCACTTAGCACAGCTCTGATTGTATTTTGAACTCCAGATGCTCCTATTTTCCTCCATCAGATTTTAGTGTGCTCAAGAATAGCACTTAGCAGCAACCATAGCATAATTAAGTTGAAGCTTCTAAATGAGACAAATGATCCTTCATCTTCTGATTAAACAATTCTAAAAACCAGCAACTTTTAAATACTTATTTCCCAACTAAGAAAAATTTTCTTCCCCGCTTCCTTTTATCCCCTTAACTTTCTAAGTCATTCTTTTGTAAACTAGAAGTTAAACAACTCTGGGGAATAATATTAGTTGACTCATTTGGTCAAATAAAGGTGTGCTCTATGAACACAAAAGTAAAACCTCTTTTTATGGCCTCTTAGTAATTCTTCTGGAGAAGAGAGAGTGGGAGCGAGAATAAGCTCCCCAAACAATTTTGACCTGGGCTTGGTTATTTCAAAATCAGGGCTTGTTCTTCTAATTCAAAGAAATTAGTGATATTGTGGAATAGGGTGAGAAAAGATATGACTTTGTCTTTAATTCAATTTTTTTAATGCTTTGAAAGTAATGCTATATGTTTCCACCAGTCAGATGGTCCAGGATCCAGCTTATAATATTGAGTCAGAGTCCATCTAGAGTACAGCTGTCAAATTTGATCACGTCACATGATGTCACGTGACATATCATGATATTTTTGCCTTTGCTGGAGTGGGCGTGGCCCGCACATGATGCATCTGGCCTGCTGGGCCACTAGTTTGATACCCCTAATCTGGGTGATGGGGGGGGCACAATGGCTTAGTGGTTAAAGATGCTGAACTTGTCAGCTGGAAAACTATCATGCGATGGGTTGAGCTCCCGTTACTTGTCTTAGCTCCTGCCCACCTAGCAATTCAGAAGCATGCAAATATGAGTAAATAAATAGGTATCACTTTGTTGGGAAGATAACAGTGTTCTGTGCAACACTGGTCACATGACCACAGAAGTGTTTTTGAATAAGGTTGGCTCTCTCAGCTAAGAAACAGAGATGAGCACTGCCCCCTAGAATCAGACATGACTGGACAGAGTAAACCTTTTCCTTTATTAGTAGTCCATTTATCTTGCTATTGTCATCATTCTAAAGCAGAATATCTTTTTTAAAGGGATGTAAAAGATACTTTGGGGGAATCATATGAATGAAGAAAGTTTGGGTGCTTATCTCTGATGGGAATATTCTTTCTATATGCCTACAGAGATGTATAGGTTCTATCCCACTGCTTTTAAACTCATGTGCATGCACATACACGTGCCATTACTTTAATTATCTGCCCCTTCAAAGACTTAATAAGTTAGCTATGCAGTTATTTTCATTATTAATCAATGCTTCTTTACAGCGGAAAAGTGTGAAAAAATCATTCAGTTAGTGCCTTATTGAAGATTTTGGAGGAAAAAGAAGGCCCTTACGGAAAAACCTAATAACATAAATTCCAAATGCTACGCTCCCCCAATCCATGTTCTCCATAGTGGTGGAGATAGCAGCCAGACATGGGTTGTACTCATCCGTTCAGATTGGAGGATTGAGTCTGTCATAGGCGTTAAGTCCCGCCCTTGTTGCTAGGGGCTTCCAGCTTTGGTCCACATGTGTAGCTGGCTAAAAGGTTGCTCTAGTCTAGATTCAATAGAGGTGCACAGCTTAATGCATATCCCAAGGACCATAGTTGTCCACTTCTGTTTAGGTATCTGGTTGCTAGAAAAATATTAACTGCGAAGCTGCCAAGTCACCATTTGTTCATTAAATTTAAAAGCAAGTTGCTTTCCGTGGTGGTGAAAAAAATAGTTTGTTGGCTATTTTGCAGTGAGGTATTTTTTTCTCTCAATTCTGTTTGTGTGTATAGTTTATGGCTTTATAGAGGATAGGGTGAGATTCCTTATCATGAGGGACAGACATTCTAAACAATAACTATAATCAGTCACCAGGACAGGAAGCTGAAAGTTCTCTATGCTGGGATGTGGGAGTTTTGCAGCAATAAAAAATCCCACCATTCCCATTATCCTAGACAAAATGGAAAGAAAAGAAACTTGTGGCAGTCTCAATCCGTGCAACAATTATTCAAACAAAACAAAGCACAGGATGCAGCCCAATTCTTTGCAGCCATCACTCGCTTCTCAAAAAAAAAGGTGGGGCATGGGGAAGTTAGCACCCTATCTATTTCTAACTTTTTGTTTTATTTGTGAAAATAGAACAGCTGCTAACACTCTGCGCTCTCAAAACAGATCCAATCAATTTCAGTTGTATTTAAAATGAAGTCAGTACAGCTAGTTGTTGCTAATTTTTTTTAAACCAACTAGTGCTATGAAATGGAACCTATAAAACTGTTAAGTCATCTTTCCCTTTTAAGGACCTGTGAATAATGCTACTTCACCTGAAGCTCACAATTTAGAAGACAAAGTCAACCAAAAATTTCTGCTTTTGAAAAAACAGTTTGCTCATAAACTCTGGTTTCTTTGCTGATAATGGGAAAATTGAAATTGAAAATAGCACCTTTTTAATGATTTTGACTACATAACTGAGCTACAAATAAATATGCTCAGCAGCAGAACACAGACAACATAATAGAAACATAACTCTGGAAATGTGGAAGTGTTCCAATTCTGTCTAATACAGGTGCTTGTAGTCCTTGCCTTATTGTCATAATTGGACCAGAATTTCCATTGTTAAGCAAGGAGTTGTGCCGATTTCCAGCCTTTTTTGCTGCAGTTAAAATGGAGTCATTATATGAATCTGGCTTCCCCCCATTGACTTTCCTTGTCAGAAACTGGCTAGGAAGGTTGCAGATGGTGATCACTAGATCCAGGGACACTGCAAACATCGTAAATACTTCCGGTTGCAGAGTACCTGAATCTCAGGCAAGTAACCATGGGGATGCTGCAATGGTTGTAAGTGCAGAGTGGTTGTAAGTTGCTCTTTTTCATTGCCATTGTAACTTTGAATGGTCAGTAAATGAATGGTCGGTAAATGAAGGACTACCTGCATGCATCTCTCCTCAAACAACCTGCTCTTTTAACAGATTGAATCTTTAGGGAAAGATGTGTGGCTTGAATTCTACTATCCTTCTGACCCCAGGAAACCTGGGCAAGATACATGTTAAGAACAGTGAGGAAATAATGATCTATTATCAACAGCCTCCAGTGATCTTAATAATAGGGTTGTTTCCTGACCACTAATAGCATCCTCCTAGAAGGTAAAAACATGATTTGCTGTTCCATTCTTCTGGGATGTTTTTGTTTGCCATCTGCAACAACACAACTATGGCTGATCTCATAAAACCTAAGCAGCATGGACTTGAATAGTAGACCACTAAGAAATCCCAAGTCTGTATGCTAGACTAATTTTTAAAAAAAGAAAAAACCTGGAAGATGGCAATGGCAAAGCACTTTTTCCTATTGTCAAATAATATTACAGAAATTTATTGATATAGCCTTGCTTAATACAAAGTTTTGGATTTTTGTTTTTTTTTACCCCCAGGAAGTAATTTCAGTACAAGTTAGAAGTAGTTGTCAACTTTTAAATATATCTCATTGCTAAAATTCCAGATAGTCTCTGGTCTTTTACTATGTTCCTGCTCAAGAGAAGTTTGGCAGACAATCTTAGTAAGAGTGATTAGGGCCACTTCACATTCTCTACTTCTCCCAGTCTCCAAACAACTTAACAAAATTGTATTTTTATTTAGTTTCTTAAATACAAGTTTATTTTATATAACAAAGAACACTATATTAATTTTATTATTACCTTCAAGGAGTTTTTGAAGTAGGATAAAATAGGTAGGTTATGCTAACAATGTTATCCATTGAGCACAGTGAGCTTGGTTTTAGTACTAATCCAGTACAATCTAGCCATGTGTACTCTTAACATAATATACTTTTGCTAGTTTTAGAATTGTGCCTAGATTGTGGCTTTGGCTCACCTGTGACTCATTACATATATTTTATATTTTGGGTGTGTCCTTTTGATGTGTTTGAGCCACTTTTCTGATGATATATTTCTATGAACGGTGTATTCTGCCACTCATACGTACATATTCTTCTGTTACTTAAGTGTGTATTTGAATGATCTTGTTATGAATCTACTGGGGAAGTCAAATTCTGGATCTGCTCAAAATTTAGGTTGTTTATTGTCTCTCTTTTTTGGCTGGACGTATCTTTGCAATCTGAAATACTTATTAAAAACCTTCATTCAACTCAGACCAGAATAAATCTTCATGTTATTTAGATTTGATTTTTATCTCTGAAAAAGTAGTCCAATTCTCCTTAAGCAAATTGCTTGGGTATTTAGTTTTAATTTTTTTGGCAACTTGCTTTTAATCTCTATTTCCTCTCATGTTCTACTGAAATGTGTGTTGTTTAATTATATTTTATAATTAAGACAGTGATTGAAAACAAGATATTTAATTTAATTTAAATGCATATTTATTTATTTTTCTTTGATAATACTATTCTTCCAAATTCAGTATAGTAATGTTGCCATCCATTAGAGAGGCTACAAATATTAGAGTGTTTTTTTTCTGAAAGAATAGCATTGTGCTTCTTTTGCTCACAAATGGTTCTTAGCTGCTTTGTTTGAAAGGAGCTGAATAGAGAAAACAGTTTACTACTCCTAGATAATAGTGGATAATAATCTAATCTCATATAAAGCAGATTTCTGCTAAGGTAATAAACAAAAAGCTGGTGATAAATTTTCAGAGCGAATGTCTTTTAGGGAGGTATTGAAAATTAATATGTGATAAATGTACTGCACTCTATTCTGTCCACCATTGATACAGTCTTCATGGATGGAGAAATTCCCAAGAGGCATAATAGGATCCTATTTCTTCTTCCTTATATGTGGAAAATCTCCACACCAGATCATTTCTAGAAACGTGAAGCTGATCTTTTCTCACTTCCCATTTCATCCTGTCCAACCTTCTCTCTCAGGGCTTGGCCTTCAATGTGGGAGGCCTATACAAGCCTCTCTTACCTACAGTGATCAAATGTAAAGGGTGCATGTGCACTGCCCACTGAGGGATTGATCCGTCACTGGGCTCTCTTATGCCCCATCAGATCCTCCCAGGCACATGTCCTATGGTCGCAATAAACTTTTGCGCTCAGACACTGATACAATCCAACTCAATATAAAATCTTTCATCTTCAAAAAGATTCCTCTAGAAATATTTTAAACCTAATTTTCCTTAGTTAGCCATGCGTAAATTATGTGCAAAGAATTAAATCATAGTTTATATCTTGCCATTCTTTGTTTTAAATGTTCCAACACTGCACATGTAGGAGATAGGCTAGGCGTTCCTCAGGCATTTCTGGATGAGGGAGATAATTCACCTAGCTTGAATTCACCCTATCAACTCTCTGTTAGAATCCCTTCTTTTTTCCTCTTTGTCATGCAGTGACTATCACTCACACCAGGCGTCTGCTTTGGTGTACCTCCTAGCCTGCACTTTTTGTCAACTGCTGTTTTTAATACCTCCCCTGCTATTGGCTTCCAAGTAGCTTTGGAAATGAACTCCATCTTGCTCAATGAATTGATCAGGAGGTATTATTTCTTCACTTCATTGGTACAGGGTACAGAAAGAAAAATGTTTTCATCTTTCTCACAATACTGTGACAACCTAATAGTATCATCTGTTAGGCATCTTGGTCAAGATAGTCAGAGAGAACTTTTACTACAGAGTATATTATTAATCTATAAAATCTACTAGCCTAAGATAATGTCTTATTCTATATGTATAGTAGCTCCTATGATACATGCTTTGTGTCTCAGTTAATAGAACATGTATTCCTGGGCAAATTCTTCATCCTGCCTTTTATAATTGACAAAACTTTGCCACTTTTCTGCATAGTACTGAAAAGCAGTGTTAAGGTATTAACATTTGATACTTAAAGAATCTTTTAGGTGGATCTGTTTTCTGGAACACCAAAGTTGATAATACATACATTTACTACACAAGGTTTTACATTTTTAATTTTCCAGTGCTTTCCAGTGCCCTTTAGTAAATAAAATTTGTGAGATGGAAATGTGGACTATTACTTCTATAATGTCATTTGCAGTATCTGTTGTCCATCTGAAGGGCTTTCAGATGTTCTCTCATTTGACTTCTGGATTATCAAAGGGCATTGCCAAATGGAAACCAATCTTGTCCACAGTCCTTTTTGGTTATTTTCTTAAGAATTTTCTTTTAGCAGAATGACTGACCTTTTCTGACATTTTTTCCCTTCCCATCCCCATCACATTTATTGAAATTAAATGGACAAGGTGTGGAGAATGAGCATAAATGTTATCAAAAATAAAACAAACAGCTTTAAGACGTTCAAAAGAGTTTTGGATTGTGATTTTAAACTGGTTTTTAGAGAGTGTTCTTCAAATTTTATCAAAAGATGTGAGACAATGCTAAACCTGCCTTATGTTCTAGAAGTAAAGCTTGGTTTTTAGGTGTAACTCTGTGGAATCAGTCTTCAAGGGTAAGGGAAGACATGCATATGTGGTCAGAAGTCTTTTTATTCATTCATATGCATTACTTTAATTAGTGGTACATACTGCTGAATGGATGTGTTTCCCTCTAAAGAGAATGGGCTGCCAGTCCAAAATGAGCACTCTTTGCACAAGTTTGTTCCACAAGGACTGAAGAAGTCACACTTTAAAATGTGATTCTACAGATACACATACATTTCCTATTTTACAATGAAAATCGTGGAAACTTTCCTTGGAATAATTCTCCCCTCCTCAAATTCTGTGACTTAAAAGGACGAGTGTGAAAATAGAATGGGAAGCATGATATTCTTGTCTCTCCCTCTGCAAAATCCAGAAACGTGGACTTCGCTTCTCCCCACCTGCAATTTTTGTCAAAGAATGCAAACTCTGTTTTCTGCCTTTGGGTAGGAGGTGGGCATCGACCCAGTAAGGGCATGTCAGGAACAGTTAATTTGCTCCTCTGTGGGCATAATTGGGTAACCCAACAATCATTCTCTTGGCCAGGCGAACAGTCACTCGTTGTTCCAGCTACTAGCTTTGCCTTTTGTCTTTGTCTACAACAGCGGGGGTTCTGGAAACAATCCATTCTGAATTATACATTCCCTTTTCTAGCGCTAGGCCTATGTGTAAGGTGCTGAATAGCTTTTTGTTTTTGGCAACTATCCCATTTTGAAGACTTAATATCCCAAGTTAGGTAGATTGGGTAGCTACGTTCCTTAAAATCTGAGACAAAACCTATTGAAATATTTTTTTAAAAAAGTACTGTTGATACTTGGAAATATTGACTCCAGAAAATGGTAATAAATTAGAACTTTATTGTTAATGTTGGATCTTTTGCTAAAATGATAAGATTGCAATATTGGTTTTGGTATGATGCTAAAATTGGTAAGATTGATAAGTTCAGCGTGGAAAGAAAATTTGGGAAAATACTAATTTTTTTTCCAAGTTGATTGGTGGAGTTAGAACTAACATTTAGAACAATGGTTTTTAAAGTATGGTCTTCGGACCCCTAGGATCCCTGAGACTATATTAGGGGTTCTCAAAATCGTTTGCTAGCTTAGGGTGAAAAATAATACTATATTAAAATCCCATCAAACAATTGCTACAAATGGTAGTGTCAATGAATGCATCCATTTTAATTTTTATTACAGTATAAATATCAATAAGTATAACCTATATAAATATATAAACTCTTTTGGAGTTTAAAATTGGGTAGGGGTCCTGAGATAAAAAGCTTTAATAAACAGTGCTTTAGAACATAGTTATGGTAATAGGAAGCATAGTCAGCACTGGCTGCCTCCAAGTTCATGTCCTCTAAATCAGCTGAAGAAACTTGTAATTGAAAAATAAATGTACACTATCCATTGTTTCAGGTTTAATTTGGTGACATCAGTGTTTATAAAATTTTGATGTGTATGGCAAAATTGCAAACATTAGAAAGAAACAAGATACGGCAGACATTAAAAAGGAAACGAGGTATGACATGTGTTGTCTGTGCATTCAAGAGAATATCTCAAGAGATCTAGAACATTTAAGAGAGAGAAAGAGAAAGAGAAGCAGACAAGTAGAGGAAGGTATAAATTCACAAGCTTGTTTTTTTTCTTCAGATATAGTAAAGTGAGAGACACATGGCTCCCTCGGTGGCTCAGTGGCTAAGACACTGAGCTTGTCGATCAGAAAGGTCGGCAGTTTGAATCCCTAGTATAGGTCTCCTGCGTGAGCAGGGATTTGGACTAGATGACCTCCAAGGTCCCTTCCAACTCTGTTACTGTTGCTTTTATACGTGACTTACTTAAAATACGTTGAATTATATACACTCAGTGCCTTGAGCATTGACCATGAATGCCTCAGAATTCATTGATTATATTCTCCTATATTTAAGCAAATATCAGAACAACGATGAAAAGTCTGTGATGCTTGAATAACTTTATTTTACATAGATGACAAGGAATGGGGAAAAGGAAGGAAGGAGGATTGCAGAACCAGAAAACCTATATGTTCCCACATACTCTTAGCTGCCCACTGTTAACTCTCTGCTGTATGGCAACTCTAATCAGAAAAGTAATCATTAAAAGTAATGGCTGAATCAGAATATGTTCTTGTACTTCGAGACATTTGGGTTGTTCTTCAAAGAGAAAGAGATCTGTAGCTGGATTAAGATTTATTTATTTATCATATGTCACATTTACATCACATTTTGATAAAAACACAGGAGACATTTCATACAAAATATGAAATATAAAATCCAAAATATTATATACTTATGTCTAGTATAGTTTTTGCTTCATTTGTCACAGCCAGGAAATCAGCAAATAGGCTCTGTTTTAGCAATCTGACGCTATATGTTGGGTGGTTTGTTTTTCTGCCCACAGTCACAATTCCACAATGGTATTTTACTGCCCTTATAGAGAGCATTTACACATCTGTCTACCATTTGCCAGTGCAAATCCATGTTTCAATAGATTGAGGGGTATAAATAAGGATAAAGATAGGACTCAGAAATATTTACTTATTGGATCTTTGTCATCTTCTTCCATGGTTATTTTCTAGATTGAATTATTTTCAAAATCAAAACCAAAGACTCAGCTTCCAAATATCCATGTTTTCTCATTCCAGAAGGCCACAGTACTCTGTCTTAACATAAGAGTCCTAATTTTCTTCACCCAAACTTTAGTTCTTTTCCTGTGTAAGAAACTCTGAGCTTTAATAAATTTACGCAGCAGAATTATATAATAAAATATTTCCTAGATTATGCCATATTGGCTGAAAGAGATAATCACATTTTGGAATCCTCCAAAATGTAAGGCTGTTCAGCATTTCTGATTTAATTCCCTTCAACTTAATATGTGTCTGCAACTCTTCAAAGCAGTGATGCCTTCTTGTGTGACTGCATAACCAAAATTTACTTTTGAGTTCCACAGCTATGCAATGAATTTCTGATAACACGATCAGTTCCTCTGATCATCTGCGCTGTACCTTTTAACCTTAATAATTAACCCATTGTCATAGTTTGGGGAGTCCAGATCAGACTAGCCTTCTAGCCTCTCCTCCTAGTTGACCATTGTTATCCTGCCCAGAATTAGGAATGGAAACCAAGCCTCAGTTGTACAGCTGTCTGCCTTATTGCTTTTCTGTGGCACAGCTGTGTGCCTCTAGTCTCCCTTGCAATTGGCTCTGGGCCACGCCTCTGTGTGTTAACAGAGGGAGGGATTAGTCCACAGAAACCTTGTGTTTTGCACTGTCAGGGTGGGGATGTTATGGGCTGTGAGTTGGTGGAAATCCTCAGGGTGCATTCCCCAGCTGTGAGCCTCTTCCTGAGTAGAGGCCCCATTCAATGCATCCCCTTTCATGTCTAATCTCCTGGCATGTGCCAGCTCTTTTGTTTGCTGGGCTCACATCCTGGCTTTTTTCCCTGCGAATTGTGTATGTGTGTGTATGCGCACATGTACGTATGTACGTGTAGGAGATTGCTTGTTTTTTTGGCTAAAAAGGAGGTAATCAAAGCCATCCTTGGGGGACTGGCCTGGAGGCCTTTCCCATCTGAAGGTCTGTTCTCCCTGAGTGGGGCCAAGCTTTTTAATATCCTGTCTGACTGGTTTACTCCGGACTATAACTTGAAGAAAAACATCGGCAGACATCCTACAGGAAAGGAGCTGTGGATGTACAGCCAAATGCCTTAACCTTTTCATGTCTGGGGGGAGCAGCAAACACTTCACACATGTGCTGGCTATGCCTTTTTGTTTTGTTTTGTTATTCTTGTGCACATGCAAGTCTGGACCAGCCTTTATGGTTTGCCAGGATTCATGTGACTTCTTCCCTTGCAGCTTTTCAGTGCAGCCTCCAAGTTACTCTGTCCCCAATCTTTTCGCTGTCTCCAACCTTAAGATCACCTTTCCCCAGATTGTTAAGGATTATCTCCCTGCCTTATTTGTGTCTGGAGTCAGAGCTATTTCTTCAACCAGGAGTCATGGGAATCAAGCCTTTTGAAATAAGCTGTGCCAGAGTGGAGGGTATATCAATAAACCTATTTATGTACGTGAGTGTCAGGAGGATTGATGCATTTCATGGAGCTAGAGGACAGCCTGCTGGAAGTTTAGAGGGTGGTCTCCATGTGAATCTAGGTGTCATTGGATAGAATTTTCCTTAGAAGTGTCTATGTGGTAGAATTTTCCTTAGAATTGTCTAGAACCTGTTCATACAGGTTCTAGATAAGATATATAACCACATACAAATACATTACACTCTTATCTTTTGTGCCATCTAATGTATTACATTAGGGTTCTGCTAAACGACACAAAATTAATAAAAATGGTAAACTATTAATTTTTAAAACAAATGTTTTATTACACAGCAATAGAGTGATGCTACTTTTTAATCTTTTTTTATGACAAAACGCTTAAATAAAATAACAGGCTATGCCAACATTCAGCTTAGCATAGAAACCTAATGGAAGAGTGTAGTCCACCCTCATAGATGGAAGAAAAGACTAAAAATTACCTTGGAAGGGTAAACGTTCAGAGGAAAAGGCCTTCACCCATTATACCATGGAAGGCCTGCCAATGATCTCAGCATGATAGCAACATTGTAGGGAAATCAGCCATCCTCCAAATGGACTGGCCCCAACTTATTATGGTTTTAAAAATGAAAAGGGTTTTTTTCCGAATTGGAAACAAACTGCAAGGCAGTCCAAATTCGAAAATGTAGAGCAATATATTCCATGTAACAGATCTCCAATACCACCCAGGCAGCAGCATTTTGCATTGGTTGTCTTTTCCAAATGTAATTCAAAAGCAGCCCTCACTGTACTGATCCAACGTGAACATGGCCAAGATTTATACGCCAAATTAGGCTGGCTTCTGACAAATTCAGGCTATCCTCACTGCAACCTTGAAGATTGGTTAAACAGAGAGATTGAATGATGACATCTAGCGAGCTTCCTGACCAGTGGGAATCTAAATCCAGATCTCAGGCTAATATCTTGAACACAAAGCAACACTAGCTTACCAGTCAAAGCAGAACAAAAATATTACAGCATCTGTTTGACACTTGACAGGCATAGACAAAGGCTGAGTTCAGGAGAATCATCAAATTGAAATATATAAAGAGAACTTGCAACCCCAAAACAGGAAAAGTACCCAGTTTCAGTTTCCTTGCTGAAAAATGCCACCCTTTTATCTGAATTACTCCAATCACTCTTTCCTTTAGTTCTTTAAGTGCCTATTTCATTTTGCCTGCTGATGAGTTCTGTATAACCTGGAAGCTTGCATGCTTTTATGCTGATGGAATTCTTTCCTTGTGTACTTTTGAAGACTGGCCTTTCAAAATCCTGGCTGTCCATTGCCCATGTTACTCAATAAGGCAACATTTTATTTTAGAAGCTGAAATAGTAGCCAGTTTCCCAGTTAAATGAAACCATTGTTAATTCTTAAGCTATTTATCCATTTTTCTCTAGAAATTATTAATTAAGGGCATTAAAAACTGTTTAAGACTGCTTGCCATTAATTATTTCTATGTCTAACTAATATTAAATATCTTTTATGGCACAACTTGAATATTTTGTCCCTTTCTTGTCCTTTGATAGATAGATGATTCCCTGTTTAATATTGTATATTATTTAGTGGAAATTAACATGAACAATTTACAGAATTAGTTATTGTTTTGTTCAAAGGATAAAACACTCTGTGTGTGCTCTGGGACACTTTTTAAAATTATGGTTTTATCATTCCTCACGCAAATCAAACCCTTTTTGCTTTCAACTCCAGGAAGCCTAATTATTGCTGTGCTGCTTGTCTTCCTCCCCTCCCCCGCTTCCTCTCCTCCATCACCTTAAGCTGCAACACCAAGGTTTAATGCACCTGGGACTGGTTATGGCTGGCTTAACTCCAGATTTTATTTCACTGGCCTGAAAATGTCAGATTGCATCTTGAAGAGATGCCATCCCTCCCTTGCAGAAAGCATGCTGGAGGCGGCTTTCAAAACTTTCAGGCCTTCAGGTTTACAGAATTGGGTTTTTTTCTTACTCATTGGGCTACTGCGTTCCTTTTCCATTTTCCTTGTGAAGTATCTGTTATGTTAAAAGCTTTGGGGTTGCAAAATCTGTCTGACCAAAATATAAGTTACTGGAAAGCATTCCCCAGCAGGACATGGTGAGATGGTTCACTTTTAAATGATGTTGTTAAAACCGCAAAGTGGTGGTCCCAAGAAGCTAACTGGTGTTTATATCGAGACTGTCTTTGATCAGCCACCTTTGCAGAACATTTCCCCTTCTCCGTTTCCATATTCCTTTCTGAAAATCCACAGTCAGAGCAAGGGATCCACTTGGATTACAAAGACAGCAATCAATTTGTTATTGTAGATAATTTTATATATGTATCTTCATCTTGTCATTCATACTAGTATTATTCAACAGAAATGTTGGAGGTTGTTTTTTTTTAAAATCTAAAACGATGATATGGTAAGTTAGAATAAGCATTTCTGGTATGCAAGCATTTTAAGAGCAGAAATTCTTGCTTAGTCCTTCCTCATTGATGTCCATTTTGAAAGAGATCAGAATCACATTCCACATAAGAGCATTAACATCTGTGTATGTGTGAATGAGAAACCGAGATAGAACTCTGTGAACCAATCTTTCATCTTTTTTTCTCCCTAGAACATATTAAACCAAATCCTTTTAACAGCATCATTTCATATCAAGCACTGGAAAATCAAGCAATGCCATGCACATTTGGCTCAAAAATAGTGTAACTAAAGGGAATTGATTAAGTAACTCACATATAGCCAGGATGTAAAAAAGATGTTGAGACTCTAGAAAGAATGCAGAGAAGAGCAACAAAGATGATTAGGGGACTGGAGGCTAAAACATATGAAGAACAGTTGCAAGAACTCGGTATGCCTAGTTTAATGAAAAGAAGGACTAGGGGAGACATGATAGCAGTGTTCCAATATCTCAGGGGTTGCCACAAAGAAGAGGGAGTCAAACTATTCTCCAAAGCATCTGAGGGTAGAACAAGAAGCAATGGGTGGAAACTAATCAAGGAGAGAAGCAAGTTAGAACTAAGGAGAAATTTCCAGACAGTTAGAATAATCAATAAGTGGAACAACTTGCCTGCAGAAGTTGTGAATGCTCCAACACTGGAAGTTTTTAAGAAAATGTTGAATAGCCATTTGTCTGAAATGGTGTAGGGTTTCCTGCCTTGGCAGGGGGTTGGACTAGAAGACCTCCAAGGTCCCTTCCAACTCTGTTATTATGTTATGTTATATAGGTTCCAGATAGATTTGAAACTTCACCAGTACTTTCATGTGTTTTTTTTTCTCTCTTTTTCTGTAGCCATTGAAACACAAAGTACCAGCTCAGAAGAGATTGTACCCAGTCCTCCTTCACCACCCCCACTGCCCCGAATCTACAAACCCTGCTTTGTGTGTCAGGATAAGTCATCCGGCTACCACTATGGTGTTAGCGCCTGTGAAGGATGCAAGGTGAGAGTCAAAATAGATGGAGGCATAACTACAGCAGGAAAGCTAAAGAGAATAAGGGGCACTCAAATATACAGGTTCCAAAGACGAAGTGTGGAATGCAGAATCCTAATGCAACATTTAGAGATTTAGAGGAGGTCACAAATGTTAGAACGCAGGTCCTTGTATCAGCTATGACCCAGAAAGACCATTTTCTCTTGTCTTTTCCAATTATTCCAAAGGGCTTCAAGAACGTTTGATAAAGTGTCCAGTCATCATCTGGCAACTGTCATCATGGGCTTTTGCCCATGTCATGTGGCTTTAAGAATGTGGATGAGCAGAACTGTGTTTCTTACAGAGCTGGGAAGATTTGAAAGTAATGCCAAGCTCCCGATCCCTCTACTTCTCTAGGAAATGCTGAGTTTTGTGCTTTGTTGACTCTGAAGATACAACTCCCATTATATATAAGCATTTGCTTCATTGGTTGGGGCTGATTGGAATTGTAATAGAGGCTACCAGTTATTTACTTCTTCTTTGTTTCATTCATGATACGTTATCTATTATTTTTAAATGTACTCCTCAGTCCAGTATGTAAAAAAGACGAACGGCTGTGACACTACCTGTTCAGGCACATGCTCCCACTTGCACTAGGCCATCACCATGACTTTTTAAGTTAAGCTGTCAGAGATCAGACTGGGGAGGAAGACATGGCCCAATCAGCTGATCTTTTTCTCCAGCTCATTAACAGAGAACTCTATATGCCTCTGACACAAAAGAAAGGGTTTTCTTCCTCTCCACCCCAAGTCCCTTAATCTCATTAAGGGATTCATTCCCCTGGGTTCCTGAGCCGCAGTCTGGCTGCTTCTGTGTTTACCATCTCCTCCTCCTTCCTCTTCCATATCAGTTGATTTCTGCTTTAAGTGCACCAGTCAGGTGTACCAGGAGCCCCCTTTTTGTTAAAAATAAAAGCTCTACTACTTTTTGGTTTCAAAATCAGATTAAAATTGTAAACGTACTTTTAGAAATTGGTCTTGGATGATTTATACATGTGTGGGCTTTTGGTTTCAAAGAGAAGGTGCTATTAAATTAATTTTAATTAAATAAATTTAAATAAAATTATTAAATAATTTAAAAATAATAATGAAATAATTTTTCCTCTTCCCTTCTTTTATTAGTTTTTCCTTGGTAAAAACTGTAATATCTTGCATTGTTCTGAGTATGGTATCTGTGTTTTCTAAGTTAGGTGGGTTGTTTTTGGAGGTTACATACAGTCCAAATATAGGAAGCCCAATTTTCATACAGTTAGAGATCCAGTTTGGTCTTGTGCGGGTGTCAGCAACCCGCAGCTCCGGAGCTGCATGCAGCTCTTTGGGCCCTCTGTTACCGCTCCCTATTGGGTAATCCCACCACTGACTGGCCATGCCCCTCACCCTCCCCTCCCAGTCACTCCTCGCCTGGCCTAAGAAGGTAAGGGCTGTGGCGGGGGATGGGGAAGCGGCCGGGCTGATTCTTCATTGCCTCATCTCTTGCTGGCGCTTCTTCCAGCCCTTGTTGGTGCTGGGCCTCGGTCACTTGGGGAGACATGCAACCTGCTCTCTGCCCTGAGATACTGGCCTGACCCGGCTGCGACCGATGCTGGCCTCACTAACACAAGGGCTGGCTGAGAAGGAATGGGATTCAAGAGGAGGGGACAACAGAAAGGGGGATGGGCCCACTGCACCCAGCTGTGGCTTTAAAACTTGCACAGAGAACTTTTGTTGCCCAGAGGACGCTTTTCAATGAAAGCCGCTGGCGGCACCACTCCACTGGAGGAGTAAAGACGCTCAGGGCAGCAGGAAAAGGGGGCTGGCCCTGCTGAACCTTGCATGCCCACCCTGGGGGGTCAGGCTTGGAGAAAGCCGGAGCACCCTCGCCAAAGATGCTCGCCCATCAGCTGGTCAAACCACTGCCCCGTGCACCAATTCTGTGCTTTGGCCGAGCCTGGCTGCTCACTTGAGTAGGATCTCCCTGCTCATGCGCACCCTCACAGCCCCGCTACAGCCAGCCAGGTGGTCATGAGAGGAGAAGGAGGGGAAGGAGGAGGGTTGCCTGAAGGGAAGCCTCTGCCATGGCTCGCGCTCGTTCCATCAGCGAGCCCGGATTTCCAAAAAGTTGCCAAGAAGAAAGAAAAGGAGTAGTGAAGAGCCCCAAGGAGAGCTCACTGGGTTGGCCCAGCCTTGGCTTTCTAACAGAGACACACACAGACCCAGAGAGACACAGAAAGAGGGACACAGACAGAAAGACAGAGATTCAGTGAAAGGGGAGAGAGAGGAGGAGAGAGAGGTATATATAGAGAGAGATAGAGAGAGAGATGGAGGGGGAGAGGCGAGAGAAGGAGGGGAGAGAGACATAGATACAAAGGGAGAGCAGGGAGAGATCAGAGGGGGAAAGACACAGAGAGATACAGAGAGGGGGAGAGGGAGGAGATAGAGAAGAGGAGAAAGAGAGATACAGGGTGGGGGGAGAGAGAAGGAGAGATGTCAAAAGGGGTTTGTGGTTCCCAGTGTTTTTTAACAACCGGTTCTTTGCCCTAATTATCGGCTTATTAAGTGTAGCTAGGGGGGGTCATGTGACTGAGTGGGAGTGAGTGATGTTGGGTTGGCCACGCCCACCCAGGTTTTGTGGCTCCCGATGTTTTCTGGGGGAAGTGGGTCCAAATTGCACTTTGAGTGTTTAAGTTCGCAGACTCCTGGTCTAGTAGCTAAGGCAGTGGTGGTGAACCTTTTACTCACTGAGTGCTGAACAGGTACGTGCTTTACGTGCTTTGTGTGCGCGTGTGCCATCTGCGCTAATGTGCGGCTCCTTCCTCATGCGCTGCGTGCACAACCACACTATATGTGCACAGTGTTTGCACATGCCCCCCCGCTGTGCGCTGCGCCCACAATTGCACCATCTGTGAATGTGCACAGGTTTCACGCGGCTCCCATTTGTGCGATGCGTGCACAATCGCACCATCTGCGCATGCATGTAGTTTTTGCGCAAGCAATGCATGTGCACATATGTTATCTGTGCATGCACACTGTGCACCAGTACTCTCATGTGCATGTGCTGGAGAGGTCCAAAGATCAGCTGGGTCCCCTGAATTGCACGCATGCGCACAAGACGCCAGAACACCAGCTGAGGCGCACACACATGTGCAGTTGCAGGTGAGTTGGCCGACAATTCGCATGTCCGGAAAAATGGCTCTGTGTGCCACTTCCAGCACGTGTGCCATAGGTTTGCAATCAGGGGTTAAGGCATCACATTATAACTAGATCATGAGTTGTAGTCCCATTTTAGACACAAAGGCAGCTGAGTGAACCACTTCTGATAAATATGTATATACAAATGTATGTATGGAGAGGGGGGGGAGGGAGGGAGGGAGAGAGAGAGAGAGAGGGAGAAAGAGAGAGGGAGAGAGAGAGAGAGAGGGAATGCACTGGTAGAGCAATGGAGCGTCTATTAGAGCTATATACTGTATCTGTAAGTGGCAAATGGCCTTTTATGCATACATATCCTGTATTTAAAATGTGCTTAAAAATCATGAAGATTTACCAGGTTTATTCATTTGGGGTGAAGTTATTACTGACTAAACTGCAGTTTTTCTCCACTGAATTGAGGATTGAGGATTAACGGCATTCCTTTTTAAATTCCACAATTTTTTGGAAGACGGAACAGAGGACTAAATTGATTCTCAGCACACCATATGTAAGAAGATTTTAGTCTGTAAGAAGATAGTCTGTGTGTGTGAGACAAAATCTTACATAATATGCACACTCAGCCATCACTATCTTTCTAAATTATCTCTCCATAAATTTAATTCCAGTAAATTCTGTAACAGATCTAATGGGTCAGGAGCTATGACTATTATTGAGGTAGAGGAGAATTAGGCATGTCTGCTACTGATTTTTTAGTATTGACCTATTTTATAAGGCTATTATAAGGATTATTGAGAAAAATAAATGTCCTGTACTATTTGGACAATGAAAAAGCTATATGCACAGCTTATATCATATAGGTCATATAACTTTACCATCTTGTTGAATCTGAGCAGGTTTTGGATGTCAGATCTCATATTATTTGCATCGTGTTTGTATTGATGGTTGCTTTTTTCATGAAAGAAAGCTAATATACAGGGTTCTTTTGTTTTTATCCTGGCTGCTAATTACCCTTTATTTTGTATTTTTATTTCTGATTTTTTTTTTGGTGTGTGTATATGTGTATATATGTGTGTGTGTGTGTGTGTGTGTATATAAATTATTTATTTTACTCCTGCTATCCACCTAGGGTCAGTTTGAGATGGGAGACCACAAAAATTGAATGAATGAATTGACAAATATTCTGCTATCCTGAACACATGATAGATAATTCAGTGTGCTTCATGTCATAATTGATTTCTGAGCCCATTTTAATACCTAAGATCTCAAAACGTTATACCCAGTTTTTGAAATGGTTGAATTGTATCATTTTTAATACCATTAGCTAAATCTTCCCAGAAATGCTAGTAATAAGTGACGTGATAATTGTTTAAAGCCTAGCACAAAAGTTATGGTTAGTTCTGAACTGGAGACATTGTGATTTTTTTTAATGTTATACCTGCTCTCAAGGAGCAAGGATCTTACAGCAAAGTGAAGAAGCCAAGCCATGTTTTCACACCGTAGGAAAGAGAGAGTTGACTTTGCTCATGCCATTTTTTTCTTCTTCTCTGAACCCTACAGGGCTTTTTCCGTCGTAGTATCCAGAAGAACATGGTATATACCTGCCACCGGGACAAGAACTGTATCATCAACAAAGTGACCCGGAACCGCTGTCAGTACTGCCGCCTACAGAAGTGCTTTGAAGTTGGCATGTCCAAAGAATGTGAGTGAATGGTGAAGAAAAGACAAATGGGGTGGCCAAATCATTGACCATTAGTTAATATTTTGCTGTAATAGCAAGTTTAAATCCTAATTATTCATTGAAAATTAGAAGCCAGTTTGCTAAGACATTTTCAAATTACAGTTCAAATAAAAATGCTGAATAGAATCTCCAGCTATACAGAATTCTGAAGGCGAGAATTTCAATGGTCCTACAAGGAAAGTAGGATACAAACTCACAGGGAGAAGTTGAAGTGGGTTAGAAAACAAAGATGAGACAATTGCTGATTCTGTAATACAGAGAGAACAAAACTTAAGATGAGAGAGGCAGGTCATCTAACTGTACAAAAAAGCAGATTTCTTGCTATCATTTATTATGGAAATAATGATTATTCAATTTGCAGTCTTACAACAAAAAATAATCCCATCTGATATTATCTGGAGGAACTAGACTCTAATTCCCATAATTCCCAACTAGCAATTGCACATTAAGAGAACAGTTCCAGTGAAACCAGATAGCATCAGCTAGGAAAAAGACTGATTTGCTGATTCTATTTTCCCCCCCCAATAAAATGGTATGTTAGGTGGGATAAATGGATGGCTCTTTTTTCTGTCACTGGTTCTTAACTGTGCTACTTTTCAGAAAGTTGGCATTAGCATATTTTGTCAAATAGCATTCTCTTTCCATCTAAAAGAAAAAGAAACCTGGGAATTTTTCTAGTTTTCTCCCAAAGGCCTGGTGCAGGGGGCTTACCCCTCTGCTTTGTTCTAATTTTGAGGGTGTTTCCCCGGCAACCATGATTGATGATGTCAGAGATAAATGACGCAGACAGGACCCTCCTGGCGTCTGCAGTGCTTAGTTGTCATGGCTCCCGACTGTAATGGGCGGGGGACAGAACCCCAGTTTGCAAGGGTTGGACTGATAAATCCATGGAATGAAAAGAAATGTCTCAAATGTGTAGAGAATCTATGGTTAATTTGGGGCATCCCAAATCCTATTGTTTCTTTTTCCCTGTTCATTCAAAAGTGAGGAGAAGAGGATGATCGAAAAGGGGCAGACTGTATTCTTTGTGACTTTATGTTCTCTTCAGCTTGCTAACAATATGGAATCCAGGAGTGTGACTGTATATTTCCAAGAACTACAGAGGGTAGAAAAAAGTGGGGATAAAAAGTTTGGTTTGGTTTGGTCTTCTTCCCCAGATTTTAACGCATAGCGCATGCTACCTGCTGATGAAGCGTGTGGCTAAGGATTCCATTATAACCAAGGACGTTCTGAGGGCTGAGTGAGAAAATGGAAACATCCATTTTGGATACAGAGCTCCACCTTTTTGCTAGGCATTGTGGGGAGAAGGGAGACATATTTCTGCAAAAAAAAATAAAATACAGTGTGGTAGAGAGAGGCCAGGAATCGCAAATGTAGACCGCTTTAACCGAGACTGCTTTCAAGATGTGCGCGTGGGCACACACATAGACCTATCCCACAGTGTGCTTTTGAATCCCTCCCTTACTCGTTTCTTTTAGTGTTCTTCACTTTTCCTCATGCCAGCTGCTTTTTCTTACCCCACAACCTCTATGTGATGATGGATGCACCATCCACCCCCCTCTTAACTGGCTGTCTGGTCTGTGCTTTATTGAATTTGCCAGGCAGACATGACTGATTTCCGAATTATCCCCCACCCCCACCCCCTCTCCCTTCATCAGGCAGGATGGTGATATGTACCAGCCTACCCCACGCAAAAGACACATCTGGCATTCCCTCACCACTTGTATTAATTTAAAGGAAGATTCTTTTTCCTAGGAAATAAAAGTCAAGAAACCTTACAGTTCGAAAAGGATTGTTTTGCTTCTTCCACCAGGATATTCACATATGGATTCTTTATAAAAATATACCACACAGAAAACGACAACAGCAAAAAAGGCTTTGTAATGCTTCCATAAATCCAGCATGCAGAAAAGCAGTGCCTCAGATCTGATACACCTGCTTATCGCTTTTCGCAGCCAACATTACTTAGTTTTTTTTCCCTGTAGATTAATTTCCATTATTTTAGGAGCTGTTGTCTGAATTTCTTTTGTTTATTAGAACTTGAAGCTTCACATGTTCTAAAGTTTCTAGTAGGTTATTTGTTTTAAGTTAAAAGTCTGGAATAACATATCTAATTATAATTAGTCAAGCAAAGTAAAATTCTGTTATGTTAGCTCATTTTAAACGATTCACACTGAAAGAGATCTAAGAATGTTCTTGTTTAGGTTAGTGAACAAGTAGTAGGTAGTTAGTAAAGTGTGTAAAATGGCAGGCAGAAATACGGTAGGTCTTAGGAAGCATTAATAGAGAGAAAGGAAAAGACAAGCTATGAAAATTTCTGAGTAGATCATAACAGACAAGAGTAGGCCAACTTAGATTGGAGGGTTGTTCATTTATTTTTTTCCTAATTAAAATAATCCCTTTGATTCAAAAAGTTTCCTTCCTTCCTTCCTTCCTTCCTTCCTTCCTTCCTTCCTTCCTTCCTTCCTTCCTTCCTTCCTTCCTTCTTTCCTTCTTCCTTTCTCCTACTTTGCTACTGAATTATCAGGTAACTATAATGGACTGGAAGTAATAACTTCTTTCTGATAGACAAAAACTTTATTTTGATCATTGACCAAAAAAAGAACGTTCAATAAAATGAATAACACAACTTCCCCCAGAACAAGAACTGTTAGCAGCTATTTGTGGGTGAAGCTTACGCATAATATAGCAACATTTCCCTTTTTTTAATAGAGATAAATTTATTGTGATTGTTTAACAGATAAAAGTTATCAGGGTTCCCCATAAATTTAAATAAAAGAGGGGTAATCAGTTAGTGGTGAATGTCCCTCTAGAAGTGACAATACAAAAGAAAGGAACTGTAGTTTCTATGGTACCCTTATCACTAGGGTCGTATTGAGTTCCATATGGGATTTTCTAGATTTCCCTTCTAGGACAGGTGTGGGGAGAGCATTCAATAAAAAGAAAGGTCTCTTTGGTTTGTATAAATTGATAGAAATACTTCCTCAGTCCTTTAGTTACTGTGTGCTTTGATTGCTGTAATATGTGGGGAAGAACTTAGAAGAAGGCTTGACAGCTGTTGCAATATTTATTTATTTATTTATTTATTTATTTATTTATTTATTTATTTATTTATTTATTTGGGAACAAGTAACAGTATAGACATAGACACATGAAAAAAATTGGCACAAATAAAAGGATATAAATAGGCAAAACATAACCATAAACACATAGAATGATTACATATAAATGGGGACAGTAGGACAGGGACGGTAGACATGCTGGTGCGCTTATACACCCCCCCCCTTTAAGGACCTCTTAAGAAACATGAAAGGTCCACGGTAGACAGTTTAACATAAAAGGTATGGGGATTAGTGAGACTAACAACCTGGTCAGGTAAAGTGTTCCAGACATTTACTACTACTAATGCAGAAGTCATATTTCCTACAATCAAGATTAGAGCAAATTACATTGAGTTTGAATCTATTGCTAGCCCTTGTGTTATTACAGTTGAAATTAAAGTACTCATTTACAGGTAGGATGTTTTGGTAAATAATCTTATGAACTAAGTTTAGGTTGGAACGTAGACGGCATAGTTCGAGGCTATCCAGACCTAAAATTTCAAGCCTGGTGGGATAGGGAATTTGATTTCAAGCAGAAGATTTGAGTATTCTTCTAGTAAAATATTTCTGGATCCTCTCTAATATATTGATGTCTGAAATACAGTGAGGGTTCCAGGCAGGTGAACAGTATTCAAGTATAGGTCTGGCACCTATAAGCCCTAGTTTGAAGCATAGCATTACCAGAGAGAAAACTTTGTAAAATAAGATTGATACCTCTTAATGCTTTTTTTGCAATGGTGTTACAGTTTAATTAAGTTTTTAATCTTGAATGCTGAGTTGAGCCTCCTGGTATGCACAATGGATAGCAAACTCATATTCTGGCCAACTGTATTGGGTATTGAACTTCTTCTCGGCTGAATTCTGGAGCCTGTATACTTTGAAAAGACCATCTTCCATTTATTCCTCCTGGCTCCCTTTGATCTTCTCTGGAAAATGGGACTATTTCTCATTTCAATTGCTTCTTAAAGTTTCAGCTTTCATTAGAATGCTTTTAATGATATTTGCTGACTTTTATGTTAATAGTTTGAAGGCACATTTAGATTGCTATTAAATTTATATATTTTAGTTCTTGTTTTATTTTCTTATGATCAGTGTGATAATTATTATTCAAGTGCTGCTTTGGCAGTTTAGAATTGAATAAGGAATCAGAGTAATTCAGAAATGTTGTGGGAATAAGGAATCTCTCAGAACTGGATAAGATTATATTTATCTTTGAGATTTTTTTTTATTGCGTTGGCTTTAGTTCGAGCATATTTATGCACATGCGTATATAGATATCATAAAATCATGTATTTGTTTTCTCCACAAAAGGCATAAATCATTGGCTTATAAATACAATACTTTGGTGGATTGGATGGATGATTAGTTTATATTCTTAGTTTGGAATAATATGCAACAAATATTTTTACTTCCCATTTAACATGATGTTGCACTATTGTAACTTGTGTTTAATGTTACTACTTGGACATATCATGGCAGTGTGTATTGGTTTGGGGCTAAGAAGAACTGTTGTTAATAATTAGGAGGCATTTAGGTAATCTACAAGATGTGAAGAAAGCAGGCTTTTACTGTTTTTGATGGCTGCAGCCTTCTTAACATGATCCTTAAGTTCTTGGGAACCAACAGTCCTAGGGAACATCAGCTTCATGATAGAGAGATCTACTTTAGTCTTGTATTTCCAAGTCTGATTTTTCTTCCAGAAAAGATGGTGTTAAAAAAAACCATTACTTTTTCTCTCTGGCTAAAATTCCTTCTGTTGTATAAATATATCCCAGCCCGGAATATTTTTTTTTGTTATGTATTTTTTGTTCTATCCTTCCTTTACTAAACTTGCTTCTACACATATGTAATGTGTAGAAATATGGGAAATTATTTCAAATTTTCTAGTTAACCAGTATTCAGATTCTAGGAATGCACAATTGGCCTGGGATTTTTCTTTCTTTCAACATCCTTTTTAAATGCGTATTTTAAATCTCCATTTCAGCACCTTCTTGCAAATGCTACATAGCTTCTTGTGTCCTCTGACCCCTGTTGCTTACTATCAAGCATTCCCATTTAGTTCTTCTTCCTAACTCAGCAACTTCATTGTTCTTCCTTCTCTTTGCCTTCTCTCTGTACTCTTTCAGGAATACTTTTTTTTTCTTTTTCAGTCAATGTTTAAATATTCCCAACTATCTGGATAGTATCTTGAATTCTGTTGAACCTTATCTACTGCCAATTTGCTTTGACCATTAGTAGGTCAGATTCTTGTAGAGAGCTTAAGCATACAATAAACTATATATTCATTTGAACTGCCTGAGTTTCCTGATTTTCTGTGCTTGACACCTGACTTGGTGTTGAGTAGATTACAACCTCCATAATTTCCAACCAATATCACCAGTATTGTTGAGGGAAAAAAAGTTTTATTCCATCTGGAGAGCACCAAGTTGGGAAATGCAACACTTTTTTTTAGCATCTCTTTATTTTTGATGCTCAAATTAAATCAGCTACATGTGCCATTAGTAAAAATTACTAATTTTGGGGGATCATTGACTATGTAATAAAAATGAATGTGGGAGGTGGGATGAGATTCCCAAATGATCAGCAACCAAAAACAAGGGGAGAAGTACTGTATGTATATTTTTTGAAAAGGAAAAATAAAGTTGTATCAGCTGTACTGTTATCATTTGCAGAAAGGCAGGACATGGCTTCCTTTACCTAATTACCTTCCTTTACCTAATTACCCTTTTCAGATTACCTAACCAGTTCTTGCTAGTTCCACTAACTCTGTTTTCAGAATTGATTATCTCATTCTAGAAATCCCTATTGTATGTTAAATTAACTACATCATTATCATCGTCATCAGAGCCGTGGTGGCGTAGTGGTTAGAATGCAGTATTGCAGGCTAATTCTGCCGATTGCCAGCAATTTAGCAGTTCAAATCTCACCAGGCTCAAGGTTGACTCAGCCTTCCATTCTTCCGAGGTCAGTAAAATGAGGACCCAGATGGTTGAGGGCAATGTGCTGACTCTGTAAACGGCTTAGAGAGGGCTGTAAAGCACTGCGAAGTGGTGTATATAAGACTAAGTATTATTTCTACTGCTATCATTTTTCTATATCTGCATGAGAAATATATTGGCTGCTCATTGAAGCTTCTGATTGTTTGTTGTCCCTTTGATTTCTTTTGCAGCTGTCCGGAATGATAGGAACAAGAAGAAAAAAGATGCTCCAAAGCAGGAATGTTCAGAGAGCTACATCATTACACCTGAGGTGGAGGATCTCATCGAGAAAGTGCGCAAGGCTCACCAGGAGACCTTCCCTGCCCTCTGCCAGTTGGGCAAATACACCACCGTGAGTGACGGCCAAAAGAAGTCTGGGTGGGAAAGCTCAGTAGGACAACTTTTCCCAAACTTGATACCATGAATTGGCATTTTAACATCTGTCACTCAAGCCTTTGCAGCCCATTAGAGAAATTTGTAAAATAATAGATGATTCAAAATTAAAGTCTTAAATGTTCTGAACGGAGATATAAGCATTCCTCTTATGCTACTGTTTAGACTAAATGGTCTATTTAGCTTTCTTGGCTTTCAGCAGGCAATTTTCTACATTTTTTAAAAAACCATTTCTTTAGCAATAAAGATGAAAAATCACCTTCTCTGTTCATTTGGTTGTATAGAATCTACTAAAGATGGCATTCAGCGTATGTTTTTTGAAAGTAAGAGCAGAGGTCTTCATTTCTGTTGCTAGAATTGACTTAACTATTCCCATATAAACATAATTTATTTAATATGTAATAATTAGTTATGTTACGGCCAGGAAAAGGCTACAGGAAACTTTGGACAATTTTTGAGGGAGAACGGGCAATTCAGAATTGATTGATTGATTACTCATGGAATAAAGCAGGGGTGAAATGCTCCTGGTTTGGACCGGCTCGCCCAATCTGGTAGCAATGGCGGCTGGTGGTTCAGAGAACCGGTAGCATAAATCCCTGGCCGCACCCCCTGCCTCTGCTGAGCTGCACCATCATCAGAATGTTTTTTTTTTAACTTTTAAAAGCAGTTTTTCTTCAGCTGAAAACATGCCTTTAAAAGTAAAAAAAAGCCTTTGATGATCCCGCGGCTCAACTGGGATTGTCAGAGCCTTTAAACTCTTTTTTTTTAACAACCTCTTCGGTGGAAGAGGTAAAAAGAAAAAGATTTTAAAAAGCTGTTCTGGCGATCCCAGCTGAGTTCCTCATCACTAGAACCTTAAAAAACATGTTTTCTACAAGCTCTTCAGCTTGTCAGAGGAGCCTTTTAAAATATTTTTTTCCCTCTGGCGATTCCAGATGAGTTTCCTCATCATCACAGGCTTTTAAAATCATTTTTTAACAGCCCCCACTTACAAGAGCCCCCACCCATGCCCACCCAACCCCCCTCCTCACTTACCTATAATTACTGCTCCTTTCCGGCTGGCAAAGCCATGCTTTACTTCAGCTATTGCAAATACTTTACTTCAGCTACTATCATGCTTTACTACATGGTACTGATTACCATCTCCTCATGAGCAACTGAATCTGCCTGCTTTGCTGGCTGAGGAACTCTGGGAGCTAAAGTCCACAAACCTTAAAGTTACTAAGGTTGGAGACCCCAATCTAAATAAATAAATAAATAAAATAATAAAATAAAATATTTGTGAAGCTTTCTGAGATTTGGTGTGTTTCTGTAGTGTTTCACTCTAACTACACAAACACACAAAATCTCACAAAGCTTTATGTGGCATTTTGTGTGTGTGCGAGTCAATTGTGTTGTGTGTGTGTAAAGTGTGAAAATGTGAGGTTCCTGCTTGTTGCAGGGGCCATTTTGGGTGAAGTGCAGCTGCTTTTACATTGTGTGTGAGTCAGTTGTGTTGTTTCATGTGTGTGTGAAGTGTGAAAGTTCGTTTTTGGTACCTCTCATTGTTTTGTATACTTTGTTTATTATTTTTATTATTTATTGTTGTTGGCCACACCCACCCAGTCATCTGACCACCAAGCCATGCCCACCAATTAAGCCACGCCCACAGAACTGGTAGGGAAAATTTTTAGATTTCACCCCTGGAATAAAGTGTTTATTCCATGAGTAGACAAAATATCTGAACCACCAGAAATAACCTGGGAAACATTTTTTAAAAACTTCCACTTCAATAGATCATGTTAAGCACTGATTTATTATAGGCATAGGTCATTGAACAAATTCAAGTCAATTTTTTAGATAAGAAGTATAATTGTGGCTTGTTTAGCCAATTCCGTGTCTGCTTTTTCTCCTTTTTAACTGTTTTGTCCTGCACTGGCATGGCTACAAAATAAACTCAGGAAGGCATGTAAAGAAAGTATTGCCTTTCTCATGTCACACAAAGAATTATAACCCATAAGCTAGTATCAAATTCTGGCTTCAAGCATACGGGTTTACTGCTGTAAAACAAATGCAGCCATTCTTGTTTTGTCAAATGCAGTTCCTTTTCTCTTCCCCTGTCTCCAATAGAACAACAGTTCAGATCAGCGGATATCTCTTGACATTGATCTGTGGGACAAATTCAGTGAATTGTCCACAAAGTGCATCATCAAGACAGTTGAATTTGCCAAGCAGTTGCCAGGCTTCACCACACTCACAATTGCTGACCAGATCACACTCCTCAAAGCAGCCTGCCTCGACATCTTGGTAAGGAGATGGGTCCTTTTCCTTTTCAAACAAAGCTCAGCAATTAAAAAAAAGAGAGAAAATATATACAATTATGGAGCAGTAGGTATTAATTAGGACTGAAGCCATATTTTCACAGGATCAGCCCAAGGCTAAAGGAGAATGTTATGATGGTACCCTATCTCCATTTCTTACATACATAATCATTATTTGGAGAACCAATTTGGTCTAGTGGGCAAGGCCCACTCAGGACGTTGAGTTATAGCCTGCCTTAGGCATGAAAGCTGGCTGGCTAAGCTTTGGGCCAGTCACTCTCCTCATAACCAATGGATCAATACTTGGTTGATAAAAACAAACAAACAGACCCTGCACTTGCGAGAAAACTCTAGGAAGAAACAAAAAGTGCTGTTCATTATACTTATGGTGATAAACTAGGAGCTCAGGACAGGTGTTGAGTCATACATAACAATGTCCAGTGGAACAGAAAGACCAGGATGTTAAGAGAATAGTTTGAAAAGTAGCTATTGTGTCTTCCCAGAGATCTGCCACCTGAAACAGATGACGTACTCTGTCTAACAATAGTACAAGTCCTGCAGCTGAATTTTGCAGTAATATATTACACACTGAATGTGATCAATGTTACAGGTAGAACATGACGGGGAACAACTGTGGTGCATACCTCTAACATACTTTCCATCACAGATCCTTCGGATATGCACACGCTACACACCAGAGCAGG
Organism: Ahaetulla prasina; assembly: GCF_028640845.1. Lineage (NCBI taxonomy): Eukaryota > Metazoa > Chordata > Lepidosauria > Squamata > Colubridae > Ahaetulla > Ahaetulla prasina. The sequence goes on along the minus strand of NC_080542.1, from coordinate 43,657,698 downwards.
ACACCATGACCTTTTCTGATGGTCTGACCCTCAACCGCACTCAGATGCATAATGCAGGCTTTGGACCCCTCACAGACCTGGTCTTTGCCTTTGCCAACCAGCTGCTGCCACTTGAGATGGATGATGCTGAAACCGGACTCCTCAGCGCCATCTGCCTCATATGCGGAGGTGAGTGCCATTACTGGGCCAATAAATAATAAATAGGATCAAGATTAAGTTTTGGACATTTGCATATTTTCAGGGCTTGCCTATGGAATGCACAGAGGCATTGACCCTTACCTGTCAAAGGCAGAGAGCAAAAGCTACCCATGTTGTGCATGTACGTATGCGGCCAGGTATCTTGATTTCAGATCGCTAAGAAAAATGTACATTGCATAACACTCTGATGACAAATGTCATAATTACCTGCTCAGACCTACTGTATCTATGTGTAGCAGCTCTTGAGTAAATATGAACACTCCAACCACTGTCACAACTGACCCAAAACTAATTTTAGGTAGTTCCTAATAATATTAATACTCAGTTTTATTCCTTTTTCTTGCTTTTGTGCCTGGAAATATTTTCTTTGGAATCCTCTTCCACCATGGCATTATCACTATAAAATGCATGCAGTGGCATAAATATCTACAATCTAGGCTTCCTGATCTGTTGTCTCTTACATTTGTCGTTTCTCATTTTCATGTTGTCTAGAGAATTCTGAGAGTTGAAGATCACACTTCTTAAAGTTGCTGGGGTTGAGAAACACAGACTTACATGATGTTAGACACATATTGCCTACAGTATGTGGGTATGAAAGGAGTAATCCAGCAGTAAGGAGTACATAAATTACAGAGGAATTTCTGTAATTTCTGTTTAGCATGCAGAAATATCCATTCATCCAACAGCCAAATTCAGTGGTACCTTGGTACTCAATTGCTTTGAAACTCATTGAATTTGATACTCAGTGCATTTTGATATGAAAATCCTGGTGTTCATCGCTTGTTTGGTACTCAGTATACAAGCTAGAACTTGTCATTGTCAGCTACCTTGTGGCTCACTACATTATTTCTTATGAGAAAAGTTTGTTTGGTACTGATCGTTCTAGGCACTCAACATGCCTCCCGGAGCCAATTAATGATGAGTACCAATGTAGCTAGTTGTCATTGGGACAGAATGTTTGTGAGGCTTCACATTTTAAATAAAGGATTTCATTATTCCTACATTATAAAATCTTGGCTGTTTAAAAACAAAATACTATATTTTAGCCATATAAGCCTCTCACCCCAACATTCATAGATACACCTGCATAAGTTTTACCATCTCTTTGAAGTTTATTTTGATTGATTGATTAATTTATTCAAGTTTGTAATTGTTTCTTTTAATTCAGGCCTTTAATCAAAATAATGCATGGGAAGGAAAAATGACAGATTTAAAAAAAGAGTAATAAATAGTTAAATGTCAGACCAATATATACTGACCTTTTTAGAAAGAAAAAAATCAATCAGCAAAATTAATAAAGACAAATAACAATAGTAGAAACAAAGCACTAAGAAGATAATAGCAAAACAAATGGCCAAAAGTGTGCATGTATGATTTATTATTTAAATTTATCATGGTCATCCAACTCTAATGTATACTCTAGGCATACAGTTCATATTAGAACATAGGTAGAACATAGACGCGGTGGCTCAGGAGCTAGGACGTTGAGCTTGTCAGTCGAAAGGTTGGCAGCTCAGCGGTTCGAATCCCTAGTGCTGCCGTGTAACGGGGTGAGTTCCTGTTACTTGTCCCAGCTTCTGCCAACCTAGCTGTTTCGAAAGCACATAAAAATGCAAGTAGAAAAAATAGGGACCACCTTGGTGGGAAGGTAACAGCGTTCCGTGCGCCTTTGGCGTTGAGTCATGCCGGCCACATGACCATGAGACATCTTCGGACAGCGCTGGCTCTTTGGCTTTGAAACGGAGATGAGCACCGCCCCCTAGAGTTGGGAACGACTAGCACGTATGTGCAAGGGGAACCTTTACCTTTAACTTTAGAACACAGAATCTTAGGCTGGAAGAAGGGACCTTGGAGGTCTTCTAGTCCAACCTCCTGTTTAAGGCAGGAGATCTTGTATTACTTCAGTCAAATAGTTGTCTTATCTATTTTTGAAATCTCCAGTGATGGCACACTCACAACTCCAAGAAACAAGCATTGATTAATTGTTTTCACTGTCAAAAAATTTCTCCTTAATTCTAACAGAATAACAGAGTTGGAAGTTCTTCTAGTCTAATTCCCTGCTCAGGCAGGAAGCTGTATATCACTTCAGACAAGTGGTTGTCCAATCTTTTCTTTAAAACTTACAGCGTTGGAGCAGCCACAACTTCTGAAGGCAATCAATTCCACTGATTAACTGTTGTAGCTGTCGTGAAATTTCTCCTTAGTTTTAGGTTGTTTCTCTCCTCGATTAGTTTCTATCCATTGCTTCTTGTCCTGCCTTCAGGTGCTTTGGGGAATAAATTGATCCCCTTTTCTTTGTGACAACCCCTGAGATACTGGAACACTGCTATCATGTCATCTCCAATCCTTCTTTTCATTAAACTAGACATACTCTATTCCAGCAGCTTTTCTTTATATTTTAGCCTCCAGCTCCCTAATCATCTTTCTTGCTCTTCCCTGCACTCTTTCTAGTCTTGACATCTTTTTTACATTGTTACAACTAAAACTGGATGCAGTATTTTAAGTGTAGTCTTACCAGGGCATTATAAAGTGGTATTAACACTTCAAATGATCTTGATTCTATCAACTGCAACACACTGCTGGCTTATATTTAAGTGATTGTCTACTAGAATTCAAGTGAACAATTACTTAATATTACTTAATATTAATATTAGTCAAGTAACACCCAAAACTTTTTCACAATTTTAAAACCACTTTTTTATAAGATCTTCCTGATCTTATAAATTCATATTTTACCAATATCTTTGGTTTCTGATTATTAATCTTAAAATCTGATAGAATATCAAAACCCTCCATATTTTTCATCAATAACTGAATCCCTTTCCAAGGAACTTGTAAAATCAAAACCAAATCATCCCTAAACGCTCTCAGCTTAAAAGTCTGGTTTTGTTTTGTTTTGTTAGTTCCATTATAGAATAGAATAGAACAGAACAGAATAGAATAACAGAGTTGGAAGGGACCTTGGAGGTCTTCTAGTCCAATCCCCTGCTTAGGCAGGAAACCCTACACCACTTCAGACAAATGGTTATCCAATCTCTTTTTAAAACTTCCAGTGTTGGAACATTTACAATTTCTGGAGGCGAGTTGTCCACTTATTAATTGTTCTGTCAGAAAATTTCTCCTTAGTTCTAAATTGCTTCTCTCCTTGATTGGTTTCCACCCATTGCTTCTTGTTCTACCCTCAGGTGCTTTGGAGAATAGCTTGACTCCCTCTTCTTTGTGGTAGCCCCTGAGATATTGGAAGACTGCTATCATGTCTCCCCTAGTCCTTCTTTTATCAAACAATTATCTTCTTGCCTTATTTGATAGATATCAAGAACAAAATAAACAACAAAGAGGACAAAAGACAATCTTGCCTTGTCCCCTTCTGGAGTTCATATAGTGAAATCACCTTTAATATAATTGGAGCCTTCTGAGGCATATGTATCAACTTGAATCCTTGAATAAAGTTATTGTCTGTTCATATTTTCCAAACTTTTAATTTTAAAAAAGGCCAGTTCAAATTATTTAAAGTTTTCTCTGCATCTAAGATTAATGTGGCTTGTTTTATGTTATGTTGCAATATTCTTACATCCAATATAGTTCTCATATTATCTTTTAATTGTCTTTTAGATAAAAATCCACATTGAATAAAGTGATTAAAACCTTGTAAAACATTTTAAATCTGTAGGCTAAAATTGATACGAATAGTTTATAATTATTCAGTGAAGAAGAAACTGGTCTGTAATTCTTAGTAGAAGTTAAGTCTTGTCCTTCCTTTGTAACAATATTGGTCTCTTTCCAGGATTCTGGAATTGCATCTCCCTGTAAAATAGACATCTTTCCCTTTTAAGGGTTATTAACTCCAAACAACCACAATTTTCTCAGTCTCTTCCTTTTTCATGATCCATTTTTCCTTGTTTTGTGATTTCATCCTCATTCATTTTCTTTGCACAATCAGACTGCTACACCATGTTTTTTTTCATACTGTTCATTTTGCTTCTGTATTCAATCCAGCACTGATTAATAACCACACCCTTTTAAAATAACTAATTTCCATTGTATTCAATTTACTTTAATGCAGGGGTTTCCAACCTTGGTCCCTTTAAGATTTAAGCTTTGCTGGCTGAGGAACTCTGGGAGTTGAAGTCCACAAATCTTAAAGGGACCAAGGTTGGAGACCCCTGCTTTAATGTGTCTTCTGACATATCCAACTCTTGCTTGCATGTAACAATGTGAGGAGAAGCAGTTTGATATTGTCATGCACTGGAGCATAATTTGTAGCTTTCGCCAGCCTATGGATTCCTGCTTTTCTGCACACCAGTTTGCTTTTTCTGACTTATATTTTAGTCCTTTTATTTATAAATTGCCTACAGCTTCACTTCTCTACTTGTATGCATCAACTCCACAAGATTAATCAGCTCTGCTCCATAAGATCAAACCACATTCGGTCATATCTATTACAACCTTCTCCTTTATAATACATCTGTTTTTCTTTCATTCATTTTATTTTATTTTTTGTTTGTGGTATTTGCTACTCTTACATTCCAAGTCACGATTTCCATATGACATTCAATTATCAATCTTTATTACAATCATGGATTATTAACATGAGAAGGGTGGAATACAATAATAATTTTAAAAGTTATATAATATATACTTGTTAATTAAAGGAGATATTGTATTATGATAGATTTACTTAGCCGTATATGAACTTTTATTGTTTTTTTGTGTTTGCTTAGTGCTTTTAAACCTTTTTATAGATTTAAAAAAAATATTTTTGTTTTTATATTCTTCTAACTTTAAAAATCTTTTATTTTTATTTTTTAGCTTTTAAAATTATTGTTTATATTCCACCCTTCTTATACTGGCTTATGACTATAATAAATATTTGATTGATTAAAAACACAATCATAGTCAGATAAATCCGCCCTGAGTCCTTCGGGAGAAGGGCGGTATAAAAATCAAATAAAATAAATAAATAAATAAATAAATCCATAGACCTTATGGCGTTAATCAATTTCAGTTTTTACAAATTATTTTTCAGTAGAATAGTGGATGAGTAGATTTGGTGGTACCTTTGCTACTTACTACATTCTCTACTAATGGTAAGGACAGTAATGGTCAATTTTTGCAGAACTTGGCCAAGAAGGGACAAGGGCAGTCAGAACCCAGTTTTATTCCCAGGATGTTCACACTATTCCGTGCATGCTAGGATATTTAATCTAATTTTTTCTTGCAAGCCAATGCACCATCCAAGAAGGTATATGCAGTGCCTTGATATGCAGAGTTATGAATAGGCAATTCATGTGATTTATTTGCTTACTAAAGTCACAATTCTGTGTTCGAGAGTAATACATACAAGGTTTTTTTTTTACTGGTACTCATTGTATGTGTACATTTCTGGAAAGAAAAAGGAGGGAGGGAAACCAAAAGTAAGTGTGCGGTCTCCTGAGCAATAGCACCACCAGGTGGCTAGATCTAAAAAGACATCTATAATGATAATTGGTAATTTTTAAAGCTTTTGATAAATGAGGTAAGATGTGGGAAATGCCTGAATCCATTTATTCTAATTCCTTCAGATACTAATATTATTGACTGAAAAGATATAGAGGAAACGTGTTCATAATACAGGGAATCTTTGCTTAATTCGTTCAGCTTTAATAAACTTACAGGTTCTCAAAATTTCAGCCATCGTAGAGTCCTCACATTCATGTGATCACAGGTGTTTGGCAACTGATTTGCACATAACAGTTGCAGCACCCCATGGCCATATGATCACTATTTAAGATCTTCCCTGCTGGCTTTCCATAAGCAATATCAGTGTTTGGGAAAGTTGCAATTCCCCCCTCCCTCTGCACGCATGCTACAGTACCCCATTTCCACCAACTTGTTCATGGCTTGTGCTGGCCCTCCAAGACCTATCCTTGTCTCCCCCATGTGCCTCCCCCCCAGCTCTTTCCCTGGGATTCCCACCACTTCCTGTTTAGCAATTTACATGTTTTGGGTTTACAATAGCAACCAGGATTATCAGGATTGTCATTGCTAAGTGATGCACTCATGTGGCAATGCTCTTTATGACTCTGTCACTTAGCCACAGCAGTCCTGGTCCCAGTTGCTGTTGTAACCCAGAACTCTCTGTTCCTATGACAAAGCTTCCATTGGATGCTGCTAAACATTTACTTTCATTATGGAAGGTAAAAACATAAATATCATAAATTGTTTTTTACTTATATCCCACCTTTATCTTTTGTTAATTTAAGTTGGTGAGTTTAGTGCTCCCTTTTCCTACTACCATAATAACCCTGCAAGGTAGGTAACAGAGATTGACTAGCTCAAAGTCACCCAGCTGGCTTTCACGCCTAAGGGAAAACTAGAACTCACAATCTCCCAGCACTTTAACCACTAGAACAAATTGATCTCACACTCAGTTTTAGTTAAACATGACAATGGCACACAAATTTCTTTGATTATGCACAGGTAAAAGTCAGCCATCATCCCCCATAAAGTGCCTTCCAAAAGATTTTGCTAGCTGATGGATGGGAACTGAAATTAAATCACATTAGGAGGATACTAAATTCAGAAACACACAAAAGAAATGTTGTGATACTTTTTAAGGCAAAGACTGTATTGCCACAGAGAAAGTATGAAAAGTGAAATGTATTCTATTCCCTTTTCAATTGCCTCACCTCCTTCTCCTCTCTAGACCGACAAGATCTGGAACAACCAGACCGAGTGGATCAATTGCAAGAACCTCTGTTGGAAGCCCTGAAAATCTATGTGAGAAAGAGAAGACCTAGCAAACCCCATATGTTCCCCAAAATGCTGATGAAGATTACAGATCTACGGAGCATCAGTGCAAAAGGTAAAGGCAGAGTTTCAGACCCTGCATGGGAAAAAAAGTTTTTCTTCTTTCTTAAATCTGTAGGGAGGCAGATTTAAAAAAAAATAATTCACAATTAAAAACTGTCTGATATGTATGACCGTGTTGAACATCATGTTCAAAACTGAAGGATACTAGTGAGCATTCTTCAATATATACCGCACTTTGGAAGGTTTTTGAAAGTAAATTATATTGAATATTGCTTGCACCAGGGGTGAAATGCTACCGGTTCGGGCCGCTTTGCCCAAACTGGTAGTAAAAAACACTGGTGGTTTGCCGAACCAATAGTAAAAAATGTAAAAAAAAAAGTTCCGACAATCGGCTGAGCAACGCACAATTGTCGGAACTTTATTTTTTTTAATATTTAAAGCATTCTTAACTACCGTTTCTCCAGAACTGGTAGTTAAAAATGCTTTAAAAAGCTAAAAAAAAGTTCTGACGATTGCACATCATTCCGCTGATCGTCTGAACTTTTTGTTTTGTTTTGTTTTACTTTTTAGGCATTTTTTTAACTACCGGCTCGGGCGAATAGGTAGTAAAAAATGCTTTAAATTTTTTTTTAAAAAAGGTTCCGACGATCAAAGCTGTGCCGCATGATTGTTGGAACCTTTTTTTTTTTTTTTACTTTTTTAAAGTATTTTTTACTACCTATTCGCCTGAGCCGGTAGTAAAAATGCTTTTAAAAAGGTTCCCACACGCGTCACAGCTGATCACCCACCCCACCCACCCCCATGTGTACTGTTCTACTTACCTTCCCAAGCCTCCTTTTGGTGCGCACTGCACGTGCAGCGTGCATTTGGCACATGCGCGACCAGCAAACTGGTAGTAAACCAGATCAGATTTCACCACTGGCTTGTAACCTTAGTATATTCTCTTGGCTTATTTAGGAAATGCTCAGGTTATGTTTTGTATTGGTAAATCATCTGTCTTCCTTCCCGCAGGTGCTGAAAGAGTGATAACTTTGAAAATGGAAATTCCTGGATCAATGCCACCCCTCATCCAGGAAATGCTGGAGAACTCTGAAGGCATGGATTCTTTAGGGGGATCAACAGGAGCTCCTTCCCGTATCAGTAGCTTAGCTCCACCTCCAGGCAGCTGCAGCCCTAGCCTCTCGCCCAGCTCCAACAGAAGCAGTCCTGCCACACATTCACCGTGACCATGCTGGACCCCTGAACTAGTTGCTTGATCCCCCCCTCCTGCGCACATCGGTCTTTTGCTTCCTGGGTCTGCCTGGACACACGTCTCAGGAGGAGCAGAGGTGGGGTGAAGGCGTAGCAGTGGGACAGACTGTTGCTGCAGGCATTCTTCTCCTCCCTCTCTGTACCACATCAGTCCTGCTCAGACCCAAGAGGGAAGGCTTCTTATGTTCTCCTATACCAGCACACTATTTCTCACTTAGCTGTTCAAACAAAACAGGGTTCCGTTTGCAAGTAAGAATCCTGTTCTCATGGAGGGAGGCACAGACTTTCTCTGAAGGCAGATCAGCAAGTAGATCTGAAGGACGGCTGCTCAAAATTAGGAGCAAGATTTTTTTCCCCCCCAAAAGAAACTAGTTACAGAAAAAAAAAACTTCTCTGTGGCACGTATCCCCCTCCCCACTCTCTTCTTCAGTCTCGTCATGCACATATACATGCCTCCACAAAAGTGTTGCTTGCTTCTTGTTGCAGTGAAAATGAAGTAGTGGGTTTTTTTTTTTCCAGTTGAGTTTGCATTTCAGATATTTCGGGGAAAGGGTATAACGTTTTTTTTTAAATTGCTCAAACCTTCTCTTCATCCTCAATTTGACCGTGCAATCTTACCTTTGTCTCTTTTCTTGCCGCCTCCTACTTGTCCACTCACATATGCCTAAAAATGTCACCAGCAATTTTTTTAAAAAAAGAAACATTAGTTCTTCAGTTTCTTTTTTTAAAGTACAGTAAAACATGGAGGGAAGGATTCATTTAAGAAAGAATAACTATTATATATACAAATATCTATAAATATATATAAATACATTTGAAAAAAAAAACTTTGTACAAGTTTGGAATTTGAAGGGTTTCTAAAAAAGAGGGTGGCAAGGAAAAGGCCAGAAAAACCAAACCAAATCATGGAGATTCATGTGTGGTCATGCTTCTCATTATAGATTCAAAACTGTTATCTAGCCAAGTACTTGAATTTGGTAGCCACTCTTCTACGAACACTATGCCAGGAATGACTGAGAAACCTGGCTTATTGGTAAGTAATCATGAGTTCGTGCACAGTTACTAATAAATTCTGCTCAGCTTAAATAGCCAGAAATGGCCAGTGGCAAAGAAGTTATCACTGCATTCAAAACAAGTCTTGGCTGATCTCTTGTTTAAGAATACAGAGTCTGCAGAGCAAGGCATATTTAAAAAGAAAACCCACAAGCCACTGCTCTAATTTGCTTTGGTCCTATTTTCAGAGAGAGCTAACTGAAAGCAATAGGACAACATTCCTTGCTGCCAGAATTTCCTGGAGTGTGTTTAAGTTTCAGTGTTTCCTGCAACTGTGGCTAGTATGAGTTAAAGGAACTTAATTTTGGCTAGTCACGTACTTACTGGCTGCTTTTATTTGCAATATATCTTGTTTGGATCACATGGATACAAAGTTAAAATCTCAACATTCTCTTTTTTATTTCTATTTTGGCAAATGAAAAATTGAGAAATGAGGGGGTTCTGAACATTGTGATAAAAGTATTGTTTTGAGCAAAAGGCTGTGTTTTCTAAAGGTGTGTGTCAGTGTGTGTGTGTGTGTCAAAAACACTTACGTTGTTACATGTTCTTACTAACAAAAAGCCAATTTCTCCCTCTCACTCAACTCCTGATTCTTATTATAAAATACTTTTGAAAGAGCAACTTTAATATTGTAAGGCACAGAATTTTATCAGGGGAAACATCTTACTTTTTTCCTTCAGTCCACTGACTTTTGTTCACTTTATTGGTTTCTAGGTTGAATAATTTGTATCCTCTTTTGGAAGAGAAAGATTAAGGGCAGGGGTCTAAAGAGTTAACGTTGGAAGATTTGTGGTGGGTGAAGGGTTTCTTTTCTATAATGATTCACATAATCTGAATTGCCTATCACCAACTTGTTGTGTCTTGTGATCCAAAGGCTTGGGGAAAGATTGCTTTTCAAAGAGAATAAGGCAGATAAACAATCACTGTAGTCCTTGAATATAATAGGACTAGTTTTGAGTTCCATCCATAACATGATACCACTAGTTTTCATCCCTATGCCTATTTATCTGAAAAAAAAAAGTTTGTTTTCCAACTGTAGAATTCTACTTGTGTTTATGTAGAAGTAAATCAAAGAGGCTTCATTCCAAAGCCGTGGAAATAGGAATGAGGTCCTTCAAACTGCCGCCCCATTAGGTTCAAAACAACTGCCTTGGGTGGATTCCTGATTTATCTATAGAGAACACACCATGCTTTAAAGATGTAGCCAGCTCCAAGTCTCTTTAGGGCAGGCTGAGGAGATTATCAGTATGGTTTATTCTAGGTTTTTTTTTTTTTTGGTGTGTGTTGAGATTTGATTGTCTTAGAATATGTGACATGACATTTAAACAGAATTGTGGAGGGTGGGAGTAGCAGCAAGATTTTTATTCTCAAAAAAGCCCCTCCCTCAGGTTGCAAGGCATGTGTTTCACACTTCTCAGATATGTATATAAAGTTGTTATTTCATATAAAAAGATCCTGGTGAATTTAAATCCTCCCATAATTGTTGAATTGGGTGGGGATGGGCTTGTGCGATGTCTTATGTGTGTCCCTTAAAAGAAATGACTGTCTGGTGTAAATGAATTACCTTATTCTCAGCCCTATTGCATTAAGTGATCAGCAATTTATTGAAGGGTTAAGTCAGCAGGGATTAGCCATGGTAAGTCAATGGACCTTTCCTATGGTAAGGTAATATACTTTTAAACATTAGATGCCAAGGAGTAACAATAAAGGAAATCTGGGTTTGTTACAATTATATATTTTGAAATTTCAGAAATATTTGGCTGGCTGCCCTGGAAATAGAACTAGACCGATGATAAGGTGAATCCACATCTTAGTTCTTATTACACCAATGTGCAATAACCTTGCACTTAGCAAAGCAAATTTGTAAGGGCACTAAGGTGGAATTTCAATGGCACAATGAGCTTTGTTTAGTTTAGAAATCTTTTACTAAATGAACTACAACTACCCAAATGTATTGTCCCAAAGCTGCTTTTTCAAGAGGCAACTGGACTTTCTGTTTTTTCTTTGAAAACGATTTGCTTCTCATCCAAGAAGCTTCTTCAGCTGAAGAAACTTCTTGGATGAGAAATGAAACGTTTTCAAAGAAAAAAACAGAAAGTCCAGTTGCCTCTTGAAAAAGCAGCTTTGGTACAACCATGACCTGGATGACTGAGAATCTCCATAGACATTTACCCAATTGTATGTTTTTGACAGCAAAGGCAGAAAAACTCTGCATGACAATTCAGTGCTGTCCAATCAAAATGGAGAAACATGATAACATTTAACATATCATTAATGTATGGATTAGTTACAAAAGCCAGATGAATTTGTCAATATTGTTCCAGTCTGGGATTAATAAATAGGTTTGCAAGTAAGTAATTAGTATACTCTTTCCAAATCATCTGCCTGACCTATGTTAAGAAATCACAAAATATTGGACTAGAAAGATTGTGCTTCATCAGAACAAGGCAATTCTTACCAGATTCTCTCCTATTTAGAGTTGTGTGAAATCCTTTAGTTCATCTTTGAGTATTCTAATAGGAAACCAGCAGCTTTTAACATTGTCATTCTTCTGAGCATCTCTTTGATGAAGCTGAAATTCAAATGTAAGGAGGATTAAGAAGTTTAAGTTTGTAAACCCCTTTCCTCAAGCTGCTGCCCTCCAGTTATGTTGGACTACAATCTTCCAACATGGACATACTTCTAGCATTTCAAAAACACTTGAGAGAAAAATCAGTTTTCCTCATGCTTTTGTTTTAGACCATATGACATTTGAGAAAACATGGAAGATAATCTTTGAAGTAGCAAAATGCACTGTTTGTGGTTGGGACATCTGACTTCCAAGGCACCTAATGAAGCAGGAGGGCGCTCTTGAATATTTTATAAAACTCACCTCCAGTATAGGAGAAATGATTGTGCAGCAGCTTTATTCCAATATTCCACCAGAACTTTTTAAGAATGGTTCAGGCAGAAATTCTGCAAGATAAATTTTCTCTGGTGTGAAGAGAATAAAATGGAAGAAAAAATAACAGAAATGTCCATTTTATAATTAATTGCTGTTAGTTTCCTGGATACCCCAAAATTGTGACTGGAAAAGTAAGGTAAAATACTGGTTTAGATATACTACTTCACATTGTTTCACACTCAGAAAATAGACCATATTTGTTTGACCATTGACATTTCTCAAATGATGAGATTACGTTTGTTTTCTTCTGTTACATGCAGTGGCATTTTCTTCTCCTTCCATTGGTGTTTCTCATAAAAGGTTGGAGGTTGACAATCAGAATAGTGTTTTGTTGCACAGAGCTATGACAGCAATCCTAATATGGATCAGTTGACAAGAGGGACAAGTCAACTCTTGTGCTTCTGTGCTTTTACATTTGTTTGCTCATGGCTACTCCGAGGCAGACAGGTTCGATGGAGCAGGCCTAACAGGCTGCGACCCCTTTAATGTAAGGATGGGCAATCTCTTTTTGTTAGAATCTTGCTTATCATCTGTTAACGTTGACTCAGAAGAATCACAGGATTTAAAGTAATCCAGTCATTTGATTCAAGTAGATGGAGTTGGAAATTTTGTCCCTTTCTATTTTCTTTTTGGTGGTGGGATTTATGAATGCATTTAGACTTTTCTGAGGTTTTTCACCTCTTATCAGTTGTACAGTATGATGGGGTGGGCATACTTAGTGACCTAAGCGATATAGAGGTTACTCAACTTTGCTTTAATGATGCCAGCAGCTAGAACCAAGTCCAGGAAGAGATGGAGTTCAGCAACCCACCTGTTCAGCAGTGGATATGGAAATGGGGCTAAGGGTATTTTATTATTTAATCAAGATGGAGTAGTTTCAGCTCTGGAAACGAAGTTCAGCTCTTCCTTTAAAAACTGCAATTCTTAGCACTGGCAAGCATACGTTGTAAGAGTTGGTAAAAAAAAAATGAAATAAGGTGTCAACACCTCTTTTAAGTGGAGGTGATAAATATGGAGCCTATCTGGGTACATGGTGGGGAAGGGAAGAATCATTTCTACATTGTGCTGCAGTATGATAGTAAGTATAGCAAACACTTGTGTCAACAGATTTCATCCAATTTCAGTCTGTATAAGTCTGTATAAGTGCTTTTGGTTTGAACTGTTCTAAAGCCAAGCTTAGCTGAAATTCAGTTACACTGTACTGAAATCTTTGCTTCTGAAGACTCAGAGGTACATTTGGTAGTGTAACATGCCACTCATTAATCAAGCTTTGCCAAATGCTGTGAGAAGGTAAATTACCAAGTATGCAATATCTCATTTATGCACAATGCTCCTTCCCTCAATATAGGACCACAGGTAAACAAGTTTAACATTGAGACTACAAATGTATCAGAATCCGGGCTAGAGTGTATTAGCGTGTCTTGATTAAGCCTATTCCACAAAAACGATTTTCTGCAACATCAGTTTAGAAATTGGTACCTTGGTCGCTATTTCTGTTATTTCAAAATGTCATTGCCTTGGTCCAAACTGATCCCATTCTGTAGCATCTTCCCTCTCTCTGTGCAAAGGGAAAGATGGTAGGGTGGGGTAAACAACAAACTGACAAATGCTGATTTCCTGTTGAAGGTCAGAGTGACACAATCAATGACACCCCTGCTGTTTCACCAGACTAGTGAGGAAAATGCAAAGCTGTCAGGCCAGCATTTCCCTTTCAGGACCTGAAGCTTGAGCTTTTCCAGCTGAAAAGAACTTCAAAGCAGGTTCTTTTGCGCTGTGTCTGAGCCAAATGTACATCATCTCTGCAGGCATAAAGAAGACAATAGTATGGGATTACTATACACAAATGTGGAATCAATCCAAGAATGATGAGAACATCCCTTGTGCAAGTCACAAAACGATGAACAGTAGCCAAAGATGGGGAGGGCTTTAAAATCAAAGAAATGTAAAGAGAATTATGGGAATGGTTGTGATAAACTGCCTCTAAAATAAGAGTAACTGAAGATTTGAACTGGAGAATAACTCTCTGATGAGGGAATGTGATGAGCCTTACATCTGCCTTACAGAAAATGGTATTTGGATTCTTTATCTTTGGAAGCCTGGACCCAGTATTTTATGAAGCTAATGGAAGACAGAGCAAAAGACTACTAGAAGCAGATGAGATACACAAGCCTTTTGGCAACATCAAAGCCAGTCTGAATCTTCATAAATGGAATTATTCAGAAGCCACTTTAATTAATCTGAAGAACTGATAGTTTCACCACCAGCTTTCTTCTTATGCATTGTGCAGCATTCAGTTGTGCAAATAGGGACAGCAAATAATTTCCCAACAGTTTAGCAGGAGAAAAGAATGGCCAGAGAAACTCTTGGAGAAAAAGCATCTGAACAGCTGCAGCTGATCCATTGTGGATGACGGAGAAAAAAACTTCCTGCTAAGTAAGCAGAGACTGTAGGAGGAATACAAGGTAGGCAGGTTCCAGGGAGTGAGCTCACTGAGTGAATGAACAGGGATTAAATAGACATTTTCCCAAAGAAATCTCTAAGTCAAACATTGTACTACACTAACCTGTGAGCCTCAGAAGGAAAAGAAATAAGAGTTGGTTGTTGGTGATGCCTTAGTAACCAAAAATGCAACAAACCAAGTAGCCTACACTCATGACCTGCAATGTTTATAGCATGCTATTCTTGCCCCCAACCCATTGGCTTATGGTTGCATTAAATGCAGACTTGTAGCAGTTACTGCAGGCCAGGGGAATGGGGAGTCAAAGGTTTGGAGCAATGATCAGCCAAAATTCAGCCAATAAGACAGTAGGTTAAAAAGTTTCCAAGTTGGTTTCAAAGCTTAGAGGCTTAATGGAACAATCCATCGTTTTCTTGACAACCGAATAAAAGTGATGTGCCATTATCTTCCAATATGTTTTTTTTTACAACTTTCCAAACTAAACCTATTACAGGTAGTTCTCGACTTGCAATCCAATTGGGATCAGAATTTCAGTTGCTAAGCAAGGTGGTTGTTAAGTGAATTGCACCCAATTGTACAACCTTTTTGCCACAGTAGCTAAGTGAATCTGTGCAATTATGAAACGAACCACACTTGCTCAGTGAATCCTGATTCCCCCATTGACTTTGCTTGTCAGAAGTGACTTGGGAATGTTGCAAATGGCAAACACATGACCCCAGGATGCTGCAATGGTCATAAATACATGCCAGATACCAAGCACCTGAATGTTGATAACATGAACGTGGGGATGCTGCAAACCAATCCAGTGCCATTGTAACTTTGAAAGTTAGCTAAACAAATAGCAACAAGTCGAGGACTACCTGTATTTGAATTATTGGATATGCAAATTGTGTTGGTAAGAACCATTTACTTCTGGAGTTATGGGAGTTATCTAGATGATGGGTTGCTGGCATGAGTTGTTCCTCATAAGACCTGGTAAAAATGTGTTGGCCAAAGCATGCTGAGCTGAATAGAAGGGCTTTTAATTGAATCCTCTGAGAGATTGAAATGAAAACTCTGAAGTGGGAATCTCAAAGATTTGCCTTTTATAGGAAGAATTGGGAGTGTAAAACTTGTGACAAAAAGTAGTACCGCTGGTGTTTTCTCAAGGAATTGCAGATAATTTTATTCAAAAGCAAATTGCAGGTTTCTTAAATAATGGGGGATGTTAATTCCACCAAAACCTACTGGGAAAGAAGTAAATTCCTAACTTGTGTCACTTACAATTTCTCCTTCAGAAGATGGAAGAAGTCTCAGGAGACTTGATACCAACTAATAAAGATAGTTGAGGAAGTAGAAATATTGGAAAGTGGGTACGGGATGATGATAATGTAACCATGGAATTCTTGATTTTCAGTCAGTTAAATATATTCAAATTCATATCTTGGATTTCAGGCCATCTGGTTTTAATAAATTTAATAAAAATAATTAGAATTCCATAGCAGGGAGAGCAAATGGAAAAGGAACTCAACTTTAGTCTCAAATTCCTACAAAAGGAAATACTAAAAGAAAATTACAAATCATTCCAATGGGAAAAGAAATAAGACAGTGGAAGAAACGAGTGTTCGTGCACAAAACTTGCGGAGATTTGAAACAATCGAAAGGAAATGCATAGAAGATGGAAAATTGAACATGTCACCAAGAAAGAAGAACTGTAGAGATGGGATCAAGAAAGCTGAAGCTCAGTGCGGAATATTTCAAACATCGCAAAAGTCATCCTTAGATGTCTTCAAAATAGAGGAAAAAGAATCCACATGCTAGCTGCTAAATGAAGTAAAGTAACAAATACAGAGCTGCTCATCTCCTATGTTGGCTCTGGCTTCTCCAACAAGAGGTAGTTGTGAGGAGCAAGACAAAGAGGCAGGTGAAGCACGAGGTTAAATAAAATAATTTCAACAACAACAGCTCAGTATATCTGTTTATTTCAAACAAGTTTGAATCTCAGGCCCAGGTGAATTTTTGAGTTATTGGGAAGTTTTGCTGATGTCTGATGAACCCTCCATAGTTGGCATTTGAGAAATCCTGGAGATCTGTTGAAATGTTAATGACTAAAGAAAGTAGTTATCAAAATTTGTAGATAGCACACAAAATATTGGGATAATAACGCAGAAATGGCATTCAAAATGGGATGTGCAGGACTTTGAGTCCTAAAGGCTTCAGGGAGGGAGTGGCCATGCTTGTTGTACCTGTTGGTGTCTGCTTAAAGAAGCCACACCTTTTTGTGGACTTGTATTCTTAACTATGAACCCCATGAAAAGTTTTTCCTAAATAAAAAAAATAAGAAAATGATGACTGTCTCAGATGTGTTTTAGCTCTCCTACATCCATTTTTCGAAGGATGACCGCAGTGGTGAAATCTGAACTGGTTTGCTGGCTGCGCATGGGCGCTGTGCACACATGCGCTGTATGCACAGTGCATGTGTGCACAGAATATGTGCGCATAGCAAATGCAAGGTGCAAGCACACACAGTGCACACCAAAATAAGGCATGGGGTAAGTAGAACAGCACATGGTGTGATCAGTTGTGGCGCACAATCTTTTTTTTTTTTTTTACTTTCAAAAGCATTTTTGAAATTTTGAACAAATGCTTTTAAAAGTTAAAATTTTGAACAAATGCTTTTAAAAGTTAAAAAAGGCAGCTCAGCTGGGATCATTGGAGCCTTTTTTTTTTTTAACCTCTTAAAAGCATTTTTAATAACCCATTCGGCCGAATAGGTTGTAAAAAAATGCTTTTAAAAGTAAAAAAAGGCTCTGACAATTGCGTGGCTCAGCTGTGATTGTCAGAGCCTCTTTTTTTAACCTTTTAAAAGCATTTTTTTAAAAAACCAGCTATTGGGGAGGCATGGGCAGGGGGGCATGGACGGGGGCCGGGCAAGAATTTTTGCTACCAATTCTCCGAACCACCAGCCGCCATCGCTACTGGATTGGCTGATCCGGTCCGGACCAGGAGCATTTCACCCCTGGATGACCGTCAGTTTCAATTGTGGATCTTATTCATGCAATGTCAGTCCTTTCCACTAAAGCCAATGTTTCCCTCTCCAGTCCTCTCCAATTAAACTGACTGCTGCTGGGAGTTGTAGCTCATTAGTCCTCATGTTTCTTTGTATTCTGCCCAATCCTAGAGCAGTAGAACAGAACAGAATAGAATAGAATAGAATAGAATAGAATAGTTTATTGTCACTTTGAATGTACACTAATCGGCATACATTAAAATGAAGCTACATTGCATACAGCTCTCAAAGGGTCTCTCCACCTTTAACAAAAACATGACAAAATAAATAAATACAAAATTATGCATGTAACCATATATATAACACAGTCTAGTTCAGATGTATACATGTACATGGCAAGAGAAACAAATCTTGCAAGTTTACCAGACGGATGGCATTGGGACCAAAGCTATTACAGAATCTGGAAGTCCTGCTAGAAAGACTTCAAAACCTCCTCCCAGAGGGGAACAACAGAAATAGACTGTGAAGTGGGTGTGTGGGGTCTCTTAACAATGCTTTGAGCTCTAAGCACATAGCACTTATAAGCAGTATCCTGAATGACAGGAAGCGAGCTTCCATTCATCTGTCCTTACCACTCTCTGAATGGACTTTCTATCTGAGGCACTGCTGTCACCAAACACATTGCACAGTGATGCAGTTTGTTAAAACACACTCAATTGTGCCTCTGTAAAAAGTGGCCAGGATAAAAGGAGAAAGATGTGATCTCCTCATCTGATGCAGGAAATGCAGGCGCTGGTTTGCACACTTCATTAAAGATGACGTGTGGAGAGACCAGTTCAGATTGTTACTTATCTACACCCACAGATACTTAATGTTGTTGACCAGGACCTCTACAGCTGCATCCTTGATACTGAGTGGAGTATGACTATGCCAGCTCTTCCCAAAATCTACGATGATCTCCTTTGTTTTATTAACATCTAGAACCAGGTTAATTCTATTGAACGAGTCCACCAAAGCCTTCACATTTTCCTATATGCATCTTCATTGTCATCCTGGATAAGACCCACCACTGCCATGTCATCCGCATACTTCACAATATGATTTGTAGCAGATTTGGCACAGCAGTCGTGGGTCATCAAGATGAACAGTATCGGACTCAAGACACAGGCCTGTGGGGAACCTGTACACAAGGAGCTGGAGCTGGAGACTTCTCTTGCACAAACTTGTGCAAACTGAGGTCTATCAACAAGAAAATCCAGTATCCAATTACATAAAGGAATAATAAAATGTAATAAGCCCAGTTTGTTCACCAAATGCTGAGGAATGATTGTGTTGAATACCAAACTAAAATCAATAAACATGACTATTCTCCTCCTCCAGATATGCCAAGCTAAGATGAAGCACATAGGAAAGTGCATCATCTATAGAGTGGATCTTCCAATAGTCAAACTGTAATGAGTCAAATGTAGGAAGCATGCATGAAACCACATAATCCTTTACCAATCTCTCAAAACACTTCATCTAATGGAAGTGAGTGCCACAGGATGGTAATCATTAAGGCATGTGATGTTGGTTTTTGGGGGCACTGGTACAATGATGGCAGTCTTAAAACATGATGGAACCACGGCCTGATGCAATGAGAGGTTGAAGATGTCTGTGAGAACAGTGGCCAGCTGGTCAGTACACTGCTTAGATACTCACCTAGAGATATTATCAGAACCAGCAGCTTTCCAAATATTGATTTTCCACAGGACCTTTTGAACAGCAATTGTATCAAACCTGATACAAACCTGACACAAGACCTAGGTTTAACTCATAGAATCATCTATTGTAATATCCTTCCTGTCAAAGACTACTTCAGCTTTAATTGCAATAATACAAGAGCAACCAATAGATTTAAACTTAATGTCAACCACTTTAATCTAGATTGCAGAAAATATGACTTCTGTAACAGAATCATCAGTGCTTGGAATACTTTACCTGACTCTGTGGTCTCTTCTCATAATATATATATGTCTTTGGTTATTCGGGTTTTCTCCCGCGTAAAATTTGAAGTGGGAGAAAACCCGAATAACCAAAGACCTACATACAAACACCCGCGAAAACCTCAGAAAACACACACACACACACACACACACACATATATATATATGCTTATACCTTTATATACTATATAACCTATCTGTATGATAGTTACATATATTGTGACAAAATAAATAAATAAATAAATAAATAAATGAGTGAGTGCCTGTTTATCAGGGAGGGAAACAGCTTTCCTAGCTGGAACATTGTTTATGGCCTCAAACCAACCAAAAAACCTATTTATGTCCCCCTTATATGTCAGGTAAGCTGCCTTATAGTCAGTAATGACCTGAATACCTTGCCACATACATCTCAGGTCCTTAGGATCTTGAAAAATGTTTCTGGCTATAGGCTCACTTTGCTGTTTTTATAGCACATCTCAAATCAGCTCTTGCTATTCTAAGTGCTGCCACTTCACCTGATTTGAAATTTCTCACCTTCAATATCACAGGGACCTCTTGTGACATCCAAGGTTTTGCTCCTATGTTGCTTAAGTTAACATGTTGCTTAAGTTAACACATGACACACACATGTATCTAAGGCCTTTTCTAGCTTTGCCTTAAAAGATTGGTGGTCTGAGTATGCACAAACACCAGTCAGAAATAACTAATTAATTTATTGTTGCTGCTTTTGGCCACAAGAGGCCAGCAAAAACCCTTAGAAGTTGCTGACAATATGATGAGGATATATTTCTAACACTTCAACAGAGGGAATCTCTGGGACAAATCTTGCAGGGCACTATTCTTCCTTGTTAAACTGCAAATCCCAACCACACAGGTAAGAAGGAAGGAGATGCTGCTGTTTAGGTTGGAAGATAGACATGTAACAGAATATCCAAGGGATAGGGTCAAAAAAGTCAAAATGACAGCCACTACACTGTGATGGAAATTATGCCTGCTTTACCTATGTGCCGTAAGTGCAAAGCTTACATGACATTATGGTGTGAACAGGCATTACACTATTGTGGCTGCCATCTCAACCTTTTTGACCACACCCTGTGGACCCGTCTGGGATGCAGCCCCTTTTCCCCAATGAATTCAGTTATCAGTTATCCAGGCTTCCTCACAGGTATTCTTAGCAGGGTATCCAGTTCCTTCTAAATTTCTATGCAGCTGTGTCCATTTAATTTGGCTGTTGAATTAAAGCTTGCCTAGATTTGTCACAAGCTTAGACAAGCATGGACTTTGATTTGCAAAGAGCCAATTCGGTCTAGTAAAACACCAGACTAAAAGGCAAGAGACTGTGAGCTCAACCCCCACTTTAGCCATGAAAGCCAACTATGTGACTTTGGGCCAGTCGCTCCTTCAGTCCAACCCACCTCACGGGATTGTTGTGGAGAAAGGAGGAGGAGGAAGGTGGGAGGAAGGCATTCGGTGCCTCGACTTATTTAGAAAAATCTACCAAGTCTTCTATTCTGTTTAGTTCACGCCAGCTGTAGAAATACTTGACCTTGAGTCTAGTAAAAACATTTCTAAAAAAACAAAAAGCAGCTTGCCTGCAGTTTGCATTTCTAAAAACAAAAAGCAGATTGCCTATTGTCCTCCAGAGTTGTGATGACTATGCCCCAAATCTCAACTATCATCCTTGCCATTTTCTAAAAACACCAGGTGGATGGTTTTTAGCTCACAAACAAGTTTACCCAATGTGAATAACAACTACTGACTCTCTCTTGGGAGGGGGGAGGGCAGAAATACACAGTGTTGTTTTCCATCCCAACAGCACCCCAATCAGACTATAAGTAATCCTCAATTTATAACCATTCATTTAGTAACCATTTGAAGTTACAATAGCATTGTAAAAAAGTAACTTATGACTGTTTTTCACCCATAGTCAAGTGATTAAAATTAAAATTTAGACTCTTGCCAACTTGGTCATATTTATGATGGTAGTGATGTCCCAGGATCATGTGATCAACTTTTGTGACCTTCTGACAAGCAAAGCCAAGTTCACTTAATAAACTCCTTACTAATTTAACAAATGCTTAGGAACTGTGGCAAGAAAAGTTGTAAAATCAGACAAAACTCACTTAACTGTCTTGGTTAAACAACAGAAATATTGGGCCCAATTTTGGTTTTAAGTGGAAGATTACCTGTACTGGAAAGAAAAATCGACCTGAAAAGTCAGACCTGCAACCTGCCCCATTGTGGCCATAGTGAAGGAAGGGGTTGAAATCCAAGCAAGGGTTTCTTAATATGACTCAATTTCCAGCTGCTTTATGCAAGGAATCCAGCAGCTGAAGGTGGCAGTGTGAAAAGCTCAGGCCTTCCAAGGTAAAGGTAGTCCTCGACTTATAGCCATTCATTTAGTGACCGTTCAAGATTACAACAGCATGATAAAAGTGACTTGTGACTGTTTTTCATACGACGGTTGCAGCATTCCATGGTCATATGATCAAATTTTGGATGTTTGGCAACTGGTTCATATTTATGATAGTTACAGGATCCCCAAATCATGTGATCACCTTTTGCAATCTTCTGACAAGCAAAGTCAAAGGGGAAGCTGGATTTACTTAACAACCATGTCATTAATTTAACAACTGCAGTGATTCACTTAATAAATGTGTCAGTGGTGAAGTCTAAAAATTGTTGCTATCGTTTCTGAGGGCGTGGCTTGGGCGTGGCTTGGGCGTGGCTTGGTGGTCATGTAACTGGGTGGGTGTGGCTAACTTGACGTCATGGTAAGTTACTCACTGTTAGAGCCAGCAGCTGCACATTCTGAAGCACATTCTGCCCTTCTGAAGCCCCCAACGCTTTGCGTTTCCCTCTGCCATCTGGCTTGACTGCCCAAGTGAATCTTGGAGCATTCTCTTGTCCTGCTCTCCATCCCGGAGGGCCACGCATCTCCCCCGCCAATCCTCCATACAAACCACCCGCCCTGTTTCTGAAAAGGCAGAGCTCCCCCACCGCAGGGCGATCCAAAGAGGGAGGGGGATGCTGCAAAAAATACCGCCTTCCACCTGGGGTAAAATGTAAAATTTGTTACTACCAGTTCTGTGGGCGTGGCTTGGTGGGGGGCATTAATGTGACTGGGTGGGCGTGGCCAACTTTTTTTTTAAAGCATTTTTTCTACAAACTCTTCAGTTTTAAAAGCCTTTGATGATCAGGCAATTCAGCTGGGATCGCCAGAGGACCCTTTTAAAAGCATTTTTTTTTACAGCTTCTTTGGTCAATGAGGTTGAGGAAAAATGCTTTTAAAAGGTTCAGACAATCCCAGCTGAGCCACACAATCATCAGAGGCTTTTTTTTTACTTTTTTTTTTTAGTAAAAAAGTTTTATTTTTACAATCATGTCAAACAATTCATTCAATGTACAGTTATATACATTTAGTCGGGCCTGCCCAGTCACCACCCTCCTTTTTAACACTCCCCTCTTCTACCTTCTTTTACTATCCAAACCTTCCTCTCCTTCTTTTATCTACATCCTCTCCTCCCTCCACCCTACACCTTCCTTCTCCCTCTTCTACCCCTCTTCCTTCCTCTTCTCCTCTTTCCTACCTCCTACTCTCTCTTTTCTCCCTCCCCACCGTTCTAAAATGGTAGCTGGGCAGACCCGACCCTACATTAATTATATTTATACATCTTCAATAATCCCTGTACATTCACCATCACTCCATCTCTAGCCTCAACCTCCCAATTCCCCTCCCCCATACCCCCCGCCCCCCCAGAACAAAATGCAGGGTATCAAAACTAACAATCATAATCTAAAATAATTCCTAAATTATAATCTCTAGTCTCTTCACACTTAATCACACTCTCAATTCCCCTCTCCTTCAGAAATATATCTAATACAAAATATTTCCTAAATTTACTCATATGCTATTCGATATTTTTTTATCTGATACTTATTCTGAATATAATCAATCCACATTTTCCATTCTAAAATATATTTTTCTTGTGTATAGTCTTTCAAATAAGCAGAGATTTTTGCCATTTCTGCCAGATTTGATACTTTAAGTGTCCATTCTTCAATTGTAGGTAATTCTTCTTTCTTCCAATATTGAGCAATCAAAAGTCTTGTGGCTGTTATTAAGTTCAAAATCAATTTAGTCTCTATAACTGTACAGTCCATAATTATTCCTAGTAAAAAGAACTGCGGGGTAAACTTAATCTTCTTTTTCAAAATATTCTGCATGATCCACCATACTTTAATCCAAAATGCTTTAACTTTTTTACAAGTCCACCATATATGGTAATAAGTGGCATCTTCACAATCGCATCTCCAACATTTAGCCTGTACATTAGGATACATACATGGCAATATTTTGGGGGCTAAATGCCATCTATAAAACATCTTATAAAAATTTTCTCTCATATTTTGCGCTTGTGTAAATTTAACATTCCTCACCCAAATTCTTTCCCAAGTTTCCAACATTATTGGTTGCTGAAAATTTTGTGCCCACTTAATCATACAATCCTTAACCAATTCAGTCTCTGAGTCTATTTCTACTAATACATTATACAACCTCTTAATATGCTGTTGGCCTTGATCTCTCATTTGTTTTAACAAATTATCCTCAATTTGCTTAACACCTATTTTTTGATCTAATTTCCATCTAGCTTGTAATTGTCCATATTGGAACCATGTATAATTTTTCCCTTCTTCCCCCATCTTTTCTCTAGATTTTAATTGTAATTCCCCCTTTTCCATACAAAGAAGTTCTTTATAGGTAACTACCTCCATCTTTTGATATATATTTATATTTTCTATCATGTGTCTCGGGATTGCCCATATTGGAATCTTTCCATCTAATTTATATTGATATTTCCTCCAAACCCTCAATAATGCATTTCTAATTATATTATTTTTAAATATTTTATCTACTTTCTTATCATATAATAAATAGGCATGCCACCCATATAACAAACCATAACCTTCTATATTCAAAACTCTTTCCTCAGTTAAATTAATCCAATCAGTAATTAATGATAAGACAACTGCTTCATAATACAATTTTAAGTTGGGCATTTTAAGACCCCCCCTTTCCCTTGTATCCTGCATTATTTTTAATTTTATTCTTGGTTTTTTGCCCATCCATACAAATTTATTAATCCCCTTTTGCCATTCCTGTAATTTAATATCATTCTTAAGCACCGGTATCATTTGAAACAAAAACCTGGGCAAAACATTCATTTTTATAGCCGCTATTCTTCCCAGCAAAGATAGTTGTAACTTCTTCCAACTCTCCATTTCTTTCCATACCTTCTGCCATAATACCTCATAATTATATTTATATAATTTAACATTTGAAGTTGTAATATATATTCCTAAATATTTAACCTTTTTAACAATTTCAAAACCTGTAGTTCTTTCTAACTCTTCTTTTTGTTGTATATTCATATTTTTAGTTATCATCTTTGTCTTTTGTTGATTCACCTTAAATCCAGATACTTTGCCATACTGACCAATTATATCTTTTAAACCAGTAACTGAGTATATTGGTTGAGATACAGTAACAACCAGGTCATCTGCAAAAGCTCTTAATCTGTAATCTTGATGTTTAGCTCTAATTCCCTTTATTCGATCGGAACCACGTATTTTATTCAGAAGAATTTCTAAAGTTAAAATAAAAAGTAATGGGGACAAGGGACATCCCTGTCTCGTCCCTTTCCCAATTTTAAAAGTTTCTGTTAACCCACCATTTACTGTAATGTATCTTTAAGAGTTTTGGAGGGAAATTTAGGCGGGAACTTACACGTTCCTGATTGGTTAATGCACCGGAGAAAACTGTATATAAAGAGGGGTTTTACCGGACGTTCTTCGCTGGGTTCACTATAAACTAAAGAGCTGTTGTCACTCATCTGGTCTCCTGTCTCGTTATTGCCCGAATCTAACACTGGCGACGAAGGTGGGATGTAGGCAGTGAGATCGGGAAAAAAAGGCGCGAACCCAGCCAGTTTCAAGGACGGAGAGTAGCGATGTCCAGCTACACGCCACCACCGCCATTCGACCGAGCAAAGGAGAAATGGGGGTCATACATGGCTCGTTTCGAGTGTTTCCTCGAAGCAAACGAACTACAAGGAGTTTCGGACAACAGGAAGCGGGCATACTTCCTGAGCCATTGCGGTCCAGAGGTCTTCGACACCGCAGAGTCGCTATCAGAGCCAACGCCGGTACAGTCGGTACCGTGGCAGACGCTGCAAACGGCACTTCGAGCGCATTACGCCCCAGTACCCTCAAAGTTCGTGCAACGGTTCGAGTTGAGGCAGAGGGTACAGCGAGAAGGCGAGTCGATAAGCGTGTACATGGCAGCGCTAAGAAAAGCCGCAAATCACTGTGAGTACCGAGATTTGGAGGACTCCTTACTCGAACAACTCATTTGCGGGGTAAGAGACATTCGATTACAACGCCGGCTGCTGTCCAAGAGCAACCTAACCCTGGCCCTAGCGCTGGACGAGGCTAGGGCTCATGAGATGTCGACCAAGGCGGCAGAAACTTTGCAAAAGCCGACGGCGCCAGGAGCCGGAGCAAAAGCAACTCCGGTCCGCAACGAGGAAGTCCAGGCCGAGTCGGAAGGTGAGGAAGAGGAAGAGGCTTTCCACACCCAGAAGCCGGGGAAAGAGGACCGGAGTGAATGTATGAGCTGCGGGGGCCAACACCAACGACAACAATGCAAATTCAAGGGCATAGCGTGTCGGTGGTGCGAAAAGAAGGGTCACATAAGCGCAGGCCTGTCGAGCCCCCAACCTTCCCGCCAAAATTCAAACCGACCAATCAGAGCGGGAACCGCAAAACGCCCGGATTGGTCCATTCAAAAGGGCAGTTAAACCAGACTTCAGCAAGAGTAGCCCTAGCATCGACGCGCTAGAGAAAAGATTTTACAAAGGTACACGTCAAGGGGTACCTTGCAAGATGGAGGTGGATACCGGCTCATCTATCACAATGATGTCATGGGACACCCTCAAGAGGACTTGCCAGCCATCGCGCGCAGGTTACAGTCCCAGCATATACGAGTTCAAGACTACCAAGGAAACCGAATTCCTGTGCGAGGGGGAACGTCAGTCCAAGTCAAGTATGGACAGTTCAAGAAAACCCTGCCAATCACCATAGTCGACGGAACCTTACCAAGTTTGCTTGGACTTGACTGGTTCCGGGCTTTGGGCATGGGAGTGACCGGGGTGTTCCGTAGCGAAATCGACCTCAAGAGTGAACTGCTGAAGGAGTTCGAGGACGTTTTTGAAGATGGCTTGGGCAAGTACGGGGGGACCCTATTTCCTTCAATTTAGACCCCAGGTTGCCCCCATCAGGTTGAAGGCTAGGAGGGTTCCATTCGCCCTAAAGCCCAAGATTGACCAGGAACTGGACAAACTAGTAAACCAGGGAATACTAGTGCCCGTTGATCACGCAAAATGGGAAACACCTATAGTCACCCCAGTCAAATCGGACAGGTCAGTCCGGATTTGTGCTGACTACAAGGCAACGTTAAACAAAGCATTGCAGAAGAGTGCATACCCCGTCCCAGTAGTGCAACACTTACTGCACTCGTTGGGACAAGGGCAAGTTTTCGCCAAACTAGACTTGGCTCAAGCCTATCAGCAATTACCAGTAGATAGCAGCACAGCCGAAGCGCAAACCATTGTCACACACCGCGGCGCATTCAAATGCACCCGGCTCCAATTCGGGGTGAGTGTAGCCCCAGGGCTGTTCCAGAATCTAATGGAGCGACTATTGCAGGGTCTACCCGGGGTGGTACCGTATTTTGATGATGTTTTGGTATCAGCCGAAAATCTAGTGGAACTAAGGGTACGACTGAGGAAAGTTTTGGGCATTTTCCGGTCTGCCGGGCTTAAAGTTAAGCTAAACAAATGCCAAATCAGTGTCGGATCCATAGAATTCCTGGGCTACAGAATAGATAGGGAAGGGATTCACCCCACGGAGAGCAAGGTGAGGGCCATCAGGAAGGCCCCAGCCCCAAAAAATAAAACGGAGTTGCAGGCGTTTTTGGGTCTGGTCAACTTCTATGCGGTGTTTCTCAAGAACAAGGCGACAATAGCCGAACCGCTGCATAAGCTACTGGCTAAGAATGCCGCGTGGTCATGGGGGAAAGTGGAAAATAGGGCATTTGAAGGGGTAAAGAACCTATTGTCTAGTGATAGCCTCCTCATCCAATACAACGGCACGTTGCCATTAGTCCTGGTCTGCGATGCATCCCCCTACGGGGTGGGGGCTGTGCTCAGCCATAGGTTACCGAATGGAACAGAAGCCCCTATAGCATATTACTCCCGAACAATGTCTTCGGCTGAAAGGAACTACAGCCAGCTGGATAGGGAGGCTTTGGCTATAGTCTCAGGGGTGAAAAAATTTCACGAATATGTATTCGGCCGAGACTTTGAAATTGTAACGGACCACAGACCCCTGTTGGGCCTGTTAGCGGGCGACCGCCCCATGCCCGTGGCACTGTCACCCAGACTAACTCGATGGACTATTTTCCTGGCGGCATACTGCATACAAGCTGATCTACCGCCCGGAAAGGAGATGGGGCATGCGGACGCTTTGAGCAGATGCCCGTTACCAGAGACTATTGAAGATCCAGCCCCAGGGATACCTGTCCTACTGATTGACTCTTGGGACGCTGGCCTGTCACTTCAAGGAAGTGGCAAGGCGTCTTACAAGGACATTACCATAAGGACTGTGATTGGATGGGTGTTGAGGATGGCCCGCTGCGCGCGGCGTTCAGGACTTTGCGAAGAAACGGGAAGAATTATCTGTTCAAGGGGGGTGTCTGTTATGGGGGGATAGGGTGGTTATTCCGGAAAAATTACGGAAAAAGGTACTAGAACTGTTGCATGTGGGCCACCCGGGTATAGTCCGGATGAAGAGTCTAGCAAGGAGCTATGTGTGGTGGCCCAGGATGGACAATGAAATCAGTGACGAGATAGGGAGATGTCAACCCTGTCAAGAGTCGAGGCCACTACCCCCCACGGCCCCTATCAGGGAATGGGAGAAACCACAGGGGCCATGGTCTAGGATTCACGTAGATTTTGCTGGGCCATTTCATGGGCAAACCTTTTTAATCGTAGTCGATGCCTTTTCGAAATGGTTAGAGATTATCCTAATGAAATCCACAACGGCAGAAGCCGTTATCTCAGTCCTGAGACACCTATTTGTCACCCATGGGTTGCCCGACACCCTGGTATCCGATAACGGCCCGCAATTCACGGCAACACAGTTTGAGGGGTACCTAGCGGAGGAGGGCATCAGACATGTCCTCTCGGCGCCTTTCCACCCGGCGACGAACGGACTTGCAGAACGTTTCGTTCGGAGCGCCAAAGAGGCGCTCTCTAGAATAAGGCCGGGCGACTGGCAATTAAAGATAGACACTTTCCTTGCAGTCCAACACAGAACCCCCTGTGTAGCAACTGGCCGTAGCCCGGCGGAACTATTAATGGGACGGAAACTCAGGTGCCAACTAGACCGACTAAACCCCACATACACCCCAGACGGGTACAAAGGAACACAAGGAAAAACGAGGGAAATGACAGTCGGGGACCAGGTGTGGGCACACAACTATAGCGAAGGCCCGACCTGGTTAAAAGGAACAATTATAGGGGTAACCGGTCCGAAATCATATATTGTGGATATGGAGGATGGCCGGGTATGGAGACACCACATAGATCAAATACGCAAAAGACTAGCAAGTAACAGAGACAAAAATCAGCCAGACCCTGACTATCCAATGTTTGAATTCACAGCTGACTCAAACCCGGGGCAAACGAGGGACTTATCTGAGTTCGACGAAGTCCAGCGACGCCAACCGGGCCCTCAGGAGGACTGCAGGGACAACTCTGCAAATAATCCAGGGCTGGATAGCCCAGAGGAGGAGCTTGGAGGAACTCACAGTCCCTCCGGACAGCTCGACTCACTCCCCGAGAATGAAGTGCGCAGGTCTGAGCGAGTTAGGAAACGCCCAGCCTACCTGCGTGACTACGTAGAGAAATAATATGTTAATGTTATGTAAATATGGTTACAATGCGTTCTGGGAGGGGAGGAGTGTAATGTATCTTTAAGAGTTTTGGAGGGAAATTTAGGCGGGAACTTACACGTTCCTGATTGGTTAATGCACCGGAGAAAACTGTATATAAAGAGGGGTTTTACCGGACGTTCTTCGCTGGGTTCACTATAAACTAAAGAGCTGTTGTCACTCATCTGGTCTCCTGTCTCGTTATTGCCCGAATCTAACATTTACTATTATTTGTGCTGTTTGCTTCTGATATATTGCTTTGATTGCATGGATAAAATAATCCCCAAATTGCATTTTTTCTATTACTTTGAACAAAAACTGCCAATCCAATCTATCAAAAGCTTTTTCAGCATCCAAAAAAAGTAATGCCGCTGAGACTTGGTTGTTTCGTTCCAAATATTCAAGTAAATTTACGATTTGCCTCACATTATATCTCATCTGCCTACCCTTAATAAATCCTGACTGATCATTATGAATTATTTGATTCATCACTGGCATTAATCTATTAGCAAGTATCTTGGTAAATATCTTGTAATCAGTATTTAAAAGTGATATAGGCCAATAATTCTCTGCTTTAACACCATCTTGATCTTCCTTCGGTATTAACGAAATAAAGGCTGTCCTCCATGAAGGGGGAACATCTCCTCCCATTTGAATTTTATTAAATAACTCTTTAAGTGGTTCAACCATCTCATTTTGTAAATTTTTATAATAAACAGCTGTTAAACCATCTGTACCTGGTGCTTTACCGATTTTAAGTTGCTTAATTGCTAACAAAATCTATCTGATCATAGTCCGGTTTGGATTGAATTTGATTGGGAAAAGGAGGCTAGGAGATCATGGAGGTTGAATGAGAATTTGTTTAAATATGAACAAAATGTAAATGAATGTAAAAAGCAAATGAAAGAAATTTTTATTATGAATATGAAAAAAGAAACATCTATAGCAGTGGTTCCCAACCGGTGTGCCGCGGCACTAAGGGGTGCCGTGAGATCTTTTGAGGGTGCCGCCAAAATTTCGGGGAAATTTCTCGTTCTCGGTCACCTCCTTTTCACAAAAGGGTGGCTCCACCTGTTGAAAAGCCTGGAAAGCCCTCCCGGGATTGCTGATTTGCTGATCCGCCGAGCAAACAAAACAACCCAGCCTCTCTCGGAAGCTCTCTCGCTCGCCGCTTTTCCATTCCCGAGGACGCCTTCAGTCGCCGGCCTGCGCTCGTCTACTTCGCTGGGAGGAGCTTCGGAGCTTCGGGACCGCTGGGAGGCAGGCAGGCAGGAAGGGTAAAGAGGACTCGGTTCTGCAGTGTGGACGCGATTTCCCCCTTTCGCGCTTGTCGCCGTTAAATCCTTAGGAGAGAGGAAGGGCTGGGGTTGGAGGATTATTGGGGGATCGGGATGGCAAGAAGTTTTTTCGGTTCCTTTTCAGAACTGTGGAAGAAAGGGTGTTTTCCCTTTCCTAGAGTTTGTGTCTGTGATTACTTTCGGAATACCAAGCTGATTTTATCATGCCTTTGCGATCCGCCCGAGTTATAGAATTAAAACAAACCCTTTCACTCGGCTCCCATTCATTCCTGCTGGTGGGGAGTCATTGGTTTGAGCAGCATTCAGCCCACTTGGACTTGAGATCTCTGTTTTGACGCACTCTTGAGATTGAAGGCAGATTGGGGGGTTGCGTTGGGGGGCGGGGAAAGAAAGGCAAAAGGTTTAAAACTAATGAGTTTATGCTGTAATGTGAAAGCATCTACGTGAAGCCAGTTTGGTATGATTATTAAGTCATCAACTAGAAACCAAGAGACGTTTAATTCTAGTCCTGCCTTGGGCACAAAGCCAAATTGGTGACCTTGGCCAGTCACTTCTCTTGTCCCTAGAAGAGGTAGAATTAGAATTAGAAAAGAAGTAGAATTGCCAAGTTACTTCTGAAAACAGCTGCCAAGAAAAGTTCAGTAGTCCAAAATGATTTGAATGTGCAATTGTTTAAATGCAGTTTATTTGTCTACTGATGGCTGATTTGTTTGAATGCAAAGCTTCCAAGAATTCCCTAGTTTTCGGATTTAGCTTGGTGTAGGATGGCCACACATTTACATGCAAAAGAGACAATTAAAAAAACTAAGGAAACAAAAAGATCACATCTTCTCTAGCTGTCAGCACACAGATAAGCAGGGATTAACACCAAACAACCAAGCAGAACACAATAGAAATATTAAGGAGAAATATTCAAAGAAATATTAAGGAGAAAACCACATATCCACCAACATTGGTAGGGCAAGTTATTGTATATAAAAAGGCATCAAAGCCACCATGACTAGCATAGATATGTTACCTAGCCAGGTAATGAAATTTCTTCAAGCAAATAATCAAGCTTAGAGAGTGCCAAGGAAAGTTATCCTAATTTACAGATATTGTTTTTTATTCTGTATTCTCTTTAATTCTTACTTGTTTTAATGTATTTACGCATAAATGTATGTATAAGGAGCTCTGTAATGACAGGTTTACAGAACAATGTATGAAATAGTATGATTGAAGTGGAAACAAGGCAGGGGTTGAATGAATAAAAAGTTACTATAAGGTTAGTGAACAGTGTTCGTGTAGACTAGATTTAGTGAGACTTCTTTTTCTTTTCACTTAACTCTCCTTTGCTTATCATCTATTATATTTTCTATGCTTTACTTACCATTGCTTATACAAAAGAAAGCAGTGCGGTTTGATTGATCCATCAGCATTCTCATTCATACTTCTCACCAGTGTAATTCCACATGGCACTTTAAAAACAAAAACAAATTGAAGCAGCCAACTTCACTATTCCAAAATAAGAGAGTAACAGCAGCTTAATGGCTACAAGCTTACAGAAAGGAATTTGAAGAAAACTGATTAATTAGGGATTTTTAAATGCTGAAGTTTATCTCTCAAAGTTTTAAAACGTGCAGGTATTTTAAAACGTGCAGGTACACGAGCACACAATAGATTTAAGCTTAATGTGAACCGCTACTAGCTCATAAAGCGCTTCTCTTATTTTGCTGAAGGGAACTGGGCTCTGCACTTGGTTTGTGACTCACTCTCACTCGGTTTATTTGCTTTGGAACAGGGTAGTTTTGTCTTTGGGGGTTTTGCTCAGCAGTTATCCACTGAAACTATTGTTTCAGCGTGCAGGACTAGCCTAAGATAAAAGGTTTTAACATATTTTAATGGGGTTTTTATAGGTTTTTTATTTTATTTTTTTATTTTTTAGAAGGATGGATAAGTTCGTAGTGAGGAAGCGAAAAGTACAGGCAGATGAATCTCCAGACCAAATGGTGGCTTCCAGTATTGGTACTGCTTCGGAGGCAAACACTGAAGGTGTTCCTGCTCCATCTGAATCAAATTGCGAAAAGGAAACACGCATCTCTCTCGAAGAAAAGGACATATATTGATGCCTATTTAGCATATGGTTTTACTTCAACCAATGATGAAGATAATCCGTGTCCTGTGTGTTTAGTTTGTGGAGCTACACTCAGCAATGAGGCCATGGTACCTAGTAAGCTCAAGCGGCACCTCAATAGCAAACACCCTTTTGTGTCACAGAAGGACATAGCATATTTTTTTCGTATGTTAGAAGGGCAAAGTAAGGCGGCTACTAAAATGGTCAAGAAGGTAACAGTAGCTGACACTGCTCTTGAAACTTCCTTCAGAGTAGCAGAGCTGATAGCAAAGAAAATGAAGCCTCATACAACTGGTGAAGAAATCATTGGCCCTGCATGCAACATAATTGTAGAAACAATGCTTGGCAAAGAAGCCCAGGAACAGATTTCGAAAGTACCTCTTTCCAACAACACAATCAGCCGTAGGATATCTGAAATGTCAACAGATATTAATGAAGAAGTTGTGAAGCAGATAAAATCGAAAAGAAAATTCGCATTGCAGGTAGATGAGAGTACTGACATAGCTGGAAAATGCCAACTGCTTGGGTTTTGCAAATTCATTGACAAGGATATTGTGGAACAGTTTATGTTTTGCAAAGAGTTACAGACTACAACTACTGGAGAGGATATCTTTGCATCTGTAAATTCGTACCTCACTGAACATGGTCTTTCATGGAATTACTGTTGTGGCATATGTACTGATGGTGCACCGTCGATGATAGGGAAGTACAAAGGCTTCATCACCAGGGCATTGAAAGAAAATCCATCTATAACTACAACTCACTGCTTCCTACACAGAGAGGCTTTAGTAGCCAAGACGTGTGGAGAAGAGTTAACTGAGGTTTTAAACCAGGCTGTCAAGATGGTTAATTTAATCAAATCCAGGCCACTGCAAAATAGAGTTTTTCAAAAGATGTGTCAAGAAATGGGTGCGAATCATATTTCACTGATTTTGCATACTGACATAAGGTGGTTATCAAGAGGTCGTGTACTGAACCGCGTTCTTGAACTCAAAGAAGAATTAGAAGCGTTTTTCCGAGAGGAGAGACATGATATATTCAGAAAGCTGCTTGAAAATCATACTTGGTGTTTGAAGCTGTCATATTTGGCAGACATTTTCATGAAGCTGAATGAACTAAATCTCTCAATGCAAGGAAGACTTGAGGGAATTGTAACATCAGTTAACAAGATGAAAGTTTTCAGAGAAAGCTGAAATCATGGAAGTCGGCTGTTCAGAGAGACGATGTGTCAAACTTCCCTTCTCTTCAACAAGCAGGATATAACGGCTTTGGAACTGTAAAAAATCTGATTCTTAATCACTTGGAACAGCTGAGAGAAGCAGTTGATAAGTATTTTCCATCGCTGTCTACAGAAAAACTAGAATGGATTGTATCACCCTTGAACTGGCTGACATGGCTGAAGAGCTGGACTTCACGGCAATAGAACGTGAATTTCTTGATATGTCTGCTGATTCAACACTGAAAGTCAAATTTGAGAAGAGTGACAAGACACTGGCAGCTTTTTGGCATGCAACATTGGGGGAATACCCTAATTTGGGTCAGAAAGCTATTTCTCTACTTTTGCCCTTCTCCACATCGTATCTGTGCGAGCAGGCATTTTCTGCCATGGCTACAATAAAATCGAAACAAAGAAATAGGCTTCTTTCACTTGAGGACGATATGCGGGTGGCATTGTCAACAATAAGACCTGATATCAAGAGTTTGTGTTCCAAGCATCAATCACAAGTTTCACACTGAGTATACATGCATGATGCACTGTGGTCTATTTGTGTGTTTGTCTTGTATCATAGTGTACTTGAATACATTGTGCAACTACAGTAAAACTTGTCACAATTACATATTTGTATCGTAATACTATTTTTTTTATTAAGGCAGAATCAGTTAAACAGTATTCTCATATCATCTAGGAGTATAAGGTGTTGT
The DNA here is from genome assembly GCF_028640845.1 of Ahaetulla prasina. Lineage (NCBI taxonomy): Eukaryota > Metazoa > Chordata > Lepidosauria > Squamata > Colubridae > Ahaetulla > Ahaetulla prasina. Next base: position 43,622,640 of record NC_080542.1, on the reverse strand, counting down.
TGCATGCAAACTCTCGAAATGAAACAAATAAATAAATAATAATAAAAAAGCTACGGAGATTTTAAATATCTATTTCCTTATAAGGGTGCCGGGAACTTTTGAAAGGCTTTCCAAGGGTGCCTCAAACAAGAAAAGGTTGGGAACCACTGATCTATAGAGATGATTTGGGATGCTAGCAAGGCCTATATGAGAGGAAATCTTATACAAATGAATATTAAATACAAAAATAAATTGCAGAAAAAGAAAAAGGAATTGGAAGAGGAAATTAAAAAGAAAGAACAATTATTGATAAATAGCCCAGGAAATAGTAAAATAAAAGAATCAATAAATATATTGAGGTCAGTTTAATATGTTGATGGCAGATCAAGTAGCAATTAATTTACAATATGTAAAACATAATACATTTAATAATGCCAATAAGCCAGGAAGATGGCTTGCCTATTTAATAAGGAAAAAACAGAAATCACGAAAAATTGATAAAATAGAATATAGGGGTAAGGAAGTTTACCAAAAGAACTTGATTAAAAAAGCATTTTTAGAGTATTATAGTAAGTTATATTCTAGGGACATGATTGATGATACAGAGATAGAAAGATATTTACAACAACAAAATATTTGTGAGCTTACAGAAAATCAAAGAGAAGAACTGAATCAATTAATTACTTCAGAGGAAATTTTTTTTACTTTTAAAAGCATTTTTTCAGCCGAAGAAAAATGCTTTTAAAAATAATTTTTAAAAAAACTCTGATAATTGTGCGGCTCAGCTGGGCATGCGGGAGTGGGGGCAAGGACTTTTGCTACCAGTTGTCTGAACCACCCACCGCCATTGCTACTGGATCGGGGGATCTGGTCCGAACCAAGAGCATTTCACCTCTGCTTCCACCCATGCCTCCAGTGCCGGCTCCGTGAGGATTGGGGCTCCAAAGCAGCCCACTGGATTCCTACCCAGCCACCTGCCTGCTCTCTTTTACAGCCAGCACCACTCCAAGAACTAGGCCCACAGAGTCTGGCGCTCCATGGGAAGAAGGCTCAGTTGTGCCACTGCTTGCTGGAAGCAAAGAAGCAGAGCAAGAGTGGCAGAAGCCCCCCACATGGGGAGAGGGCCAGGCCCGGCCAAACCACAGCAGAGGCTGCAGTGCTTTCCCTTTGGCTGGGCAGCGGTGGTTACCTGGGTAGGCCAGTGCGGGTAGCCCTTCATCTTGGCGCTCCCTTGCCTGCTGCCGTTGTTCTTGCTAACTTCCTTCCCCATTTGGCTGCAGACATCTGCCTTCTCAAAACAACCCCACTGTCATTCACTTTCGTTTTGTGGTGTGAGAAGGAAGAAAACTAATGGTAGCAGTGCGGCGATGCTGCAGGGGAAGGCAAACGGGTGGCAGTTGGCCAAAGGCCTCATGGAAGCTTAGCATGCCAGGCCCAAAAAGGCGAGCGAGCCTCGCCATTTCCTCTGAGGAGATGAGCGCAGCGGGTCTCCCTCCCCCCCTCCGCCAGCATCAGTCCTACCTTGTAGATCCTCCACCAGCGTATTCAGCATGCCAAATGGAGCCAGCCATTGGTAAGGCTGACAGTGGGCGGCCCTTGGTGGAGATGCAGCCACTGCTCCGGGGCTGAGAGGGGCTGTCACTGCAATGGTGCTCCGAGAGGGCAGGTGGATGTCCTGGCCCCGGGGCTGCTGCACATGTCCAGGGCAGCACAGCAGCGGTGTCTCCACCAAGGACCACCCACCCACCCAGCCGGATTGGGCTAGATGCTGATTTCGGAGGGTAAGCGGGCATGAGGACTGCTGGGAAGGCAGCGTGGAAGGCAGGCAAGCGTGGCCGGACTGCGGGGAAGGGAGTAGGCTGCTAGCTGCCTTCCCCACAGCCTTGCCATGCTTGCCTGCCTTCCATGTGGCCTTCCACTTGCCTGCCTTCGCAAGCTGGCCATAGGGATTCCAGGAAGGCTGCATGGAAGGCAGGAAAGCATGGCAGGACTGCGGACTTCCTTCCTTCCTTCCTTCCTTCCTTCCTTCCTTCCTTCCTTCCTTCCTTCCTTCCTTCCTTCCTTCCTTCCTTCCTTTCTCTTTGTTTCTCTCTGTCTCTTTCTCTCTCTCTTTTCTCTCTCCCTCCTTTTTTCCTTCTTTCTCTTTCTTTCTTTGTCTCTGTCTCTTTTTCTATTTCTCTCTCTCTCCCCCCCCCTCTCCCCTTTCTCCTAAAATGCCAGCAAAACCCACCACATTGCTCCTAAAGTGGTCTAGGTCAAGGGTCTCCAACAGGGGTGAAATGTAAAATTTGTTACTACCAGTTCTTGGGGGTGGGGTAATGTGACTGGGTGGGCATGGCTAACTTTTGTTTTTTATTTTTAAAAGCATTTTTTCTACAACCTCTTCAGCTGGGATCACCAGAGGAGCCTTTTAAAAGCATTTTTTTGCAGCCTCTTCAGCCAAAGAGGTTATAGAAAAAAATGCTTTTAAAGGGTTCTGGCAATCCCAGCTGAGTTGCCTGATCGCCAGAACCCTTTAAAAGCACTTTTTTTTACAGCCTCTTCAGCTGAAGTGGTTGTAGAAAAAATGCTTTTAAAGGGTTTAGACGATCTCAGCCCAGCCGCACAATCATCAGAGGCTTTTTTTTTTTTACTTTTAAAAGCATTTTTTCGACCGGAAAAAAAATGCTTTTAAAAGTAAAAAAAAACACCCTCTGATGATCCTGTGGCTCAGCTGGGCATGCGGAGGACCCACACAGTGTAAGTGAGTGGAGGGGGGCAGGCCAAGCGAGTCTGGCGGCTGGGGTGAGCAAGCGGAACTGGTTCGGGGGCATGGCCAGCCAGCAATTACTAATGGTTCTCCGAACTAGCCGAAATTACCGCTACCAGTCCTCCTGAACCGGTGTGAACCGGTAGCAACCCACCACTGGCTACTGGTTCAGTGAACCAGCCCCAATATCAGCTACTGGTTCTCTCGAACTGGTCTAAACCAGTAGCATTTTACCCCTGAAATGTGGCAAGGAAGATTGTAAAATGGAGCAAAATTCATTTAACAACTGTCTCACTTAGCAACAGAAATTTTGGACTCCATTGTGGTGAGAAGTCGAGTACCTGTAGACAGGTAGAAGTACCTGTAGACAGTTCTCGTGTTTTTTGGCTGAATATTGTGGTACGTTAAGGCACAACTCAATCCAGTTTCTACTAGGAAAGGAAAGAGTGCCAGCTTGGCTGAAAGTTAACAATTTCTCATAGAGGCTTGCTGGAGAATATTATAAACCAGTGAAAGGCCTGGAACCAACCTAAATTGAACAGTATCTAGTCAGTCTTTAGTAATCTCAAAAAAAAAACAAAAAAAAACATGATCTGATCTAGCTAGTGTTTGGCTGGGAAATTGCCAGGAAATCTAGGACTGGTCTCGCTTAGCAACAGAAATTTGGGGATCAATTGTTGTCATAAATCAAGGTATCCTGGAAGGATGTCATGGCAAAGTCCTTCCATATTTGTTTCTAAGAAAGCAATTGACCCATGTCCTTGTAGTCATTAGGAATTGTTGGGAGAGAGACTTGAGTCTTAATGAGACTTGAGAGGCTTTGGGTTAAAGAACCCCAAGAATTGCAACCACTGGTTTCATTCCATGGTTTTCACACAGCATTCAACAGGAGCCTGGCTCAAACACCTTGAAGCCTATAACGAAACGGGGATGGACATTTTCTCTAGAAGCAACTATTCTTTCTTTAAACATCCTTTGCAATCCCTGAGAGAAAAACACGGAACAAATGCCTATCTCTAGGCAAAGATAAAATTTAGACTAAACTGTAGGAGGTTTTGGAAACTTGTCTGGCAGATGCACCTGGTCTCATGGGGACCAGGATATGGGGATTCAGAGTGCCCTTGAGAGTCTCAGATAACTGCAGACGAAGCTTGTGTAGATAAGCTCTGCTGATGTACTGTGTGGTTACTCCCTCCAGGCCTGTGATCTGTCTTCTGGCTAATTTTTTTCTTTCTTTTCCCTTCCCTTTCTCCCCCTCTTCTGTCCTTGAGAAGTGCTCGGTACTTCATCAAAGCCCACGTCCCTGACAAAGCAGTTTGCTTGACATTTTCTTAACAGGCCCTTTTTTGGTTTTAAAATCCTTTCCCATCCCCCCCCACCCCGAGCACCACCACCACTTGAGGTTGAAATAGAGATTTCATAAAGTTGGGGGATGGGGGATAGCTGATGCTTCCGTACTCTAGGCTCAAATCCCCAGCTTATGTTAGGATGATTATTCCCAGGAAATCCAGCCAGTGCAGGGACGCCATGAAAAGGGGAAATACTGTTATCATTAGGCCAGGTCTCTCTCTTTGCTTAAATTCTGAAAGCTGTAATTACCACTGACCTCAAAAGCAGTAAACTGGGCAAGGTAGGGTTACAGGGTAATGTATATAATGTATGAAAGAAAGATTTCTCAAGTATTTAGGCATCTTGCACAATAGAACTGCTATTATTATTCACCATGGGTGGTTCCTCATTAGGAAAATCCTCACAAATTATCACTGTTCTTGTGTATCTCTGCATGTGAAATCTTCCTAAACTTGTGTCAGATTCCTTCCTTCCTTCCTTCCTTCCTTCCTTCCTTCCTTCCTTCCTTCCTTCCTTCCTTCCTTCCTTCCTTCCTTCCTATAGGACTGCAGCACAACATCCATAGTTATAGGCCCCCTTTTCAAAGAGGAGTGTTTTTGATGCACCTGTGTCCTCTTTACACTGACCTTTTTATTCATTTTATCTTTGTAGAGGGGTGAAATTTACTTACCTTCACTACCGGCTCGCAAATGTGAGCGCACCTGCACCTCCTCCACACATGCACAGAACCTTTTACACATGCACAAGAGGGTCAAAAATGGGGTGTGAAGATGTCCAGGTGGGCAGACAGAGCCGGATAGAACTGGCTCAATTTCACCACTGCTTTGTAGCTACAATAATTTCTAGCAACCTATTTTAGTTATTCTAATCCTTACAGTAATTATGTTCGAATACTTTGAGAAAAGCTAAAAAGAAAGGATTTTATCTGAGCAGATGCTTCCCATTGAGATATCTCTTCTGCCCAGTATTTGAAACCAATTCAAACCAGTGATTTTTGTCAACTTCCAGAGGAAACGTTGACTTTTTAAATTTCATTTTAAGGAAAATAAATAATTAAAGAAAGAGAGGTCAAACCCTTCTTGCATTGAATGCCAGTTTTGGTTCTATTTTGGGGAGTGGGTGCCACTGGAGTTTTTGATTGGGTGAAGACATCTTTCTGATCTTAATGAATCTTTTTTGGCTTTGACATCTCACTGTAAAAAAACCTGAGGCTTTTCTTTCTGCAAGACTCCTTTCTCCCTCTTCAACAGTCACCCATGCAGGAATATTGAGTGTACGTATTCATGGAGGAAAGATGCAGCAGCCTGAATTGCCAAAATCTAGGAAGCCCAAGGACATCCCCTCTAGCAACAAACAAACAAACAAAAACATCTGGATGAAGACTGAAGGACAAGTAAGAAATGAGGAGGTATAGCATAGTGACTGGAAGAGTGTTAGAATATTATTTGCACTGCTCTGATGTAAAATGCTCAAATCAACCTAGAAAACCTGCGTTTGACATGGCAGTTCCATAATTACAGCTTCTAATGAAGCTCTACCTGCAAGCTATATATATATATATATTTATGCATGTCAAAAAAAAGGGGGTTAATATGAGAAAGAAGGGGAGGGTGAACAGTGCCAGATGACTGTTTGTTTTTCTTTTCACTTTCCTCCCCTGAGAGCCACCTCTGAGTTTGGGGTCCCATTCCATCTGTAACAGGAAGCACCATGGTTGACCCTTGGCCATCAGCCTCTACCACCACCCCTGCAGAGGCAATCCCCTCCCCCAAATAGCAGCGAGCAGTATTGAAAACACAAGCAGAGGATCAAAGGACAGAAATTGTTCCTTTTTGCAAACACTTTGGTATCCTTTATTTTACAACCAGCGATCTACAGCCATCCACATGCCATCTATCGCTCCTCTTTACACTCTCATGATTCAAAATAGAAAATAAACAACAAAACCAGGTTACCTAATGAATAAGATAAACCATGAGCCCACAGATGTTATGTGTGAAATGAATAACTTTGAGTTGGCCAAGAACTCAGTAAGGTCAAGAGGGATTAGTAGAATATTGGATCAAAAAATATTCTGGAAAAAAGTAATGGAAAACTATATACATATTTTTATTTGTATCCCATCTTTATTATTTTTAAAGGCAAAGAACATATCTCTCATACCATGGATGTGTATTATTTCATGTAAGCAAGAAGTCACCAGGACCTGGTTCAACCTTTCTGGCGATGATTTCTACCTGCTCTTGGAAGGATAGTTTGGGGCAGTGCCACCCCATTCAAGACCAAAGGTCGCAATTCTCCATAAACCAAGGAACCCATGGGCTATTAGGCTAAACAATAGTTTATGAAAATCAAAATTTGGAGATCTGATTTGAAACAGTTGTCGGGGAGTAAAAGAAGGCATATTTGTGAAGGTAGTGATTGCATCTGCTTCGACACCCTAGAACATAAAATGCTGAACAAGAGTATCTTTGGCCTGATCCTGCTGTCTTGTGTTATATTCTTGGTTTTGGCAAGTTTGAGATTTGTTTGAGCACGTCTGTCCTTCAGAAGTTGGTACTGTGATGGGATGCAATTCTTCATTAGTCAAGGCTTCCCACTTAAACAACAACAAAATTTTCCCAAATTGGATCTGTTTAAGGCATTGTTAAGTTTTGGTCTTGAAGATGGTAGAAGCTAGGAAGGCCTGGAGGAACGTTGTCCATGGGATCGCAATGGGTCGGACATGACTTCGCAACTAACAACAACAACAAAAAGTTGGTCTTGATCAAGCTTGTCATAGCATAGTGCCTATTTCGGTGGATCTAGCAGAGTTGGCCTTCAATTAAGCAATGCTATCTATCCCTTTCTCAGTTCAGATCACCCTTCCTCAGCGCTAGTCCTGCTGGTCCCTTTCAAAGGGACTTAAAGGCCTGGCTCTTTGCCTTTGCCGGTGATGAATGAAGCCTCCTTTTAACCTAGTTTGGTTTTTGTTTCCATCTATTTGATATCCTGCCATCTCTCCCTTTTTTGTTTCCTGTTTTTAATTGTCTTGTTTTTGTGTTTTAAATTATTTGTAAACTGTCCAGAGATTCTAGGAGTTGGACAACATATACATTTTAACGATAAGAAAAAGAAAGACAAAAAAAATCTGGATAGTGGATTTGGCAGAGCCTGGAGACAGCAGAATAGAAGAGGAAGAACTGGAGAAGATAACAAAATACAAAGACCTACAAATAGAAATTGAATCACTATGGCAAAGGCAAGCAAGTGTACTACCAATAGTAATAAGTGCCTTGGGTGCAATCCCAAAAGAACTGGAGCACCACTTGAACACCATTGGCATTGACAAATTTGCCATCAGTCAATTGCAGAAGGCAGCTTTACTTGGAACAGCTTCCATCCTGCAACAATATCTATAACACCATCAAACATCCCAGATTTGCCTATCTTTGGTAAGGACTAGATAATAGACAAAACCTGCTAAACCCAGTCTGAACATCTGGTTGACTGTGCAAACAATAATAATAATAATAATAATAATAATAATAATAATAATAATAATAATAATAATAATAATAATAGCAACAACAACAGCAACAACAACAACAACAACAGCAACAACAACAACACCTTGGTTGATACCTAGGATGCTGGCAGCAACCCGTATTAACCATCAGTGCCAGTCAATGATATTTGTGAAACATTTTTAAATGTTCAGTTGACTGAGTTTCATGTTTAATGAATAAAAGAGATAATAATAATAATAATAATAATAATAATAATAATAATAATAATAATAATAATAATAATAATAATAATTCCACCTTATTCAGAAACTGTCTATATACTCAGACATTACCTAAACAGCACTTAGGTCCTTAGTTAGGATTTGAACCAGTCCCAGACTGTGAATCAAACTGAAGATTAAAACACTACTACTACTACTACTACTAGCATTTATGTCCATTGTGAATGTTTGAAAAGCTACATAGAATCAGGAGTTAACAGTTGTAAGCCACAATGTGCCTAAACAACTGAACTTACTGGACCATAACTAGTAGCAGCTTTCTTTACTCTTTTCTGTTGAAGAGGGAAGGCTTGAAGCAAATCGGATAAGGTTAAAAATAAGCCCACAATCATCTTTTTATTCTCAGTTGTTCAAGGTTCAAAAGACATTTTCTGGACAGCCTTGAGAGCGTGAGATTCTGAAGCCTGCATCTGTTGTGGTTTGAAAGGATGCCTTCTTGGCAGTGTAATTCCTTTCTCCATCCATAAATAGATTAGGTACTAAATTGTCTTCAGCCCAGAAAGACAGGCTTTTGAAATTGTAACCCCAGTAGGTTTAATGAGGGAAGACTGAAGTTATTAACCATCTTCTTACTGAATGCTACACAAGGGTTAATACAGTAGAGAAAAAACTGCCTTTAACCTAAAAAAAATTGGCCAGGGAAATAATGTCCCAAGGGAAGAGAAGAGGAACATTTGCACTGGAAATATTAAAAATAGTCTTGGATGAATATATATTTTTGGAAGGGCTGACAATTTTTGTTTAGCATACTACACAACCATGTCCAAAATCACCTCTGAGTTGTTCATTGCATGATGAGCAAAATTTATTTAGAAAATAAAACAGTGCAGAACAATGTATATATATATATATATATATGTAGGTCTTGGCATTTTCGGGTCTTTTCCCGTTTCAGATCTTTTCCCGTGTAAACATCTTGGCGATGTTTCGACAAGGTCTCTCATCTTCAGACTGGTGTCTTTGGCTTCGTACTTCTCTCTCTCTTTTTTTTTTTTGCTCGAGAAGCACGAAGCTGAAGACACCAGCCTGAAGATGATAAATAATAATAATAATAATAATTTAATTTGTATACCGCCCTTCTCCCAAAGGACTCAGGGCGGTGAACAACTAAATAAAATACAAACACAGACACAAACAATATTAAAAAACAACCCTTAAAAAACTTATTCAATTTGTCAAAAAATTTAAAATACAAATTACACCCATAAAATTACAAAATTTAAAATCCATTAAATTAAATTAAAATTTTAAAAATCAAGCCAGTCCAGCAATACAAAATAAATAGGTTTTAAGTTCGCGGCGAAAGGTCCTAAGGTCAGGTAATTGTCGGAGTCCAGGGGGAAGTTCGTTCCACAGGGTAGGAGCCCCCACAGAGAAGGCCCTCCCCCTGGGGGCCGCCAGTCAACATTGTTTGATGAATGAGAACTCATTGAAACATCGCCAAGGTACTCTCAAACTTACAAGGGAAAAGACCCAAAAATGCCAAGACCTACATACCTATACCTGTGAAAACTTACGAATGTGCATATATATATATATATATATATATATATATATATATATATATATATATATATATATATATATATATATATATATGTAGATCTTGTTATTCAGGTTTTCTCCTGCGTAAAATTGGAAGTGTCTTGGTGACGTTTCGACGAAGTCTCATTCGTCATCTTCAGGCTTCAGCTTCGTGCTTCTGGGAGCAATGTGTGACTGCAGCTGTTTCTTCCTTTTTAACTGCTAGTGGGGGTTTGAACTGATTGGGTGGGAGCTTGGCTGTGCTCTGATTGGATGGGGTTTTTTTGGTGCTCTGATTGGATGGGGATGTGTCCTCTTTGGGTGGGGGCTTGGTTGTGCTCAGATTAGTCTGAGCTGCAGGGGGCAGCTCCCAGAAGCACGAAGCTTCTGCTCCCAGAAGCACAAAGCTGAAGCCTGAAGATGACGAATGAGACTTCGTCGAAACGTCGCCAAGACACTTCCAATTTTACACGGGAGAAAACCCGAACAACCAAGACCTATATATATATATATATATATATATATATATATATATATATATATATATATATATATATATATATATATATATATATATATATATATATATATATATATATATATATATATAAATGAAATATCCCAAGTTTAATATTTTGACATAAATAGGTTGCAGAGAACTTTTCTTACTTGTGCCTTTCATTTTTCCTACTCAAATGCATTTGTCCTAATTGAAATTCATCTTGTAGGTTTCTACCTATTGTTCCAGTATGTCAACATTCTACTAAAGCTTCAAATTGTCCTCCATGGTGTGTTTGTTATCACTCATCTTTGTGTCATCTGCAGACGCAAGAATCGTATTTTATAGCCCATCATCCAAACATTTATAAAACGAAGAACATTGGCTTTAGAATGGAGCCATGCAGTACATCATGTGAAGTTTCCTTCCAATTTGACATTGACATTGTTGTATGAGTGACACACAAATGCTCAACCAGTTCTCTATCCATATAATGGTAATTTAATCAAGCCTACATTTTGCCTTTTTTTTTTCTTATCTAGGATATTGTACAAGATTTTGTTGAATGCTTAACAAGATACATTGCAACCACCAGATTCCCACAAACCGATCTTTGACTAAAAAAGAAGATATAATCCAGAATGAAAAAGTAAAAAATAACAAACATAATGGTGCCAGTTTTAAAACCACTTAAATTTTGTTGACCTCATGAATTGAGTTCACGCTGGGTTAGCATCTTGGAAAAAAATGGCAGACCACCTCTGGTTACCAATGTATGAATTTGGTAATGAAGTTATCAAAATTTGACCTGAAGATGATGTGGTCTCAAAAATATTATTTTCCACACAGACATCTGGAAAATGCTACCTTGGCTGTAGAGTACGTGTAGACACCTTGTGTAGATGATTCAAATTGTACTTCTTTTTAAAGGCAGATGAAAATATTCCCACTGTGGGAGAAAAAAATGGGTCATGTGGAAAGTACAAGGAGCTGGGAACAGAAACTGTTGTGGCTTCTCCATATAGGTTGAAAAAAAACCCCATTTCCTGTATATTTGTCATGAGAGCAGAAGTAAATCTGCAAAGGCCCCAGTTGTGTCATTTTCCTACCCAACTATAGGACATAATAAATGGCCAAATGGTATAATTAAAACCTTTCAAATTGTTGCTTTAAGTACATATGTAACAGATTGCTATTAAAATAACTACATGACTCATGAAAGCAATAAGTTTTATGATGAAACTTATTAGTTTCTTCAATGAGATGAGAGATCTCATTGAGACCTTTGATGTGACGTGGAGGAACAATCCACTACTGACTCCTCTCCAAGATCTCAGGAGTTCCCATGGTGGATGCTTTCTAGGGTTGGGACTATGGTGTAATGAATAGAATAGAATAGAATAGAATAGAATAGAATAGAATAGAATAGAATAGAATAGAATAGAATAGAATCAGAGTTGGAAGGGACCCTGGAGGTCTTCTGTTCCAACCCACTGCTCAGGCAGGAAACCCTATACCGTTTCAGACAAATTTTTGTCCAATCTCTTCTTAAAAACTTACAGTGTTGGAGAATTCACAACTTCTGGAGGCAAGTTGTTCCACTGGTTAATTGTTTTAACTGTCAGGAAATGTCTTCTTAGTTCTAGGTTGCTTCTCTCCTTGATTAGTTTCCACCTGTTGCTTCTTGTCCTGTCCTCAGGTGCTTTGGAGAATAGCTTGACTCAGGGGTGAAATCCAGCAGGTTCTGACAGATTCTGGAGAACCGGTAGTGGAAATTTTGAGCAGTTCGGAGAACCGGAAAATACTATCTCTGGCTGGCCCCATAGTGGGGTGGGAATGGAAATTTTGCAATATCCTTCTACCAGAAGTGGGCAGGGAATGAGGATTTTGCAGTATCCTTCCCCTGTCACATCCACCAAGCCACACCACGCCCACCAAGCCACACCCACAGAACCGGTAGTAAAAAAATTTGGATTTCACTATTGGCTTGATTCCCTTTTCTTTGTGGCAATCTCTGAGATACTGGAACACTGCTATCATGTCACCCCAGTCCTTCTTTTCATTAAACTAGACATACCCAATTCCAGCAACCGTTCTTTAATGCGAGTCTTTAACGTAAGTCAAGCCACCAAAAAAAAAAAAAGACTTGCTGTGGATGGATCTGGAGTACAACCAGTCTTCTCCCTGTCTGTCTTCCACTATATGTGTAATCGATAGTAGCTCTGGAGCTGTGTGACAGCTGGAGAACAAGATGAAATGTGGGCATTCAATCCTTTCTCAGAACTAGCCATCAAAGATTTGGTAGTCCTTGTTTAGTAACCACAACTGGGACTTAACAACCAGAGTTGTTAAGTGAATCAGATATTTAAGTGAAACTGCAATTGAGTTTGATCTTACTTCAGCTTTCTTTTGCTGAAGGTCTCAAATGTGAGTTATTTTTTCATCACCGTCATAAGTCTGATTGGTAACTAAATGAAGACCACCTGTATAGTTGGATTGCTATTGCCCTAATAAACAGCATTCAAAGACTTCTTATGAGTCAATTACTGAAAGGCAACTCCATATTTCATCCCACTGCTTTGGTAGTGTGTTTTTTTCTAATCAAAGCTATAGAGTACAGATTTATCCTAAATACTTTTCTGAAAGGAAAAACTTCCATTGAACACATGTGCAGAAACCTAGCAGTTTCGAAAGCACGTAAAAAATGCAAGTAGAAAAAAATAGGGACCACCTGTGGTGGGAAGGTAACAGCGTTCCGTGCGCCTTTGGCGTTGAGTCATGCCGGCCACATGACCACGGAGACATCTTCGGACAGTGCTGGCTCTTCGGCTTTGAAACGGAGATGAGCACCACCCCCTAGAGTCGGCAACGACTAGCACGTATGTGCGAGGGGAACCTTTACCTTTACCTTATTCTTGAAATCTTGAGAGCGTATGATGGATCCAATCAGAAAATGACTGCCTAGAAAGATGTATGGTTATTCACCAAATGGCAGCCACAGGTTGTGTTAGCCCCACCATAAAACATCCCTGTACCCAAAGTTAATTTGGTCAGGTTGCTCCCTTTTTTAAACCTAACAGAATGACTTCTGCTATTGGCTTACTAGTATCTTTTTTTCTAGGAAAGTGTGGTATTTTGAAGCAAAAGAGCTTCTTGCTTCTTTTATATGTAAAGAAAGTCCATAAATCCTAGGTGGGATTCAAAGTCATCCTGGTAAATTGAGATATTAAAATGAAACTTTATTCTGCAACATATTATACCCCTCTCCCCATGACTGTTGTTTTTTAATTTGAAACACACATTTAATTTTTTTTAATTTAAATTCTTCAGCAAAGGTCCTTTAGTACCAATGGGCAGTTTTTGTTTTTCTGGAGGATATACTACAGTGAGAGAACATCCATCACCATCCAGCTTTCTTTTGCACATTAAGCAGTAGTAGATATCTCAGTAGAAGCCAGGTAGTCTTGGTTTTGAACAATAGTTTATACCAGGAGTGTCAAACTGGATTTCTTCAAGGGCCGGATCAGCATTGTAGTTCTCCTCTGCAGGCCGATGTGTGTGGGAGACAGGATGGATGCCTCCTATAACACCCTGTAGGCCAAAACTGGGTGAGGAGTGGGATGTGGCCCGCCCCAGCACTCTGTTCTGGCTGCCAGAGGCACTGTGGGCTGATCTTTTGCTATTTCTAGGCCAGCCCCATGGGCCAGATTTAAGCACCCTATGGGCTGGATGCAGCCCACAGCCTTTGAGTTTGACACCCGTGGTTTATACTCATTTACTGATTTATAGTCCTCTGACTAGGAGGACTCCTGACATACATTGACCAGCCAAGCAAAAGCCTGAATTTTTTCTGCCCTGGCATTTTTTGCTTAAAAAGCAAAAGTATCCTTGCTTGTTTTTTTCATTGATACTCATATTCTTCTATAGCCAGATAAATTGCAGATTTTGCTAATTCAAATGGGACTTGCTCAACTACTTAGGAAAATCCCAGAATACTGGAAAATCATCTCACTCCTTTATTCCCTCTATTCTAAAATATTGGCAGCCTTATCAATCTATTTTTCATGGCAGTAAATTTAAGCATTTTTAGACATATCAACCTACCCTTAATAAGTATGTGAAAGTAAATAATGAATTGTCACAAAAATGACCAAGTCCCATAGTGCAGAACGTTGCATTTTTGTTCTAAGTTAAATTCAACTTTAGCTGAAAATAGATGTCCATTCATATTTCTGGCCCTGGAAGAATCCAGCTCATCCAGGGAACAAATCAAAGAGACAAGGAAGTATTATCTGCTCTTATACTGTTAAGTCACCTCTGGCAGAAGAACGGGAAGATCGGCTGCTCTTGGTGGAGTTCTTATGATGAAAATGAGCCTTGGATTCATAATGGTTCGGAATCCCATCATGAGATGATGTCTCTTTGGTACCTCCATCAGGTGGGGCTAGAAAGTGCTGTGATTTCTCTTGTTTCTGATTGGACCAATTGTCCTGCTGTTCATAAGATGCAGTAGCAGGAGGAGCAATCACATGACGTCTCCGGCACCGCTTCTTGAGCAAAAGGTGAGCCAGCTCCGCCAGGCTGAGAAAAGCTGAAACAAGCCCCACCATGAAATAGAACTGAATGAAGATGGTCTTCTCGGTTGGCCGAGATACAAAGCAATCAATGAGATGAGGACACATACGATGCTTGCAGATATATTGATATCCTACTTGGAAGCCATACAACATCCACTGCCCTACCAGAAAGCCCATCTCAGCCAAGATTCTTACTATGACATTGACTATGTAGAAAGTTTGAATATTTTGGGTTCGTTGACTAGGCTGGAGTTCAAATTGTTCCTGAACTTTCCTCTCTGCCTGATTGGCTTCCTCCTGATTTCCTTCAATTTCCTTTAAGCCACGGTTGATCTTGGTGGTCTGGTGCATAGAATAGATGACGAACAGAACAGCTGGGGCCGAGAGCACCACAATGTGGAAAACCCAGAAGCGGTAATGGGAAATGGGGAATGCCAAGTCGTAACAAATCTGTTTGCATCCCACCTGCTTAGTGTTGCACTCAAACTCCTCCTGCTCATCATCAAAGACATCACTGCCCACTGTGGCTAGAATGAGGATACGGAAGATAAGCATCACCACCAGCCAGAACCGTCCGACCATGGGTGAGTGCTCCTGCACTGCATCTAGCAAGGAACTCAAGAATCCCCACTCGCCCATGGCTGCTGCAGGAGAAAGGAAAGAAGAACAGAAAGATCACCTTCAATAAAGTTCTCTAAGGGAATTGGTGATGTGCTAAAAGCAAATGGTTAAATAACAAATAGAGGGAATAGAGGAGAAATGCAGGCAAATGATGGACCTCCACAAGCAGCGAATAATTTGGAATGTGGTAATATTCTACTAATAATGGAGTCAATTTGTTACTACCGGTTCTGTGGGTGTGGCTTGGTGGCGGGGTGTAATGTGACTGGGTGGGCATGGCCAACTTATGTTTTTACCTTTTAAAAGCATTTTTTCTATAACCTCTTCGGCCAAAGTGGTTGTAAAAAAATGCTTTTAAAAGCCTCTGACGATCAGGCAACTCAGCTGGGATTGTCAGAGGAGCCTTTTAAAAACATTTTTGCTACAACCTCTTTGGCCGAAATGGTTGTAAAAATGCTTTTAAAAATCTCTGATGATCCCAGCTGAGCCGCGCAATCATCAGAGCCTTTTTTTTTTAACTTTTAAAAGCATTTTTTCGGTCGAAGAAAAAATGCTTTTAAAAGTAAAAAAACCCACCTCTGATGATCACGCAGCTCAGCTGGACATTGGGGGGCGGGGAAGCAGGGTTTTTTGCTACTGGTTCTCTGAATCACCAGCCACCATTGCTACTGGATCAGGTGATCCAGTCCGAACCGGGCGCATTTCACCCCTGAATGGAGTGTAGAATAAAATGAATGTTTCAGCAGGAAATAGCAGGAAATCTTTCTGTTTCAGTTGTGAGTCTCTCTCTGCCTGCAAAGAGGAGAGTGGGTCTTGATCCTGGTAGAAGTTTAGGATTGCAGGTAAAGTTAAATTAATGAAATAAATGCATTATTGGGAATGACCAATCGAAGAGGTACACATGACACTTTTAAGTTTAAGCAAAGCTGGCTGGGGAATTCTGGGAGTTGAAGTCCTCCAGGCTTAAAATTGCCAAGGCTGAAGACCCCTGATATAGAGGTTAGTGTACTGGCTTAGGAGAATAGATGTCTGGGTTCAAATCCTCTTTTAGAGATGATGCAGATTACGTGATCTTGGGCCTATCTTAGTCTAGGTTTATTCACAGAATTGTTACAGAAACAAAGGACATGCAACATAAACTGAATATCCCTTCCCTGGCCATGCAATAAAATTCCACATGAATCTTTTATTGCTGACAGCTGTGCATCTAAATCAAATTAAAGGCCCTATAATACTGCGTATTTATTTACTTCATATTTATTTACATTTATATAGCATATTTTTAGAGCTGTTCAACTCCAAGCAACTCTGGACAGCAAGCAATAAAAAGCAAGTATATAAAAAAACCCAAAAAACCCTTAATGGTTAATCCCAAAGTGGTAATCCAAAACCAGTCTCAGTTCTACCCAACATCCCAAATGAATTGTGCAGTCACTCTTATTTGAAGGTTTTGGGAAAGAGACAGATCTTCAAAGCATTTTAGAAGGAGAGTGAGACTGGGATCTGACTATCCGGAGGAGAGCTGTTCCTGCGGGCAGGCCCTATAGCAATGAAATCATATTTCCCAGATCCCATCACATGATATTACTTGATGGGATCCAGAACACCTGACTCTGTCTGAACAGATTAGGACGTTGGAAACTGTGGGAGGCACATGTCTATGGAAGATCTCAGTCATCCAAGTCATGGTTGTCCAGTGGTCGGTTGCTACCAGTTTGAGCGAACTGGCAGCAGGAGGCTCCGCCCACTTGCCCGGACATCTCTGCACATGTGCAGAAGCGTCACGCACGTGCGCGGCCACAAGCAAACCAGTAGCGGTGGCGGCAGGAGGCTTTGCCTACCTGCCTGGACATCACTGCACATGCGCAGAAGCTTCTGTGCATGTACAGAAGCGTCACACGTGAGTGCGCCCACAAGCAAACCAGTAGTGGCTGAAATTGAAACCCACTTCTGTGGTTGTTGCAAAGGTGCTTTTCCGAAAGGCAACTGGATTTGCTTGGTTTTTTTTCTTTGAAAATGTTTTGCTTCTCATCCAAGACATTTCTTCAGAAGGATGTTTCTAGGATGGGAATTAAAATATTTTCAAAGAAAATAACCAAGGAAGTCCAGTTGTCTTTTTGAAAAGCACCTTTGTGATGTTCCCACATGTTCCCTCAAATAGGCAGGCCCTATGCCAGATGGGTTTACAAGTTTACAAATAACCGATACTTCAAATTGCCCCAAGAAGCTTATTGGCAACCAGTGCAGCTAACAAAACATAGGTTTACATGGGCATATTAGGGCACAGGTGTATTTGGGACCAAGTGTAGCTTCTGATTGGTCCTCAAGAGCATTCCCATGTAACATATGTGGTCCAAGAATCCATATGTTTTCAAGAAAGTGGGTTTGAATAAACAAGTTACCGTACTTTTCAGAGTATAAGACTCACTTTTTTCCACACTAAAAGAGGGTGGAAATGTTGGTGTGTCTTATATACCAAATACAGCCATTTTTGGCCTCTTGAAATCCTACCCCGCATTCCGTTTTTGCCAAAAACAGGCCTGGGAGTTGAAATCCTCCAGGCTTAAAGTTTTGCAAAATGGGATGCACAGAGGGTTTGAGAGACCTGCAGAGTGCTCCTGGTGGCTGGGGAGGGCTAAAACATGACATGTGGGGGGTTTGGGAGGCCAAAAACGGCCCAGTTTGTCACAAAAATTGGCCCATTTTTCGCAAAAAGGGGTTTGTTTTTGCCCTCCGCAGTCCCCAGGAGCATTCTGCAGGCCTCCCAAACCCTCTGTGTGTTCCATTTTTGTGAAAAATGGGCCCATTCTGTGAAAAACAGGCCCATTTTTGGCCTCCCAAACCCCCCATGCATTGCATCTTTGCCCTCCCCAGCCCCCAGGAGCACTCTACAGGCCTCCCAAACCCTCTGCCGGCCCTGTTTTTGTGAAAAACGGCCCCATTTTTGGTTTCCAAACCCCCCCACGCATTGCATTTTTGCCCTCCACAGCCCCCAGAAGCACTCTGAAGGCCTCCCAAACCCTCTGCACATTCTGTTTTCATAAAAATGGGATGCACAGAAGGTTTGGGAGGCCCGCAGAGTGCTTCTGGGGGCTGGGGAGGTCAAACACTTTTTTTTCTTGTTTACCTCTTCAAAATCTTGGTGTATCTTATACTCCGGTATGTCTTATAGTCCAAAAAATATGGTACTACACTATGGATGAACTAAATGAACTAAATATCTATACTGTAGATGTAGTACCAAAGATCAGGGTGAATCACTCTCTCCATTCTCATCTCAACTACTCTAGGGGAAATCATTTTGCTTTGAAAGGAACATGAAAGTCTTGGCAACGTCAAGACAGGTTAATGACAACATCAAGACAGAGATGTATTTTTTTTTTTTGGTCTGTTGTTAACTTATCTGGAAAGAAGGAATTTCAACTACTATCTCACAGCTTATCCCAATCCCCAGTTAGCTAAGTGGGTAAATTGCTTTGGGGAGAGATTGCTTCATTAGTCTGAGACAAGAATTTCCACTGGGCATTGCAGAGACAGTAGCAGTCTCTGGAGAAAATGAATGCCTAGAAACAGTCATAAATGTGGGCTAAGTGTACAGTAAGAGAATGCAGCATGTCTTCTGAACTAAAAGAAGAAGCCAAGTATACTTTTACATTTCAAAAGTTATGCTTTTAGAGGAAAGGATTCACAACTTTTGAGGGTTAGTGGACATAATCAGTGGTGGGATTCAGCCAGTTTGCACCACTTCGGGAGAACCAGTTGTTAACTTTCTGAGCAGTTTGGTGAACTGGCTGTTGGAATAAATCATTAAGGCAGAGAACCTGTTGTTAAATTATTTGAATCCCACCACTGGACATAATTAGAATTTTGAGAATAGGCACACTCACAAAACAAGTTTCTATACAAATTTTATTAGAAGACAATTGGTTGAGGCTGTTTTCCCCCACCTCTCTGAGCCTCCCACATTGTTTTCTTTCACTTCAGAGATCTTTCTCTGTGCAGGAATGCACATTTCCAAAACTGGATTATAACTTTCCACCATTGTTATTTTTTATTTTCTAGGACTGGCTCTGGCAGGAAGTTTTCATCCTAAAAATAGAGCTCTTTTTCTCAAGTGCTCCAGAAAAGTCTCAATTTAAAAAATACAATATCTACACTGGTAAGATCAAAATAGCTAACCGATGCTAACCAGTCTTGCTTTCCGCAAAGGAACTTTCTGCAGCAAAAAAGTAGGAAGAAAGCTGCCAAAACCTACATAATCTAAGCTGTGAGAACATTCTGGAACCATGAGAGGCTTTGTGTGGCTGTACAAGTGGTCCTTGACTTACAACCAGCATTGGCACCAAAATTTCCATTGCTAAGCAAGGTAATTGTTAAATGAGTTGTGCCCAATGTTATGACCCCTTTAGCACTATTGTTAAACAAATCACTGCAATTCTAAATTCGTGGTTGCTGAATGAATCTGTCTTCCCCCATTGACTTTGCTTGTCTGAAGTTGGCTGAGATGTCACAGATGGCAATCCCATGCCCCTGGGATGCCATCATAAAATACACACCAGTAGCTCAGAGCCTGAATTCTGGCCACATGATCACGGGGATGTTGCAATATTTTTGAAATTCAAGGACTGGTTGTATGTCACATTTTCAGTTCAATTTTAACTTTGAATGGTTGCTAGATGAATGTTTGTAAGCTGAAGACTACCTGTAGCCATCAGGATGTCATGGGAGATTGTTGAGAATTTTGTGAGGAAGTAGTTCATTTTGAATTCTCCTTTTCATATAGTTTCAAGGAATGATCCACTTCTGATAGGATGGAACAATAGTAGAATAATACAAATTGCTCAGATTTTTATCTATGCCATCTAAATGGATGGCACACTCACTGTTGCTTCTTACTTTAAGTTATTCTAATAGGATAATTCAATACCAAAGATTTATATGTGGGTTAAATTAGAATATATTACAAAATATATCACAGATGCTTTTCTTCTAGCTCAGAGTAGCTTTTGTATAATAAACTCTACATTATTTCATATTATAGAGAAATACGTCAGTATTAGTGTGCACTTACACGTTTATAAATTTATCAGGCTATTCAGTAGCCCAAAGCCTTAATTCATAGTCCTAATTCATTGATGAATAGCTGTATGCTCACTATAATTAATTTATAAAATGCACGGTCATTTCTCATTTATTTACCTACGATTTTATTTTCACTAATAGCCACACACATACAAACAAACATAATTTCAATGTAGTTAAAAAGCTACTGCATAAATGCTTAGGAAAGCAAAAGAATATTTGCATATTTAAAAGAGGTATTGGGAAATCTTTTTTAATAAAATGTAAATGTCTACATGAAATTACTTTTAGTAACACTGATGATTATACCTAAAATGATCCTTAATTTTGCACCACAAATAAATTTTGCTAATTTTTTTAGGGTTTTAGCTATTCATATTTTAGGTGAAGTATTAGCTGGCTGGACCACTCTAGTAACAAGTGGATTATAAATGCAAATAAGAAAATGAACTGCGCAATAATCTGAACAGTTAAGGGACTCAATATGTTTAGTCTAAGAAAGAGAAGCAGCTCCCTAGGGGGCTCAGTGGCTAAGACGCTGAGCTCATCGATCAGAAAGGTCAGCGGTTCGAATCTCTAGTATAGGTCTCCTGCGTGAGGAGGGGGTTGGACTTGATGACCTCCAAGGTCCCTTCCAACTCTGTTACTGTTACTTCTAGTACTTGAAGAGAGGATCAATTATTTTCCAAAGGGCAGGTCAAGAATCAATGGGGGGAAGTTTGTCAGAGGAAGATCCAACCTGGAACTAAGGAGAAATTTCCTGACAGTGAGAACAATTAATCAATGGAACTGTTTGCCTCCTGAAGGTATGAGTGCTCCATTGCTGGAGGGTTTTAAGAAAAGATGGGACGACCATTTGTTCGGAATAGACTAAGGACCTCCAAGGTCCCTTCCAGTCTGATGATTTTATGATTCTATTCCCTTAGCTGATTTTCTACTAATGCTTACTGCGATCCAATAAAAAAAGTTGTTTGCTCCCACTTTGTCCTGTAAAGTTTCTAGAACAGCAAAAGCACTTAGACTTATATGCTACTTCACAGTTCTTTACAGCCCTCTTTAAACGGTTTACAGAGTCAGCATATTGCCCCCAACTTCTTCCAAGGTGGGTCCTCATTTTACCCACCTCGGAAGGATGGAAGGCTGAGTCAACCTCTAAGAATAGAGGAAGGCCCACATTATCCCTGAAATCATTGAATATTTGCATAAAATTAAGTGGGAATAATGTGGAGAATTACTCACTAGGATTGAAGACTTTTTCAATTCGCTCCTTTCTATGAAATATTTGCTTCTGATAATCCTCACTCTAAGAAAAGACCTGGAACGATCATACTGCAAGGTATATGGTATCCACAAAGTACACACACACACACACACACACACACACACACACACACACACCCAAGGTGCTCTCCTTTAGTCACTGCATTGTTTTTCTCCCTATCCCACTTTTCTAAATAAAAATATCCATATGGCAGTAGAATTTGCAGAACTTTACTTCTGGAAAACAGATACAAGTTTTCTCCATCTTACCTGTATTTCAGCTCTGATGTGATGCCGCCTTCTGGCTTGCTCAAAGATCTCAGCTCTCCATTTTATCTTGTCACCTGGGATGCTGGCACCTGCTTTACCTAAAGCTGGGTTTTGAGTCTGTCTGGCATCTTTTGTTCTCTTCCTGCTGCCTTCAGCTCTAGCTGGGATAGTGGCATGGAGAGAAAGAGGGTGGGCTTTTCCTTTAGCTCAGCCTGGAAACATTCAACTGTTAAAGTGACAGGGCTGTTTCTCTGGCCTGCCTAGTGGTCTTCTCAGCAAGGGGACAACAATGCCCCATTTCCTCTCCTCTCTAGGAAGCAGATACTTTTTCAAGCCTTAGAGGCTGCAGGCAGCGATGGTGTCTATTTAGACTTAACCTCATTTAAAAAAGCAAATAGAATTCTCACCCTTTAGGATTTAGGAATCCTAAATGTTATAGGAATCTCCAATAAAAGACAATAGATTAGAATAATAAAAAAAGATAGTTAGAAAAATGTATCATTAACCTTCCTCATTCTTCCTTGTTATTTTTGATTCTGAGGTTCTTAAATTTAGAAGGGACCTGGAAATGTCTCCCAAGAAGAAGGCTAGGGATTTCTCAGAATTGGACTCTTTCTTTCCCCTTTTGGCTCTGTAGATAAGATCTTTGTAGGAAAGATGCCAGGAACTAAACATGAGACCTTCAAATCAGACAGATGTACCTCCGGGCTGCTGCCAATATGTATCTATCTCATAACTGGATTGTTAAAGATCATCTAGTCCAGTTTCAGACCTCAGGGACCACTAAATTCAAAATTTTAAATCCTGTGGACCACTAATATGATCTGCTTAATGACTGGCTGGCTGGGTGTGGCTAGGTGGTCATGTGACTGAGTTGGCTTGACAAACTTGATGTCACTCAGGTCGAGGTGTGCCTTGCTGGCCTCTACTCGCCCCCCCCAGCTACTCCTCGCCTCCCCGCCTGGACTCCTTAGGGTCCCAACAGGAAGCAGTTGTTAGAGCTAAGCAGCCACCATGAGACAGAGTTGGCAAAAGAGTTGGCTCAGTTCAAACTGGATCTGATCGAGAAGGAGGCTCAGCAGAAGCACCCCACTGAGGACTATGAGCACAGGCTTTCCAAGCAGAGGGAAAACCTGTGGGAGTGCAAGGCCAGGTACTAGTGCCTGGAGGCCCAGTGGGCTGAGATGGTCAACAGTTCCAGACCATGATGCAATCCCACTGGAATAAGGCCCTTCGTCTCTTCACCACCACTCTTCCTTCCAGCCTTCGCCCAAAGACCCACACCAGGAGGCTGAAGCAGACCCCAACCCACACAAAAAGACCCTGAAGGGGGAGACTCTCTGCAGCAACACAAGATCTCATTGCAAGTATCCAGTCCAGGGGCCATAGTTTGAGGACCCTTGATTTAGTGCAATATAAAAAATGCAAATAATTTTTCTGGGGACCACCAACATTTTCTTGTGGGCCACCAGTGGTCCGCGGACCACCAGTTGGTGACCGCTGATCTAGCCCAGATCATTGCCAACTTCTGCTGTGGAATTCTGTTTGGGATGCTCTTCTGCTTTCCACTTGTGGAGCAGACCTGTTTCCTTCCATAAACAGAGCCACACCAGGTTTGACTTTGTTTTTCCTGCCCTAATCTCTCTGCCTGAAGCCAAGAAAAAGAGAGAGACCAGGGAAAACTCTGACACCCAGATGTATGGTTGTCTGCAGGGTGAACAGCTGATGTCTTGGCTTCCAGACTTTGCAGTATTATTTATTATTTATTATATTTGTATACCGCCCATCTCCCGAAAGACTCAGGGCGGTTCACAGCCAAAAAACAACAGAAAACATATAATACATATAAACAGTTAAAAGAATAGACAGTTAAATTCAATTGATGCCCTAAAACTTTTAAATACAAATTTAAAACCTCAATTAAACCCCTTTTTTAAAAATCCCAATTTAAAAACTACGTTCAAGCTAGTCCTGCTCTTCGAAACAGCAACGTCTTCAGCTCGCGGCGGAAGGACCTGAGATCGGGGAGTTGACGAAGCCCCAGAGGGAGTTCGTTCCAGAGGATAGGGGCCACCACAGAGAAGGCCCTCCCCCTAGAGGTCGCCAGCCGACATTGTTTAGCTGACGGTATCCAGAGGAGGCCCTCTCTGTGAGAACGCACTGGTCGGTGAGAGGTTAATGGTGGCAGTAGGCGGTCCCGTAAATATCCCGGCCCTAGGCCATGGAGCGTTTTAAAGGTGATAACAAGTACCTTGAAGTGAACCTGGAAGACCACCGGGAGCCAGTGCAGACTACGCAGGAGGGGTGTTACACGGGAGCCACAAGGTGCTCCTTCTATCACCCGCGCAGCCGCATTCTGGACCAGTTGGAGTCTCCGGGTACCCTTCAAGGGGAGCCCCATGTAGAGAGCATTACAGTAGTCCAGGCGGGATGTAACAAGGGCATGAGCGACCGTGCATAAGGAAGCCCGATCCAGAAAGGGGCGTAACTGGCGTATCAGGCGAACCTGATGAAAAGCTCCCCTGGTGACAGCTATCATATGATCTTCTAAAGACAGCCGTGCATCCAGGAGGACGCCCAGATTACGAGCCCTTTCCGTGGGGGCCAATAGTTCGCCCCCAATGGTCAGTGATGGAATTAGCTGACTGTACCGGGCCGCCGGCATCCACAGCCACTCGGTCTTGGTGGGATTTAGTCTGAGTCTGTTCCTCCCCATCCAAACCCGTACGGCCCCCAGGCACTGGGACATCACTTCAACAGCCTCATTGGGGTGGTTAGGGGTGGAAATATAGAGCTGGGTATCATCAGCGTATAGATGACAACTCACCCCAAAACCACGGATGATCTCACCCAGCGGCTTCATATAGATGTTGAACAGAAGAGGCGAGAGAACCGATCCTTGTGGCACCCCACATAAGAGGCGCCTTGGGGTCGATCTCTGTCCCCCCGTCAACACCATCTGCGACCGGTCGGAGAGGTAGGAGGAGAACCACCGATGAACAGTGCCCCTCACTCCAAGTCCCTCGAGTCGGCGCAGCAGGATACCATGATCGATGGTATCAAAAGCCGCTGAGAGATCTAATAGGACCAAGACAGAGGAACAACCTCTGTCCCGAGCCCTCAAGAGATCATCAACTAGCGCGACCAAGGCTGTTTCCATGCTATGACCAGGCCGGAAACCGGACTGGAATGGATCAAGATAGACAGTTTCATCCAGGTACTGGGGCAACTGTCGTGCAACCACACTCTCGACAACCTTTGCCACAAAGCGAAGGTTGGAGACCGGACGATAATTTGCTAAACTAGCTGGGTCAAGGGAAGGCTTCTTGAGGAGGGGCCCTCACCACCGCCTCTTTCAAGGCGGCAGGGAAAACACCCTCCATCAAAGAAGCGTTCACAATTTTCTGGAGCCAGCCTCGTGTCACCTCCCGGGTGGCCAAAACCAACCAGAAGGGACATGGGTCCAATAAACATGTGGTTGCATTCAATCTCCCCATTAACCTGTCCATGTCCTCAGGAGCCACAGGATCAAACTCATCCCAGATAATAACATCAAGACTTGCCTCCTCCACCCCGTCTGGATCCACCCAGTCTGTGTCCAACCCTTCCCGAATTTGAGCGATTTTATCAAACAGATATTGTCCAAATTCCTCAGCTCGACCCTTTAAGGGATCCTCTACCGTTCCCTGATGGAGGAGCGAGCGGGTCACCCCAAACAGGGCGGCTGGGCGGTTATCTGCTGATGCAATGAGGTTGGAAAAATACTCCCGTTTTTTTCCTCATCGCCACTAGATAGGTCTAAATTTGAGACCTAACTAGTGTCCGGTCAGATTCGGAGCGGCTGGCCCTCCAGATACTCTCTAGGCGTCTTTTCCGGCGCTTCATTTCCCTCAGCCCCTCAGAGTACCAAGGGGCTAAACGAGATCGGCACCGGGTCAGAGGCCGCAAAGGTACGACTCGATCTAGAGCGCCAGCCACCGCCCGATCCCAGGCGGCGACCAGAGCTTCAGCCGAGTCGTGGGCTAAATCCTCAGGGAATAGCCCAAGCTCCGTCTGGAACCCTTCAGGGTCCATCAGGCGCCTGGGACGGAACCAGCGAGTCGGTTCCGTCTCCTTGCGGTGGGGGTCAGCGGTTCGAAAGTCTAGCTGAAGGAGTGAATGATCTGACCATGACAAGGGTTTGATAACTAACTCCCCTAATTCCAGATCATTCAACCACTGTCCAGAGACAAAAATCAAATCCAGAGTGTTCCCCCCGATGTGAGTGGGGTCGTTCACTAACTGGGTCAGGTTCAAGGCCGTCATGGAAGCCATGAACTCCCGAGCTGATGTGGATGCTATCCCCACCGACGGCAAATTGAAATCCCCCATGACCATAAGCCTGGGGATCTCCACTGCCGTCCCGGCGACCACCTCCAACAGCTCAGGCAGGGTTTCTGTCACGTAGCAAGGAGCTAGGTACGTGATCAGTAAACCCACCTGAACCCCACGGCCCCACTTCACAAGGAGGGACTCACATCCGGTTATCTGTGGTACAGTGATCTCCCTCGGCTCAAGACTCTCGTTGATAATAACCGCCACTCCCCCACCCCTACCCTGGACCCTGGCCTGATGGAACGCACGGAAACCCGGTGGGCACATCTCTATCAGGGGAACCCCCCCTTCTGTGCCCAACCAGATCTCCGAAATGCCAATCAGGTCCACACACCCCTCCTGTATAAGATCGGAGATGAGGGGGGGCTTTATTTATCTGGCATTACATAACATTATGATGCAGTACATGCCTTCAACAATAGTTTATAGGCTGGCCATCATTAACAAGCTCTGCTTTCCTTAGAACATTTATTTGTTATTCCTAATAAGGCATGATTGGGGGCCAGTATGAGAATGTTGGTTGCCACTGGCTATCAATATTTTGGAAACATACATTGTCACAGATTAAGCTTTGACCCAATTTCATTGATTGAGTTCACTAATAAACCATAATTTGGCATTAGTTCATCTTGAAGTTATTAATAAATAATCTCTGCTTGCTTTCCAAGGTAACATTGAGTTGGTCTCTGCTAGCTATCCTTAAAATTAATACTGATAATTTTGCTGTCTCGTCCTGTTAACACATTTTTTCTTTTTATTGACATGATCTCACATGGGTGTCCAGCATTCAAATTCAAATACAGGCTTTTAACACACCTGAAACTTTGAGGGCTTTCTTCCAATATTGGAAGCAGAAGTTGATATAATGGACATTGCCTTATGTGTTGTTGTTTTATCTTATAGGAAGTAGGACTAGTGTAGAATGGCCATCTGGCTTAAGGAATGTTTCTGAAATATGTCTTAAATGTTGCAAAAACAGAAAAATCATTTGAACATAAAGTAATAGTGTATGTTTTGTAATTGCAGTGCTAAATCTCTGAAAACAATTTCAGGTTTAAAAGATATTAGCTCTATCAACTTTCAGGACTTTAGATGTTAGATTCAATAAGAAAAATTTCAAGGCAAAGATGAGTATCACTGAGACTGGATAAAATATGATGCAAAAATGTGTGTTATGTTAGGTCAGTTTTTTAATTTATTAGCTTTCATTATTCATAGAATTAAGATGGACTTAATTTCCTATTTGGCCAAGAATTTATGATTGAATTTGAATCACAAATATGAAAAATCAATACTTAACCATGATTTAGCAAATAAAAAACAATTGGCTAACACACTAAAGTATAAATTATGGTTTGCAAATTATAATGGCTATGTTCAGGAAAGGTATTAAGCCAGAAAGCAAAAATACATAGCTGTGTATTGATATCTCTCAACTTTCCATACTGCACATGATTATTATAAAAACAAGGGGAGAGTAGACTATACATTTTATAAAGAATAAATAACCAAAAATTGTTTTCCAACAGCACATCCATAACTCTGAAAAAGCTCTTGTTATACAAAGGAATTGGACAACTGGTTCCTCCATAAGGTGCATTTAATGCTGCGGAGGTTTTTCTTAGTGATTTGAGAGTCTTTAAATAGCACAGTACAGGAGACTGAAGTGTTGGTTGAAACTCTGCAGCCATATTCCTTTCCATCCCACCCAGTCTCCCCCTCCCCCCCCCCAGTGGAAACTCTGACAGCTCTTTCAACACTTGACTGCTTTCCAATAAACACTTTGGTCTAACTGATAGAGGGCCCTGGAATGTCATTTGTATGATCCATGCTGGGTGGAGAGGAAGGGGCCACACCAAAGGTCCGGGCCTGATAACATCATGCTCAGATCTGTTTTTTTCAAAAGTGAGATTCATCAGTGGAAGAAAAAGCAATAGTTTGGAGTCTGGCCCTAAAGAGGCTTTCTGAATAACTTTTGCAGGTGATATATTATTTTTTCAAGGCTGTGGAGTTACGTTATCACTTGCTCTCTCTGCTGCCCTGTGACAAAATTATGTATCTCCAGAGCTGCCTGTTATGTACCTGCATGTCTTTGCTCTAGATTTTTTGCCTTCCAGTCTGATGCTTATTTGTGTATTCAATTGGGGGAGGGGGAAGGGAGAGAGACGGGGATGGACAAGATATTTCAAGGCAGATTTTATTCTTAGGGTTTTAAAACTACATTCTATAATAGGATTTGTACTACTGTACCCCATTATTAAGATTTTCTGCTTGGACAACAGGAAGCAATAAAGAAAAATAACTTGAACCCATTAAGTACCTTAGAATGTAGATTTTCAGTAAAACTTTACACTCAGTAGATGAATAATTCATTCAAAATGTGATCTGAACTGGAATTTACTAAAACAATTGTCAAGCTAGGACTCCCTTGGAGAAGTCTGCAGAAATCAATATATTCAGTTTTAGTTGTGTAGTGCTGTAGTGTTGTGTAGTTTAGTTGTGTTGATGTCCCCCCCCCCTTCCCAATGTTATTAGTGGAGGGGCAGCTTTCCTTCTGTGAATAAAGGCAATGCATGCATTAGAATAGGTTTGACCAGGGAAGAACAAGGAAAACAAGGAGCATAAGCGCAGCACTTAACTACAATTTATGAAAGTAACTTCCTTTTTGTGATTAACTGGTAAGCTCAGAAATAGCTGAAAATGATTTAGTATCTAATTAGAGGAAGAGAGCATTTTATAAAACATTATTTCCCTTTGAAATGAAGAAAATAGCTAAACAAGGTATAAGTGTAAGTATTCAATTCATGATGCAGTGAGAGAGAACATTAACAAGTCCTTTTTTTGTGGAAATGAATTCAGTGAGTATCTTACTCCAGAGCTGTTAAGATGCCAGGCCTCAAAAACCCTTATTGATTGGATCAGAGGAGGAGAAGACAATCAGTCCTACATTTCCATGAAGTAACCACATAATCATAAAAAGGAAATTACTCTCATGAATTGTAGTTAAGTGCTGTACTTGTGCTCCTTGTACTCCAAAGCTACTCTTCCTGGTCAAATCTATTCTAATGCATGAATTATCTTTATTGCCCAGCCCTAATGTTTTTATATTCCTGACGAAGAAAGCAGAAAGTCTTCATGCCCCCCCCCACTTCCAATTGTGTCTGATATTCAAGAGACTTCTTGACCAAGTGCCTATGTTTTTCTTGGCAAAGTTTCTCATAAGTGACTTATCATTACCTCCTTCCTAGGACTGAAATAAAATGACTGGCCCTAAGTCAACAGCTGACTTTGTGTCCACGATTGAACTAGAAATCAGGGTCCTTGATTTCCAGCTGTATTGCTTTAACTGTTGAATCAAGGTGGCTCTCACCATCCTCCTTCACAGTAATTTAAATGATAATTACTGACATAAATGCTGCCTAGCATTTCAGTTTCCAAAGTGCATGCAAAGAACTTTAGAATTGCAATCTGGATGGAACAATCCAGAGAGAACTTTGAGATCAGATGTTCTAATATATGAATGCTGTCTTTGAGTCCAGAGAATAAAGTATATATATTTTACTGCTGAAAGAAAGACATGAAAAAAAATATAAACTGCTACTTTTTATTACTTATGGTTTTATCAAGAATGACTGCTAGAAAAAGGACAGACAAATATTTACAGCATTAGAAAAAAGCACAACATTTAATATCATCAGGTATCTCATAAAAAGTATTTGAAATCAGTTTCTCTGTTTACTAAAGAATTAATTTTTAACTACAATGAAGAGAAATGCAAATATATTTTGTTGTTAGATTAGAAGTGGTCATCTTCTGACTGCTCCAGATAATGAACTAGCTTCTTACTGCGAATTGGTCTGTCACAGATCATGGGCTGACCAAAGCCCTCATCAGAGCCTAGTTCAGCGACAAATGATTCATCCACATGCTTGGATTTCTACAAAGTAAGAATGAAGAACAATAAACTCTCAGGACAGTTCCATGCATAGCACTGCAATCTTCTACATAATGGATGCCACAACAATTATAATATTCTAAGAAAAGAAATGAGGTGATAATATTCAGGATAACAGGACTTAAAAGAAATGATGCTAATTGACTCAACACTCCACATCTTGCTCATCATCACAGTTTGTGCTTTCTTGAGCACCAGGAGACAAAAATCCATTGTGATATAATATCCTCTTACCAAACAGGAAAAAAGGAAGGCAGCAGTTTTGGGGGAATGATGAACGCCAGACACCAAGCTAGTTTTCAAAGAATTTCACAAAGCTGAAATAATTCTGCTTTAATTTGGTGGGAGCATCTCCTCTCATTTTCATAGTTGCTATGATGGGCAGACAGGGCAAAATGGAGCTTTATGTCAGGATTAAAAAGTTCTGAAGTGGTCTTTAGTTCTTTGCCTTGTTTTATAAAGGCCTTAAGGGGAGGGTAAGATTTCTAGTTTACGCAATAAGCATCTAAACTAGAGAAAGATAAATTAGCATAGTGTGACTGTGAGCATAGTGTTACTTTTCCCAAATGACAAGTTAGGTTTGTTGCAGCATAGAAAGCTTCTACTCAGTATGAGAAACTCAGGCAAATTATTTGTTTCAATTAATCCTCTTTTTTTTTTTTACTGAACTCCCTGAAAATACGTATTTATCCCATACATGCCAAATAGTTTGTGGTCCAACAGAGTAGGCTTAACCTAGGGCATCTTTTAAGGTTACACTAAAAGCTCAGAGATAGTAATGAAAACAAGCAAACCTTAAGTGCTATTCTTTTTTTAAGGGTTTGGCCAAAGTCAGGATCAGAATCTTCACTACTGGAAGAGGAAGACACCCTTCTTTTAGCAGTTTTCTTCAGTTTGCTAAGCTTTTGGAGGCCATCATCTGAACTGGAACTTGAACTCTTAGCCTTGGTGTGTTTTGTCTTTGCCTTTTTCTTAGTGAAAGGTTCCTGAACAGGAGGCTGATTGCCTAAAGAAATAGAAACAAATCTTTGTCAGCACCACATCTTTAAGCTTCTTTCAGTATCAGAAATACTGATAACAGATTTAGAAATGCTTAATTCCTAATCAGGGAAAATAATTAAGTTGTACTGTACTTCCTAGTTGTTCTACTAGACAGGAATAAGAAAAAACAGAAATGGGGTGAATAACAGGAGTTTATCCCGTCACATGGCAGTTGGATGTCAGCTTTCTAGCTGACAAACCCAGTGTCTTAGACCACTGAGCCAGCACCCCCTCTAAAAGAAAAATAAAGTAAAATTTAAAGTAAAACTTTTTTTTGCAAAGTACTAGCACCATGATGGCAAACCTATGGCACATGTGACACAGGTGGCACACGGAGCCATATCTGTGGGCACGTGAGCATTGCCTTAGCTAAGCTCGTTTTTTGCACACGCTGGCCAGCTGATTTTCAGGTGTTCCGGGCCTACTGGAAGTTGGGAAATGGGCCATTTCTGGCCTCCAGGGCTTGGGAAAGACAGTTTTCGCCTTCCCCAGGCTCCTAGAAAGCCTTTGGAGCCTGGTGAGGGCAAAAAATGGGCCTACCGGGCCCACCATGCCATCACATGCCAAAAGCAGGGAGACAGCAGGGCGGTCATGCGGGCGGCGCATTGAATTATGGATGCGGGCACCCCCCCCCCGCTTTTGGCAAGTGATGGCAAAAATGTTAGCCATCACTGTACTAGAGGTATTTATCGACTTTTGCCAACACCAGAACTGAAAAGATGTTTCCTGGATTTGCTTATATGGGAATGGGATGAAGAAATATCCTTCTACATTTTATAGATGGTGAAGAGATACTAAATTTGTTCATACGTCTTGTAATGAAGATTCAAAGTCACTTTTTAATATATTTTTATTTTTATCACACCCTATTCAGTTCTTTTTTTGCACTTTTTATTCTTTACTATTTTTAAGTTCAGTTTGTATTAGCTTTTATTATTGTAATTAAAACTTTTAAATAAAACGTTATACACACACACATGCCAAGACAACAATTCTGCTATTAGATCCAAGAAAAAAACAGTGTGAAAAAGAATGAATGAATAATATTGGGAAAAATGCTTCCAATGAAATGCCTTCTAGACCCTGTTTGTACAGAGGTTGCAAGGCAAAAGAACAATGTAGAGCAACCGCAATCAAAGAAAACATTGGGTTGAAAATATTGCCCTTTTGTTGGTACACTGGATTTTCAAAGGTTTTTTTTAAGCATTACTTTCATTCACTGGAATGTTAACGATGAGTAATGCTCATAGGAAAAATATGGAAAAATCAAAACTGGAGAATATGAGAAACATCTCTGATACTCATGCTGTTTCAATTTTTCTATGTTGGAATGGGGGAAGCAATTATTCTAAAAAAGCTTCAGGAATTAGAGGAAGTAAAATATACAGGTAGTCCTTGACTTACAACATTAGTGACTGTTCAAAGTTACAACAGCACTAAAAAAGTGACTTATGACTGCAATGCTTATTATAGTATCCTATAGTCACGTGATCAAAATTCAGATGCTTGGCAACTAACTCGTATTTGCAATGTCCCAAGGTCATGTGATCACCTTTTGTGACCTTCTGACAAGCAAAGTCAATGGGGAAGCCAAATTCACTTAACAACCATGTTATTAAATTAACAACTGCAGTGACAACTCATTTAACAATTGTGTCAAGAAAGGTCATAAAATAGGGCAAAATTTACTTAAGAACTATCTCACTTAGTAACAAAAATTTTGGGCTCAGTTGTGGCCATAAATTGAGGATTACCTGTATTTTGAACCAACCCGTAACGCTTAGTATCGTTTAAACTAAGAGTAAGTGTGGCGTAGTGTAATACAATCCATGACAAATAATAATCATTGGCTATACAGTGCAGACATATTACAGACTCAGTTATGTGGCATAATACCCATGGCTATGTTTAGGTAGTATCTTGCATTAAAAATGGCAATGGGGATGGATGGGTGGCAAATGAATTCTGGCTTTTATAGACTAAACAGAGATTATGATACAAGTGAATGATATATGCTTACCCAAACTACTGCTCTGTGCTTCTGGCGGTTTGAATCCAACTTCTCCCTTTGCTTTCCTAAGACATAAATTCTGTATTAAATTATGCATTTATTCTGCATCAGAGCCAGCAATACATGCCCATAGACATTCCTAACTGGAAAAAAAAAAAACTTTACCAAGAGATTGCAATTAATCTTGGGATTGATTTGCTCAAAGGTTGAGATTTACTCCATTTAAAAAAAAAAAAATTCCCCCCCCCAAAACTTACACCATTGCAGTGAAGGCAAGTACCTGAAAAAAGTAGCGAACTTCTTACATTGCATTCTATTGTGGGGGGGTGTGTGTGTTACAGTTGGAAGTATAAAACAGAAGCAATTTATTGTAATATTATGGTTAAAATTAAAAGCGGTATTTTTCACAGAATATTTAAACAATTTATAATGCTGCCATCTACCTAGCAGAAAGATCAGGATAATACAACAAGGTTTGAATATACTTAAAACAGAAACAGCAGGTAACTTTTGTATGACCAGTTGATGAGAGGTATGAACCTAAAGTTTGTGGAACTCTTCATTAGCAAAATGGGGGAACTGGAAAGGCCCATCTATGTTATTGCACATCTATTCTGCGTGCAGATGATTCCAGGTTCTAATTCCAGAGCCTTCTGACTTTGGATAACTGTCTAACATCCTGGGAAAAAATTGCTCGTCTGCATAGATCAGGGATGGGCATTTAATTTTCCCAAGTGGCCACATGAGAAACAGACTGTTGTGGAGCAACAGGACTGTGAAGGTACATAGGCATGTACATATATAAATTGTAATGTGTGCATGGCATAGTGGTCCTCTGATGGGACTGATCTACAGGGCCTCTGGCGGCTTTAGGAAAGATTGGTTAACTGTCCATCCAGTAGCCCACGTAGGTATCTAACTGTCTTCTGAAGTACAAGAGGGGCCAGCTGTTGGGCTCACCTGTTGTAACGTCTCCCTCGTTGGTTCTGGCAGTAAAGCCTTTTTAAATTTCTGACTGACCTCACATGGATGAGAAAGGTCCAACTAAGGGCGAATGTGGCCCGGGGGCCTTAAAATCCCTAGGTCTGACATAGATTGTTCAGGTCAAAAAGAGCAAATAACCTGACCTTGTACATAAGGCAGTTTTACATTTACATTTGACATTTTTTTTTTAAAAAAAAAGAACGAATTATTTCTGGTCTTGTCAGCATTTCTATGTAAGAAACCCACTCCCATGAACTATAACAAATCTTTGCAAAAACTATTTTCTCAATCTGATTAACCTTAAAAGGCTGTCTGTTATCCAGATAAATATTTTTAAGACACAGTCAAAATAGGAAAATCACATCTGAAACTTACGTAAAAATAGGCTTCGGTTTTATCATTGGTCTTGTATAGTGTTCAAGGAAAGCATCTTCATCCGTATCTGAATTAGAATCCTGTAGAGATGTTGCTTTTGCCAAATATAATAGGGAAAAAAAAATCAGCTGCAACCCAAAAATGTGGGAGGAAGGAAGACTAAGTGACAGTACGGATAGTCCCCACTTACTATAGTTCATTTAGTGACCATTTAGTTATAGCAGCACTGAAAAAAAATGACTAATGGTTATTTTTCACACAATGATTATAACATGCCCTTGATCACGTGATCAAAGTTCAGATGCTTTGCAACTGGTTCATATTTATGACAATTGCAGTGTCCCGGGATCATAGGATCAGTTTTTGTGACCTTCTAACAAGCAAAATCAAATGAAGCCAGATTCACTTAATAGCTACTTAACAACTTAACTTAATAACAGTGGCAAGAAAGGTTATAAAACGGAGTAAAATTCATGTAAAATTTTTTTTTTGCTTAGCAAGATAAATTTTGGATTGAATTGTGGTCGTAAGTCGAGGACTACCTGTATATTCTTAAGCAATAGGGGAATATAGCAAATGAGGAAAGTGTTCTGTTCCAATTGTAGCATAAACAATTACATTGTGGAAATTTTATCGAACTGTTTGAGCACCTATGATTTGAAAGAATTAAAACAAAATCTGGGTAGGAGGAGTAGAACAAAGCCGATGTGCCTAGTCTTCCCTCTCCACTCCACTTTCCAGATTTATTTATTTATTTATTTATTTATTTATTTATTATTTAGACTTTTATACCGCCCTTCTCCCGAAGGACTCAGGGCGGTGTACAGCCAAATTAAAATATACAATCTACAATAGTAAAACAACAAATTAAAATAACATATTATATAACGGCCAAAAAATTTAACAGTTTAAATGTAAAACCGTCCAATTGACCCCAATAAAACACAGATCAATTTATTCCATTGCTGAGCTGGGGCATTCCCTTTATTTACTTAGTTGCTGTTGCCTTTGGCTTTGTCCCATTCTCTGGCTTTCCACGCTACTTTTATCTGGACCACAAATAGCTGTTGTGTGCATGGATCAAAACAGCTGTTTCAATTCAAGCGTAGGACACCTAGAAACCTTGTACAGTATACTTTCTGCATGCAACAATTTTGTATAATCTTACTAGGAGCTGTGGATTAGAATGATTTAAAAAAATAAATAATAATGTTCTTTCACAAAGGTTCCACTTCATGTTTGAGGTTGTTTATAGCAAAAATGCTTTGGGAAGGTACCGTTCAAGTTAAGATTCCAAGCTAATTTTAAATTCTTTGAAAATTTACCTGCTACTTTGTGTCGTATATAAGACTCAACCTCAGAGTCAACAGAACCTTCATTTCCATATTCTGAGTCAGACCAAGGATTTACTCTCATTGGTGGTTTTATTGGCCTGAACAGTTTGGGGTGTTTCGTGTCATCTGAAATTTAACAGGCTTGTCAGACCATAGAAAACATAAACCGACAGGAAAAATTGATTCCTACTAGAAGATTTTACCTGGCTCCATTTTCAGTTTCCTCATCAATCTTTGTTTAAGAATACTTGGTTCCTTGCTGGTCCCTGGGAAATCTTGATTCTCACTAAAATCAATTTTTTCACCCTGCAGATCAGCAGATGAGAAGGAGAGTTTATCATTACTGGGGATAGGTGAAAGAAAGTTATGAAGCTAGTAAAGAAAACTGAACACATGCACCCCTCCAAAGGCTGTTTACCTTGATTTTTCTTTTTAATTTCTTCTCTGCCCCCAATTTCATCTCTTCAGTTATTCGGGGGATAACTCTCCTCCCTTGGGGAGAAGGCAGGATTTCCTGAAGCTTTAGGGTTTTTGCTTTTGCTTTCCCTCCTTTCCCTCTGTTGGATTTGCCTGTGACTGCTAACATCTCATCCTGTTTTTCTTTTGCTTCTATCACCTAAAGTGTGAATGATAAAAACAAAGACTAATAGCTTGCAATGTTTGGATTTGCAGGTATTAAATTTCACCAAAAGGAAATCAACTTATTGAGGGCATTCCTGCTTTAGCTTCACTCTGCAGTTCTATGTAAATGGAAGAGAGGAATTCTATACCCAAATCTGAAATAGGTAGAAATTGCTGCATTCATTAATAGAGCTCACTGGAATTTCAGTGCTATGTGTGCATCTGAGCTTTGCTTGACCAGTAATGGTAAAGGTTCCCTTTGCACATATGTGCTAGTCGTTTCCAACTCTAGGGGATAGTACTCATCTCTGTTTCAAAGCTGAAGAGCCAGCGCTGTCTGAAGACATCTCCATGGTCATGGGGCCGGCATGACTAAACGCCAAAGGTGCATGGAACGAATGCTGTTACCTTCCCACCAAAGGTGGCCCCTATTTTTCTACTTACATTTTTATATGCTTTCAAATTGCTAGGCTGGCAGAAGCTGGGACAAGTAACAGGAACTCACCCCATTATGCAGCACTAGGGATTCGAACCGCTGACCTTTCGATTGACAAGCTCAGCATCTTAGCCACTGAGCCACCACATCCCTGTAGGTTTACTTTAAAATATATCCGTAGTCTCAACATTTCAGTTCCCCTTTTTAAATGCCAGCACTCTACCCAAATGAAGACACAGAACTATTGATAAGGGATGTTTCACTTAAAGTGGAAATGGATTGCTTCTGGCCCCAAAATCCAAGTTTACCCACATCAAGTTCCTCAATAAAAGCAGCCAGATCTTCTCTCCATAAGTCAGTAGGATCCTTCTGTTTCAGGTTTTCTAGCTCCGTTTCCTAATAAATCCAACAAGAAACAGTTAAGTCCAGATCTGACCTTTCAATACTACTGCACCACAAATATTTTTTAAAGAACGCATCCACCTACTTTATTATCCCGCTGCTTGCACAGTTCATCCTTTTTTTCTTTTGTTAGGTACCAGAGGGGCATGTTCAGAAGGTAGTTAAAATCTGGCCCACTGGCTGCAACAGATTGGTTTTCTTTATCAATATCTTCTTCCATATCTTCTTCCTCAGTGTTCTGGCATGGCAGAAGAGAGATGTGGCCAGGGGTTAATAGCATGATATCTGTTTACTCGGTACTTGTCCTTTCAAGGGGATCAGGAGACAATCCATCCCAAACCCTTAACAATTGAGTGGATTAAAAGGACGAGATTGAGAAACATACCTTCTGTTGACACTCTTTCCATGTCTTTACTGGATCAGAGTCATAACCCCTTTCAATGAGAACACTTATTAATTCTTTCTTGGGCTTGTTCTCTAGAGGGGAAGACCACCAAGAACAAACCCAGATGAGCCAGCAGCCAAAATAAAGTGTCATATTTTGTACAAATGCTAAGAACGTGTCAACTTGCATGCCACAAACACAAAACCCACACCAAAAGTTTTGGGATTACTCTTAATGGAAAGCAGGAAAGTAAACACCCGTATACATTTAGAACTTCAACTTGTACATTCAGTTTAAATTTTATTGTGTAAATTATTTCAGTTTTTATTTCTAGAAAAGTAAGCTTAGAGGCAATATGCCTGGCAGGGAAAATAAATTCTTTGCTAGGTGTTGGTTTTTGTTCTGCCCATTCTGACCCAAAAAGTGAAGCTAGGAACTATTTCTGTAATACTTGTTCTACTACCTTTAATGGCTTGTAACAAAATCCTAACAGTGCTTACCTATCACTATTTTGCCTTCTATTTTTTCAAGGATGAAACGAGCTTGGTTGTTTAGTTTTGCAGATTCTGCACCCAGCATGCCAGTGAGCCACTCTTTTCTTAAACAGTAGTAACGCAGTCTGACTTGATAGAATTCGTCTAGAATATCCTCTGCAGTCTCATATTTTTTAAGGCAGCCAACATGGTCGAAAAGTACCTGGAACAAAGAGTAAGGTACCACAGATCTATAGATGGCAGGGCTGTGATCATACATTTAAAAGCTGGATACAGTTCCTTTAATGGTTCCATGTAGAACCTACATGGTCTACCCCCATTCACCTCCATTTCTCACTATGATATTTTGATACTTTTTAGGAACTGTACATGCCTGGTTTCTAAAACAAGTCCTTAACTTACAGTGAAGTGCAAATCTCTCTCAAAGTGACAAGAGCAAAGAAGCTTTTCAGAATTTGGGGGGGAAAAGTTGCTCTCTTCCCAATGTAGCAGAGATCACATAAATAGCTAAAGTAGAGCAATAGGCAGACATGGTTAAATCTACTAGCAAAACTGATTTTCTATTTCTCCAGTCTTAACTGAGAATTTGGATTCTAAGATTTCAATTAAAAACTAATGATTTGTAGATTTTTTGTAGATGCCTTGCCACAAAAGGATTCTATTCTGAGACTCATGTCTTAGCTGAATAAATGGAGATGGCTTCCAGAGAGCACCATCCTTTGTTCTATAATTTAATTTAATTTATTTGTTTAAAAGATGCATATGGCCTGTATACGTGTACATGAAAGTACAGACTTTCTAAGTATGCCTATCTTGCTACAAAAATAGAAGCCTTCTGAATTTTTACTTACCATATTGTTACAGGAAAGAGGAGTTTGTAATTTGAAGACTTTATGTAGACCAATAGTCTCTGCCTCCACTAGTTTATGTTCACTCATTGTTATGATGAATTTGACAGTGGTGTCTGTGTGGTACTCTTTATAGTCTATTATGAGTGATGGAGTCTTCTCTGTGCCATTTAGCATAGGCTCCAAAACCTGTTCTTTGTAAGTCTTTTGAGAGATGGGAAGAAACAACATGATGATTTTATACTTTCCTTTGATTGGGGAGTACAGAAACATATTGTTATTATGGCTCAGAGAGCATAGTACAAAAATAGAACATGCCTTACCTGTGTCCAGGTTCGAACTGGAAGCTCTGAAATTTCAATGGTAGTTGAATTAAGAACTGATACTTCTCCATTGATAAGGAAATGGTTTTGCCCTAGTTCATGTATTGTCCCCTTGAAGTTCTTGTAACTAGGAATCTAAAAATAGTAGAAGCTGAATTAAAATAAACCAGCCTGAACATGCGTCTTATTTGCATAATATGATCAGAATCCAAATTGATTAAGATAATTTCAACGAAGGCTTCTGAAAATAGGAATAAGAGAGATTGTAGAGAAAAGGTCATAAATGGTTTTATGAAAAGCAAAACAAAAATCTCCAGTATAGGAATAATATTTACTGACTTCATACTACTTTCTTTTAAAGAAAGTGTCATTTTAAACCTTATTTTATCATAAGGAATGTAGTCTAGGCAATTTTTTAAAGAATTTAAATGGTATGGCTCTGAAATCCAAGTAGTCAAGAAAATCTAACTGTGTCTTTGTCCTCACACCTGTGATTTTTTTTCTCTTCTCTAAAATTAACAGATCATTTTTATTTAATCATTGATGCAATTTTATTACCATTGTTAATGGCTCCTCTCCATCAAGCATACGTCGAATGTTGTTAACCACTTCTCGGATGTCATAATTAGGTACTTTACATGACCAGCCAGTCCCAATGCCTTCAGCACCATTGATCAGCACCATAGGAATGATTGGAATATACCATTCAGGCTCAACTCGTTGGTTATCATCGTACAGAAATTTCAGCACATTGTTATCCACTTCTGGGAAAGCCAATCGTGCCAAAGGACTAAGAAAAATAAATTTAATTGAAGTTGTGTTAAATACTTCTAGAAATAAGTTTGGATAAGATTATGGAGGTCTTCTTTCCGGGTGAAGAGAAACAAGGAAGAAAAGAAATAGCCAGAAGATGGCAAGGAAGTGAATAAATGGCAGTAACTTTCAGTAATCTCTACTTCCCCTTTAAAAGCCACAAAAGAAAAGAAAATGTAAAAGGAGGTTGGGGGAGGAGAGAACCAATATCAGAAAAATTCTGCCTCTTGAAAGCCAACCCAAATACAGAGGAATTTCTTCATTACCAGAGACACAATGCATGAATATATTGATTCAGCA
This sequence comes from Ahaetulla prasina, assembly GCF_028640845.1. Taxonomy (NCBI): domain Eukaryota; kingdom Metazoa; phylum Chordata; class Lepidosauria; order Squamata; family Colubridae; genus Ahaetulla; species Ahaetulla prasina. The sequence goes on along the minus strand of NC_080542.1, from coordinate 43,582,243 downwards.
CTTAAAGAACTTTTCTTTTGACTCCTCTTTTTCCGACAGAGAAAGAAATTTTGCTAAATCTCTTTAAAATAGGATTTGTGTGTATTAAATCCTTGATTTAATTGAGTATTGTAATAGTAACAAGAGTTGGAAGGGACCTTGAGGTCATCTAGTCCAACCCCCTGCTCACGCAGGAGACCTATACTAGGGATTCGAACCACCGTCCTTTCTGATCGACAAGCTAAGCGTCTTGGGTGAAAACTAGCTATCAAGTTCACTCATTTTGAGGGGAATCAGTGAAAACAGTAAACATTTTACAACCTTCCTTTCCACAGTTGTTACATGAATCACTGTTGTTTAATTAGTAACATGGCTAGGTTAATCTGGCTTCCCCATTGACTTTGCTTATCAGAAATGTGATCACATAACTGATGGACACGGCAACTGTCATAATTATGAGTCAGTTGCCAGACATCTGATTTCTGATCATATGACCATGGAGATGCTGCAATGGTCATAATGTGCCATTGTAATTTTGAACAGTTGCTAAATGAATTGTTGTAATTGAAAACTTACTGTTCACTATGTTAGAAGGGAGTGTCTAAGTCGAAACTAAGAAAAGCAACCTGCTTCTACCAACCTGAGCATTGTGAAGATATATCTAGGGCTTGCAGCGTCTTTTCCACCATGCAGCCTAGTTCCAAACTGACCAATGGGTTGAAGTAAGTTCAGGTTGTTGCTGCCCACAAAACTTTGAGCCAAATTAATAATAGTCAACATCAGTGAGGTCTGAAACAAAGTAATAATTATCAGTGATGCATCACCACCAAAACTATCAAACATCAATAAAATGAACAGGCATTGGAAAGATAAGCCAATCACAAGCATTAGCCAGAAAAATCCAAAGTTATTAGAAATCTACTTCTAACTTTATTCCAAATAAACTCTGCTTCAACTACTGGCCAATTGACTTATGGTTGGAGAATTACAGAAGAAACTCCATCTCCAAGCCTTGTTACCTGTTGTTCAGCTCGCACGTCATCCCAGCTCCATCCCACCTGCTGCGGTGCCCGTCTCCACTCAGATGGCTGAGCCGGATGATGCGGCGCCTGCCTTCCCTCTTGGAGCAGGTGGGGTGGATGCCTGCCAGCCTCTGCCCACTTCTCGACACAGCCATCCAACCAGGGGTGAAATCTAAAATTTTTCCCTACCGGTTCTGTGGGCGTGGCTTAATTGGTGGGTGTGGCTTGGTGGTCAGGTGACTGAATGGGCATGGTCAATAATAATAAATAATAAAAATAATAAAGTATACAAACTTTGGGAGGCACCGGTCTACCTTCTTTAAAAATAGAGGCCCCAGTCTACCAATTGCCTTTTACTGAGAAGCCCCGGTCTACCAGTTGCCTTTTACTGAGAGGCCCCAGTCTACCAAGTGCCTTTTTTTGGCAGGCACCGGTCTACTTTCTTTAAAAATAGAAGCACTGGTCTACTAGCTACCTACAGCGCTGATCAGCTGTAGTGCGGCCCTTTAAAGTGCTGCGGCAGTCATTTAAGTCATTTGCAGCTATATCACCACCGAGCGCTTCAGGGACAGAGAAGAGGAACAGCGAGGCATGGGCATTGGGGGAGGGGACAGGGATTTTTGCTAACGGTTCTCCGAACCACCTGCCCCAATCACTACCAACCGGGAGCATTTCACCCCTGCATCCAACCCCCTTCTGCTTGGGAGGCACTGCACCACTACTTTGCCAGCTGGTGGGGAACGCAGTGGTACCAGCAGCTGGAGCCTTCCCAGGGCTGGGAGGGGAGACCCTGCCAGAGCTCCCTGCAAGGTGTAGCAGCTGCAGGAGCCCCTCGGCAGCGCCTCTGCCTCCTACCTGTGGATAGAGGTTGGCCAGTGCCATTGGTGCAGAGGGGAAGGTGCGCGCTCTGCCTGCTCTGCTCTTACTGGCCAGACGTGGGGCTCTGCGCTGCCTCCTCCCAGCCAGAGTGCCACGTTTGTCTGGTTGCTGATTGCCTTCAAGGAGGGAAGGTACCCTTGGGCCACCTGGACCCCACTGTGGGGGGACAGAGGGAGAGGGAAGAGAGGTGTCTCCCTGACAGGTCACAGGTTACTTATTTTGCATGGATCTCTAACGCTTGGCTTTGCCTGACAGCCTGCACTCACCCTCCACAGTACAAGTGGTTGAATTCTCATAACACGTGAAGCTGGGCAGGAGAGCAGATAGATAAATGGACGGATGGATAGATGAGACAGAGAAAGAGAGACAGAGGGAGAGGGAGGGAGGCCCATTTCCCACAGGAAAGAAAATACTGGGAGCCATAAAACCTGGGTAAGCATGGCTGGGGTGGGGATGGTTCATGTGACTGGTTGGGAGTGAGTGATGTCAAGTTGGCCATGCCCACCCAGGTTTTGTAGCTCCCGGTGTTTCCTTTTCTATGGGAAATGGGTCCAGATAGCTCTTTGAGTGTTTAAGGTTGCAGACCCCTGCCCTATGCAAATAGAGCAAATGATGAATATGCTGGGAATATAAGTTAGTAATATTTATAAAGTCGCTTTATAAATTGCTGATCACTGGGTTAGAAAATCAAGAATCACACTTATCCTTTCTTGTAACTTTTTGGGATCCCTTTAATATTTCTCCTACCTCTCCATGGTGGTAAGAGGACATCTCTGCCACTGATCCAGCCAGCTGAGCAACTTTTACTTCCCGCTTGTCATTTCTTTTGAAGCACGTATATAAAACTTTTCTCTGACCTGGTTTCAGTCCTGAAAGAATCAGAGAAGCCATTAGTAATTACAACTTCTCTTCATAGTGAGCCTTACTTAGCTAAGGCATTCTTTTTTTTTTAATTGAAAAAGTTTTAAAAAACAAAAACATTTTTCCCCCTTTCCCCCCCTCAAAACCCCCCCTTCCTTCACCTCCCCCCCCGGGTCAATCACAAGGTATTGTTATTAGCTAAGGCATTCTTAAAAGGACAAATTTTTGAAGTTAGATTATATATTAGTTTATTGAAATATATCTGCTTTATATCAAGGCAATAAATATACATTTTCTGATGCATTAAATCCTGCTTCAAGCAAGAATGTTTAAGAATATAAGATTTTATAAATGTTTATTTGTCAGTTACAAAAATCCTATTAAGTCAGCTCTTTGTGGTCTATCTCTTTCAAAAATATTATGCAATAAATTCAAAGTACATAAAATCTTGTTTAATTTGTAAAAGAAAACACTTACCATCAATTAATGATGGAATGGATCGCTCATTATCAGAATTTGAGAACAGTACAAGTTCCTTGTTGATAAAATCATTGTAGGTCAGGTAATTTGTAGTTTTCCCATATAGGTAATCCTAAAGAAGGCAAGAAAATTTAAGATACGTCCTTAAAATAGTATCCAAGTGCTTTCTTCTACAGAGGCGTTACCATTTTTAATGGCTTTTTTTAAAAAAGCAAAACAGGATTTTTTCACTTGGAACACATTCCTAAATGTGAAAGTAAAACCTTTTCACTTGGACCACACATTGCTAGTTGCAGCCTTGGGGCATAAAGTTCATAAAGAATGCATATACATTATTTGTCTTAGATATAATTTGTCATTTCATTAATATACATAACAACTGCCTTCATCAAACTTTAATAATTGGTGAGTGAAAAAGTTTTCATTTAGGAAAAAATCAAACTTAAAATAAGCTTTATTGACTGCAGTGGAAATATATTGAGGCTGAAACTCTTTTACTGAAGTTGAAACTGCTTGATTTTAGCTCAGAAATTTTAAAAAACCAAATATTTATATGTTTCTTATTACTAATTATTTCTCAACTACTGTCAAATGTTTAAGGATAGTCAAAGATAGGAACATCCACTGATGCTAAAATAATAAAAAAAACCCACCAGACTAACCAACAGCACCTGAGGGTAGAACAAGAAGCAATGGGTGGAAACTGATCAAGGAAAGAAGCAACTTAGAACTAAGGAGAAATTTCCTGACAGTTAGAACAATTAATAAGTGGAACGACTTGCCTGCAGAAGTTGTGAATGCTCCAACACTGGAAATTTTTAAGAAAATTTTGGATAACCATCTGTCTGAGATGATGTAGGGTTTCCTGCCTGGGCAGGGGGTTGGACTAGAAGGCCTCCAAGGTCCCTTCCAACTCTGTTGTTATTATTATTACTATTTGTATCCCAGAATCAATAGAGAATCCTCCCTGTTCAAAAGTTCTATATATATATTATTCTGCCTGAAATTATTCAGAAGGAATTCCGTTTTATTTTAAAGGCTACTTACATCTGGCAGTCCAAGAAGCTTTCGTTGCCTTCTATCTTCCATGAAATTTGTCAGCCACTCCTTTCGATCATCAACCTTTTTTTTACTAAAGGCCTAGAATGAACAAGAATCTTACTAAACAATACTTTACTCTGCCAAGTGTTTAATTAAATCACAGAAGTTTTGATAAGTAAGGAGGAATCAAGATGCCAAAAAGCAGCAATTACTGTAAAGAACTCCTCTGAAAAAAGTATTCATCACCGTACTTTTAAACTCTACACATCTGCTGCCTTATTAAAAGCCTCAACAGTATGAAAAAGCTGAGAAAATTCCAGGACATTACTAACCATCAAAGCAAATAGGAAGAGACATCATACACATTCGGCAACACAAGCTAGATCCAAACCCACAAAAATTTGAACCTACCTAAGGAGCCGATAGTGAACGCCTGTAAATATTCTTATTCCCTCAAATGCTTCCTTGGATATGATGGTTTGGAGATGGATTTACAAGCAGAGATCGAAAATCAACAGCTTACAGATCTCTCTTCGTCAATGGAAGAGAAATTGCCACCCTCCAAACACACTGCAATATGCTCCACGGCTGCACAGTTAATAAAGAATGGTGTGAGTATCAACCTGATAAACTTAAAAGAACAAAAATGTAAACTAAGTCTGCTGACGGCAGAAACGGTTTTCTCTATCTTGGATTTGTCCCCAACTGAAACGAAAGGGAACTCCTTAAAAGAGGAGTTGTAAAACATTGAGAACCAGCCAAATAACAATCCTACCAAAGTACGTATCTTCTGTACCACATGTGCCACAAAAGCATCAGCAGCAAAGCCAAGGGCAACCTTATCCCTACACCAAGGAAAAGGGAAAACAATCAGAGCTGACCACCCTGTGGCAAAGGGTGAAAACAAATTTTCAGTGTGCATGTAACCAAGAGAGGGTGCCATTTAAATTGCAAATACTATCAGCACCCTAAACAAACCACCCTATACATATTAAATAATAAAATAAACAGAGGTGAATGAGAACAAAGAGAACAGTTATCTTGTGAGGAGCATCTGATTGATTTACAGCAGGCTGACTGACTTCCATCTAGCAGAGGCCAAGAACAAATTCTACATACATTTGGGCAACCCACATGTATTTAGCATTTAAAACGACACCTTTAAACTCCTAGTGCCTTTTTGGTATACTTTTGCTATGGCTTCCTTTTCATGGTGCCTGGAAGCTGCAGGGATATGGATGGGAACAACAGGCTTCAGGTGAACCCTAGCCAAACAGAGTAGCTATGGGTGCAAGGGACCTCACGATCCAGTTGTTTATCATCTTTAGTTCTGGATGGGTCTGCACTGCAGTATGTATCTGTGGGTTCTCCTGGACTTGCAACTCCTGCTCAAAGAGCAGCTGACAGTTGTGGCTAGGAGAGCCTTTGTACAAGTTGCGTACCAGTTGAACCTTACCTGGATCGGGAGGCTCTGAGCACAGTCATTCATGCCCCAGTCATCCCTTGATTGGATTACTGCTATGTGCTGTACATGAGGCTACCTCTGAAGATTACTAGGAAAGCCAGAGCTGGTGCAGAATGCAGTAGAGTAATTCTGAGGGTTCTTAGGTAGCACATATAACACCATGTGAGCTATGGGTTGCCAGTTTGCTTTCAGGTCCAATTCAAGGTGTTGTTTATTACCTTTAAAGTTCTATATGGGATGGGTTCAGTGTATGGGGAGCTGTCTCATGCCAAAGGATTAGCCCATCCCATTGCGCCAGCAGAAGAGGCCTGCTGCAGACCCTGTCCGCTAAGGAATTCAAGTGGGTAGGGCCAAGGAGAACAGCCTTTTCTGATGTGATCCCAACTCTGTGGAACCTTCTACCACTGGAGGCGAGAACTACTCCTACCCCTTTGGACTTTTGGAAGGGTACAGATAATCCTCAACTTATGACCAAATTGACCTAAAATTTCTGTTGCTAAGCGAGATAGTTGTTAACTGAATTTCGTCCCATTTTGTGATCTTCTTTGCCATAGTTGTTGAGTGAACCACTGCAGTTATTGTTAGCAACAAGATTGTTAAGTGAATCCAGCTTCCCTATTGACTTTGCTTGTCAAAAGGTGATCACATGACTCCAGGACACTGCAACCATCATCAATACATGCCAGTTGCCAAATATCTGAATTTTGATCACGTGACCATGGGGATGCTGGTTGTAAGTGTGAAAAATGAACATAAGTAACTTTTTTCAGTGCATAGTTGTATAGTTATTCCTCAACTTACAACCACAATTGAGTCTAACACTTCTGTCACTAAATGAGTCTGCTGACGGCAGAAACGGTTTTCTCTATCTTGGATTTGTCCCCAACTGAAACGAAAGGGAACTCCTTAAAAGAGGAGTTGTAAAACATTGAGAACCAGCCAAATAACAATCCTACCAAAGTACGTATCTTCTGTACCACATGTGCCACAAAAGCATCAGCAGCAAAGCCAAGGGCAACCTTATCCCTACACCAAGGAAAAGGGAAAACAATCAGAGCTGACCACCCTGTGGCAAAGGGTGAAAACAAATTTTCAGTGTGCATGTAACCAAGAGAGGGTGCCATTTAAATTGCAAATACTATCAGCACCCTAAACAAACCACCCTATACATATTAAATAATAAAATAAACAGAGGTGAATGAGAACAAAGAGAACAGTTATCTTGTGAGGAGCATCTGATTGATTTACAGCAGGCTGACTGACTTCCATCTAGCAGAGGCCAAGAACAAATTCTACATACATTTGGGCAACCCACATGTATTTAGCATTTAAAACGACACCTTTAAACTCCTAGTGCCTTTTTGGTATACTTTTGCTGTGGCTTCCTTTTCATGGTGCCTGGAAGCTGCAGGGATATGGATGGGAACAACAGGCTTCAGGTGAACCCTAGCCAAACAGAGTAGCTATGGGTGCAAGGGACCTCACAATCCAGTTGTTTATCATCTTTAGTTCTGGATGGGTCTGCACTGCAGTATGTATCTGTGGGTTCTCCTGGACTTGCAACTCCTGCTCAAAGAGCAGCTGACAGTTGTGGCTAGGAGAGCCTTTGTACAAGTTGCGTACTAGTTGAACCTTACCTGGATCGGGAGGCTCTGAGCACAGTCATTCATGCCCCAGTCATCCCTTGATTGGATTACTGCTATGTGCTGTACATGAGGCTACCTCTGAAGATTACTAGGAAAGCCAGAGCTGGTGCAGAATGCAGTAGAGTAATTCTGAGGGTTCTTAGGTAGCACATATAACACCATGTGAGCTATGGGTTGCCAGTTTGCTTTCAGGTCCAATTCAAGGTGTTGTTTATTACCTTTAAAGTTCTATATGGGATGGGTTCAGTGTATGGGGAGCTGTCTCATGCCAAAGGATTAGCCCATCCCATTGCGCCAGCAGAAGAGGCCTGCTGCAGACCCTGTCCGCTAAGGAATTCAAGTGGGTAGGGCCAAGGAGAACAGCCTTTTCTGATGTGATCCCAACTCTGTGGAACCTTCTACCACTGGAGGCGAGAACTACTCCTACCCCTTTGGACTTTTGGAAGGGTACAGATAATCCTCAACTTATGACCAAATTGACCTAAAATTTCTGTTGCTAAGCGAGATAGTTGTTAACTGAATTTCGTCCCATTTTGTGATCTTCTTTGCCATAGTTGTTGAGTGAACCACTGCAGTTATTGTTAGCAACAAGATTGTTAAGTGAATCCAGCTTCCCTATTGACTTTGCTTGTCAAAAGGTGATCACATGACTCCAGGACACTGCAACCATCATCAATACATGCCAGTTGCCAAATATCTGAATTTTGATCACGTGACCATGGGGATGCTGGTTGTAAGTGTGAAAAATGAACATAAGTAACTTTTTTCAGTGCATAGTTGTATAGTTATTCCTCAACTTACAACCACAATTGAGTCTAACACTTCTGTCACTAAATGAGTCGTGCTCAGGGGTGAAATGCTACCGGTTCGCTCCGGTTTGGGTGAACCGGTAGTGATAAAAACTATTAATCAGCTTTGCCGCGCAATCGTCGGAACCTTGTTTTTACTTTTTTAAAGCATTTTTTTACTACCAGTTCAGGCAAATAGGTAGTAAAAAAATGCTTTAAAAAAGTAAACAAAAAAAGGTTCCGACGACTGCATGGCAGAGCTGTGATCATCGGAACCTTTTTTAAAGCATTTTTTTTACTACTGGTTCGGGCGTAAAAAATGCTTTAAAAAAAGTAAAAAAATAAAATAAAATAAAATTGGCCCACCCAATCACATGCCCATGCCCACAGAACCGATAGCAACAAATTTTACATTTCACCACTAGTCTTGCCCTGTTTTATGACCTCCCTTGCCAGTTATTAGGTGAATCACTGCAGTTAGCAGCATGGTTGTTAAATGAATCTGGCTTCCCCAAAATTCAAATTGACTTTGCTTATCAAAAGATGGTAAAAGGCGATCACATGACCCCTGAACACTGCAACTGTCATAAATATGAGTCAGTTACCAAGTATCTGAATTTTGATCATGTGATCTTTGGGAGGCTTGCAACGGTCATAATTATGGAAAACAATCATAAGCCATTTTTTTCAGCGCTGTTGTAAATTCAAATGGTCACTAAATGAATGGTTGTAAGTTGAGGATTATAATTTGGTTTTGCCAGTTAGCTGCTTACTGTTGGAGGTAGTGGATGGGGTAAGAAAACCTTATCCCCGTGTTGTTCATCTTTTAGTCCTTTTTTGTACATAGTTTTAAAATTTTAATTTGCATAGTTTTCTATTTATCTTTTAATAATCGGTAAACTGCTTAGGGTCGCCTTTAGTGGGTGGGTGACGTAAACATTTAATAAATATACACTTTTTCAATCTTTTTAAAATGTGTTTTAGGCTCAGAAGAACTCAAGCCCACTCCTAAAACAATTTGGTTCCTGGACATTAAAGAATAAATATGATAGTCAAGGACAAAATGTCAAGGACATTTTACCAGTTCAGCTCCCTCCCTTCCACTCATGAATGTCCAGAGGAAGTCTGAAAAATCTGTTCTTCCCACAAGACACAGTGCAGATGACCTGAGAAAAACTTCTGATTAACTCTTTCAGTGCCCTGCCACATTCAGAACAAACTGGTATTCTTAGACTGGATGATTTGAGAGAAACTCTGGTGACATAACATAAAATAACCAGAGCTCTAATTGATCTGGTTTTACCAACTATCCAAGACAGTTGCCCATCATTTTGAGAAAAGATTTTGTTGGCATGGCAGTCCCCTTCTCTGACCTATGGAATTTAGATATCAGCAAAGAGTCCCCTGGAACAGATTGAACTTACTACATCCTGTCCAAAATGTAAAAAATTCAAAGCATAAAGAGATGAATGCTGCTGACAGATCTGGAGGTTTTGACTACCAAACCCTGGGACCCACAACCAGAGTCAGGAAGTAAACTGCACCAGGAACATGACATAGACATACCAAATAACTACCACGCACTTCAATCTTCCAAGCAAACCTTTGCCTTAGGAATCACATGAACTCATGATAATGGCAGCCTCAGATGCAGAAAAAATATCACCACCCAGACTTGAACCAACCTCTGGAACAAATTATATTCACATGAAACAACAATCTGGTAATGTTCGCCATGTTAAGTGCAAACCACCATAAAAGTTATCTGACTCTATATAGCGGCACAAGAATGGCAAAGGCAGGCTAAATTATAACCAGGGTCTTCTTAGATACTGAAGAAACTTTGTATCTCATTTTCAATTTCAATTCATTTAGAAACTTTGGTATATCATCAGTCACCCCCTCAAACAACGAACAAGGAAGTTTCACATTAGAATCACTATCTTTGCTCTCTTGGAACACCACTGAATGTGAAGCCAGAAATAAACACCCTGCTCTTTAACCTCACAACATATGGGTAGACTTAACTAGAGTTTCAACTGGGAAACTGACCATTTTAGACCAAGCCAAATCTAAAAACACTAGAGAAATTTCCAGAAGCCTAGCACTCTAACAAACTAGCCATCAATAGACATGAAGACATAAACAATATGTACATACTATGCAAGAGACAATCAACAACCAGAAAGGGAACAAAAAGACTAAAACACCTCCCCACCAGCAATCAACACCCACATGAGCAGAGATAGCACCAAGATTAACATCAGACCAACAATGAAGATGTAAACAATACCCCAATCAAGGAACTGCCAAGCAAACTAAAATTAAACATGCTAACCCAAGAACCTCCAAGATCACCCCTATCAACACTGACAGGGCCAGCCACCAGAATATGTTATTAAGAAAAATCAAGCTTTTGATAGTGTGTGTCATACCTTGTGTACTAATCAAACAGGTGGTAAGGGTGAAGGGGAACTCAGACACAAAACAGTTATGTAGAGAACAAAAATGGAGTCTGTAAAAAAGGATTCAAATCCCTATACACCAATGCATAAAGTATGAGGAATAAACAAGATGAACTAGAAACCCAAGTACATGAGGGCAGATTATGATACTGTTGCCATTACGGAAAGCTAGTGAGATGAAACCCATGAATGGATTCCATGGAATGGCATGACATGAATGAAATATACAGCTAGAGGGATTTAAATTGTTTAAAAGAAACAGATCTAATAAAAGAGGAGGTAGAATTGCGCTATATTTAAGAAATAACTATATCTCCACATAAATATAGCAGAACAATGATGAAAAATCTTCTTGAATGTATTTGGATCAATATAAAAGGCAAGAATGTTATTGCCATAGGTGTATACTACAGGCCATCCAACCAGGGTAAATAAATAAACTTTTTGCTAGTAGTTAACTAAGGTATGGAGGAAGCACACCACAACAGTAATGGGCAGACGTGAAATTTACTTACCTTCGCTACCGGTTTGGAAGTGTGAGCGCGCACATCCTCCAAATATGCGGAGAGCCTTCTGTGCATGTGCAAATGGGACGTGATGACATCCAGGTGGACGTCCGCCTCCGGTGCTTCCAGCCCACCCGAGCCAGATAGAACCAGCTGAATTTCACCACTGGTAATGGGGGACTTTTAACTATTCTGACATCAACTGGGAGACAAACTCTGCACCTAGTGGAAGATCAAACCGATTCCTGACAAACCCAACATGCAACTTTGTCTCCCAAAAGGTAGGAGGGAGGGAGGGAACTAGAGGGTCAGCCATATTGGAATTAATTCTCATTACTAGAAATGAAATGATAGAAAACATTGAACTTACAGGAATTTTGAGAGGGGAGGTAACCATGCAATATTGGAATTCGCAAATACAAGCAATAGAACAGGGGTGTCAAACTCGTGGCCTGTGGACCGGATGCGTCATGTGCTGGCTCTGTCCCTGCTCAGTTTAGCGAAGGGAAAATTAGTCCCGATATGTCATGTAACACTGCCAGTTTGACACCCCTGCAATAGAACAAAGTCAAACTAGAGTCTTGGACTTCAAGAGAACTGATTTGAATAAACTTAAAAAGAGCTTGAGAAGGATTCCATGGATGAGAATCCTCAAAGGAAAAACAACCCAAGAAGCTTGAAAAAATTTGAAAAGTGAGATTATAAAAATCCACTCTAGCACAATTCCAACAAAGAAGAAAATGAGAATGCTCTGATAAACTGAAAGACAAAAAAGGACAAGTATAAAAGATACATAACTAAGGTAGAACATTAGCAAATAGCCAAACTCACAGTCAGAAAACCTAAGGCTCAAAATGAACTAAGGCTGGCGACAAGTCAAAAATAACAACATAAAAAAAAAGTTTCTTTCAATATGTAAAAATGAAAGTCAAGCAATTGGTCCATTAATTGGAGAAAATGTCAAGGAGCAGCTGAGAGAAAGCAGAACTGCTTAGGTCACTTTTTATGTCTTTACACAAAAGGGGGGAAAAAGTCAATCCTATCAAAAAAGTATGTAAGATGCAGCTGAGGAATACAACTCAAAATAAGCAAAAAAATGGTAACAGAATATCTATCCACTCTAGACGAGTTCAAAATCACCAGGACTAGATGGATTATACCCCAACGTACTGAAGGAATTGGCAGACAAGATCTCACAACCATTGGACCATATCTTTCAAAGATCCTGGAGCACTAGGGAACTACCAGATGACTGGAAAAAGGGCTGATGTAGTTCCTACTTTAAAAAAAAAAAAAAGAAAAAAAAAGGGGGAAAAGACCCTATCAGCCTGATGTACGTACCTGGGAAAACATTGGGGGGAAAAAAATCAAGCAACGAATCTGCGAACACCTAGAGGCAAGCAAAGTTATAAACAGAACCAAAGTTATAAACAGTTTTCTGTTTGTGAAAAACAGATCATGTCAAGATAAATCTTATTGCATTGATCTGCATGGAGAGAAGTATGTAGTGGGGAATCCCAAGGCTGTCTTAAGCCTAGTATTCTTTAATTATCTTAATCAGATTTAGAAGAGCGGATAGAAGGTGAACCCATCAAATTTGTAGATGACACTAAGCTGGCAGAAATAGCCAACGCTCCAGAAGATAGGGTCAAGATGCAGTTTTAAACACCGAGCCCTATCTAACAAAATGAAATTCAACTGTGAGAAAAGTAAAGTTCTACATTAAGATAAGGGGGAAAAAAGCACAAATATAGAATAGGTGACACAATAGTAGTACCTGCAAGAGGGATCTTGGAGTCCTAGTGAACAATCACTTAAATATGAGCCAGCAATGTGCAGCAGTTGCCAAAAATACCAACGAGGTCCTAGGCTGCATTAACAGAGGAGCAGAATCAATATCACATAAAGCGTTAATAATGCCTTGGTAAAACCACTCTTGGAATATTGCATCCAGTTTTGCTCACCATGATATAAAAAACATGTTGACATTAGAAAGAGTGCAGAGAAGAACAACAAAGATGATTAGGGGAGTGGAGAACAGTTGCAAGAATTTGTTATGTCTAGTCTAATGAAAAGAAGGAACAGGGATGACGTGATAGCAATGTTCCAATATCTAAGGGATTGCCACAAAGAAGAGGGAGTCAAACAATTCTCCAAAGCACATGAAGACAGGACAAAAAGCAATAGATGGAACAAAACTAATCAAGGAGAGAATCAATCTAGACTGAATACAGAATACACAACCTAGAGAATAGAGATTTCCCGACTGTTAGAACAACTAATCAGTGGAACAACTTGCCTCCAGAAATTGTGGGTGCTTCATCACTGGAGTTTTTAAAGAAGAGATTGGACAACCTTATATCTGAAGTGGTATAGGGTTACTTGCTTGAGCAGGGGTTGGACTAGAAGACCTCCAAGGTCTTCCAATACTGTTATTCTGTTAAAATAAACTGAGAGGAAACTCCACTCCTTACTAGCACTGATGATGATACCTAGTTTGAGTAATGATATGTCTGCGAGAGAACAGCCATGCTCAGAGAGAACCCACCCCCATAGAATCCATGCCTTTATAAGTTATATCTCCCAATTCAACATCTTTGTCCCAAGAGACATGGTCAAGAAATGATCACTTTACTGAGGGATATAAATCATTATTTCTCTTAACAGATCCCGGCATTGGACAAGGGAAATACTGTACTGGTCTGAGTGCTATATCCTAATCATTCTAAAAACTGAGATTACGTCAATAGACTCAGTTGAGAACCTAACACAAATAGCTATTCTCAACTTTTCTAGATAAATTGTTTCTCATTAATTTCTATATACATCTCAATATCCCTCAACCATATATTGTTGAGATTTGGGAAAAAGAAGAACATTATACTGATGCTCTTGAATTATGTTTTCCCACTGCTTGTATTGTCAGTGGAAGGACTTCAATGTCAGACTAGTCACCATGGGCGAATAGGCGGCAACATAAAATAAACAAATAAATGATGGTCACCTACCGTATATACTCGAATATAAGCCGATCCGAGTATAAGCCGAGGTCCCCAATTTTACCCCAAAAAACTGGGGTAAACTGGGGACTCGAGTATAAGCCGAGGGAGGGAAATGAGGCAGCTACCGGTCAGGGAAAGCCTCCCTCCCTCAGCCGAGAAGGCTGGCGGCCCCCCCGCCCCGCCCTCTCACTGCACCGGCAGGGCTTCCCCGCGCTAATGCAAAAGCCCGCCAAGTTTGCACCATCCGGTATAATGTGAAAAAAAGAAGAAAAAAAAAACTCGAGTATAAGCCGTATATACTCGAGTATAAGCCGAGGGGACGTTTTTCAGCACAAAAAACGTGCTGAAAAACTTGGCTTATACTCGAGTATATACGGTACTTATTTATTTTATTTATTTATTTTTCATATTTATATACCGCCCTATCTCCCTAGGGACTCAGGGCGGTTCACAGGCAATTAAAAATACATATAAATACAAACTAAAATGACAATTAAAAAACTTATTCTATAGCCGAATTATTAAAAAACAGTATAAATACTAAAAACCCATTTAAAACCAGTAAATTTAAAATCTAATCCAGTCCCGTGCAGATGAATAAGTGTGTTTTAAGCTCGCGACGAAAGGTTCGGAGGTCCGGAGGTTGACTAAGTCCTGGAGGGAGTTCGTTCCAGAGGGTGGGAGCCCCCACAGAGAAGGCCCTTCCCCTGGGTGTCGCCAGACGACACTGCCTAGCTGACGGCACCCTGAGGAGTCCCTCTCTGTGAGAGCGCACGGGTCGGTGAGAGGTATTCGGTAGCAGTAGGCGGTCCCGTAAATAGCCCGGCCCTATGCCATGGAGCGCTTTAAAGATTGTCACCAACACCTTGAAGCGCACCCGGAAGGCCACAGGTAGCCAGTGCAGTCTGCGCAGGATAGGTGTCACGTGGGAGCCACGAGGGGCTCCCTCTATCACCCGCGCAGCCGCATTCTGGACTAACTGAAGCCTCCGGATGCCCCTCAAGGGGAGCCCCATGTAGAGAGCATTGCAGTAATCCAGGCGAGACGTCACGAGGGCGTGAGTGACCGTGCATAAGGCATCCCGGTCTAGAAAGGGGCGCAACTGGCACACCAGGCGAACCTGGTGGAAAGCTCTCCTGGAGACGGCCGTCAAATGGTCTTCAAAAGACAGCTGTTCATCCAGGAGGACGCCCAGGTTGCGCACCCTCTCCATCGGGGCCAATGACTCGCCCCCAACAGTCAGCCGAGGACTCAGCTGACTGTACCGGGATGCCGGCATCCACAGCCACTCTGTCTTGGAGGGATTGAGCTTGAGCCTGTTTCTCCCCATCCAGACCCGTACGGCTTCCAAACACCGGGACAGCACTTCGATAGCTTCATTGGGGTGGCCCGGTGTGGAAAAGTACAGCTGGGTGTCATCAGCGTACAGCTGGTACCTCACACCGAAGCCACTGATGATCTCACCCAGCGGCTTCATATAGATGTTGAACAGAAGGGGCGAGAGAATCGACCCCTGCGGCACCCCACAAGTGAGGCGCCTCGGGGCCGACCTCTGCCCCCCTGTCAACACCGTCTGCGACCGGTCGGAGAGATAGGAGGAGAACCACCGGTAAACGGTGCCTCCCACTCCCTCCAACCGGCGCAGCAGGATACCATGGTCGATGGTATCGAAAGCCGCTGAGAGATCTAATAGGACCAGGGCAGAGGAACAACCCCTATCCCTGGCCCTCCAGAGATCATCCACCAACGCGACCAAAGCCGTCTCCGTGCTGTAGCCGGGCCGGAAACCGGACTGGAACGGGTCTAGATAGACAGTTTCATCCAGGTGCAGGGGAAACTGATATGCCACCATACTCTCTACAACCTTTGCCGCGAAACGAAGGTTGGAGACCGGACGATAATTACCTAACACAGCCGGGTCCAGGGAGGGCTTCTTGAGGAGGGGCCTCACCACCGCCTCTTTCAAGGCGGCCGGAAAGACTCCCTCCAACAAGGAAGCACTCGTAATCGCCTGGAGCCAGCCTCGTGTCACCTCCTGAGTGGCCAGCACCAACCAGGAGGGGCACGGGTCCAGTAAACACGTGGTGGCATTCAGCCTACCCAACAACCTGTCCATGTCCTCGGGAGCCACAGGGTGAAACTCATCCCAGGCAATATCACCAAGACCACCCTCAGACGCCTCATCTGAATCGCCGCAATTTTGGTCCAGACCGTCTCGAAGCTGAACGATTTTATCGTATAGATAACCGTTAAACTCCTCAGCACGTCCCTGCAACGGGTCATCCCGCTCCCCCTGGTGAAGGAGGGAACGGGTCACCCGAAACAGGGCGGCTGGGCGGTTATCTGCCGACGCAATGAGGGAGGAGGCGTAGCAACGCCTCGCTTCCCTCAGTGCCACTAGGTAGGTCCTAGTATAGGGCCTAACTAGTGTCCGATCAGCCTCTAAACGGCTAGACCTCCAGGAGCTCTCTAGGCGTCTTCTCCGGCGTTTCATCCCCCTCAGCTCCTCGGAGAACCAGGGAGCCGGTTGGGATCTGCGCCGGGTCAGAGGCCGCAGAGGCACGACACGGTCTAAAGCCCCAGCCGCAGCCCG
The DNA here is from genome assembly GCF_028640845.1 of Ahaetulla prasina. Lineage (NCBI taxonomy): Eukaryota > Metazoa > Chordata > Lepidosauria > Squamata > Colubridae > Ahaetulla > Ahaetulla prasina. The sequence goes on along the minus strand of NC_080542.1, from coordinate 43,565,516 downwards.
TTGCCAGGCTGCGGCTAGTTCCTCTGCCGTGCCATGAGCCAGACCCTCAGGAAGTGGCCCAAGCTCCGTCCGGAACCTCTCCGGGTCCATCAGGCGCCTGGGACGGAACCAACGTAGTGGTTCCGTCTCCCTGCGGTGTTGAGTGGCGGTCAGAAAGTCCAGGCGAAGGAGAGAGTGATCTGACCATGACAAAGGTTCTGTGACTACATCTCTCAAATCCAGATCCTTCAACCACTGACCAGAGATAAAAATAAGGTCCAGTGTGCCACCCCCGATGTGAGTGGGGCCATCCACTACTTGAGTCAGGTCCAAGGCCATCATGGAAGCCATGAACTCCCGAGCCACTGTCGATGACAAGCCGGCAGATGGCAAGTTAAAGTCCCCCATGACTAAAAGTCTGGGGGTCTCCACTGCCACCCCGGCAAGCATCTCCAGGAGCTCGGGCAGGGCAGCTGTCACGCAGCAAGGAGCCAGGTACGTGACCAGCAAGCCCATCTGACACCTATGACCCCATCTCACAAAGAGGGATTCACATCCGGCAATCTGAGGTACAGTGGTCTCCCTCGGCTCTAGACTCTCTTTAATAACAACCGCCACCCCCCCACCCCTACCCTGGGCCCTCGGCTGATGGAATGCACGGAAACCCGGTGGGCACATTTCGACCAGGGGCACGCCCCCTTCAGTGCCCAACCAGGTCTCCGTAACGCCTATAAGATCCGCAGCGCCCCCCTGGATAAGATCATGTATTAGGGGGGCCTTACTGGCCACGGACCGTGCGTTGCATAACATAAGACGAAGGCCCAGGCTCTGAGGGTCTTGACCATCCAGGGAACGGGAAAAGTCAGAGGGATCGGGGCACGCGATCGCCTGCAAACACCGTGACCCCCTAGACCGATATGATCCCCCCTTCCGCCGTATCTGCCCCTCCCACTTACCGTGCAAATGGAGCCACCCTCACAAAAAGGAACACACTCCCCCCCCATAACCTCCGAACCCACTAAATAATCGCCACGAGCACGCGCAGGAACTGGTTTCCCTCCCGACGGGCTACCCCCAACACCCGCTCTAACCCTCCCACCCCTTAAAAATGCCCTATCTAAAAAACCCCAAAGGCTCTTTCTCTTCGCATGCCACCTCTGTGGGTCCCAAGACCCGTCATTGAGGCCGGCCCTTGGTAACAAAACGGGCCATTCCTGCGAGGCGGGGGCACCTCGCAGGCGCAAGAGTTCATATGCAGCGTAACGCATAGAAAAGTACGAATCGGCGAAGGATGCTAAGATGGTAAAATCCCAGATGGTAAGACATTAACAGAAGATGGATCCTCCAACGGATGTCCAGTTGTCAAAGAGGACAAATAAAGCTGGAACCAGATGGAGATGATAAGCCTGAGCAGACAGACCGACAGCTTCCATGGTAAACCTATGGAAAACGTTTCTACAAAAGGTCATAATAAGGTAGAAATGACTACCAGTCTGTCCATAGTCCAATCCAGTCCAGTCCAGAAACCCGTGGGTACAAATATTATTATTATTTATTATTATTATTATTTATTGGATTTATAAACCGCCCTTCTCCCGAAGGACTCAGGGCGGTGTACAGCCAGGATAAAAAAGAACAATATACAGTTAAAATACAATTAAAAAACTTATTATACAGTATGGCCGAAATAATTAAGAATTATGAATCTAAAAACCCCAATTAAAACTAGAGAGAAAATTTAAAATTTAAAATTCAACAATTTAAGAAAGCCCCGCACGAACAAACAAATATGTTTTCAGTTCGCGGCGAAAAGTCCGAAGGTCAGAAATTTGACGTAAACCAGGGGGGAGTTCGTTCCAAAGAGTGGGGGCCCCCACAGAGAAGGATCTTCCTCTGGGGGCCGCCAGCCGACATTGTCTGGCGGACGGCACCCTGAGAAGGCCCTCTCTGTGGGAGCGTACGGGTCGGTGGGAGGCATAAGGTAACAGAAGGCGGTCCCGTAAGTACCCAGGTCCCAAGCCATGGAGCGCTTTAAAGGTGGTTACCAAGACCTTGAAATGCACCCGAAAGGCAACAGGAAGCCAGTGCAGTCTGCGCAGGAGAGGTGTCACATGTGAGCTACGCGTGACTCCCTCTATCACCCGCGCAGCTGCATTCTGGACCAACTGAAGCCTCCGAGTGCATCTCAAGGGGAGCCCCATGTAGAGAGCATTGCAATAATCCAGGCGGGAGGTAACCAGAGCGTGAGTGACTGTGCATAGGGCATCCCGATCAAGGAAGGGGCGCAACTGGCGCACCAGGCGAACCTGGTGGAAGGCTCTCCTGGAGACGGCCGCCAAATGATCTTCAAACGACAGCCGTGCATCCAGGAGAACACCCAAGCTGCGCACTCCCTCCTTTGGGGCCAATAACTCGCCCCCAACAGTCAGCTGCGGCTGCAGCTGACTGTATCGGGGTGCCGGCATCCACAGCCACTCCGTCTTGGAGGGATTGAGCTTGAGCCTGTTCCTCCCCATCCAGACCCGTACGGCCTCCAAACACCGGGACAGCACTTCGACAGCTTCGTTGGTACAGCTGAGTATCATCAGCGTACAGTTGATATCTCACCCCAAAGCCACTGATGATCTCACCCAACGGCTTCATATAGATGTTGAACAGGAGGGGTGAGAGAATCGACCCCTGCGGCACCCCACAAGTGAGGTGTCTCGCGGTCGACCTCTGCCCCCCTGTCAACACCGTCTGCGACCGGTCGGAGAGATAGGAGGAGAACCACCGATAAACGGTGCCTCCCACTCCCAATCCCTCCAACCGGTGCAGCAGGATACCATGGTCGATGGTATCGAAAGCCGCTGAGAGGTCTAATAGGACCAGAGCAGAGGAATAACCCCTGTCTCTGGCCCTCCAGAGATCATCCACCAACGCGACCAAAGCTGTCTCCGTGCTGTATCCGGGTCGGAAACCGGACTGGAACGGGTCTAGATAGACGGCTTCATCCAGGTACTGGGGTAGCTGCCGTGCCACAGCACTCTCTACAACCTTCGCAGTGAAGCGAAGGTTGGAGACCGGACGGTAATTACCTAAAATAGCTGGGTCCAGGGAAGGCTTCTTGAGGAGGGGTCTCACCACTGCCTCCTTCAAGGCAGCAGGGAAAACTCCCTCCAACAAAGAAGCGTTGGTAATCCCTGAGCCAGCCTCGTGTCACTTCCGGGAGGCCAGCACCAGCCAGGAAGGGCACGGGTCCAGTAAACATGTCGTAGTATGCAGCCTCCCAGCAACCTGTCCACGTCCTCGGAGTCACAGGGTCAAACTCATCCCAAATACCCTCCACAAGACCCGACCCCGCCCTCCCACCTGGATCATCCCAATTCCGGTCCAAGCCGTCCCGGAGCTGAACGATTTTGTCGTATAGATAACCACTAAACTCCTCGGCACGGCCCTGCAACGGGTCATCCCGCACCTCCTGATGAAGGAGGAGCGGGTCACCAAACAGGGCGGCCGGGCGGTTATCTGCCGACGCAATGAGGGTGGAAGCATAGAACGCCTCGCCTCCTCATTGCCACTAGGTAGGTCCTAGAATAGGATCTAACTAGTGTTCGGTCAGCTTCTGAGCGGCTGGACCTCCAGACTCTCTAGGCGTCTTCTCCGGCGTTCATCTCTCTCAGCCCCTCGGAGAACCAAGGGGCCGGGCGAGGCCTACGCCGGGTCAGAGGTCGCAAGGGCACGACACGGTCCAAAGCTCCAGCCGCGGCCCGTTCCCAGGCCGCAACTAGCTCTTCCGCCGTGCCGTGGGCCAGGTCCTCAGGAAACGCCCAAGCTCCGTCAGGAACCTCTCCGGGTCCATCAGGCGCCTGGGACGGAACCAACGCATTGGCTCCGCCTCCTGCAGTGGTGGATAGCGGTCCGAAAGTCTAGGCGAAGGAGGAAATGATCTGACCATGACACCGGTTCTGTTTCTAAGTTGTCTAATACCAGATCATTTCGCCACTGACCAGAGATATAAATCAGGTCCAGTGTGCCACCCCCTGTGTGCGTGGGGCCATCAATTACCTGGATCAGGTCCAAGGCCGTCATGGAAGCTCCCGAGCCGCTGTCGATGACAAGCCCGTCGATGGCAGGTTAAAGTCCCCCATGACTATCAGTCTGGGGGTCTCCACCGCCACCCCGGCGAGTACCTCCAACAGCTCGGGTAGGGCTGTGGTCACGCAGCAAGGAGCCAGGTACGTGATCAACAAGCCCATCTGATCACGATGGCCCCACCTCACAAAGAGGGATTCACAACCGGCAATCTGAGGAACAGTGGCCTCCCTCGGCTCTAGACTTTCTCTAATGACAACCGCTACCCCCCCACCCCTACCTTGGGCTCTCGGCTGATGAAATGCTCGGAAACCTGGTGGGCATAGCTCACAAGGGGAACCCCTCCGGCCCAACCAGGTCTCCGTAATGCCCATAAGGTCCGCGGCTTCCCCCTGAATAAGATCACCAATCAGGGGGGCCTTATTGACCACGGACCGGGCATTACATAACATCAACCGGAGACCAAGGCTCTGAGGACCATGGCCCCCCGGGGAACGGGTGAAGACTGAGGGACCCGGGCAGGTGATCGCTTTGGGGGACCGAGCACCGGCTCCCCACACTTTATATGGCCCCCCGCTCCCGCCATATCTGCCTCTCCCACTTACCGTACAGATGGAACGATTCTCCACTCCTGGAACGAACCCATCCCCCTCTGCCTTCGGACCAGATGGTAAAATGCCGCGAACAAGCACAGGGGCTAAATCCCTCCCCGACGGGTTATTCCCCCCACCCGTCGTATCCCTCCCTCCCCTTAAAAGACCCCTTTTAAAAAACCTATTTAAAAATCCCCAGAAACTCTTCTTAGCTGCATGCCACCTCTCTGGGTCCCAAGACCCTTCGTTGAGGTAAGCTCTTGATAACCTAGAGGGCCATTCCTGCGAGGCGGGGGAACCTCGCAGCCGTAATAGTTCGGTGGATGAGTATCTCATGAAAGAATAATAGTTTACGACAGCGAAAATGTAAAACCCAAGCCGGCATAGATGTTAACCAGCTTCTAGTCCAACCGAGTTGACTGTTCCGCTCAAGTCCAAATGAACCCAAAACCGGCCAAGTCCAGATGATCCAGGAAACAACCAAGGGGTCCAGGGGTCTGACCAAATCTAGTGGTCTCCCCCCCGGCAGCTGGTACCATAATATCTTCCTCAGTTGCCGGCCACTAAGGTGGAATAGTGGCCCTTGGAAACTCGGCATTTCTCCATCCTGGGGGAGGGACTCCTGCCGCTCCGTAGTCTGATGGAATGCCGCACGTTCTAGTGCCACCAGTACCGCAATTGCCGCCAGAATCACCGCCGTTCCAGAGGCCGCCATTAATAGTGCCGGATCCATGTTAAAGACATGTCCCCGCACGCCGCAGATAGAAGTCAAGGACGCCCCGCCGATGTGCCGCTGATGAAAAATGCGGCACAAAATCATGCCGCTGAGGAGCATTTCAGCGAAGGCCAGGCCTGATAGAAAAAAAAACCACTGGGGGGGGAGAGAAACAGCCGATCTTCGGGCCCTCCAAAAGTCCAGCCCGAGCGGCCCACCACCCTGCCGCCAACTTTGTAAGCGGCCAGGGGATCGAACTAAGGCCCGCCCGGGATGACTACCCCACCCCGAGATAATCGCCGCCATCCGCTGTCCCTCAGTTGGTAAGAGTACGGTTCCAAAGTCCTGCCGCTGATGGAAGTCGCGGCCGAGGCGAAGCATACCCCGAAAAGTCAGCTGGGAGGGGTATGCAAATACATGACCACCCAGCTTCGATGGTCAAAAGTCCGGTGGGGGGGGGGGGAAGGAAGGCAGGCCATACGACAAAGGGCAGATGAACAAAACACGATGTAAAGTACCAAAAGAGGGGAACAAACCACAGCCTCGCCTCCGGCCTCATCTCCCACCGCGGCCTCACCACGCCCACCGCCGATGGAACCGATGGGGCCGCAGAACACTGGACGCCGCTGGACAGGCGCCTCGCGGGCCACAAGACCTCGCCAGGCGTAACAAAGCGCCGATGGAACGGGCGGGCCCACAAATAGGCGAATGGGCCGGAATCCATGCCTCAGATGGAATCGGGCCGAATTCACGTCGCCGCTGGAGCCAGGCCGAAATCGAGGCCGGAGCCTGCAGCAAGCAGCAACAGGCAGCAGCAGGCCTCCCTCGCCTCCCAAAGATGGCCGCCACCAACCGATCCGCCGCTCTTCCCTCGGCCCGTTCTCGGCTGCCGCACATCCGAGGATCAAAAGACCTCTCCTGCGGCTGCCAAGCAGATGACACAGCGCGCCGAGGGGCAGGAGCAGTCTGGTAAGTCATCCGGAGTCCACCATTTCGGGAAAAGCACCTTACGCCGATTCGAGCCCCTCTAGCAAACCGCCATCCTCGCGCATGCGCAGAGCCAAAGTTTCACCTAATTTGCAGACTCTCTCCCCAATTATAAACTCTAAAGGTCACACTGGGCATCAGATATACATACGTTTGACCATCTCCAGACTCAGCTATGAAACAAATCAAACTCTTCCTTCAATTGACAAAATTATCTGTACTAGAAATACAAGTTTTAAGAGAATTTCTAAATGAAAGTGCAATGTGATGCCCAAGGACATTGCACCAAAGAAATTCCTATTAAGAGAAAAATGAGACAGGGATGCATTCTAGCTTATCTTCTCTTTAATACTGTACTTTTTGGAATATAAAATGCACTCCCCCCACAAAGAGGGTGAAAATGTTGATGCATCTTATACACCGAATACAGCCATTTTTGTCCTCCTAAAGCCACGCCCATCCCATTTTTGTGAAAAATGGGCCTGTTTTTTGCAAAAACAGGGCACAAAGAGGGTTTGGGAGGCCTGCAGACTGCTTCTGTGGGCTGGGGAGGGCAAAAACTTTTTTTCCTTGCTTACCTCTTCAAAATCTTGGTGTCTTATACACTGGTGTGCCTTGGTATATATTAGTTCCCTTATTGGCAAATTAAATAGTCAATCTCTTCATTTACTAAAACTGGGAGAAACACAACTCTATTCTTTTGTATGCAAAAATGTGCTGCTTTCTCAAACAAATACTGGCTTGAACTAGGCGCTCCAAATATTAGCTGAGCACTGCCAAAAAACATCTAATTACAGTAAAACTAAGGTCACAGTCTTTGCTAAGCACTTAAGATGCATGTCCGGTGACTAAATAACTATCTAATAGAGCAAGTCAAACTTTTGAATATTGAGGATTTTTTTCCAAGGTATGGATAACCATAAATTTCATGCCAACTAGTCATTTGCATTAAAAAGTGTTGTATTTACAACCTTTTACTTCTCCAAAGGAGTTCAACATATACCTGCAGCAATTAAACTTCTCTTAGCTAAGATCTGAGTCTAGCTCTGTTTTGGAGCTCAGTTGGGCCTCTAAAGGTCATTTCTTTGGAAAAAGAGTCCATATTTTTGAGAACCATCTTTAAAGCACTTTGCTGCGTTTCAAACATGGTCCTGCACAGTTAAAACTGGCCTTCTTGAAATTGAAACTTCTACCTGGGTTTACATCTTCTTCTATTGGATTAAGCTCCTCTTCTTTCCAATTGGTTTGGACCCCTTTTATTATGACTGACAGCTTTCAGTGCTCCTGGAGCCAGGCAATACATGCTGAATTGCAACTCTATGGTTATTCATGGCAAGCTATTATCTTGATGGGCTACAAACAAGCTCTAGATCAGTGGTCCCCAACCTTTGCAGCTTGGTAGCCTGGTGTAGTGGGGGAGAGGGGAACTGGCCTGGGTGACTGTGGGGCGTGACTTGCTCAAGTTAAGCTGCGTGCCAGCTTAACATAAGTGCACCGGCCTGCTGCATGTGGGAACCTGGTTGTGAATAGGCTGTGGCCCAGGGGTTGGGAACCTTTGCTCTAGCTGATCTCAAACAGTGGGCTATTGATTTAGAGTTGCAAGCAGAATTTCCATCTCTACCAATAAACACTTTGAGCCACTCTGCACATTGTGTCCAACTGATTAAATATCTTAGTTGACTAACAATCCCAAAATTCAGAAGGGCCTGTTTTTTTAGTCAGATTCAACACCTTCCCAGCAGCTGTTACTGAAGGAAGATACAAAAATCAAAATCCTCTTCAAACAGAGACTGTGTCCATATGGTGGAGGAATAACTGAGTTGACAGATTGCTGGTCTATGACCAAATAAAGATTTGATTGATTGATTTAATAGCTAAATTAAGTACATTTTACGTTCCACTAAATTATGCCTAAACTAACATTATGTTTCTTATAGCTGTCTGCTGATAGGAAATTAAAACCTCAAAATATGAATGAATTAAGTTGATTTCATATAAATCCAACAATCTTCAGGAAGAATATATGCAAATAGCCCAGAAAAGTTAGTTACAGAGTTCATGTTCGTATTTTGCAATCAAGTTTTTGCAAGTTCATATTTTGCAATCAAACACAAAAATGTATATTTATCCAAATGTGATAATTAACTGTATAGTATATTTTAACTTTTATAATTGCTACTAAATAAATGAAACTTGAGTTCAGGCACCTAAACTCTACAGACTTCCTAAATCCTGTGGCAAGGAATAAGATTACCAACTGGGGTTAAAAAATAAAATAAGCAATGGTGGCAAAGCAAGATTGGCTGATGTATGGTAAAATTTTATCTTTTGATTCTGGTGACCCAATACTAAAGCCGAGGGTAGAACGGACTTTTTATCATCTATGGTGGACATGTGATAAAGCAAAACATTTCTAGAGTACAATTCATATTTTAATACAGAAAATTTTGAAAATGGAGATAAAAATGAAACCAGAACTTTTCCTTTTGGGTCTAATGGAAAGAGAACTGGAGAAAAAATTTGGAACTTTGTTACTATATATGTTGACAGCAGCAAGACTATTGTATACGCAAAAATGAAAGGACACTTCGATTCCTACCATGGTAGAATGGTTGCAGAAGTTGATGGAGTGGGCTAAAATGGCAAAACTGACTATTTTGATTAAAGAAAAGAACATAAGTACTATTGTTTCCACATGGAAACCACTTTTGAACTTCATGCTTAATGTGGAAAAGAATGAAATTGACATTGGGTTTTACAGATTAGATTGATAGATCTTTATAGAAATGAGTTGTTCATACTATTATGGAAAAACAAAAAGCTGTGATCTGATGTTAATGCCTTATTTTACTGTAACAGAATCAGAAGTCAATACTCACCCCCCTTTCCTCACTTCTCTTCCCTCTTTCCTCTCCCCACACCCTGCTCTTCAATTTACCTTTGTATTTTATAATACTCTATTACTTAATTTAGAAAATGTTTTAAAAAAAACAAAATGAGCAGAAAGGCTTCTCGTCATTCACTGTCCAAATAAATTTACAGACTCAAAGAAACAGAAGAGAGAACTTAATCTACCAAGGTGATTGCAGCGTCATCTTCAGGGCCAGAGTACTTGAAAGGTATTCGATGCCTTGTCATTGCTGCAAAATATTCCTTTGCTTCCTTTGAAGTGCTGGTACCCAGACCTAAGGAGACAGAGAATCTAAGTAAAAAATTTAGATAAATATTTCACTTAATGTGCAACTTTTATTTAATTATAATTTCAGTTTCAAGGCTGCCTGATTCCATAGTGATTAATCTGGATGGCTTGCAAATAAAAATTAAAAGAAAACAAAATAGACAAAAAGGACAAGAAACAACATTCCAATCAGATTTGGCATATAAACAATAAAAGAAAAACTATTCACAATTATTCATAAGTGCAACAGCAGAATCATTTGATCTGAACTTATTCTGGATCCATCTAGACTCAAACAGGTAAAAAAACACACCCACACCCATAAGCATTCTAAAATTTGCCACTCTTCAGATGTTGACTATAACTCACTGACAAGGTTAGATGTGAAGTATAGTTCAACATACCTCAGGACATGAGGCTTAGAAAGGCTAAATTAAATGTTTATCCAATCACTTTTTTTGTTAATACTTTGCAATCAAACTGACTACCTGTACCTAGTGTGAGGCCTTGCAATGTAAGCACTGTAGTTTTTATAGATTAGGATAATACAGAATACAGCACTTACTGAAAATGTCTGTCTCCCTTAATTCAATTAATATATCAAAAACATCATCAAGAACATTTTCATTTGATCTTGGTGTTATGTAGGATAAATTAAATGTTCTAACATACCCCTTCAGCCTCCTGCCTAACATTCAACTTGACAGCTAGGCTGTAGACAAATAACTTTCCTCATCTTTATCTTGCACTTTACATGGAACACATTTTTTGTTTTGATGAGCTAGTTTAAAATAGTTGACATATAGCCCCCTAATCCCTTTATTCCAAGTAAGGTTAAAATAGTTCTGTCCAACACAATGCATTCTTTTGAGAATCTAAAGTTAGCCTTATTTAGTTCATCTGACATTACAGTTTAGCCAAACCTTTGTAGTATTTGATTTTCCAATTTTTGTAGTTAGGGTTGCTGTTCTTCCATTCCTGAAATTCAGGAATGCTATAGAAAGGAATTTCTTCTTTGTTTTTGGAAACCTATGGAAAAGCCAAATATCTCATTTTGAAGAGTTAACAATATAAACTAATGAATTTTAGTAAGAATATTTTCAATTGCTAATGTTATCACTCAAACAGGTGGGGAAGCTCACCTTTACAAGGGGAGTAATGAATTCCTCTAGGAAAGGATGTCTCAGAAGAGATGGCCAATTATGGTGAATGAAATTAATCAATAAACCTTTGATATGGGAACCATCTTGATCCTACAAAAATGTTCAGAAGGTAAGATTTCATCCATTGGTGTTAGAAAAATCAATAATCCTCAGTAGCGTTATATTCTGAGGCCAATTGTAACTGATCTTCTAATTACAGCATTTGTTTGTCAGTTTTGCCCATAGTGACCATATCAGATGTTACACAATACCTATAATTTCCCGTCCATGTGTCATTTATGGATTATGAAGTTCAGAACTTCTGGAAAGAACTAAGAGCAAGACTGTTTTATAGTGCAAAACCAGTTATGATTGTTATGTCTAACAATAGATACCAACTGATCCACTATGATTGATAAGGAATTATGGCTGCTGTTATAGGATATTTACACAGAAATAACAGCACAATAGATATATTCCTTTACTAATCTACTGTAGTTATTACTAAATATTTTTGAGATCTTGATTTCTACATTTTTAGGAGTTGGGAATGTTTTATATCAGAAAGTACTTTTTCATATGCTCCCCTTCCAGTTGCTGATGAGATTCTATTCTGCATCTTAGTTATCTGAGAATTGAAGGAAGTTATTCTCTTGTTTATTTGATAGCAATTTTGTGATAACTCTAGGGTGACCTATGTTTGTTCTTTCTTTCTTTTTAATTAAAAACACCTAGTGAATTCCAATAGATTTGAACAAAAGCATTTTAAAAAAATACTCTAGTTCAGAGTAAGTTTTATACTTCCATTTCAACTTAGAACATTTGAATTAACCACTTTGTTAGAGCTTGGAATAAATAAAAAGTAAGTTTCTCTGCAAAGATACCCCTTCAAATGTCATTCCAGGAATCTTTTTTTAGGAAAATAAGTGGTAGTGAAGCCAGGCTGATGGATTTATGGTCAAATAATATTTATGGTGACTTTATCTTCAAATCTAAAGAGGAATTGGAATCAGAAGAATGTATTTGCCATTGGTTTATATATATACAATTGAAAGAAAGATTAAATTAGATTTAAAAAGCTGTGGATTTTATTTTGCAAAAAATGAGCTGGAATTTCTGTTGTATAGTAATTAACATATTATTGCTAACATTCATAAAATGCTATTAAATTGAACTTGGAGAATGAGTATGTGAAGCATTGTATGATTCAGTGGGCAAGGAATTTTGGATACAATACCTGAACAAAGGGAAAATATGTGGTTTAAATTATAATTAATTACATTATAGCTTAAAAGAAAATTTTATAAGATGATGTACCATTGGTAATTAACACTGGATAAATTGTCAAGAATATATATAAAAGTACCGCAAAAATGAATGTGGGAAATGAATCTTAACATAGAAGATTCTTAAAGTTAATATAAAGATAAAACCAGAGACGTTTCATTTGGGTTTAATGGATAAAGAACTAAAAAAAGTGGAACTTTTTAAGTTATATATGTTGACAGCGGCAAGGATACTTTATGCACAAAAGTAGAAGGATACTTTGATTCCCACAATGGACAAATGGCTACAAAAGTTGATGCAGTTAGCGGAGATGGTTTAATTGACTGCTTCGATTAAAGAAAACACAACTGATTTTCTTTCTATCTGAAAACAGTGTTTGGATTTTGTGCCTTAAATGGAAACCCCCCCCCCCAAGCTTTGATTTTGGGTTTTGCTGATTGGATAGGTTTACTGTTATAATGGCTATTATTATTGTTGTTATTATTTAAAGTAAAATGTTGAGGTGGTATGTTATTACCTTATTCTACTGAGTCAAAAGGAGTTGGAAGTCAGTGCTTTTCTTCTTTTTCTCCCCTTTACCCTAGACATTTTCCTGTTCCCCCTTTCCTCCCCTACTTTCATTTTTCTTTGTATTTCTGTATTTTGATAAATAAAATGTGAAATCTGGAACATCTGGATTAAGAAACATTATATCAACTGAAGGCATTGAAAAAGACTGGCTGAGGAAGTCCCTTTGCCTGAATACAATACCATTGTCTCTGTCATTACGACTGACCTGATCAGTCATGATCATGATCTTTCCATAGCGGAGGCTTTTGAGCGATTCTTCATCATCGTAGCTCTTCTTATATTGCAGCCCCACAATCTTAATAATGTTGTTTATTTCAGCATTCTCCATTATCTGAAAAAGCCCACCATTTTCTTAGATTCAGAATACAAATGTAGTCTTCTCACATTAACCCTGGAAAGAAGCATTGTTAAGTTCCAGTCACCTCAACCCACCTATTCTTTTAAAATCTATGGCAGATTGCAACTCAAAGCAGATGCCAGGATATCAGCAGAGATTTCATCGAAGGGAATAGTGATGTTTTTTGGGTAGGAAGAATGTTTTTCTATTTCAAATATTTATAGATGAAAAGAATCCAACATTTAACCTGATATTTTACTACTGAATCTCAGCAGCACAACTTGTGGAGGAAATCCCCCCAGGTATTGCAAGTAACTAATATATTACCTATTCCAATAGTCACATTTCACGGTGAAGATTCACTTGGGCAGAGGGGATGGTCATTATATTGTTCAAGAACAATAGCAAAACTCAGAAACCAATCACTGCATGGTTTTATAAATACATGTCTATGAAGATTCTCAGTCTTCCAGGTCATGGCTGTCCCAAAGGTGCTTTTTCAAGAGGCAACTGGACTTTCTGTTTTTTTCTTTGAAGACGTTTCACTTCTCATCCAAGAAGCTACTTCAGTTTTATAAATACACTTTTGAGTTAAAATTTAAATGAAGGTGAATGCTTCCGGTTTTGCACATTTCAAAAAAAAAAAAAAAAAAATCCAGTTCCTCGACTTATAACCATTCATTTACTGACCATTCAAAGTTACAGTGGCACTGAAAAGTGACATGACCATTTTTTCACACTTGCAACCACTGTAGCCTCCCAATGGTCATGTGATCAAAATTTGCACGTTTGGCAACTGATGGCCAAGTATTTGGATACTTGATGGTGTCATGGGACCAAGTAATCCTCTTTTATGAACTTCTGGCAAGCAGTGAATGGGAAAGCCAGATTCCCTTAACTGTGTTACTAATGTAACAACTGCAGCAACTGTGGCAAGAAAGGTTGTAAAATGGGGCAGAACTCACTTAGCAACTGTCTTGATTAGCAATGGATGTTTTGGACTCTATTGTAGTCTTAAGTCGAGGACTACCTACAAGGAAGGACCCATAGGAATGTTTGCAAAATATTGCTAACTAACCTGTTTGTGAGAAGCTTCCCGTACATTAAGAAGTTTTCCTCGCAGTGGAAATACTCCAAATTTGTCCCTGCCCACAACTCCAAGGCCAGAAACAGCTAGTGTCTTAGCTGAATCTCCTTCTGTCAAAATGAGAGTGCAGTTGATAGAATTCTTGCTCCCTGAAAGAGAATTAAATATCATAATGCAGGCCTCCATTTAATAGTATGCTATAGATGCTCTCCCAATGTTCTGATTCCAAGAAGCAGAGATTTCATTCATGTTTTGGTAAAACACAATCGAGCTAGGTTCAGGAAATGTAGATGGATAACTGTGAAGAGTCCTTAGTGCTCCCTGAGCGTGGTTGTTTTCTTGTAGATGTTTTATTATCCAAATTAAGTAACATCATTAGTGCTAGTAAGGACTAGGGTTGTGCTCAATGCTATATTCGAGTGGTTTGCCCCGTTAGTGTCGATGGGAATAGTTTTGGAAGTTCTGTAGTTGGGCTGCTTTCTGCTAGCTTGGTAGTTCTTGTTTGGGGTATTGTTTGCTTCTTGATTATTCGTCTAGTGTTGATCTTGGTATTAATCTCTGCTCATCAGGGTATTGATTGCTGGGAGGAGATGTTTTGATCTTTTTGTTCCCTTTTTTGGCTTATTATTTTCTCCTTTCAATGATATATAGATAAAGCCTAGTTTGGGTTATGAAACTTCTACAACAAAACAACCAAGCTCAGGGAGCCTCAAGGACTTTGTTTCAATCCTGAGCTCAAAAACTCTTCTCGATGGATAACTTTGGCTACAATGTAAATTGCCTCAAAGTGAAGATTTGGTTCTTTTCTACCCATTAATCCCAAGAACCCTAACCCCTTACAACACTATCTACATACCATTTCTGTAACTATAAACTAAATTTGAACTTTTTATTCAGGAGTCGCATAGTCTTACAAAAGGATGAATTGCTTTCTTACAACCTGGAAGGGCAGGATAAACGTTTTAAGTGTTATATCCTGACATTTGAGAGCTTCAATTGTTTTAAAGTACACAAAAAAGGTTATGCCACCAGCATTCAGCATCCTCTTCTTGAAGAATATATTGGGGTATCAAAAAGGTAGCTGTACGGTTGTGAGTGGCTGAAGAATTACCCATCCCTGTACAAGTTGACTTAAATATAACTGGTAAAAAAACAGCTAGACTTCAGTGCTTTTAATACTTGAATACATACCAGCATCATTGGCATCATCCAGTTTAGGAATTCCTTTAATTCGAGTGTGCTTAACAGCAGAACATTTCTTATTTAGTTGTGTCTGGGCTTTAAATTTGACCCAGTTCAAAATGCTTTCCACTATGCCGCAACTCATAGCCTAGAAAACAAAAGTGAAAAATGATGCTGAAAGAATTCTGAATTGTTCCATAAGGTGTCTTATTGCTGGATTGATTCATTTTTTTGCTCATCAGAATTCTCAGAACAAATAATGAAGCAAACCTTTTAATACTCACCCCTTTGATGAACTTTTCACTGAATTTGCATGTTGAACCAAAATTCTTTGCTTGAAGAGTCATATTCTCCTTTGTTTGGGAATCAAAAGTTGGATTTTCAATCAGGCTGTTAACGAATATCCACATATGATTCTTCACCTGGAATTAAGAAGATTGTATATTTTTAGCAAACTGGTTGGCTATATTTCCCAAGCAACCGTGACTACCAAATAATAAGTATCCAAACTGTCAGTATAGCTCTTGGGAAATGATGGAATCCATTTCCAAATGATTGCACAAGAATGTCTGCCAAAAACAGATCCTGTTATCTTCAAATGGATAGAGATGCTCAAAGTGGTCAATCACTACACAGAACAAGCTAAAAGCAGGATTTCTAAAGGCAGCATTGATTGGCTTAAAATGCTATATGGGATCTGAAAACTAGGTTATGCAAGGCTTTAGATTCAAAGGCATAAATATGTGAATGTGAGAACACAGACAGTGAAGTTGTCTGAAACTTTTTCAACACATATTTTTTTGAGATTATGTACTAACTGCAGAATTACAAAAGATACATTCATTTTAAGGAATAGACAAATGCTACATGTGTCTTCATGTGCTCCAAAACCTCTTTTTGCCTTCAAATCTGAAGTGCTGCACAGTCCTAATGAAAGATATATTTTGTAATTAAACCTTATGCAAATCTCATCATGCTTTCATTGAAAATATCCCCTTATTTGCACACCATTTTGCCCAGCCTGTATTTATCAGAACAGAATAGAATTTTTTATCGGCCAAGTGTGATTGGATACACAAGGAATTTGTCTTTGGTGTATATGGTCTCGGTGTACATAAGGAGAATAAAATACACTAATCAAGAATAAAAATATAGTCAAGGTTGGACCATACTGAGGACAGCTGGACAGAATCATTAAAGATTTAACTATTCTTTTATAAGTCTGAAAAGCATTGGAAACGTTAAACATTCCAGTATGATTTTTCAAGTGAAATAAGTATGAGAATCGTGAAAAAAAAAACAATTTGAGAGTTATACCTGGAAAGGCTTTACTACAACTCCACCTTTGTTTTTTTTCTTTACTACATCTATGAGTTTGTTGACAATCTGATCAGAAACGTAGTCTACATGTCTGCCACCCTAGAAGAAAAAATCATTTTTAAAGAGGATATTATATGTATTTTGGCAATGCAGACATATCAAAGTATAAAAGTAGTTGTTAGTACAGTAATCTAAAATAGAGTCAAAACTTTTAATAATAATAATAATAATAATAATAATAATAATAATAATAATAATAATAATAATAATAATTTAATTTTTATACCGCCCTTCTCCCGAAGGACTCAGGGCGGTAAACAGGCAAATAAAATAATACGATACATTTCAATAAAAACACTATTTAAAAAACTTATTCCAATAGCCTAAATTTAAAATACAATACAAAACATAAAATAAACCCCAATAAAATCCATATTTAAAAAACCCTATTAAGCCAGTCCTGCTCGAAAGGATAGATATGTTTTAAGCTCGCGGCGAAAGGTCCGGAGGTCTGGAAGTTGTCGAAGTCCTGGGGGAAGCTCATTCCAGAGGGTAGGTGCCCCCACAGAGAAGGCTCTCCCCCTGGGGGTCGCCAGCCTGCACTGTTTGGCTGATGGCACCCTGAGGAGGCCCTCTCTGAGCGTACCGGCCGGTGGGAGGCATGTGGTAACAGAAGGCGGTCCCGAAGATATCCCGGTCCTATGCCATGGAGCGCTTTAAAGGTGGTAACCAACACCTTGAAGTGCACTCAGAAAACCACAGGCAGCCAGTGCAGCCTGGGCAGGATCGGTGTTATATGGGAGCCACGAGTGGCTCCCTCTATCACCCGCGCGGCTGCATTCTGAACTAACTGAAGTCTCCGGGTGCACCTCAAGGGGAGCCCCATGTAGAGAGCGTTACAGTAGTCCAGGCGAGAAGTGACGAGGGCGTGAGTTTTATTCTGTAAGATCTCTAGTTTATTAGGAGTTTGCTATATAGGTAGTTCTTGCTATATAGGTAGTTCTTTAACTGTCATAAGACAATTAAACCCAAAATTTCTGTTGCTAAGTGAGTTTGCCTCATTCTACAATATTTCTTGCCATCGTTGTTAAATTAATCACTGTAATTGCTAGTCAGATTAGTCAGGAAGGTGCGAGGGGGATCACGACTCATAAATATGAGTCAATTTAATTTTATTTATTTTATTTAATTTATCAAATTTTTATACCGCCCTTCTCCCAAAGGACTCAGGGCGGTGTACAGCCAAAGATAAAAAACAAGATATATACAATTAAAACCAATAATTAAAAACATAGCAAATTACAAAGGCTGATAATTTAAAAATTTAAATTTAAAATTATTAATAAAACCCCAATTTAAAATCAAAACTATTATGCCAGTTCCGCTTGAATAAATAAGTGTGTTTTTAGCTCACGACGGAAGGTCCGAAGATCAGGTACTTGACGTAGGCCAGGGGGAAGTTCATTCCAGAGCGTTGATGCTCCCAGAGAAGGCCCAACTCCTGGGGGTCGCCAGCCGACACTGTTTGGCGGATGGCACCCTGAGGAGACCCTCTCTGTGAGAGTGTACGGGTCGGTGGGAGGCATAGGGTAACAGCAGGCATTGCCCAAGCACCTGAATTTTGGTCACATGTCCATGGAGTTGTAAGTGTGAAAACTGGCTATGTCACTTTTTTCAGTGCTGGTCACTAAACAAACTGTTGTAAGTTGAGGACTACCTATATTTGTTGTTGTTATACTCAATAATTTATTTCTTTATAACCTTCATTACAATTTCTCTACATCGTTAATTAGGTTCAAAGAAAAGCTTAAGAAAAAATAATTCCAACCCCAAAAGTCTACAGCTAGAGTCCATTTTCAAGTAATGATCTTGAGATCATATTATATTACACAATCTATGTATTTTAGTTCTAAACCACAGGATTACTTTTAATAAAATACAAGATGCAGAATTTTTTGTTTTATACTATTTTATATACCATGGGAATATCTTTTTAACAATTATAATTCAGATACTTGAGCAAAATTTCAGTCTTTCAAAAATGTTCAAAGTAAAAAAAAAAGAAAAAGCTGCAAGTCTTCTACAACACATAGATGCCTAGTAAGTTTCTTTTCTTCACTGAATGCTTTGATGAAGTATCTTTAGATGGCAGATTCAAAAAAGCCCTGTATATCGTTGTAACTGTTTACCTTAGTTGTAGCAATGCTATTGACAAAGCTAACTTGTTGGAAGCCCCTTTCACTCATGGTTAGACACACTTCCCACCGGTCATTAACTTCTTCATGGATTATTTTCAGTGGATTGCCAGTTTCATCCACTTTATTTTTTATGTACATGTCTACGTAATTACGGAATCCTTTGACCTACAGAGGAGACAAGCGCAAATATTTCTACAATTTTTTAAAAAAGTTGTCTTGGATGATAACATGTTAAAGGAAGGGGCCAGTGAATTTTGCACCACCAGCAGAGTTGCTTTTGCCCATTTTAGTAACTCACAGATAATTTCTTTCCATTTAAGAATACTTTGACATTTTTAGCTGATCCTGCAATATCATAGGCTCTGCGAGACATAAGAGCCACGGTATCTTTATCCAATACAGTCATTTTAAATTTGGACAGGTCAGGCTGGAAAGTAACACATGTGAAGTCCTCGCCATCAAAATGATTCAGTTTTGTCTCTCCTGCTTTAGTCATATTGTCAGTCCAAGTCTGCAAAGGAATTAAGACCAATAGAATTGTTAGGTACATTGGAGGGCAGATACATTTCTACAGAATACAATTCTTAATCTAGCCTTAAAATGTATGTGGCTTGTTGGCCCAAACTATCTTGATTTCATCCCTTAGGCTTATCACTAAATTTTTGAGATATGCTTATCAGGAAGTATTAAGATGTTGAAATAGATTTAAAATTTTGATTTGTATATAATATACAAATAGGATGAAGACTATTGCTTAACATAGTGTAAGCCGCCCTGAGTCTTTGGAGAAGGGCGGGGTATAAATGTAAATAAATAAAAATAAAAATAAAATTTAAAAAAATAAAAATCAAATATGAAGAAAATTTAGGAGCTGATAAAATAAAGCTTTGGGGCGTGTTTTTTAAAAACAGTGAAATCAATTTTTTGTGCAAAGTTTCTTATACCTGTTTAAAAAGCTTCTTATATTCGTTGCATGCTGTTTCGACTGTAAATTTGGTACTGAATATATTGCACAGCTTTGCACCATAACCATTTCGACCACCTAGAACAACATTAATTGTACATAATAATATATGTATATGAAGAGATATACATTTCAGTTACAGGGTGCATATGCCAATTCCCCCACTAAAATCAGTAGAATATTTCACAAATAAACATGCATGCAGTGGTATTTGTACAAAGAATTGGTTAGGCACTCTGTATCCTCTTGCAGACAAAAATGTATGGTCACCTTTTTGTAAAGACAGATCACTGCTTGCTCCTTTCGAAGAAAGGTGAAAAGATCAAGATGGGGAAGTTCTCCCATCTATCTCCAGAATAAGAGAAATGGTAAAAATTAAGATATAGAATTTTAAATAATCCACATTTTCTTATCTCTTATTTAGTTACCATTCATTCCAATGCATGCAATAAAAATTAGTTAAGAGGCTTCACTTATTTATGTATTTTTGTGTGTGAAAGAGATCGGAATATAGAAACAGAACATATATGGAATAAAATTTTGATTTACTGATTATTCAATCTTGCACTTCTGTAGAAACATAAATGTGAAATTTTAGAAGCAATTATTCTCATGAGAGGCAATGAAAGATTTAAAAAAGTGACTGCAGTTTTTTCCCAACCTGTGACTTTCTTCTCATCGTCATCATAGTTGCTGGAAGTTAAAAGATGTCCAAAAATAAGAGCTGGCACATACATTTTTTCTACTTGATGCTCTACAATAGGGATTCCTTTCCCATTATTCCACACAGAGATTGTATTATTCTCCCTAGAAAGAGAAGATTAAACTGATATTCAAAGAACTGCAAAGCAAACTTGTCTCTCTAGATTAAAACAAAAAAGATATTATTCACTGAATGATAGGCAACTCTCAACAGCAAATTCAATTACACTAAATGTGATCAGAAAGTCAAATTCTATGCCAGTGACAACGAACCCTTTCGGCATGGAGGACATGAAAAGGGAGCGTGCATGGGACACCAAGTGCCCAAAATGAAGTACTTCATGCTTGCGCTTGTCAGGCGGAAGGAAGAGGAGCTGCCCACGGGGCATGCACGCATCAGATAAGGTATTTGTCTGGGATGCATGTCTTCTGGTTACTGCCGCGCATGCGCCGATCAGCTGAGCGGTGTGCATGCTCATGTTGGAAAAAGGAAGACCAGTTTTTCTGGTTTCTGGCACTGCTGCATGCGCAAAGGCCAGCTGATCATCACATGTACATGCGCGCCAGAAACCCAGAAGAGCAGTGGGCAACGCCGCACATGCCAGGCGACATGGCTTTGTACGCCACTTTGGGCACGTGTGCCATAGGTTCGCCATCATGGTTCTATGCTAATCATTACACTACTATTTAAATTTACAATACAGATTCAGTTTCATAAAAATGCATATTCCCTTCCCAATGAATTAATCCTCAATGAAAGTCAAAAATATTAAATAATATTAAAACAAGACTTACGGGTCAATTGTAACTTTGATACAAGACATATTCTTATCTCTCTGTTTGTTATCAGCTGCATTGACTAAAAGAAAGCAATACAATTTTTTAATGATTGGTAACATTTGCAAGTTAATACTCTTGATTTAGTCTTCAGTTTATGCAACACTTAATTTCAACAAATTTTGCCAAAGATCAAGCATTTTGTAGGCATTTTGCTGCCTTTTCAAAAAGCTAATTCATTGCAATATCTTTGTATATTGTTATTCATCAACTATGGATCTAAAAAAATATCCTCATAAAATACTTGATGTCCTCATCATGACAGCATTTTATCTATATGTCAACATACCTAATATTTCATCGAAGATTTTATAAAGACCAGGAACAAAGGTGACATCTCTGCAATTCAGTCCTTCATCTTCATCAAACACCCACATGTGCTAAGAAAAAAATGCTTTTATTTATCTGCTGCAAAATCTTGAGGTATCCTGAAATACATACTGTAATCAGTGTAGTAATTTTAATGTTTTATAAAAATCTGTTTTTTTTAAAAAAAACACTTAAGTTTTCACAAATTTACAGCCAATTGTGTTCACATTAATCATAAATGGTTTGTAATGCATTTTCTATATAAGAAAATTATAAACTATTTGGTTGATAAAAATATAGTCTGCCAAGGAAAATCTTAATTATAATTTTATTTTGATAGCATATTACAAAGTACTTTGGGAATTAGGGCAACTTGTCTTTGCTTCAAACAGAATGTTTTTTTACCTGAGTTACTTGCTCCACGGATCCAATGTATGTATCAGGTCGAAGCAATATATGCTCCAACTGAGTTTTCTTTTGATAGATTCTTTCAACAGATAACCTCCTCTTTGATTTCTCATTCTTTATCTTCTTCACTTTGGGGTTCACATCAATAACCTCAATGGAAATAAAACAAGAAAAATTGCAAGGACAAATTCATTGAGTGCCCACTTGTTTGTAATAGGAACTCAGATGGGACTGAAATACATAGAACATAAATATCAGAATTAAATGATGAATAAACAAAGAAAACTGAAGAGAGTATGGAAGTACATGTTAGTGGAGATCAGCTCCACATTAAACATCTTAGTTTTTTGGTTTTTTTTTGCATTTATATCCCGCCCTTCTCCGAAGACTCAGGGCGGCTTACACTATGTCAAGCAATAGTTGGCTGGGTATTACAGGAAATAAGCATTGTATAAAAGCAGCTTCACATCAAGTCGAAAAATGTTCAATGGCATACTGCAAAGTCCATTCTGTGTTCTGTACTGCCCACATAAAACGGTCAAATGCAGTCTTATGCTGCTTCCTCCTTCAGGCCTGAAATGATTGGTTCAATAGTGATCCCTAGTTGCTCTCTGTAGGAGAATGCACACAGTAGAAACAGGTCTATTCTTAAGAGGGAGCAATAAAACATCCTGCCCTTCAGGATAAGATCTGCCCCAACTTCCTATCCTTCCATAAGAGCCTAAAGTCCTGGCTCTATAAATTGGCTTGGGTACTCAATGGGTGAGTTGTATTCTGGAGATGGCTGCTAGATTGACAGTAGACTCCATCTCTCGACCTAGCTCTCTGCTCCCCACTTACCCATCTTTTTTTATTAGTTGGATCAATTTATATTTCTTTTTCCTTACTATTCTTTTATTTTACCTTTGTTTAATCTTTCTTTTAAATTCTTTGCTTTTTAAAATGTTTGTAAGCTGCCTAGAGTAGCCCTAGCAGTAGACAGGCAGCAAATTTAGTTAATTAACTGCAACTCTAAAAGCTGATCAGGAATGAAGGCGAATATACATGTACCAGGACAATATTGCAGGAGCCAATCTCGATCAGAAATTTTGTATTCTGAGCTTTCAGATTCATGCCGTAGCCCATCTTCAAGGAGATCTAGGGGCTCCAGCAAGTCTGAAAGGTCGGAGTACAATGATGATCAACCCAGATTGGATCCTGCAACTAAAGCTGATATTCAATCATATCATCAGGATCTAGCTGCCTTAAAAGGCTCCTGGTCCATTTAGCATGCTTGTAGTTTATCTATGCCTCCATGTAGCATAGGTGGCAAGTTGATTGCCTCCCACTTGGAATTTCCTGTCTGCAAGCTGATTGTGGTCAAATTATTCCTCTTTCTACAATGTAATTCATCTGTCTTTTAAAAGATTTCTGTTCCTTTAATGGAATTGAAAGGAAGAAAAAAAAACCTGATTCTGTTCGAAGTCAGACTTGAGACTGAATAAAAATAGTTTCCTTCAAAAAATATCAGGAGTTTGAAATCTCCTCCCACTTACCAGAAGAGGTGGAGTTAACAGTTTCATGTTGATCTGATCTTTTGTAATATAATGCACAAACTTTGTCAGTTGTAAAATGTGGGAAAACAGATTCAGAAAGCAAACAACTTAGTCATAGATTCAAAGTGACCCAAGTAAATATGTAACACCCCATCAGATAATATTGCTTAATAGATGGGAGTTTTAAGGAGCAAGTAGAAATGATGAAAAAAAGTGGTAGTTCCTTAGGAAGCCCTGATCAGGTGAATTGCACCCAGAAGCTCTACTGTAACCAGGGCATCTTACTTAGTAGAAAAGTTGCGTAGGTATACAGAGGTGCGCCCATAATACTCATATTGATGTATTCTGGACTACCTATCATTTCTTAATGATCTTAAGTGCAGCCCCATGTGGAATGCATTGCAATAATTCACATGCAAGGGTGGCCAAGACATGAGTAATTAGGAAGTAGGGTACCTTTGTTTAGGAAAGGGTGCAATTGGCACATTAGATAAATTTGGGCAAAAGTCTAGCTGTTATTGCTCTTCAATATAAGCTTTTGCAAACTGAGCCTCCTTTCATCAGAACCGTTAACTGTAGTTTATGAAAACAGAGGCTTTTTAACTTCTCTATTTCAAGGGATATGGCCCAGATACAAGACCTGGATCCAACCTATAACAGTCAGGAGGTCAGCATCCCTTAAACCACCCTGACACGTCCATCAATCAGTCATTCACGTGGGATACAGACGATGGGAGTCAGTTTAGCTTTCAAACGAACCAACCGGTGCCCATCAGTTTCAAGGTAAACCAAAACAAAAGGGAGAGAATCCGTCAGAATGGGATGCTTTTTAAGTTGCGTGGGAACACAATGAGAGGAGGGATGGCCCAAGGTTCGATCGAAAGGGCAGTTCGGCGTTTCGAATCCCTAGTACAGGTCTCCTGCGTGAGCAGTGGGTTGGACTAGATGACCTCCCAAGGTCCCTTCCAACTCTGTAACTGCTTACCTTGAGCGGGGAGCAGTTGAGATCCATTGCGGCTGCAAAAGTGGGAAGAAAAGCGGATGGGGGAAATCTGGTTGCCGCAAAAAAAAGTCAAACCAAGGCTGAAAAGGGAATATCAGCGCCTAAAGATATCAGAAGCTGGCCGAGGCGGGGGCCGGGGAGGGAAAGACTTAAGGTTTGCAACGGGAAGAGCCGCCACTGTCGTCTCCCCGCCAGCCGCTCTCTGAACCAGCCGCTCCCGCGCACTTTGCTCACACAACGTCCGCGAGACAAGACCACTTCCAGTTGAATCGCGGTTCAAAAAACACGGTTCAACCCGCCAAAACTCATCTCACCAATCAACGAAGGAGGCCTGGAGGCCTGACCAATCCTTGCGGAGAGGAAGAGCGGAAAGGTGGGAGGAACGTTTACCCAGCCAATAGAGAGAATGCTAGAACATTCAAAAAACTCTAAAAAAGGAGTTTCTGTATAAGCGAAGCGCGCTTCTTCGGAGCGCTATGGGCTAATAGGAGCCTGGTACTGGAACAATGCCTAGAGTGCGACTTTGTTTGCAAATTAATCGCACTAGTTAATGCTTAAATATGTATTCTGTTGGCACAAGAAAAATACTTTTTCCCCTATACCCGAGGCAGCGATTAATCTATAATAAGCAATCTAGGAGTGTAAAGAGAAGATCGGTCTTAGAAAAAGGACCATAGCAACTATATTAACCAAATCGAAGAAAGAGCAGATTTAATTTTAAGGTTTTGCTATTTTCGGAGTGAGATCCTTTGGTTCGTTGCATCTGGTCTGTCCCACTTGCTGTCTTTTATATTTTATATTTTTGTGTTTTACTTTGTTGTGAACTGCAGTCATTGCGAGTTAGGTTGCATACAAGTTTAAATAAAAATGCTTATGGAAAAAGAAATTTGTTATGCCATCCTGATTGGAGCCCTTGGAGCAATGCCTAAAGGACTCCTTCAATATTTGAACATTTTGAATTTTTCGAACCTGAACACCTCAATTAAAAAAACACCTGCTAGAAACCTATATTTTTGACCTTACCTTAAGTCTTTGGTTAGGACATGAATTATTAGCCTGTCACCAGTCTTAGAATGTGGATTTAATTGTGGATTGATTGATTGATTAATTAATTGGTGCTTTTGAAGGGGGGAGGTGAATTTATTTTCCAAAGCACCAGAAGGCAAGCAAGAAACAATGGTTGGAAACTAATCTAGGAGAGAAGCAACCTGGAATTAAGAGAAACTTTCTAACAATAAGAACAGTTATTCAGTGGAACAGCTTGTCTTAAGAAATTGTAGGTGCTTCATCACTGGAGGTTTTAAGCAAAGGCTGGACAGCCACCTGTCTGAAATATCAATGACATATATTATAAATAGTAACTTAGTGAATGTTCGAAGTTACAATGCATCTCCTGGGGGCTATGTGCACACACTTGTGATTTACATTTTTTGTTGGAAATGTGTTTTACTTTCGATTTCTGGCAAAGCAACACCTGTTGTGGAATTTGCTTAACTATTGTGACATTCATTTGATGACTGCTGCAAAAATGTCAATCAGACTGGGAATGATCAGCAGAAAAAAGCGAAGGGGCCGCCCTAGTATCTGCTGGCTGGATACTATAAAGGATGACACTGGGATGACTATAACAGAATAACAGAGTTGGAAGGGACCAACTCTGGAAGGAACTGCCAGTTTAGGCAGGAAACAAATGGTTGTCTTCTTAAAACCTCCAATGTTGGAGCACCCACAATTTCTGGAGACAAATTATTCCACTGATTAATTGTTCTGTCAGGAAATTTCTCCTTAGTTCTAGGTTGGTTCTCTCCTTGATTAATTTCCATCCATTGCTTCTTGTCCTGTCTTCAGGTGATTTGGAAAATAGGTTGACCTCCTCTTCTTTATGGCAGCCCCTTGGAGATTACTGTATATATTGGAATATTTTATCACCCCTATTCATTCTGTTTGTTAAACTAAACATACCCTATTTCTGTAACCGTTCTCCAGTCCCCTAACCATCCTTGTTGCTCTTTTCTGCATTCTTTCTAGACTCTCAACATCTTTTTTTATATTGTGAGGACCAAAACTGGATTCAATATTCCAAGAGTGGTCTTATGAAGGCATTTTAAAGTGTATTAGCACTTCACCTGATCTTGATTCTATCCCTTTCTAGCCTGGTGCGTTAACTACTAGACCTAACTGGCTAATGTACCAAATTTCATAAGGCAGTTTTATGATTGTATGTCCAAAACAAGCTAAAAGTAGACAACACAACCTCCAAGACCACTCCCACAAACAGGGCAAGCCACTAGAATATAAATAGAGCAAACCCCAGCCCTCACTAGCATTGATGATGTTACCTAATTTTGGTAAGAAAACAAGCAAGCTCAGAGAGTACCAAGGATCACTCATTTCTACCCTGAGCTACAAATATTCTGTTTATCAATTCCATTTTTAGTTATGTCAGAAGGATAACTTTTATTGTACCAATCTGACCAACCCTCACCATAACGTTATTTGTTTACCAATAATCCTCAACTTATTGACTATTCAAAGTTAAAACAGACTTCCCCAAGGTTACTTATAACCAGGTTCCATAATTCCAGTGGGTCTTTCCATCTCATGACTGCATGTGAAGTATTTGACAACTGGCCTGCATTTATGGCCGTTTGCAGAGTACCTTAGTCACATGACCACATTTTATGGTGTTTTGACAAAAACTAGCATTTACTTCTGATTTTCAGCAAAAATGGCCCATAGCACACAATAGGCTTGTTTAATGACCACTGGAAAAAATATAGTAAAATTGGGTGGGTCCTGTGGGTGACCCAATTTACGACTGTCATGAGTTACATAATGGGTGGGCTCCATTAGAGCCATAAATTGAGGACTACCTGTATTTAATAATAAATATTTAGCATGAAAACTAACCTTTAAGCCCCCCACAAATCCTGATTAAATAATCAGTATGCAATCTGACTCCCCCATGATCCCAGGATACTGCAACCGTCACAAATACATGCCAGTTGCCAAGCATCTCAGTTTTGATCACATGACCATGGGGATGCTACAGGGCTCATAACCAGGGGTGGTATTCACTTACCTTCGCTACAGGTTCGCAAATGTGAGCACATGCGTGGGTACGTTCACTTTGCTCACAAAGTTCACTTTGCTGTACATGCACAGAAGGCTACATGGGCTTTCTGCACATGTACAGAGCATCAAAAATGTGGATAAAAGGGGGGTTTAGGAGGGAGGGGGAAAAATTTAATTGTTGTAAAACTTTTTCAATAAAAAAAAATGTGGATAAATGGAACATGATTACATACAAGTGGATGGGCGGAGCCACCTGCAGCCGCTGCTACTGGTTTGCCCGAACTGGATAGGACAGCTGAATACCACCCCTGGTTGTAACTGTGAAAAACAGTCATAAGTAACTTTTTTCAGTGCTATTGTAACTTCAAATGGTAACTAAACAAACTGTTATAAGTTGATGACTATCTATATTGGTCTTCAGCCAAAAGGCTTTCAGAATAACCATAGCAATACTTAATAACTGCTACAAAATAACTGATAATAATAGATCTCTGTTCACAAATTTAGATCTAAAAACACAAAATAAAAAATATAGCTTTTTTTAAAAAAAATACATAGTAAGAAATTGCATTATAATGGCAAGTAATTAGTATAGAAACACATCAAAACATGATTTAAATGAGCCATGGTGGCACAGTGGTTAGAGTGCAGTACTGCAAGCTACTTCTGCTGCCTGCCGGCTGCCTGCAATTTAGCGGTTCAAATCTCACCAGGCTCAAGGTTGACTCAGCCTTCCATCCTTCCAAGGTCAGTAAAATGTGGACCCAAATTGTTGGGGGCAATATGCTGACTCTAAACAGCTTAGAGACGGCTGTCAAGCACTATAAAGTGGTATATAAGTCTAATTGCTATTGCTATTGCCAAATTCTACTAAATAGGCACCTTTTTAAATAAAAAGATTGTTTTAAATCTTTTTTAAATTAAATCCTTTAATAAATCAAGAAAAATCTATAAACATAGTTTAAAGGCCTTTATTTTTGAGATCTGTAATTGATAGAGTCATAAGATATTAGGAAACTGAGAGCAGATTTAAAAGTCAAATAACAGCTATCAGTGTAAAAGGACATTAGACAAATGGGAATTTTAAAAAACAAAATGGATAATGTAGTTGCAATTTATTTGACAGAAATAACTGTGAAGCACATTAAGTAATATATAAATAACACTTTTCCTATATAATAGGAAGATTCAAAATTTATTTTGATTTTTTTTGCATAATGAGGCACATATGGTAAAATTTCTGGAAGCAAAAGTAGCACTTCCAGTAATGCTAAAAAAGACTTCAAGATTGTCTTGGGAGAAGAGGCTTCTAGATCTTCTCTACTATCTAGTAAACAATAATTTGAATCCAAAGCAATAATGTGGTTCTGACAAACAGTTATTGCAGTTTCAGGTAGCATTATTGTGAATCATAATTTGCATCTCTTGGATAATGCTATGATACTTAGGCCTGATACCACAGAGAGAAAATGGCTTAGACCAGAACATTTTGGTGATCTGCAGAAAAATTATTTGCATTTTTTTATGTTGCACTAAATCAGGGGTCCTCAAACTACAGCTCCTGGGACAGATATGTGCAATGAACATTTGTATTGCTGCACAGAGTCTCCTCCTTCGGGATCTTTTTGTGTGGGTTGGAGAGGGGCAGAAATTCCAACATGGGGTCTGTTTCAGTCTCCTGGTGTGGGGCTTTGAGTGAAGGCTGGAGAAAAGTGCTGGTGGTGGTGAAGAGCCGGAGGGCCTTGTTCCAGTGGGACTGCATCATGGCCTGGAACTGACTAACCATCTCAGCCTGCTGAGCCTCCAGGCGCTGGTATCTGGCCTTGCACTCTCGCAGGTCTTCCCTCTGCTTGGAAAGCCTATGCTCCTAGTCCTGAGTGAGGTGCTTCTGCTGAGCCTCTTTCTCGGCCAGATCCAATTTGACCTGAGCCAGCTGTTTTGCCAACTCTTTCTCATGGTGGCTGCTTAGCTCTAATAACTGCTTCCTGTTGGGGCTCTAAGGAGCCCGGGCGGGCAGGCGAGGAGTGGCTGGGAGGGGAAGGACGAGTAGAGGCTGGCGAGGCATTCTTCACCATAAGTGACATCAAGTTGGACATCGAGTTGGCCACACCCACCCAGCCAGTCATTAGGCAGATCATATTGGTGGTCCGTGGGACTTAAAATTATGAATTTAGTGGTCTCTGAGGTCCAAAAGGTTGGGGACCCCTGGTTTAGACTATGAAAATAAATACTGTATATCAATATGTACAGGTTTACCTATCCAGAATTTGGTGATTATAATGAAAGTAAGCTTGTTTGATGTGGTCACTTCAGGGGGTAATAAGTTTGGCAAAGGGTTCTTAAAACTTTGCTCTTCTTGCAAGTCCCTCTCCTCACCCCCATTTTTTTTGGTCATCCACTATGAGTCAATAACAAGTGGAAATCCTGAAAGTTTTTGTAAAGTGTAACATTTTCTTAGCAAGAATTCTTCTGCTTGCCTATTAAAATAATTTATTTAGGTATAAGGTAAAGTATGTTTTATCCTTCCAGGTGATGAGGGGGAGCATGGAAAATAGTAACAGTAACAAAGTTGGAAGGGACGACCTTGGAGGTCATCTAGTCCAGGGGTCTCCAACCTTGGCAACTTTAAGAATTGTGGACTTAGAATTCCTCAGCCAGAAAAGCTGAGTTGAAGTCCACAAGTCTTAAAGTTGCCAAGGTTGGAGACCCCTGATCTAGTCCAACCCCCGGCTTACACAGGAGACCTATACTAGGGATTCAAATCACCAAACTGTCAACCTTTCTGATTGACAAGCTCAGTGTCTTAGCCACTGAGCCACGATCCCATTAAATACTATACAGTTGCCTCAGACACAGAGTTTGGTGTGGAGCTGAAAGAACCTGGTCCCTGAATTTGAGACACTTTTACTTTTGCAACGAGGCTTCTTTGCCCAACTGAAAATATAAATCACCAAGTAATATGTGCAAAGCAAAAATTTATTAAGAAGAGTCAAATCTATTAATACAGTACAGAAACAAACGATATATATATTTAGTATATATCAGAATATCAGAAAGCAAAAAAAATATTGGTTACATGTGAACAATAGAAAACATTGATTCTAGATAACTTTCCACAAGTGGCAAAGTTATTGTTTCCATTACCTTTTTCCCAGCTTGGTGTGTATCTTTCCTAAAACTTTCATGTGTATTCAGGGACTTTCAGAATATGTTTCTAATGTGTAGTTGCTGAAAAAGTAAGTTCTCACACATACCAAACAAATGGCCTTGATTCAGAAGAGAAGTTAAAAAAGGCTGCCATGTCAAAAGTGCTAATAACACCTTTCAATGTTAATAGTGAATCTAAAATTTGAGGCAATAATATCATGGGCACCACTTTTGCATGACATTAATGTATGTTTTTGGGATCTACATATAAGAGTAGCTCCAACTTTACTGTTAGAAACTAAATAATACTCTGAGGAGATGATCACAAAACCTCTTTCTTTGGCTCTTTTCCAGATATGTTGATTTGACCAAGAATATTTTAGGTTGGTGTTGCTCAACCTCAGCAACCTTAAGATATGTAGATTTTCATGTCCCAAATTCCATAGCCAGAATGCTAATTGGGGAATTCTGGGAATTGGAATCCGTTAAAATTGATGAGGTTGAGAAACACAGTTTGCATGCTATGTTTTTGGGGAAGTGAATAATTAGAATATTTAGAAGTGAATATTTAGACTATTTATCTCATTAGTTTTTGAAGTAACAGCTCCATGATATTAAAGAGTGTAGATGGGTAGTAACTTGCAGACCTCTCTTTGTCAGATATCACAGAATTCCCTTTTCAGGAATTTTATAGAAATAAAGGCACTTAAGATTCCCTAAATAGGAGTGTGACTGATGAATACCATATTTTGACCAAGAAATATATGTGAATGTAGTATTTTAAAATGGTCTCTATCTATACCCTGAGACCAAAAGGGAAGAAGTTCTGGCAGCTTGCAGTAAGATAATGAGTGGCCTTGGTTCTTTGCACACTTCATTTCCCAACATGTGCTTTGCATCCTAATACCTTAATGCATGGGCCTCTTTCATTCAAGCTGTTCCAACCAGGATGGTAACTAAGGCCTTCTTTTGTTCCCTACCAGACTAAATAATGTGTTCCTTCTAGGTGCTACCAAAAGAATTTTCCACACACAAAACTATCAGGCGATCTGAGCATCTCCAGCTGGTCTCCAGGAGGAATATGTCCTTAAGCGGCATAGAGGCCTGTCCTCCGAAATATTTGGATGCTTTTCTCCAGTTTTCACAGTCTCGAAGTTTGGCGTGGTTTATCTGAACCACCAAGCCATGCCAGACAGCTTTGTTGATCCTGAAAATTCAAACAGCAGGAATTGAACAAAAAAGAAAAGAAAAGATGAAGTCAGTGGTTCACAATGCTTGAGCAGACAAGCGTCTTGTGGAGAGAAAGCCTAGGCGTGCAAATAATTTCTGCTCTCCTTGCCTGTATGCTCAGAAATATGTCTCAATAATCTTCTTCCATGTGACTGAAGGAATTAAATGGTGCCCATACTGCCAAACCTATGTGGACTTCATAATTTCCTTCAGAGTTCGGTACAGGCCATGTTGTTATTTTACAACACTCCTAAAGAGGTTAGCGTTACTCCCCAGTGTATAGAAGATAATAGAAATGGAAGATGACCTTGAGAGATAGCTATTTGTCAAGTTAAAGAGAATAGCAATGGAAAAGCATCCCTTGCCTGAGAAAAGCATTTATTTTTCTTAACCATATTCTTGTGTCCCACCCCCCACCCCCGCAGAAATATAACATACACTTAGTTTCTTTTGCAGCTTGTCAGATATTTCTCTAGTACTGCTTTTTCTACTTTGTATTGGGGACTTGCTAATTGAAGTACACACTCCTTAAAGCTGCTGGGGTTCAGAAACACTGCCCTAAGCATTTTTTTCCCTTCTTGCTCTTCACTTCAGAAAAAATGAATTCTTTTCTTAAAACCCTGTTTTAATTTTCAAAAATTATTTATCATACGGATGCTCTATCTACATTTTACTCACCATGTAGGGTCGGTCATGACATTCAGCCCATTGAATGCATAGATGGGGTACTCCTTGACATTGAAATGAGAAGTTCCATGCCTAGTGAAGAGGGAATTCCAGCTCTTTGCCAATAGCTGACCCTGTAGCAAAAATGAGATTTAGAACTTTTTTATACTTGCACCTATGGCAGAAACATGGTGCAGCAAAGTCTTTTTTCCTGCCATTTTTGATGATGTGACTTTCATTTGATGACTGAAACATCATTAAATTTTCCTGAATTGTTTCTGTATTATAGGAGTATTTTCTAATTCTAACCCAAGTCTTCTATTTTTGTTGTGTTCCAATTAGTAGAAGTTTAAGCAAAACTTCTGTTGGGGGCATGGCCAGTTGATCATTAATGAAGGGAGTTGTCCCACTTTTACTGGCTAATTTAGACAAGTGGGCATGCCTTCTACATCTCTGAACATTCCCCTCTGGGAGCATCCTGGTCTGGTTAAGAAAGGCAACATTTTAAAAACCAGTTTCTCTCTCAGTATTTTCCAATTCTCTAAAGTTGGGGTTTGGCTTCTCACATGGTTCTGAAGGAGGGAACGTCTTAGGTAATAAGGGGCAGGCTCTGTGACATGAGACCGCACAACGCAGCAAGACAACTCCTTCCTGCTTCACACGCAAATCCTCCCCATCAGCTGCTAGGCAGCTACTTTCAAGTATGAATTTATTGCTTTTTGAAAGAGTGGAAATCTTATTTAAAAATGAACCTATCTAGCAGGCAGTGGGATGGGGAGGTATTGAATCATGAAGCAGGAGAGAAGCTAAGAAAAAATCTTCTCTGCAGCACACAGAAAACAATACTGCTGTTTTGAAAACAGCAAAAACAGCTGATAGGTACTTTACTCCTCTTTTCTCAATCCTGTACATGTCTTGCTACTGAAATGCTAGGTGACACCTTGCCAATGATAGAGCAGCATAGGTACACCTCTGACAGGTGTATCAAAGATGACACTCTGCAAAGTTTTGGGTGACATGCCAATATTCATCAATACCTGACATTAATTATTTTTGAAAGCCTGCCCTATTCTCATGTGATTTTGGGGGGCTGTGCTCTTGTGCCAACTCTGAAAATCTGGCAAGAATAGGAAGTGATTTTGCACAGTTTGCAGAGGCTGCAGAAGTCTGGAAGAGCGTTTTCTGGAGCCACTTCAAGAAAAAAGACCTTGTGTGACCCAGAGCAGCTGCAGATAGCGGCCTATCAAGAGAAAGATAATAGCACCTGAAGTGGCACACAGCAGATCATGGGGATCATCACTCACAATTGGATTGAAATTTTTAAAAAGAAATGAATATGTAAAGAATTGCTTTTCTTTCCCCCCCCCTCTCTCTCTGTGTGTGTGTGTGTGTGTGTGTGAGAGAGAGAGAGAGAGAGAGAAAGAAACATGGCAACAGAGTCAAGTTTAGAATTTTCCGAATTTTTGATAATGCTGAACCCAAAAGCCCAACATCAACACCATAATGGAATCAGGAACTGGGATCTGCCTTGCTTTTATTGGCTCTTTTGGATACTTTAACCATAGCCATTCCACTTTGATTGTGGAGGGCATTACTCTGCCCAGCCATCTGTCTGGGTCAGTTGAGAGGGTGGATATCTACCATGTACCAGAAGCCTATGAGTTCTGCCATGCCTTAGGCATGAAAGTTAGCAGGGTGAGTTTAGACTAGTTAATATCTTTCAGCTTAACCCATCTGACAAGGTTGTTATAGAGAAAAAGGAGACAAGAGTATTAAGGATATGTTAAGTATGTTTAATTGGAGCATAGTGTTTTGGATTTTGTATTTATTTATGTTTTAAATTTATATAGTTTTATTACTTATAAGCAGCACAGAGTTACTTTGAGATAAGTTGGATGCTCTATAAAAATTTTATAAACAAAGAAATAAAGAAATAAATATGTTCACTGTCTTGATTTTACTAAATACATTAAAAATGTCTACTACTAAGAATAATAATACTTTTCTGCCAATTCAGGGATTAGAGGAATACATATTAATATGGCCATGAGAAAGATACTTTATTTCAAAGATTAGATTACATTAAATAAAACTTTATTTCAAAGTTTTGTTTAGATAGTTAAGGAACTTTAACAACAGCTATTTTTGGCATTTCCTGTACAAACAGAATTAAAATCTCAGCAGCTTTCATTTGGAAACCAGGCATTGGACTTGGTTGGGCAACAAAAACCAATCTTGATCTGCCATAGTCCTATCCAAGAAGGAGCCAATAAGAATCTGTTACTAACCTTAAGGTTAACAAGTGGCAAATTCCTGTCTGTTCTCTTCACAACTGAGATAAGGCTTTGGGTATCTGCAGACAGGAAGGCTCGGAAAGTTCCTTGCAGATTTGCCTCTTGGGCCTGATGATGGCATTGTAGGTCCACTCCACTAATCCCTCTCATGTTACCAGTCAAAGGGAAATTTAGTGCTATTAGGCGGAGCTGGAAAGTGAAAGAAATCCAGATAAATATCACACATGTCACTGAAGTAGAATCTAATTCAACAGAATGGATTAGCTGATGCCCCTCAGGTTTTATTCCTTATCTCAAAAGACTTGTTTGCATTTTAGCATTGAAGCCAAGTTCAATCATATAACCAAACATGTACCCAGGGTGATGATAATTAAACATTCACAAATTATCCCACACATCAAATCTCTTATTCTTAAGTATTCTTGAAATGAAATGCATATATGGTAGGTTTATATTTTCTGTGCTGTTACATGACTCGCTTTTTTAAAAACAACAATAACCCAACACTATAACTCTAAAGATAAATATGAAGGGTATGCAAATATATTTATTTACCCATTATTCATTTAGATAATTTCATGAACTGTCAATCAGATATTGCAATAAACATTTAACTCCCTTGACTTTATTGATCCCAGTCTCATAGGAAGAGCAACAAAGGCAACTGGGCTACATAAACTTTATCCAAAACGAAAGCCCCCAAATATATACTGCAATTTCTAAAATTTTGTAGTTAACCTGCTAACTAGAAATGTGGGGGTGGGAGGTGTATTCTTAATACTTCTAAAGGGCACAGAGTTGAGGAAAACATTTTAAAGCAGTTTCTGCTTTTCTGAATGGGCTGTGATTGCTTGTTTTTGGAAGTTGTTGGTTGTCTATAATAAAAACCAATTAGATTGTTTGAACTTACTGAAGGAATCCTCTTGGAGATGCTTGTTGGTGCAATTGTCGGAATTGTTATGTTTCTTTCACCAAACTGGAACCAGAGAGAAGGATTACTATATTATTCTGTATATGGAAGATTTATAGACCTTTTGATCAATTCTTCATAATAAGATGCGAACCCACCCAATCAAGCAGCCCTTAATTCTTTCACTGTTCACTGCAGTTTTCAGAAAAAGCAGTGGCAAGAAGGAGCAGAAGCTAAAAGATCATTTTGCTTAGTGTGCCTCACTTTAATATCACTGCCATGGATAATCACTATCACATTGGATGACAATCAAAATGAATCAGAATAAGTGATTTATTTTCTGTTTGGGAAAGAAAATGCTGGGGAAGCAAGAATAATGATCCCAGCACCCAATGAGATTGATAGTAGAAAGTCCTTTTGTCACTGGATCATTCATTCTCCTTTAATTTATACCTGCTCACTTTAAATAGAAAATCAGACTAATTTTAACAGCACACATGCTTTTAATGGCCGTCTGTTATTGGCAGTATTTCTTTGGCATGCCATTTAATATCCTACATATGAAAACAAATTGAATGAAATTTGTTCATTTAAAAAAATGAAAACAAATACTGGGAAACCTTACTGAGCCTTTATATTAAAAAGGCTACTGCAGGAATTGGTATTAGAAATTGGTCACAATTTTGGTCAGATTTACTGTATTATATATAGGAAACAAAATTATCGCAGGAAAATAAAATACAGTTTGTAGATACCTGTGCGACTATCAAGCAAGGAAACAAAAGAATGCTCACTGATTTTTTTTTTTTTGTTCCTCAATTTTTCAGTCC
This sequence comes from Ahaetulla prasina, assembly GCF_028640845.1. Taxonomy (NCBI): domain Eukaryota; kingdom Metazoa; phylum Chordata; class Lepidosauria; order Squamata; family Colubridae; genus Ahaetulla; species Ahaetulla prasina. The sequence goes on along the minus strand of NC_080542.1, from coordinate 43,528,957 downwards.
AAGGAATTAGAATATTCAGTATTTTTTCATCAAATGTTACTATCACAAATTAATTATGCAAATATGATACGTATAATATATTTTGAAAACATATTTCTTAGCTTTTGGTTTTGTCAGTGTCGGGCCTCTGTGGCTCAGACTGGTAAGACAGTCTGTTATTAACAGCAGCTGCTTGCAATTACTGCAGGTTCAAGCCCCACCAGGCCCAAGGTTGACTCAGCCTTCCATCCTTTATAAGCTAGGTAAAATGAGGACCCAGATTGTTGGGGGCAATAAGTTGACTTTGTATATAATATACAAATGGATGAAGACTATTGCTTGACATAGTGTAAGCCGCCCTGAGTCTTCGGAGAAGGGCGGGATATAAATGCAAATAAAAAAAAAAGTGTACCTAGGAACCTCATTCAGAGCCAATAAAGTGGCTTATTTGATCCTAGATGAGGGCTGGGTTGTGTGGATTTTCAAATCCACAATTCAAAATTGTGATTTTTCCCCCTCATGTTTAGTGTTGTATGCTGCATGGAGTCATTGTGTATGAGCTGGGTAGTTAAATAAGTATGTTTAATTTTGTGTGTGTGTGTGTGTGTGTGTGTGTGTGTGTGTGTGTGTGTGTATGTATATGTATATCAGTGGTGGGTTTCAAAATTTTTTACTACCAGTTCTGTGGGTGTGGCTTCATGGGCATGGCATGGCTTGGTGGGCATGGCAGGGGAAGGTTACTGCAAAATCCCCATTTCCTGCTGATCAGCTGGGACTTGGGAGGCAGAGAATAGATGGGGGTGGGGCCAGTCCGAATTTTTACTACCAATTCTCCAAATTATTCCAAATTTCTAATACTGGTTCTCCAGAACGGGTCAGAACCTGCTGAAACCCACCTCTGATGTATAGGTATCGGTATAGGTATAGGTATACCCTTACCTGCCATTTAATTCTTTTCTCAGTACTCAGCTCTGAGAATAAGAGTATCTAGAGGATAATATGGAGGTAATGGCAGCTCAGTCATTATTGGATCTTAAGGAGAGCTGAATAGCTATCCCAAAGGATTTTATTAAATGGATGTGATCCTTCAATAAATCAGAAGACATGCCGCAACTTACAGAGTTGTATCACATAATCTTATGATTTATTATTATTTTTACCAAAAATATTGTATAATATTGCCCAAGGCAAAGTTTCCTCAAAACAACTTGCAAAGTCATGTTTTAAGATAAACTAACTACAAAATTCACACAGTAAATATTTGCATACATCCCTTTACCATTATCAAATTTTCTTCTCAAAGATGTCATCTAAATGGCCCTGTGCAAAAATTGGAAGCCATTTTTTGCCATCCTTGTACCAAAGCAAACTCCTTAAATATAGTACTGATTTAACAACACTATTGTGCAAGCACTGATATGGCATAAAATGCTGGAAAAAATTCTCACCTGGTTATTTTCCATAGGCCCCAAAGGGTTATCAGCTGCAAATAGAAGTGTGGAATCCTCCATCTAGTCAAGGAAACACATACAGTACAAGAAAAGAAGTATAAAAGTATAAAAAAAGAAGTTGCCACACAGTGCAAGCCAAGACCCATCGTGAAAATCCAATGCCTGATAAATTCAGTAGTTAATCTGCCTTGAAAAAAAATTAAAACAGTGCTTTCCAATTTATATTATGGAACATAAGAAGTCAGCTATATTAGTCTATCTAGTCCAGCTTTCTGTAATCCACATTTCTAACCAGATATCTGAATAGGAAAGAAAGCAAATCCAATAATGTAATTCCATAATCTTTTAAAACCGGTACCAAATTCTACCCTAATTAAAGGGATTATTACAATGGCTCCTACCACAATTTTTTTCCATCCTTTGGGGGTCTTGAAGAAAGCTTCACCCTCTTTAATGATGAAGACCAGACTGCCTTCAGGAATGGAGGAAGCAGATTTCAACATGAGCTCTTTTGAACTGAAGGCCCAAGTGGAGTGCTGAAAGGAAAGCAGAAAATACCATATACTGTATCACATCTCTTTTAATAAAAAAAAAATCACTGGATCATATCTAGCCTGTAGTCGGAAAGATTTGTAAACATTTTTGGATTAGCAGGTCACTTTTGATGCTTGGTAATTCCTAAAATTTACAACAGCTCTCTGATTTGCAAACGTTACAGCCACCATCTTGGACAGCTATAGATTTCTTGTATAGAAAATCATTATTTAGTAATGAAAACAATATAAGCACCCCTAACAAAACATAGTACACATATATGTAGTTAACACCATCTTTTAAAAGAACAGACTGAAAAAATTATATGGCACGATCCATTAGCCCTGATGGGTCTATGCCAGTTCAGAAACTGTTGCTGAATCTCTTTGTCTTAAATGCATAATACAAAGACTATTTGAAAAGTACTAATTTACTTTTACAATTAAAAAAAGCAAAATATGTACCTTAAACCAGGGGTCTCCAACCTTGATCCCTTTAAGACTTGTGGACTTCAAATCCCAGAGTTCCTCAGCCAGCTTTGCTGGCTGAGGACTCTGGGAGTTGAAGTTCACAAATCTTAACGGGACCAAGGTTGGAGACCCCTGCCTTAAACCACCTATTTTCTGTAGCCTTCTTCCAGCATCTTGTTAAAAAACAACAAGAAGAGAAAATAAATTAATAATAAATACTTGTGACTGCTTCCCCCATGACATAGCCAGACTTCAATATAGCTTCCAGGAGCCAGATTTAAAAATAAATACATCTGTAATCTGTAAATATTTGCCCATCTATGCCTACTTTGGGAGAGAAATCAAAATGGAGAAACTTGTACTAATAACACACCTTAGAGTATCCATTCTGGCTTTTGTCAGGAGAATCCTTCAGAGGTGTTTCTAGATCTGTACAAGAAAAGCAGGTTTGAATGAATATGCCCTCCCTTCCCAGAATATAAATATTTTCCTCTATACGAAGTAGGAATTTGCTTCTTTCCTATCCTGCCAAGATAGAACAGAAGAGGATTCTGCAGGGGCAGGAAGTACCTCAGGTTTTCCCACAAATTGAAGGATAACAACATTTCCCTTTAATATCCTGCCTTTAATATCCTGCCAAAGCCATATCAGCCCTGCTTTGCACTTACGTTCTTCTATTTTTCTGTGGTACAGGTAGTCCTCAACTTGTGACCTCAGTAGGGACTGGAGTAACTATCACTAAGCAGTGCAGTTGTTAAGTGAAGCATCGCTTGACTGCACCTGATTTCATGGCCTATTTGCTATTGTGATTAAGGAAATTACTACAGTCTGTAAATGAGACATCACATGATTGCGACTTGTGACCTTCTGGCTTCCCCATTGACTTTGCTTGTCCGAAGCCAATTGGGAAGATTGTAGATGGTGATCGAGTGACTACAGGATACTGTGAACATTGCAAGTGTGTAACAATTGACAAACACCTGAATTACAATCAAATGGCTGAGGGGGATACTGAGATGTTCATAAATGTGAGGACTGTTCGTAAGTCACTTTTTTCAATGCCATAATAATAAATTAAATGGTTGCCAAATAAATAAGTCAAAGACTACTTATAAACTTGACAATTCAGCTAGGAACCATAGCTATGGTAAGCTGCAATCTTTAGGACTGATCAAATTGATCAGTCCTAAAGATTGCAGGATTGATAGGTTGCCCACAGTTTAGGAAAAACATAGGAATTCATGCAAGGGGTTTGCACAATAAAAATATGCATATATTTTTGTTTCAACTACAAAGAGGAATAAGATAATACCTGAATTAAAATATGGATCCTGGTTCATCTGAAACGAATAAGAACAAAGACACATGCTATAGGGAAATGCTCCTAATTTTGAAAGATTATAAATACATCTTTTTCTTTCACCAAACTTTTAATAGTTAATTATTATACTGATTTTATAGGTTAATTTTAATATATTAATTTGTTGGTATTTTTATCATAAGTTGCCTAGACTACTATAATAATCAGAAAGGTGAGATATACTTTCAGTAATGAAAAATTGAGGATATTAGACAAGATGCACACACAGACATATGCGCATACACACATTCACACAGATGCACACACAGACACGTTTGTAACAATATTTTTTCAGTTTTTGTCAACCTCATTTTGTCCCTTGTATGCAGGTAGGAATTCTTGGAATTTAGGATCAGCAGCAACGGTTGTAATTTTGTTTCACTTGCAAAACAGAGTTTAAAGATATCTTTTCAATAAATGCCTTTTCTACCGCAAAGGAATCCTGGGATAGCAAGAAAAAACCCATGCCTTACCATGCCAATCATAATTCCAGGTACTGCAAGTATTGTAAAAAAATCAACTGAGAAATGGTATGAGAGTTCTGACAGCAGGATTGTTGGGCAGCCAACTAGTTTGGCACACCAATAGGAAAGCCTAATTTTTCTTGCTGTATTTTGTTTTATGCTAAACTTTTCTCTATCCTCCCAAGTAGCTCCTTGCTCAAATTGGTGAAACATAGACTTGGCAGAAGAGAATTGTCAGCTGATATGACTTTAGGATAACTTCAAATTAAGATTTTTATTATGCATAGAATTATCCAAGGGATTGGAATGGGAGTACTACAGTATCACTTTGTAGCTGCAGAAAACCCTTTAAGGAGAGGTACATGGAAGAACTGCTCACTATCTTTGGATAGGTAGGACTTGTTATCCATCTAGAAGCATCTCAATGCCCTGTCAAAGCTGTCACCTCCAGATCAACTGCTTTTGCTTGAGAGTTCTGTGCAGAGCACCTTATTGGTTTGCCTCTCAAATAGCATAGGGCTTCTTTAATAAACAATGTAATGGGGAACTACTGAGTACCTATCTTTGCATGATGTGACTATAAAGAGGCAATCTTAGGACTTAGTCAACTCACCAGTTGCTTGCAATGTGGCCTGGGTCGGACTGGGTACACTCTCTGGAAGGATATTATAAAGCATATAGATATAGAGGAAGCTGTTTTTGCCCTCCCCTCCACTCCCCCCCAATTTCCTTCTCTGAACAAATGCAAATTGATAAATGCAAGAAGCATAGTCAACAAATTACCTGAATTTATCCTCTTATTAAACAGTGGCACATTTGATATCATTTTTGTTTGCGAAACATGGCTGAATTCATCCCTTCCTGACTCCATTATCTCAAACAAAGAATATCAAGTCTATCGATCAGATCGGGAAAACCGAAGAGGTGGTGGAGTGGCTATCTTTTACAAAAAGACACTGTGTCTAAAAAATATCCAAGTAGCACATAAACTCTCTCTTCCTGAAACCATAGTATGCGACCTATCCCTTGACACTACTCTTCGATTCTTACTATGCTACAGAGCCCCCGACTATGACATTACCCACGCAAATATGCTAACCTCAATGCTAACATGGACTACCTCTTGCCCATACCCTCTTATCTTCCTTGGTGACTTAAATCTACCTCTCATTAACTGGACAACCAATGAATGTTCAACTGACCCAATCCATACTACACTATACAACGCTGTTACAAACCTAGGTCTTGAACAACTTGTAACTAACAATACAAGACTCAACAACTGCCTTGACCTCATCTTCTGCAACAATCCAAACTCAATTTACGGTATACAAATTAAAGAACCTTTTTCAAACAGTGACCACTGCATGATTGATTTTCGTCTCAATATACGTCCATACTTAATTCGTCATAACACCAGAACTCCCAACTACAACTTCAAGAAAGCCAATTACGACCTTATAAACAACGATCTTTCACTTCTGAACTGGCAAAATCTGTTTGCAACCTGCATAACCGCTGATGACCTCTATAGAATCTTCCTACTTGAAATCAATAGAGTCATTAAATTATATGTACCACGAATGACTACCATGTCCAAGAAAAACAAACTACCCATATCAATAAAAAAGCTTCAATCAAAAAAAAAAACCCTCTGGAAAAGAAACAAAAAGGCTATGTTACAAAATTCCGAAACCGTTACAGAAACATATGCAACCAAATAAAACTGAATGCACAAATTACCACACCAAGCAAGAAGAAAACCTTCTACGCACAAATTCCAATCGTGCCTTTTATAATTTTGTCAACAGTAAACTTAAAGATTCAAGATCCATCCCACCACTAAAAGATTCTAACAACAAAGAATGCAATGACGAAACAGTCAAAGCAAACCTCTTCAACATTTTCTTTGGCTCAGTTTTTGTTAACTCCGATAACACATATCCAACATTCCACAAACGAACCAGCAATGACTATGATGATTTAACTCATATAGATTTCACAGAAGACAACGTTGGTAAAGCTCTTCACAACTTAAAACCATCGCTTTCTATTGGACCTGATGGTCTATGTGCATATTTCTTAAAAAAACTTTCCATTAATATAGCTGAACCCCTAAGTATTATCTTTGATAAAGCTTTCACTACCAGTTCTCTTCCCAAACTTTGGTCACTAGCCACAGTCATCCCCATCTTCAAAAAAGGAGACCCCAGCTTAGTCGAAAACTACAGACCGATCTCCCTTTGCTGCGTCACCTGCAAAGTCATGGAATCTATCATCAATCAATCCATTACCTCACACTTAGAAACTAACAACCTACTCTCCAACAAACAATTTGGTTTCAGGAAAAGTTATCATGTAACTTAAAACTTCTCCACTGCAAAAACATATGGACTTCAAATCTAGATCAAGGCAAATCAATAGATGCAATCTACATAGACTTCTGCAAAGCTTTTGACTCAGTAGTACACGATAAACTTCTCCTTAAACGAACATCCTATGGCATCTCAGGACCCTCCACAAATGGATATCTGCTTTTCTGTCTAACAGACAACAAGTGGTCAAAATTGGCAATGCTTTATCAAATCCTGTTCCTGTCAAGAGTGGAGTTCCTCAAGGCAGCGCCCTTGGACCAACACTCTTTATTCTATACATTAATGATCTTTGTGACCATATCTCAAGTAATTGTGTTCTCTTTGCTGACGATGTCAAACTATTTAACACCACAGACAACACTTCTATCATTCAAAACGACCTTGACCATCTAACCGCTTGGTCTAAAATTGGCAGCTCCAAATTTCAACCAGCAAATGCTCAGTCTTACATATAGGAAAAAGAACCCAAAAACTAAGTACATACTAGATGGACATTACCTTACAGACGACCCCCATCCCGTTAAAGACCTTGGAGTTTTCATGTCAAATGATCTAAGTGCCAAAGCCCACTGCAAATACATAGCAAAAAAGGCTCTAAGAATTGTAAACCTAATCTTGCGTAGCTTCTTTTCCAAAAACACCACACTACTAACCAGAGCATATAAAACATTTGCTAGACCAATTCTAGAATACAGCTCACCTGTTTGGAACCCTCACCATATCTCTGACATCAATACAATTGAATGTGTCCAGAAATATTTTACAAGAAGAGTTCTCCATTCCTCTGAAAACAATAAAATACCTTATCCCACCAGACTTGAAATCCTATGCTTAGAAAACGTGGAACTCCGTCGCCTTCGACAAGACCTAAGTTTAACTCACAGAATCATCTATTGTAATGTCCTTCCTGTCAAAGACTACTTCAGCTTTAATTGCAATAATACAAGGGCAACCAATAGATTTAAACTTAATGTAAACCGCTTTAATCTAGATTGCAGAAAATATGACTTCTGCAACAGAATCATCAGTGCTTGGAATACTTTACCTGACTCTGTGGTCTCTTCCCATAATCCTAACAGCTTTAACCAAAAACTTTCTACTATTGACCTCACCCCATTCCTAAGAGGACCATAAGGGGCGTGCATAAGCGCACAAACGTGCCTACCGTTCCTGTCCTATTGTTTTTCTTTTCTTCTTCCTATATATGTTTATATGTGTATATACTATATAATCTTTTTGTATGATGTTGTGACAAAATAAATAAATAAATAAATAAATAAATAAACAAGAAAGACATTTCCATTTCCTGAAGTATTAATTAACTTCCTACTTCATTTCAATTTTGGCTTTGGGCTGATATGAGTTTAGTCATTCTGATATGATCTGACCAATGAATTTCTTTTGCCTTTTAAATATTATCTATCACTTAAGGGGAATGATAATTTATTCTTTTGTTCTACTCATAAAGATCAATGCTATCAGATGGGGGTTCAATTCCTCAAAGGCAAAAAAGCTTTTGGCTACTCCTATTATTCATCTATCGTGGGGTAAGTCTCCTCCTATGAATGGTACCACTTAATCCCTAAACTGGATAATAAATATGGATTCCATTGCGAACAAAAACAGAATAAATGAGCTAAAAGCAGTCAAGGAAGGGATATTTCTTCCTTATTCACTGCTTATGTGCCATAATTATCTCCAGTTTCAAAAAAGGCTAGTGTTCCTTAACAGCAACCAATAGTAAGAATTATGCACAACATTTATGCAAAAAAATCTAAAAAACTGGATTTCTAATTTTCAAAATAATAGAGTTGGAAGGGACTTTGGAGGTCTTTTAGCCCAACCTTCTGCTCAAGCAGGAAATCCTATACCATTTCAAACAAATAGTTGTCCAATCTCTTTTTAAAACCTCCAATGTTGCAGCACCCACAACTTTTGGAGGCAAGTCGTTCCACTGATTCCTTTCCGTAAAATGCTTGACTTCCCCTCTGCCCGTAATACTATGGTATACGATGAGTGGACTCACATGGTAAGACATTGATGTATATTTGTTCTACTTTGAGAAAGTAGGAAAGATCCCCATTGTAGTGTGTTTCTCAGCCTCAGAACTTTAAGATATGTGGACTTCAATTCTCCAGCATGCTGGCTGGGGAATTCAGGGAATTGAAGTCAGGGGTGAAATGCTCCTGGTTCGGACCGGATCATCCGATCTGGTAGCGATGGTGGCAGGTGGTTCAGAGAACCGGTAGCAAAAATCCCTCCCCCCCCCAATGCCCAGCTGAGCTGTGTGATCATCAGAGGCTTTTTTTTTACTTTTAAAAGCAATTTTTCTTCGGCTGAAAAAATGCCTTTAAAAGTAAAAAAAAAAGCCTCTGATGATCAGCCGAAGAGATGGTAAAAATGCTTTTAAAGGGCTCTGATGATCCCAGCTGAGTTGCCTGATTGTCAGAGCCTTCAGTAGAAAAAATGCTTTTAAAATGCTCTGATGATCCCAGCTGAGTTGCCTGATTGTCAGAGCCTTTTAGAAGCATTTTTTCTACAATCTCTTCGGCCAAAGAGGTTGTAAAAATGCTTTTAAAAGGCTCTGACTGTCCCAGCTGAGTTGCTTGATAGTCAGAGGCTTTTTTTCCCTTTTAAAGGAAAAACAATGCTTTTAAAAGAAAACAAAAGCCTCTGATGATCAGGCAACTCAGCTGGGATTGTCAGAGCCTTTTAAAAGCATTTTTTCTACCAAAGGCTCTGGGGATCAGGAAACTCAGCTGGGAGCGCCAGAGCCTTTTAACCTCTTTGGCCGAAGAGGTTGTAGAAAAAATGCTTCTAAAAGTTAAAAAAAAAAGTTGGCCATGCCCACCCAGTCACATTACCCACCCACATCAAGCCACCCCCACAGAACCGGTAGTAACAAATTTTACATTTCACCACTGGTTGAAGTCCACACATTGTAAAATTTAGGAACACTGCCACATTGAGTTACAACATTTTCTTCAGTCATCTAACTATTATGAGTTAGTAGCACAAATTAATAGCGATGGGACAACCTTTTATTGCCTCATTGGTATCTGATATTCTATGACACTAGAATATTCTATAAATAACAAAGGAGTGGAGGTAGAGTTGGAGTAAGGATCCTTTGTTCACAGAATTTTACAAGCTGTCAGATATCCTGTGTTTGCAGTCATGTCCTGCAACATAGCATCATTCTATTCCAGAGAAAGTCCATCAAAAAGGAAAAATGTTGGCAGAATTAAATAAGAGAATTAACTTACATTTAGATAAAGTACACCGGGTGGTCCAGGAGGCCCTGGAGGGCCAGGCTTTCCTGGAAGGCCTGGAAGTCCCTGGAAGAGATAACAGTATTACCTTGCCTATCCTGAAATTAAGTTTTACAGACAGTGATCATTTCCTGCAAGTAATTCCTATGGGTGAATGAATTTTATGTGGCAGATCCATAGACACCAATGTTCTGTCACACTGTAAATTGTAGAAGCATTCTGCATATACCATATGAGAGCACACACGGCTCATTCAGACATGGAATTTTCTTTGGGGAAAAAGCTAGGATGGGATTTAAGACATCCCAAAGTCCAAAAAACACACATATTTTTTATAGGATCAAACTGAAACAACACTAGGAGCTTTGCAAGTAATGATAAATTGGATGTGACGTACGTAGTTGGGACCACGTGCCTCTAGATCGTCTCTTAATTTCTGGAAGAGAGACAGAAAAGGAAGTAAATTGACTAATCATCTATACCAGGTGTCTGCAAACTTGGCTCTTTTAAGACTTGTGGACTTCAACTCCCAGAGTTCCTCAGACTCTGAGAGTTGAAGTCCACAAATCTTAAAAGAGCCAAGTTTGCAGACCCCTGATCTATACTGACATATTGCATCTGTTTACATTCACTTAAACTGTTCCTTAAAATATTTTAATATCGATGGAAAATATTCTGACTTATAAATATATAGGTAGTCCTCAACTTACAACCTTTCAGTTAGTGACAATTCAAAGTTACAGCAGCACTGAAGAAAAGTGGCTTATCTCCATTTTCACACCCACAACCATTGTGGCAACTCCATGGTCACATGATCAAAAATTGCATTTTTGGGGTCACGTGATACCTGCTACGACCTTCTGACAAGCAACATCAATGGGGAAGCCAGATTCACTTAACAGCTGTGTTACTAACTTACCAATGGCAGTGATTCACTTAACAACTGTGGCAAGAAAACTCATAAAATGGGGCAAAGCTCACTTGTCATAAGTCAAGGACTACCTGTATAGAGGTTTTCCCCCCTGAAATGGGTATCTATGTGCAACCAAAGAGATTTAAGTCCACTATATAATTAGAAAAAACCCACTTATATTGAGAGAAGCAGAAAAAGGGAAAACATGCTGTTTCTAGTTAGGATAGTGTAGCTGTGAGTAGTCTATGTTAAAAGAACTCTTTGAGAATTTAATGCAGTTTGCAGTGTTTTTATCTGTGCAACAATATCTGTTTGCCTCCATTATATCCTGGTTTTGGTATTTGTAACTGGAGCAAATAATGAAATGACCCACAAAAATCTACAGAGTTCTTTCCTCTGAGAGAAATAAAATTATATTGTATCTTTGGGTTTCTCTCCATGAGATAAAGTGGATAATTTCCCAAGCCTATCTTGGAATGAAGCCTCTGCCCAGCAGTTTTCCAGATTTCTCTAGACTGATATTTCAGAATGGGGGGAAGGGAGAAAAAGTTAAACTGGTTAGAAGGGAGTAGTTAGAACTACTCTCCCAGACCAATAATTAAAAAGGATTACACATCTCTCTAACATACCTTTTGGTAGATAAAAGTCATCCAAGAATCAATGTCACTTCTTGCATCCTTGCAGCAACTGCTACATTCCTGTGGGAAAATAAGCCTTTTAAAGCTTTCTAGAGAATTTTAAAATAAAATAAAAAAAAATAATTTATTTTCCATCAATGACCCTTGAAGGATGGGATATTGCTTTCTATGACTACGCACCACTTTTCCTGGTTCTCCTTTTTCACCCTGCAAAGAAATCAAATAAAACATCAATCAATCAATCAATCAATCAATCAATCAGGTATTAGGATTGCAAATTCTTGGTTTTGCCTTCTTGAAAGCAAGCTTATAAGCAAGCAGGATATGAAAGCTGTATTTGGAGGTGGAGGAACTGATTTTTTCACTGCAAAATGACATTTGTGGTAGTAGTTAGAGAGCTGTGACATGGATTTCATTTTAAAAGCTAGAATGTATCTAGGTTTTTGCTGCATCTAGGTTTTTGCTGCTCCATATGAATCTTTACCTTTAAGAAGTTCTTATCGTTTCTCCATGGTAAAAGCTCATTTAACTCTGAGGGTTTCAAACAATGCTTGTTATGCTATTTTGCTATAAATTGCTAGCAGCATTGAAATAGACTTTCTATATGGATAGGATAGAGGGACATTGTAAATGTTCTTGAATGAAAGTTCCCAGCAGCTCCAGCCAGCAAGGCCAGTGATGAAGGATGCTGAGAACTGCAATACCTGGATTGCCTTGGATTGTCTGTCTATGGCTGTTGAATTTGTCCTGGACAAGGGAAAAAAACTAAATTTGATTAATTAAAATGAAATTCAATAGGTTAACAGGATTTCTTTTCGTATGTTCAATTACGTAACAATTATAATTTGTTATATATAACTAGTGGTTTAAGGAATAGCCTGACTAGGTGGCTCAGTGGCTAAGGCACTGAGCTTGACATCAGTACAGGTCTCCTGCGTGAGCAGGGGGTTGGACTAGATGACCTCCAAGGTCCCTTCCAACTCTGTTACTGTTAAGGAAGGTCTCAGAGAGTTACAGGGTAGTCTTCAACTTACAACTCTAATGGAACATCAGGGTTATCAAAGCGACTGACCAGCTTTAGAATTTTTTTGTGTGGCAGTCTTTAAGAGAACGTGGCAGTTGAAAAGTGATTGCTGCAGTCTTTAAATGAACACTGCAGTCGTTAAGTGAACCAATGGTTTCTTACGAGAATGGTTTTTGCTGACAAGTGGAAGAAAATAACAGTTTTTGCCAAAAAAAATAAATAGCCCCAAGTAGGTAGGCCTGTTGTAACTTTGAACAGTTGCGAAGTAACCGGTTGAGGACTACAAATACTGAAGCTTTAAAGTGTTATTGAGGCTACTGGGACTGTAGCTTGTACTCCTGTTCTCTAGGAGACTTAAATCCAATGCACACGTATGACTTGCAAGCCAGCTAGAAGGACAGCCAGCAGCCATAGGATAAGGTTAAGACCACTACTCACCTTAGGGCCAGGAGAGCCTTGAACACCAGCTTCATAATTATACTAGAAAGAACAAGAGAAGGGATCAGTGCAGCCCATAGGAATAACCCCATCCCTATTATTAGTGTGTGCAGATAACACACTTTTGATCTTTCTTATGTGTACTCTTGTTAGAATGCTGTGTCTATGGCTGGAGACAAAACAAATAAACCATGTCAGACAATAAAGGACTATCCTGACTATATTCATGTATTAAAAAAAAAAGTCTTCGCTTATAAAATCCCCCCCCCCTCCTGTCCAGTTATAAGATGTTTTTTCTGTTTTGGCATTCATTAAAGGAGTGAACAGTGGAAGGCAAATAGCAAAACATAATTTTGAATCGTGAATTGGTGTAGACCAAAAACAACAACCCTAAAAACCCATTTGACTTTTTGGGGTCTTTCCTTTAACCCACAGTAAGAGTATAATATTCTGTCCTGCTGAATATTGTAGGGACACTGAGATATCATTAAAATTGTCACAGCTGGAAAGTTGGATTTTTTGTGTTTGTATGCCTTTGGGAAAGGAGCAAGAATCCATGTGGCCTCTTAAACTTCCCTCCTATGAGAAAATCACCTTGATTCTTTGGGTTTTCAGTCTTTTAAAGACCAACACTTAAGGTGATTAATTTGCCCCTTTGACCTTCCCCCTATAAAACCCCCCTCCCCCCAAAAATTGACCATTTATGCCAGGGCTGAAATCCAACAGGTTCTGACAAGTTTTGGAGAACTGGAAATTTTGAGCAGTTCAGAGAACCGGCAAATACCACCTCTGGCTGGCCTCAGAGTGGGGTGGGAATGAAGATTTTGTAGTATCCTTCTCCTGCCACGCCCACCAAGCCACATCCATAGAACCGGTAGTAAAAAAATTTGGATTTCACCACTGATTTATACCCTTCCTATTCCAGGGAGTGGGGCTTTAGGGATTGCAAATAAGGGGATGGAGCACAAGTGGTTTACAAGCTGTGAGCACCCCACTCTGTCTCCAAAATAAATAAATTTTACATAAATTTTACATAAATTATAAATACATTATTTATTATACATAAATAAATTTTTGTATAATTTTAGGTTTATAACTTTAAAAAATGGAATAAGGAATGCTTCTGGATGCCAGTTCTCAGCCCCTCTGATAATGGAAACACCTTACATGAAGAACAAATGGGATGTTGCGTGTGCTAGCTGGAGGTTGAGTTGCTTCGACTCACCTGATTACCACCAGATAAGCAAGAAGGACCTGCGGGCCCAGGTGGACCCTGATCTCCCTTTTCTCCAGTTTTTCCTGGTTTGCCTGGCAGCCCAAATTCACCACGGTCTCCTTTCTCCCCCTGAAAGGGTTTAATGCCCGCAAATTAGCATAGCATAGCAAGTCAAAAACAAACAAGCAAACATATCTCAGGAAGTAACAATCAGTTCTGAGCACTTCGTTTCTTTCCTAATTATATCTTGATGATCAATAATTTTATTTTGCTTTTTCTCAGCTCATTCCTCCACCCACATATCCCCCAAATTCTCATAGTAAAGGCAATAGTTACCTTTGAGCCATTCTTTCCCGGAGATCCATGTGTTCCTGGGGGACCTTCTGGTCCAGGGAGGCCTGGTAATCCTGGTGGCCCAATCTGGCCTGGAATTCCTGCATGACCTTCAGGGCCGGGGACTCCTGGAGGGCCCTCTAACCCCATTGGCCCTGGAATCCCTGACAGTCCTGTGGCTCCTGGAGCACCAGGCTGGCCTGGAGCTCCGGGAAGCCCCGGAGCCCCCTGCTGACCTTCATGTCCTGGGAGGCCAGGGGGACCTTGGGGGCCTTCAAGTCCTGGGTATCCTTGGGGTCCTGGATGACCTGGATGACCTGGTGGACCAGGAGGCCCTTCTAGAAAACTGGCTCTCTAGAAAACAGGAAGATGACAGAGAAACAGTTGGAGAGCAGAAAAGGGTAATTTAGCATGTCAAGAACTCATCATCGGTATTTTCACGATACAGTCTTGTCAAAAACTTCAGTGATACTCAAAAGTTAATAGATTCAAGAGGTACAACAGTCATGAGGGATATTGCTTATCTGTTAAATCTGTTTTATATAAAGTATATACTTTATAATTTAGCGATACAGTGCTAAATTAGATGCCATTCAAACTTATTAAGACATCAGCCAGTTTCATTTATACAGAGAGTATAGTATCTTTTTCCAGTCTATCGCTTATAAATTTATTTGTTGTATTTTTTTAAAAAAGATGATAAGTTACTATCATTGACTATTCTTGTTGTGATCAAGGGGGAAATTACATACACACACACACAAACACACACACATGAATATATATGTATATGTATATGTATATATATGTATATATATATGTATATACATATATATATAGAATATATATATGTATATATATATATTATATAGAATAATCAGAGAAGCCATTGAGATAGAAAAACGCCCACACAGCATGAACAAACGAGATGATACCTCCCGCCTACCAGCCATTTGGAAACCCGCCCTTATTGACAAACGAGTCCTTAACACGAGGAATGACACCAGACCCACACTCACGAGGTCCACACAGGATGTCACCACCGCACATCCACCCAGAAAGCAGACCCAAACCCACACTGATCATGAAGCACGACCAAGGACCAGAAGCCAGACTGCAGCTGCAACATTAGCCATTTCAAACCCCTCCAATCCATACATGCAGCAGACTGACACCCACTATGAAGATGTAGCATGACCTCAAAGCCAAACAACAGCTATGCAGCTCACCAGCTCAAATTCCCCTGCAACACAGACTAAATTGAGCACAACCAAGCCCCCACCCAAACAGGACACACCCCCAGCCAATCAGAGCACAAAAACCCCATCCAATCAGAGCACAGCCAAGCTCCCACCCAATCAGTTCAAACCCCACTAGCAGTTAAAAGGAAGAAACAGCTGCGATCACACATTGCTCCCAGAAGCACGAAGCTGAAGCCTGAAGATGACGAATGAGACTTCGTCAAACGCCGCCAAGACACTTCCAATTTTACACGGAGAAAACCCGAACAACCAAAGACCTATATATATATATATATATATATATATATATATATATATATATATATATATATATATATATATATATATATGTGTGTGTGTGTGTGTGTTTTCGTAGGTTTTCAGGGGCATAGGTATAGGTATGAAAGTATTGGCATGTTCGGGTCTTTTCCCATGTAAGGTTAAGAGTATCTTGGTGACGTTTTGATGAGGTCTCACTCATTATCTTCAGGCTGGTGCTTTCGGCTTCGTGCTTCTGTGAGCAAAGGGTGGTCTGAGCTGCCGTCTCTCTATAAATACTGGTGGGGAGATGGGGAGTGTTGCTGTGAGCGGGTTGGTTGGCTGTGTGGTTGCATCTTGATTGGTAGATGGAGTGGGTGTTTGTTGTTTATTCTTTTTTTAAAGTTCATACTGGTTTTTGTCTTTTTAAATTTAATTATTATAAAAAGAATTTTGAACTAACAAATTATCTTGGCAGTTAAATTGAAAAAGACATAATGTTGGTGTATGTTTCTTGCCTAGGGTTAAACTGAGTGTGTTTCCCCCTCCTGGTCTCATGCTCAGCCCATATAAAGGGTCACAATATTGTGTTGTTCACAAGCTGTACAGTCCAATAATGTATAGGCTGATAAGAAAGTCCAGAGTAATAAAGTATGAAGGGGGAGGCAGCATACAACTTCTTTTGGCTTGAAATTGTGCCTCCTATTTCTGTCTTAACATCCACATTGTTGTGGCTTAATGAACTTTTGATTTCACTGTAGTGGTTGAGAAATAACCTATCCCCTTTCCCCTCATTTTAGGCTTTTTGAAGAGCACTGAATTGTGGTTGTTTGTTGGGGACACTTTTCGGCTTTACAGTCTAGTCCCCAACAAACAAATTCTTAAGCCATTTGCCTCTTCCAACTATGCACTGGAGGCAACAAATGGATTCACCATCACCAGTTAACTAAAATAACACCAGGTTTTCAAGATCAGCCAAAATGCAAGCAAGCAAGCAAATAAAAACAGATCACATTTTGAATTAGCTTGAAGCATTATGTAAATTTTGGATAACAAGAAAAGGTGGATATAGTATCTTTGCTTGGTGAACATAGTATTTTTATATTATTATAAAAACAATAATATTGCCGTAGTCTATCAACAAATCTCACCTTGTCTTCTCCATCCTGGGTATCAGTGAAGTCCACGATTTTAGGAAGAGTTGGACATGGTGGCCCTGCTGGTCCTGATGGCCCTGCTGGTCCTTGTGGACCTGCTGGTCCTTGTGGTCCCTTTGGTCCTACTGGTCCTGGTATTCCCTGAAGTCCTGGAACGCCAGGATAGCCAGGTTTGCCAGTTGGCCCAGTTTTTCCAGTTGCTCCTTTTTCTCCTGGGGGACCCTGGTCACCTTTTGCTCCCTGTTGTAAAAAAAAAGAACTTGAGATAAGAAGAACAGTGCACGTTCTGATAACATGGTGGCAGTGAAGTGGCTGGGAACTGAAGTCCAGACATCTTAGAAGAGGGGTCTCCAACCTTGGCAACTTTAAGACCTGTGGACTTCAACTCCCAGAATTCCTCAGCCAGCAAAGCTTTGCTGGCTGAGGAATTCTGGGAGTTGAAGTCCACAGGTCTTAAAGTTGCCGAGGTTGGAGACCCCTATCTTAGAAGATTGAGAAACAGCAATCTAAAGCATAATCAAATCTATCCCTTTTCAACATGGTAGATTCCGGATGTGTTTGGAAGGTTGATAATTCTTGGAGCTGCTTCTGAAGGATGTCAGGTTAGGGAAACCAGCTCAGATCCTCAAGGTTTCTATTTAAGTTGTCTTTTAGCAACCCGCACTCCCACTGCATCCTTGGCAGACATTTTGTGCTTTAACTTTAACAAATCCGCAACAGTAAATCTAATTTAATGTCTTCAACTCATCTCAGCACAAGGAGAAACTAATAGCTGAATTCTTGACTAACAAGCACTTTTTAAGGCACAATACTATTGATTTTTTTGGGTGGCTTGACAGGGTAATTTACAGCAGTAAATAACACAAGTAGCTTAACTGTGATTTAGTTTACATTTGGGGAAAAATAACAGACGTTTTCTTGTCTTGGGCAGCTTTCTTAAGACAGAAACGTCAAAATATGGACTTAATGCCAGCTAAATTGCAAATGTACCTAGTGGAAATAACCTTTGTTATTTCCACTATGGAAAAAGATAAATATATAACATGCACACCTTTGGACCAGGCAGGCCAGGTATTGCTGGACAGACACACTGTGAAGTATCGTTAATCTAAGGAAGAGAGAAAACACAGCTAATGATAAACCATCTCTTAAAAAGCAAGAAAGGAGATGAGGAATATTGACCTCATGAAAGTACTAAACAATTATACCTAAACAATTATGTTGATCAAATGGAAAGCATAGTTCCTAATTATGTAAGAAAGAACCATGCACAAGTATTGGCAGAAAGCAGTGATGACATCAAAACAATTAAACATGCATTGTAACATTAAAGGATAAGTTCTACTCTTATATTTGAGTTGCAAAATTGCATGCAAGAGACAGAATTTGCATTACAATGCACAGGCTGCCCTTTGCTTCCCTTCTGTCTGCCTCCATGGACTCATGTAACTGATCCCTCACATTCAGTAATTTCTTAATTGAAGGAACTATGAATTCCTTCATAAGGATGCTGTCTTAGCCCTTTCTAGAAAAACAAAGTAGTGTACGCTGATCTTGATTGAATTGATGCATCTTTAATAAAGTTTCAAAAACTGTAGGTTGTCAAAATGCAGATTACTAGAATCAACAATAGTATTCTTTGATGTCTATTTGTTCCTATTTTTAGAATCTTGATGATGGAGATGATTAAGGGATGATGGAAAATTTATTGGTTCATCTGCTAGAAAACCTTTTATCTACAGATAACTTAATGAGATTCTCAAACTATAAGAGTTATGTAATACACATTTGGTAATATTTTTAACTTACTGGTCTTGCCATAGAATCCCCTGTGATAGTGGATTGCTGAACTGAAGTCATGAGGACTTTTGGAGTGGTCTAGGATAAAAAAATCAGGGCAATAAGGAAATTAATCAGGGCAATAAGGAAATTAAGGAAACTGAGGGTAGAACAAGAAGCAATGGGTGGAAACTGATCAAGGAAAGAAGCAACTTAGAACTAAGGAGAAATTTCCTGACAGTTAGAACAATTAATAAGTGGAATGACTTGCCTGCAGAAGTTGTGAATGCTCCAACACTGGAAATTTTTAAGAAAATGTTGGATAACCATCTGACTGAGATAGTGTAGGGTTTCCTGCCTGGGCAGGGGGTTGGACTAGAAGGCCTCCAAGGTCCCTTCCAACTCTGTTGTTATGTTATAATTTTTAAAGCATCAGTTAGCCCTAGTCTTCTCATTTCTCACCTAAAATTTCCTACCCAACCCAAATCCTAGCATTTTTTTTTAAATAGAAGAGGAAATTCTCAAATTATAAGAGTTATGTAATACACATTTGATAATAATTTTAACTTACTGGTTTTGCCATAGAATCCCCTGTGATAGTTGATTGCTGAACTGAAGTCATGAGGACTTTTGGAGTGGTCTAGGATAAAAAAACCAGGGCAATAAGGAAATTAATTTTTAAAGCATCAGTTAGCCTTCTCACCTAAAATTTCCTACCCAACCAAAATCCTAGCATTTTTTTTAAATAGAATAGAATAGAATTTTTATTGACCAAGTGTGATTGGACACACAAGGAATTTGTCTTGGTGCATATGCTCTCAGTGTACATAAAAGAAAAGATACCTTCATCAAGGTACAACATTTACAACACAATTGATGATCAATATATCAATATAAATCATAAGGATTGCCAGCAACAAGTTATAGTCATAGAAATTAGCTGCAACGTTTATAAATTAAATTTTCACTGCGTTGGAATACTATATATGTTAATTGAGAAGTAAGTCCCACTAAATAAAAAAACCCCATTTTCTTAAATACACTTCTTTAGATGTTTTCTTCTTGCTCTTTTCTTTCAGAGTGGCAGTGTGTGTGATCAGCTGTGGCATGTGATTTATTTTTTTTCTTTTAAAAACATTTTTTTACAACCTATTCGGCTGAAGAGGTTGTAAAAAAATGCTTTTAAAAGTAAAAAAAGAAGTCTCTGACGATTGCATGTCTCAGCTGGGCATGGGCGGGGGGTGGGAGAGGGATTTTTGCTACCGGTTCTCTGAACCACCCACCGCCATTGCTACTGAATTGGCTGATCTGGTCCGAACCGGGAGCATTTCACCCCTGGTTTGGCGGTATTACTTGACACATTTTCAATATTATTTGAAAGTGGCATAAAATTCCATCAAACTAAGAGAGACATTATTTGCTGACAGATCAACAGCAATGGATCATTCAGCCAGGAGCCTTGGATCTTTAGGGAAGAGGAGAATGCAGATTCAATAAAAAGTTGTGGAGCAGAGAGAGTTTGTCCTCACTAACAGAACACCTGATGTTTTGGTAGAACCTACAGTTCTGAGATGAAAATAAAGTAAACATGATGTGTGAGTCTCCCTTGTTAGTCCTTTCCTGTAAACAGAAAACAACTAATTTCATATAAATCAAAATGACAGGGACGGTGGTCACTTTGGGAGCCCACAAGCGCAGATTTGCTCTTCATCCTATTCCTTGCTCCACATCTTTAGAAACGCTGGTGTTTCTTTTCGCAATCGGGGAAGAGATACTTTATGGTGCTTAAGGAGATGGGGGGAGATTGCTGCCATTGGTGAGGAAGGCTGTGGCTTCTTGCTGATTTGCCCACCCTTAGTTGCTGCAGCCAGAGGAGGGGTTGTGCCTCAGTTTTCTGATCAGAAAGTTCCCTGTGAGGTTTCCCTTGGGCCCCAGAGAACTCTACATATGCTAATGATTCTTCAAAGCAACAGAAAGAAGCAATGCTGATTTTATCAAACCAGAATAAAACCAGTCTATGGCTGAAATGGTTGTATCTTACATTTTTGAGATGTGAGGAACCCTTTAAGATGATACTTGCACCTATTTGGATATCAATATTAAGAAATCAACCTTCTAAATGCACTGGGCAGGCAAACCCCCAAATTTCCTAACCAGAACTGCAGACTAGGAATTTTTTAAAGAAACTGCAGTGTTCATACTTAAAAAGGGCACTAGATTGAGGAACAAAAAGTCAGTAACTGCTGTGATTGGTTTAATTGGCCAGTTCTGATGACAAAATCTAGAACCCAACCCAAAGAACTGGATGCGTCTACCAGGCATTTGGGCAATCTCTACGGATTGTTACCTGGACGATTATGAATTCAGAGTCTTCTTCCAGAGCGCTGCCCTCAAACAAGGTTGAAACAGAAGGGCTATCATCAAAAGCATCTTCATTTGGTATACCAGATGAACTTGTCTGGGAAAAAAAAAAGAGAGGAAACTTGCATTCATTTCTGATTCTGAATATTTGTTTATTGCTTTATATCTAGTCTCTTATAAAAATGCAAGATAGTACGCTCCTTACAATTTTATCTTTACAACAACCGTATGGTAAATCCAACTGGAAGGTGCATTGTTACCTACTGAGTTTCATTGCAGGGTAGGAATTTCTGATTTTTTTATTTTGTTCCTTGATCCCTGTAGAGAGCAGAGGTGAAGTTGTGGGGAGGATTTCACCCACTGATTCAGGTCATTCTGCCACAGCACTCAAGGCTTTGTTGAGTCTGACAAGACCCTGAGTGTTGATAAGGCACAGGAAAAATGTCAGCGTGAAATTGTGCAGAGACAGTGAGAAGGAGCCAGAGGTTGTCACATGGTGTGAGAGAGCTGGCCTTGGACTTTGGCCTCCATCTCTGCATCTAGAGATGTTCAAATTAGCAGTGGTTGAGTCTCACTTTTTCATGTGGGATTGTGGGGGAGGGGATGTAGAAAGTTATGAGGCAGCTGCTACTAAATAGGAAAGTTTTAATTATGCTGTCTGTAATTGAAAAAATTATTTGAATGGTTGCTCCCTCCAAATAATTTACTATTGCTGCTGCTGCTGCTGCTGTTACTACTACTTTTTTCAATGCTTAAGGCCATTGAATCAGAAAATCTCAAGATGGCTTCCAGAAGCCCATCCCAGTTTGCTCTGTGTCAGAAGAGAAAGAGAAGGAGAAGCAAACCAACCAACCAACCAACCAACCAACCAACCAACCAACCAACCAACCAGGAGTGTACAGTCTTGACAACTTGAAGACCTATGTACTTCAACTCCCAGAGTTGCCTAGCCAGCATGTTAAAATTTCATAAAATCCAGGAGTGAAATGCTCCCGGTTAGGACTGGATCATGCGATCCAGTAGTGATCATGGCCAGTGGTTTGGCAATCCAGTAGCGATGGCGGAACAAAGCTCCGCCTACCCGCCCGGGGGTCATTATTTCCTTACTTACTACATGGATAAACAGCCAATGTGATGGTAGGACTGGGATTTGGAATATCCAGGTTCTAGTTCTCCTTTAGACAAGGAAAGCCTTGATCCTGTGATTCCTTCTTAGCTTTAAAGTGAATAGGATATTTTAAAAAAATATATCCCAGAAGAGGGAAATTGCAATAGTGCCAAGAAAACTTTATGAAGTAACCAGGAATCGCTCATTGTTTTCACTCCCCAACATCCTACAATATTGGATGTTGGACAACCTTTCTACAGCACCCTTAGGAATTCAGAATTTAAAAATATAATGGCACTGAAAAAATGATTTATGACCATTTATCACACTTACAACCATCGCAGCATGACACCCGATCAAAATTCAAATGCTTGACAACAGGTTCGTATTTATGACAGTTGCAGTGTCCTGGGATCATGTGATCACCTTTTGTGACCTTCTGACAAGCAAAATCATTGGGGAAGCCAGATTCACTTAACAACCATGTCACTAACTTAATAGCTGCAGTGATTCATTTACCAACTATGGCAAGAAAGGTCGCAAAATAGGACAAAATTCACTTAACAAACGTTTCACTTAGGAACAGAAATGTCGGGCTCAATTGTAGTCGTAATTTGAGGACTACCTCTTCTAGTCCTGCCTTAATCCTGAAACCTGTCTGCATGATCTTTGGCCAGTCACTCTCTCTCAGCCCAATCTTCCTCACAGGGTTGTTGTTGTGAAAAAATTGGGAGGAGGAAGATGTGTTGGATATGCTTGCTGCCTTGAGTTATTTGTAAAAATAATAAAGGTGGGGTATAAATACATAAAAATAAATAAATAAAAGGTATATATGATTTATCAGCATCTATTCAATCTCTAACTATTATGATTGTAAATACTACAGTTATTGAAGCCTTGTTATTTTATTTATGTGCCATAAGCTGGCACATACTTATACACTCATTCACAATTGCTAAAAGTAGTATAGGTCGGGGGAAAATAGCACTTTGAGGGTTGGACTAGATGACCTCTAAGGTCCCTTCTAATTCTGTTAGTTCAATGACAGGCTGAATGCTTTTCCATGTAGAAGGTAGCAGATGGAATTGATGATCCATTCATTAGAGTGAACTCACCTCCTCAACTATCAGATGTTAAGAAAGGGCAGGAAGGCTAGCATGAGATACTGGATGAACTGTTATGGGCATTATGCATCTAAATTGTTCTTCAGGTGAATGCGTAATAGATTTGACTTATTATTGTATACAGGTTCTATGTTTGGGTTGGGAATAAATGGCATTTTATTTTGCCCCAGGTAACAAAATATATTAAGTTTTCATTTAAGGCAGAGTTACATAAAAAAATGCTGCTATGTAGAAAACTCTAGATAGTTGCTTCTCAACAGGGGTGGGAGGGATGGGGGGGTTTGGGGGGTTGGGGGGGTAGGGAGGTGGTGGTGGGGGCTGGAGTGTCATTGTTTAGGAACACTGGAACTAAAGTTCTCAGACTTTCCTATGCATTGGGACCGTTATAGTAGATGAGATAGCACTGCGAAGTGCAGCCTCCCACTTGTTCTCTGCAGAAAAAAAACCAAAACAAGCCCAGGCTCTCAAGGACAAGAAAATTTTAGCCACCCAGGTGTCTTTGAAATATGGCTCTTGTGCCATGATTAGAGATGCTGGGAACTTTTGTTCACCGATATCAGAGGATTGCAAATTCACCCATGACCAAAACATACAATTACGTAGCAGAAACCATTTTGTGTAGTTTAGAATATAGTTTAATGGTTCTGAACTGCTTGAATGTTAAGGTAGCCTCACTTTAATAATTAAAATGGAATGAGGAAATAACTCTTCTTTCATAATAATTATTATAGAAGGCTGTGTTTTGATATATGCATCCCCCTTCTACTCTTTTTAATATTATGCCACAAAATGACATGTAACGTTTAGATTACATAATATGAATAACTATTACATTTTCAAAACTTTTATTAGCAAGCAAAATGACTTGTAAAAACTCAGTCAATATGTCTTCTACTTTACTCCCCCCTCTTCACATACACACACACTGTAGACGTATTTTTTTTGCCCATTCCTCAAGTGATTTATGAATTCTATTCACCATCAGCATGCACATAAAGATACATTTAGAGTTGCCATAAGCATATCATATTCAAGTATTTAAAAATAAAGATCAATGAAAACTTATATTTCCTCGGGGAAGGGGAGGGGAAAGGGGGGGAAATTTTGTAAAACTTTTTCAACTAAAAAAAAAAAAGAAAATTTATATTTCCTGAGTTGTTTTTGAATCAAATCAATCAATTTCGAAAGAAAGCACCTGTTTAATTCTGGAGAACTAGTTGGCACTTCTGACTGCCCTTCATTGCAATGTTATTATTCATCTTAGTTGCCACACAACTAAATCAATAATCAGTTATCATCTGACCCATATCACACATGATAAATGCTCACCAAATCTAGGAATTGTTCCTCTTCAGTTGTATCTGGTGTATCATGAGGAATGGAACTAGTCAGGATCGTAGGCACAGAAAACTGCTTCACATCAGTTTTTGCCTCTGAGAAAACAAAGGGAAAGGAGATTGGAAGCTATACTTTTATATACACAAAACATAAATGCAATTGCTCTGTCCTCGACACTGATTTTCCAAGAAGGGAAGATAGAAGAACAATAAGAGAAGAGACACTATTAATTACACAGATGTTAGAAAGAACATCTGTGTCCTTCTTAAAGCTCAAAACCAGAATTGCAATTGCCCTGTCCCTGACACTGATTTCCCAAGAACGGAAGAGATAGAGAAGGACACACTATTAATTACACAGATTTTAGAAAGAATTTCATCTTTCCTTCTTAAAGCTCAAAACCAGAATTGCAATATTCTGTGAGGAAGGAATTCCCTGTGAGGAAGGTAAACCGGAGAGAAAATTGTGTAAAGACACTCATCAACAAGAATTTGAAGCTGTTTTGCTAATCAACATTATAATTGTTACAAAGCCTCCAGTTTTCTTTGGGTAATTTAGCTGATGCAACTTTCCCCATGCACAAAACCTTATATATTACTCCATCTCCTTTTATCCAGTGAAATTCAAATTCTGCAAATGTGAGACTGAAGCCCTGAGAAATGTGGAGAAAGACAGCCACTCCGATCTCAGGTAGCCTAATTGCCAAAGCTATCTACACCAGGCTTTCTCAATACTGTTTTCAAACGTGCTCACACAAACTGGGAATTTCTGCAAATTACAGTTCAGGTACAATTTGGGGAAGGTTGTGTTAGATACACTATTGCCCAAATCAGGGTTAAACCCATGGTCCCCCAGCCCACATTTGATTTCAAGACATTCTATGGCTGAAATAGTGTACCCTTTTAAATGGGCATTTCTGGATTTTAAATGGTTTTTCAGCTCTTTCCACACAAAAAGAAAATGAGAAATGGGCAAGGAAAAGAAGCAAGAATAATTATACCCTTTTCACTTACCTTGGGGAATCATAGCAGGTGTGGTCATAGCCTTCGGATTTGCAAAAGGCCACCATTGGTACTGAGCAACGCTAGGGGGAGTCAGCCCCCCCAACAGCAAGACAAGGCAAAGGAAGCCCAATGGCTGGTTTCTCCTAAGAGTCTCCATTGCAGTTGCCTGCAGCTTAGCTTCTTCACACTAACCTTTGGCACTTCTGATCCAAGTTCATAGGAGTCCAAGGTGCCCGCCCACAGTCTCTCTCTCTTCCAATCAGCATCTCATTTTAGAAGACATGTGCTGTGACTAAGTAGTCTTACTCTCTCCTCCCTCCTCCCTCCCTTATGCCGGACAGAAGAGTAGTTTTTTTGTTTTACCTTGCATTCCTTTGAATTTTGAATCTCTATGTGCAAAGGGGATGGGGAAGATTGACATCAAATTATATGTACTTATTTTGCTTTTCAAATCACCCTATTTATCTTACTACTAACATAGAATAGAATAGAATAGAATATATAGAACAGAACAGAACAGAACAGAACAGAACAGAATAGAATAGAATAGAATAGAATAGAATAGAATAGAATTTTTATTGGTCAAGTGTGATTGGATACACAAGGAATTTGTCCTGGTGCATATGCTCTCAGTGTACATAAAAGAAAAGATACCTTCATCAAGGTATACACTTAATGATAATCATAGGGTACAAATTTAACACTTAATGATAGTCATAGGCTACAAATAAGCAATCAGGAAACAATATTAGTATAAATCGTTAGGATACAAGCAACAAAGTTACAGTCATAAGTGGAAGGAGATGGGTGATGGGAACGATGAAAAGATTAATAGTAGTGCAGATTTAGTAAATAGTTTGACAGTGTTGAGGGAATTATTTGTTTAGCAGAGTGATGGCCTTCGGGAAAAAACTGTTCTTATGTCTAGTTGTTCTGGTGTGCAGTGCTCTATAGCGTCGTTTTGAGGGTAGGAGTTGAAACAGTTTACAGTATGTCCAGGATGTGAGGGATCTGTAAATATTTTCACGGCCCTCTTTTTGATTCGTGCAGTATACAGGTCCTCTTTACATTAACATGAGTTAACGTTAAGGACCACGACAATAACATATTACAGATAGTCCTCAATTTACAGCAGTTTGCTTAGTGACTGTACTGAAAAATGTTATTTAGAACCATTTTTCACACTTAGGACAGTTGCAGTCAATCCAAGTTTTTTTTAAATTTTGTATTATTTATACATATTGATGTGTGAACAGTTGCAGCATCCCAAATGCTCACATGATTTATATTTGGATGCTTGACAGCTGATTCACGTTTATGACTTTTGCAGTGTCCTGGGATCATGTGATCACCTTCTGCAACCTTCTGACAAGCAAAGGGGAAATGGGGAAACCAAATTCACTTAACATCCATGTTACCAATTTAACAACTGCAGTGATTCACAAAACAAATGTGGCAAGAAACATCGTAAAATGGGGCAAGGCACACTTAACAAATTTCTCACGTAACAACATATGTTTAGGGCTCAATTGTGGTTATAGGTTGAGGACTAACATAACATAAAATAATAACAGAGTTTGAAGGGACCTTAGAGGTCTTCTAGTCCAACCCCCTGCCCAGGCAGGAAACCCTAAACCACTTCAGACAAATGGCTATCCAACATTTTCTTAAAAACTTCCAGTGTTGGAGCATTCACAACTTCTGCAGGCAAGTTGTTCCACTGATTAATTGTTCTAACTGTCAGGAAATTTCTCCTTAGTTCTAAGTTGCTTTTCTCCTTGATTAGTTTCCACCCATTGCTTCTTGTTCTACCCTCAGGTGCTTTGGAGAATAGTTTGACTCCCTCTTCTTTGTGGCAACCCCTGAGATATTGGAACACTGCTATCATGACTCCCTTAGTCCTTCTTTTCATTAAACTAGGCATACCCAGTTCCTGCAACCGTTCTTCATATATTTTAGTCTCCAGTCCCCTAATCATCTTTGTTGCTGTTCTCTGCATTCTTTCTAGAGTCTCAACATCTTTTTTACATCGTAGCGATCAAAACTGAATGCAATATTGCAAGTGTGGCCTTTCCAAGGCATTATAAAGTGGTATTAACACTTCAGGTGATCTTGATTGTATCCCTCTGTTTATGCAGCCCAGAACTGTATTGGCTTTTTTGGCAGCTGCTGCACACTGCTGGCTCATATCTAAATGGTTGTCCACTAGGACTCCAAGATCCCGCTCACAGTTACTACTATTGAGCAAGGTACCATATATACGATACCTGTGCATTTTGATTTTTTTGCCTAAATGTAGAACCTTACTTTTTTCACTGTTGAATTTCATTTTGTTAGATAGCGCCCAATGTTCACGTCTGTCAAATTCCTTCTGTATCTTGAGCCTATCTTCTGGAGTGTTGTTTATTCCTGCCAGCTTGGTGTCATCTGCAAATATAATAATAATAATAATAATAATAATAATAATAATAATAATAATAATAATAATAATAATAATAATAATAATAATAATAATATTTTAATTTTATACCGCCCTTCTCCCGAAGGACTCAGGGCGGTGAACAAGCAGATAAAATACAAATACACACAATAGTTAAAAACATCCCTTAAAAAACTAATTTAAATTTGCCCAAATGTTAAAATAACATACTCCCCCCTAAAATCACAAAACTTTAAAAACCCATCAAATTCAATTAAAATTTAAAGATAAAAATCAGGCTAGTCCAGCCATATGAAATAAATAAGTTTTAAGTTCGCGGCGAAAGGTCCTAAGGTCAGGTAATTGTCGAAGTCCGAGGGGAAGTTCGTTCCACAGGGTCAGAGCCCCCACAGAGAAGGCCCTCCCCCTGGGGGCACTGTCCCCCAGTCGACACTGTTTGGCTGACGGCACCCTGAGGAGTCCCTCTCTGTGGGAACGTACCGGACGATGGGAGATAGAGACCGGCAGTAGACGGTCCCGTAGATAGCCCGGTCCTAAGCCATGGAGCGCTTTAAAGGTGGTAACCAATACCTTGATGAGTTCCCCATCTATCCCCTTGTCCAAGTCATTGATGAAGATGTTGAAGAACCTAAAACAGAGCCTTTACTCCACTGCATACTTCCCTCCATGTGGATGTAGTTTCATTGAGGACTACATGTTGAGTGTGGTTGGTCATCCAGTTTCGAATCCATCTGGTAGTGGTGCTGTCTAACCCACAATTTTCTACTTTATCTAGTAGTAGGTTATGGTCTACTTTATCAAATGCTGAAGTCCAAGTAAATTATATCAACAGCATTCCTCATTTTGTCAAAGAATGCAATAAGATTAGTCTGGCATGATCTGTTTTTGACAAACCCATGTTGGCTTTTGGTTATTACTTTGTTTGCTTCTAGGTGTTCAGTGATTTGTTGCTTGATCATCTTTTCCAGAATCTTCCCTGGTATTGAGGTCAGGCTGATAGGTCTGTAGTTTCCTGGATCTATTTTTTTTTTCCTTTTTTGAAGATGGAAACTACATCAGCTCTTTTCCAGTCCTCTGGCAGTTCCCCTGTGCTCCAGGATTTTTGAAAGATATAGTTCAGTAGTTCTGAGATCTCGTCTGCCGATTCCTTTGGAACCTTGGGGCATAATCCATCCGGTCCTGGTGATTTGAAGGGTAGGGTAGACAGGTGTTCACTTACCATTCCCCCCCCCTATTTTAACTTATGTTCCTAATCTGTTTTTTTGTGGTGCTGTTTTTGATAGGTTGGATTGTTTTTTCCTTTTGTGTAAAGAGAGATGTATTGCATTTGATTCTCTGTTCTTTCAGTTCCATAACCATGTGCATTGGCTACCTGTGAATTTTTAACCAAAGGTTAAAACCAAAGATACTATGCATCTAATGAAATGAACTGGAGTCCATGAATCTTTATGATGCAAAAAGATTATTTTTTGATGAATTACGTTTAGTGCTGGCGCGATCATCCAAAGTAATCCACTAATTTGGATTCATCAGCTTTCCAAATATTGCAGAACCATAAGTTCCATCACTTCCCAAAATTGAATATTCTCAATGGGGCTGACAACTGTTGTGATTCAGATCAGCACCTGAAGTTCCACAGACATTCCATCCTGGCTGGTCATATAGCAGTTAAGATCAGTGGTGAAATCCAATTTTTTTTACTATCGGTTCTGTGAGCATGGCTTGGTGGGCATGGTGTGGCTTGGTGGATGTGGCAGGGGAAGGATACTGCAAAATCTCCATTCCTACCCCACTCCATGGGAAGGATACTGCAAAATCTCCATTCCCACCCCACTCTGGGGCCAGCCAGAGGTGGTATTTACCGGTTCTCCGAACTGCTCAAAATTTCTGTTACCGGTTCTACAGAACCTGTCAGAACCTGCTGGATTTCACCCCTGGTTAAGATGTTTTTTATTTTAAAACTTTCTCCTTTCTAGCTGATTAAATCTTGAGAGACAGTTTGCTGTAGTGGTTAGGGTACTGGACTAGAAACTGGGAGGCCCTAAGTTCTAGCACCAGTTTAGGCACAAAATCAGCTGGATGATCTTGGACCACTCATTCTCTTTCAGCCGTAGGTAGGAGGCAATGACAAACAACTTCGGAAAACTTGCCAAAAAAACTGCAAGGATTGAGTCCAGGTAATCACCTGGAGTAAACACTAACTCTAAGGCACAACAATAAATTAAACAACAACAACAACAACAACAAAAACATCAGCTCTAGTGGAATTAAAATTTCAAAATGTGGAGCTCTAAACCGAAACAGTTTAAGAGGATCACACATTATTCTCCTGAATTTAGTGTCTACTATACGTAAAGAATAGAATAGAATAACAGAGTTAGAAGGGACCTTGGAGGTCTTCTAGTCCAACCCCCTGCCCAGGCAGGAAACCCTACACCACTTCAGACAAATGGTTATCCAACATCTTAAAAATTTCCAGTGTTGGAGCATTCACAACTTCTGGAGGCAAGTTGTTCCACTGATTAATTGTTCTAACTGTTAGGAAATTTCTCCTTAGTTCTAAGTTGCTTCTCTCCTTGATTAGTTTCCAGCCATTGCTTCTTGTTCTACCCTCAGATGCTTTGGAGAATAGCTTGACTGTGTCTTCTTTGTGGCAGCCCCTGAGATATTGGAACACAGCTATTATGTCTCCCCTAGTCCTTTTTATTAAACGAGACATACCCAGTTCCTGCAACCGTTCTTCATATATTTTAGCCTCCAGTCCCCTAATCACCTTTGTTGCTCTTCTCTGCACTCTTTCTAGAGTCTCAATATCTTTTCTACATCGTGGCGACCAAAACTGAATGCAGTATTCCAAGTGTGGCCTTACCAAGGCATTATAAAGTGGTATTAAACACTTTATATGATCTTGATTCTATCCCTCTGTTTATGCAACCTAGAATTGTGTTGGCTTTTTTGGCAGCTGCTGCACACTGCTGGCTCATATTTAAATGGTTGTCCACTAGGACCAGGGGTGAAATCCAGCAGGTTCTGAAAGGTTCTGGAGAACTGGTAGTGGAAATTTTGAGCAGTTCGGAGAACCGGTAGCAGAAATTTTGAGTAGTTTGGAGAACCAGCAAATACCACCTCTGGCTGGCCTCAGAATGGATGGGAATGCAGATTTTGCAATATCCTGCCCCTGGAGTGGGGTGGGAATAGAGATTTTGTAGTATCCTTCCCCTACCATGCCTACCAAGTCACGTCCATTAAGCCACACTACACCCACCAAGCCACGCCCACAGAACTGGTAGTAAATTTCCAGTAGTGGATTTCACCTCTGACTAGGACTCCAAGATCCCTCTCACAGTTACTACTATTGAGCAAGGTACCACATATACTGTACTGTGCATTTTGCTTTTTTTGCCCAAATGTGGAACCTTAACTTTTTAAATATCATGCATCTTTAAATGTTAGTGCATCAGGAAGACTCACTGTTTTAAATGGGTTTAAGGCAATTACATTGGTAATTCTGAGTGTGATTCACATTTCTATTTCACAAAAGCTCAGTGAACAATATTGCATTAACTTGGAAGTTTTGGAGCAAAAAAAAAAAGTAGTTGAAATGTGGTGCTACTAACAGATCTCTGAAAGTGTTAGTCCAAACATTTAGTTCCTCAAAACAATCCTTTCTGTTTTCCCCTTGGCCTCTCTCTGATAAGTGTAAGCCTGCTAAATAATTTAGACTAAATACAATTCTTGGGCGTCAGTGGTGATAAAGAAAGTTTTTGTGACACAGGGCACAGCTTTGGGTTTTGAAAACAATTCAAGGTTGCTTTAATGTCACGGAAACAAAGAGAGCGGAGGTGTTCAGAAATTGTTTACAACGATGGAGGAAAACCATACTTCTTCATCAAAGTTTCTTTTGCAACCAGCAAAACTATATTGATCCCTTCTATAACATATAAAAATGTATATGTTACTGTATATGGATGAAATTATCTTTGAGGAAGAGAGATGACTTTGCCTATATCAAAGAAATGTTTGGGAGGGAAAAAAAATGAAAATTCAGAAATATTTATATAAATTATGGAAGAAACACATTGATTTACATAAATTGACTGTGGTTGAGAATTCTGGGATGTAGCTCAGAACATCTGGAGGGCACTGGTTGGGATGGTTATCGTAACCCAATGTATTTTGCTTCCAGTTCTATATTCTATGAGTAAAGTATTTGTTAATACTTGAATTTAATAAATATAGTTATTGTTTTCTGCTAATATTTCCCCCCTGCCTTTTCCTAAAAAAGCCTTCTCCAACCAAGGGATGTTCAGCAGTATTTTACTGAATTATTTCTTTCAATTCAATATGCAGTTTCTTATTCATGTTTTTCTATTCTTGAAGGTGGCAGAACACTGCATGTCTTCTAGCTTGTGAAATGTGAACAACCATCTGTTTGGTTCACTAGGTAGACTCTGGTTTATACTGAACAGAATGATGGTATGGTAGCAGAATAATAGAATTGGAAGGGACCTTGATGTTTTTCTAGTCCAAATCCATGCTCAAGTAGGAACCCCTATACCAGTGATGGCTAACCTTTTGCAGACCGAGTGCCCAAAACACATATGTGCCGCCCATTTGTGCATGCATGCCCCATGCATGCGCTCTGCCCCATGCACATGCGCACATAGGCCCCCACATGCGTCCCACCCCATGCATGCACACGCACCCCCTCACATATGTTCCACCCCTCTCATTTGTGCAGCAGAAATCTGAAGACCAGCTGGCCGGTGGGAGGCAGGCAGAGCTAAACTGGGGGGGACGGCTTGCATGCCCACAGAGAGGGCTCTGTGTGCCACCTCTGGGATGAGTGCCATAGGTTCGCCATCATGGCCCTATACCATTTCAGAGAAATGCTTGTCCAATTTCTTTTTAAAAACCTCCAGTGTTGGAGTACCCACAACTTCTGGGGGCAAATCATTCCACTTATTAATTGTTCTACCTGTCAATAAATTTCTCCTTAGTTCTAGGTTGGTTCTCTCCTTAATGAGTCTCCATACATGGCTTCTGGCCCTGCCTTGAGGCCAGTAGTGAAATCCAGTTTTTTTACTACCGATTCTGTGGGCATGGCTTTGTGGGCATGATTTGGCTTTGTGGGTGTGGCAGGGAAAGGATAAAATCTCCATTCCCACCCCACTCCAGGGGAAGGATACTGCAAAATCCCCATTCCTACCCCATTCTGGGACCAGCCAGAGGTGGTATTTGCTGATTCTCCGAACTACTCAAAATTTCCGCCACTAGTTCTCTAGAACCTGTCAGAACCTGCTGGATTTCACCTCTGCCTCAGGCACTTTGGAGAATAAATTGATCTCCTGTTCTTTATGGGAGCCTCTCAAATATTGGAACACTGATATCATTTCATCCCCATTCCTTCTATATATTAAACTACACATACCCAATTCCTTCAAATGTTCTTCATATTTTTAGCCTCCAGTCCCCTAATCATCTTCATTGTACTCTTATTTTTTTTTTTTAATATTGTGGTATCCTAAACTGGATGCAATATTCTAAGTGAGGTGTCTATAAAGTCATTATAAAAAAGTAAAAGTAATCATTGCTTATGTTTCTCTCATACTGGCCAAAGTGTGACTGTACTTTGTTTATCAATTTTAAACAACGCTGCAAGTGACATAAATATGACCAAGGCTGGTCACCTCATCTATTCTTCCTTTATCTTGCTAAAAATGTCACATGAAAAGCTCAGTTGATCAAAACAATGATGGGCAGTGGAGTTATATACATAGAATAGAATAGAATAGAATAGAATAGAATAGAATTTTTTATTGGCCAAGTGTGATTGGACACACAAGGAATTTGTCTTGGTGCATATGCTCTCAGTGTACTTAAAAGAAAAGATACGTTCATCAAGGTACAACATTTACAACACAATTGATGGTCAATATATCAATATAAATCATAAGGATTGCCAGCAACAAAGTTACAGTCATACAGTCATAAGTGGAAAGAGATTGGTGATGGGAACTATGAGAAGATTAATAGTAGTGCAGATTTAGTGAATAGTTTGACAGTGTTGAGGGAATTGCTTAGCAGAGTGATGGCCTTCAGGAAAAAACTGTTCTTGTGTCTAGTTGTTCTGGTGTGCAGTGCTCTATAGCGTCGTTTTGAGAATAGGAGTTGAAACACTTTATGCCCTGGATGTGAGGGATCTGTAAATATTTTCACGGCCCTCTTCTTGATTCATGCAGTATACAGGTCCCCAATGGAAGGCAGGTTGGTAGCAATTATATATAAAATGAAAAATGAAATTGAGATAAAAACATATGTATATAGCGAAAAGAGATCTGTAAAGAATGTAGGCAAAGAGAATGGAAAAAATAAAAAGAAGCTATTGAGCATGTTAAGAAAAACAAGGCTGAAAGAGTAGATGAACTAATTAGAGTTTATTACATATTTCAGTTTTTTCTTTTTAAGAAATTTACAGACATTTCTAAAAATCTGTTTTTACTTTGTTATTATGGGGTCCTGAGTGTCGATTAATGAGAAAGAAAAAAAGGATTTCAACAACTGTAGAATCAGGTTGCAGCACAACAAAAATTGACAAAAGTGAAGGGGGTCTGAATACTTTCTGAATGCACTGCATATATGCTAGTATCAAGGATGAGTGCAAAATCTAGGAAGGGATTAGTTTTTGAAGGTTGCCGGAGAAAATGCTTGGCAGAATTGTAATGAAAAGGGGTAATGAGCAAAGTTATTGGAACCTCAGTGCAGCTTTAGCCTTGATTTGGGAATGTACATGCCAAAGGTTTGCTCTTCGCCACGTGGCTGAGAAATTTCAAATATGAGAAAGTTCAGCAGTGAGCAGTAAGAAAGACTAGTGTGTTTAATGTCCTCTTGATTGTTTAATTATTTATGAATAAAATATAGAGAATGCTTTGGGGGGGGGATGTTAGAAGTGTGTTGGTCAGGGACATGAATATTTATATATTATTTGCAGCAATGCAGCGTTTTTGGCTAAGAAGCCACATATCTGAATATCCATCCCAAATAACAAGGAAGGTAATTACAACCAAAAGAATCTATGGTTATCAAAAGCAGTAAAAATGAAAATTGTGTATAAGTGTGTACCTCTACAAATTATATTATGGTTATTATTTACTTTCCAATGTTTCTTCAAACCTGTGACTTGTTCCAGGGCTTGGCCACTCGATATATCTAAATTATTCTCCTTTATAACTAATGGTGATTTCTATATACTTGTGGAAGCTGACAATTTTCCTTTCCACAGAGCTTCCAGTTCATATGATTGTTTATCTGAAAAAAGGAAGAAAAAAGATAGAAATCAGGAGAGTTTAACAATGAGAAGAGCTTCATTCTTTCGGTGAACTCTGGGACTAATTTAGTGAACACTCTGGGACTAATGGGATGCGCAACTATATAAATTATTTAAAAGAAATAGACCAAATAAAAGAGGAGGTGGAGTAATAAGAAATAACTACATCTGTACAGAAATAGAGCACAACAATGATAAAAATGATCTTGAATGCATTTGGGTCAATATTAAATGGGGGGTGGGGAAATGATATTGCCATAGGTCTATACTATAGGCCACCCAACCAAACAGAGGAAGTAGATGAACTTTTTGCTAGTCAGCTAACTAAGTATGTAGGAAGCACATCACAGTAGTAATGGGGGATTTTAACTACCTTGACATCAACTGGGAGACAAACTCTGCACCAAGTGGAAGATCCAACAGGTTCCTAAAAAATCTAGCAGACAACTTTGTTTCCCAAAAATAGAGAAGGGAATGAGGGGATCAGCCATATTGGACTTAACTGTTACTAATAGAGATGAAATGATAGAAGGTGTTGAAGCTACAGGAACCTTGGGGGCAAGTGATCATGCAATATTGGAATTCAACATTATGCAAACACAAGTAGTAGAACAAAGTCAGACTAGAGTCTTGGACTTTAAGAGCACTAATTTCAATAAACTTAGAGAGACCTTAAGAAGGATACCATGGATGAGAATCCTCAGGGGAAAAACAACTCAAAAAGCTTGGGATATTTTGGAAAGTGAGATTATAAAAGCGCAGTCTAGCACAATATCAATGAAGAAGAAAAATAATAGATCTCAAAAGAAACCAGCATGGATACATAAAGAACTAGATAAAGTAGAAAAATGTGGGTTAGACAGCAGCACCACCAGATGGATTCGTAACTGGGTGACCAACTGTACTCAATGTGTAGTCCTCAATGAAACTACATCCACATGGAGGGAAATATGCAGCAGAGTATCCCAAGGCTCTGTTTTAGGCCTAGTATTCTTCAACATCTTCATCAATGACTTGGACAAGGGGATAGATGGGGAACTCATCAAATTTGCAGATGACACCAAGCTGGCAGGAATAGCCAACACTCCAGAAAATAGGCTCGAGATACAGAAGGTTCTTGACAGATGTGAACATTGGGTCCTATCTAACAAAATGAAATTCAACAGTGAAAAAAGTAAGGTTCTACATTTAAGCAAAAAACCCAAAATGCACAGGTACCGTATATATGGTACCTTGCTCAATAGTGAGAGAGGGATCTTGGAGTCCTAGTGGACAACCATTTAGATATGAGCCAGCAGTGTGCAGCAGCTGCCAAAAAAAGCAGTTCTGGGCTGCATAAACAGAGGGATAGAATCAAGATCACGTGAAGTGTTAATATCACTTTATAATGCCTTGGTAAGGCCACACTTGCAAAATTGCATTCAGTTTTGATCGCTACAATGTAAAAAGGATGTTGAGACTCTAGAAAGAGTGCAGAGAAGAGCAACAAAGATGATTAGGGGACTGGAGACTAAAATATATGAAGAACGGTTGCAGGAACTGGGTATTCCTAGTTTAATGAAAAGAAGGACTAAGGGAGTCATGATAGCTGTTAAGTTCGGGAAGTAACGAGGCTGGAGACCAGGGTAGTGACAACAGCTCTTTAATATATGGTGAACCCAGCCACAGGCTGGGCGAAAACCCTCTCCTTTATACAGGTCTGTTGAGGTTTTGACCAATCAGCAACGCGTGTGATTTCCGCTCAAATATTTAAAGGTACAACATGAATACATAACACTCCTCCCCTCCCAGAAAACACTTTGCCTCTATTTACATATTTATTTACATGTTATTTTTCGACGAGTCACGCAAAATAACCTGGGCGCCTCCTAGTTCTTTCTGACCTGCGCGGTTCAGTTCTGGTGGTGGAGCTGGTCGGAGGGGCTGTTTTCTCCTCCCAGCGCTTTCTCTGGGCCAACGGCCCGGATTATTGGTCGACTTTTTTCTTGGCCATCCGCCTTGATTAATTTTTGGAATTTTCCTGCTGCTTCCTCGGGAACCTGATGGCGTCGCTGAACTCTGGGACCTCAGCTAAGTCTTGCGCCTCCCGGTCATTGTTGGCTGTGGATTCAAATTGGTATTGGTCATGATACTGTTTCATTTGGTTCTTTGGTCAGTTATTCGTTTCCTTAACTGATCTATGTGGCGCCTCCACACTCTGTTGTCTGGTAGCTCTACCAATTTATGATTTTGGGCCAGTTACTTTAATTATTTGTCCTGTGAGCCAACTAGGGCGTCCCCTAGTTTCGAGCCCACACCGGTCGCTATGCTCATTTCCTTGTCTTTTCTAGTTCTTGTAACCTCTGGTGTGTAATGGGGTTCAAACGTCAAGTGGGCACCGGAGTTTCCGTCCCATTAGCAATTCGGCTGGGCTTTTCCGTGGCGTGCTTGGGGTTCTGTGCTGGATGGCTAGGAAAAAGTCTATTTTGTTTGCCAGTCACCTGGCTTGAGCCTGGACAATGCCTCCTTAGCGCCCGGACGGAACGCCTGCAAGGCCATTCGAGGGGTGAAAAGGCGCAGAGAGGCATGTCGGATGCCTTCTCTGCCAGGTATTCTTCAAACTGGGCTGCGTGAATTGGGGCCCATTGTCGGACACCAGAGTGTCCGCAACCCGTGAGTTGCAATAGGTGGCGAGGGTTGCGATTACTGCTTCGCCGTAGTGGATTTCATGAGTATGACCTCCAACCATTTAGAAAATGCATCCACAACTATTAGGAATGTTTGGCCGTGAAAGGGCCAGCAAAATCAATGTGGATTCTTGACCAGGGCCCTTGGGGCTTTTCCCATTCTCTGACTGGGGCCGTTGGGGGTAGAGGTCTGGACTTGGCAAGCTTGGCATTTCCTACCCTCTCAGCAATCTCTCTGCCCATGAGTGGCCACCATACATAGCTTCTAGCTAACCCTTCATCCTCACGATCCCTGGGTGACCTCGTGGAGGAGGTCCAATACCTTTCCCTTAACTTTTCAGGAATTATTACACATCACCCCATAACAGGCACCCCTTGAGCTGAGAGCTCATCTCGTTTTAACAAATTTTTTGAACCTTTTCGCCCGCGAGCGGGCCACCCTCTCTGTACCCAACCGAGTACAGTCCAACACAATGTCCGTATGATGCCCGAGCCACTTCCTTAGATGTGACTGGGCCAGAGTCCAAAGAGTCAATAAGTAGGATGGGTGTCCCCGGAGTGGGGTCTTCGGTCGCCCAGGTAGTGGGCAGCATCGGCTTAACGCGCCTGCATGCCCCACTTCTTTTCCTGGTCGATGTTGCAGCTTGTACGAATAAGCGGCTAAGAATATAGTCCATCGGGTCAATCGTGGCGAAAAGCCACAGGCGTTAGCATCGCCAGCCAGTATCCTAGTAGCGGTCTGTGGTCAGTCACGATTTCAAAATTCCGCCCAAATACATACTCGTGGAATTTTTGACCCTGACACAATGGCTAATGCTTCTTTGTCTAACTGGCTGTAGTTCCTCTCTGGGAGGACATCGCTAGAGTAGAACGCTATAGGGCTTCTGTGCCGCTTTGGAAGTCTATGGCTGAGTACAGCCCCACCCCATAAGGGGATGCATCGCAAACCAGCACTAGGGGTAGTGAGTCGTGATATTGGATGAGCGG
Source organism: Ahaetulla prasina (assembly GCF_028640845.1). Taxonomy (NCBI): domain Eukaryota; kingdom Metazoa; phylum Chordata; class Lepidosauria; order Squamata; family Colubridae; genus Ahaetulla; species Ahaetulla prasina. The sequence goes on along the minus strand of NC_080542.1, from coordinate 43,489,700 downwards.
GCTATCACTTGAGAGCAGGTTCTTTACTGCTTCAAAAGCCCTATTTTCTGACTTTCCCCAAGACCAAACAGTATTTTTCCTAAGAGCCTATGCAGCGGTTCCAAGAACGGTTGCTTTGTTCTTTAAAAGACCGCTGTAAAATTAACCAATCCAGGAATGCCTGCAGCTCTGCTTTGTTTTTGGGCGCTGGAGCCTTCCTAATTGCCTTAACCTTGCTCTCAGTAGGGTGAATTCTTCTTGTCTATCCGGTAGCCCAAGAAATCGACGATTCGAATTTCTATCTGGCATTTGTTTGTCTTGACTTTTAACCGCTGTCCGGAAAATGCTCAAGACCTTTCTAACCGCCTCCCCAGTTCCTCCATGTTTTCCCTGAAATTAGGACATCATCGAAGTAGGGAACTACCCTGGGAGCCCTGCAGTAGTCGCTCCATCAGGTTTTGAACAGCCCTGGTGCCACTGACCCCAAATTGCAATCGGTGCACTTGAAGGCCCCCTGCGCACAATCGCTTGGGCTTCGGCCAGCGGGCGCTCACTGGCAGTTGTTGGTAGGCTTGGGCCAAGTCTAACTTTGCAAAGACTTGCCTTGCCCCAAAGAGTGCAATATGTGTTGCACTACGGAACCGGGTAAGCGCTTTTCTGTAAGGCTTTGTTAAGCGCCGCTTAGTCAGCACAAATTCTAATTGACCCGTCCGTTTTATGGGGTGACGATTGGCGCCTCCCACTTTGTGATCGACTGGCACCAAGACCCTTGATTAATGAGCTTATCCAGCTCCTTATCAATTTTTGGTTTTAGGGCAAAGGACTCTCCTCGCCTAAGCCTAATGGGGCTACCTGGGGTCTAAGTTGAAGGAAATAGGGGTCCCTTGTACTTGCCCAGGCAGTCCTTGAAGACATCTTCGAACTCGTTAAAGAGAATGTCTTTCAGGTTACAGTCACTTGTAGATGCCAGTCACCCCATGCCCAGGGCACGAAACCAGTCTAGTCCCAACAGACTGGGCAGAGTTCCTTCGACGATCGTGATGGGCAGGGTCTTTTGTATGGGCCATACTCGACTCGGACGGAGGTGGTCCTCGAACAGGGATGCGATTCTGGTAGTCGTGCACTGTAGCCGCTTGTGCTTGCAGGTGGCGCCAGACGGACAGCGACTTCGCCAAAGTGTCCCAGGACATGATGGTGATCGCTGATCCCGTGTCTACTTCAAGCCTGCACCGCTCTCGATCTTGGGCTTGGTGAAGATCTTCTTTCCACTTTGCTGAGGCGCCGCCTATAATGACAGTCGCTTGGTTAGACTGCGCTTTCTTGTTTGAACCAATCGCGGGTCGCCTTCCGTTCCGCTTTGATTGGCCGATTTGAATTTTCGGGAAGGTTGCCCTGCAACCTGAGCTATGCCCTTTCTTCCCACACCGCATGTTGCGTCCTTTAAACCTGCAGCGTTGGCGCTGATGTGCCCTCCGCAGCTTCCGACTCGCCACGGTCCTCAGTGTCGCTCGTCCGGCAGACCCTTCCTCATCCTCACCTCACCTTCGGATTCGGACTGAATCTCCTCCTGGTGTACTGGCGCTGGCTTTGGCGCCGCCTTGGATTGAAGAGGCTTTGCAGAGTCTCTGCTGCTTTAGTAGACATTTCATGTGCTCTGGCTTCGCCCAGAGCGTTAGTGTCAGGTTGCTCTTGCTAGCAGTCGCCGCCGAGCGGATGTCTTGACCCTCGGATGAGTTGCTCGAGTAGCACTCGCCTAAGTCTCGGTATCCGCAGTCCTTGGACGCCTTCAGCGCCATGTAGTCACCGATGACTCGCCTCCATCTGTCTACGCCTCCGAATTCAAACCGCTGCACGATTTGGACGGGCCGGTGCGAAATGGTTCTTCAGCAAAGTCTGCAGAGTCGGCCACGATACCGATTGTATCGGCGTTGGCTCTGCCAGGGCTTCCGCAATCATGACCTCCGCCCACAATGGCTTAGAAGTAAGCCCGCTGCGGTTATCAGGGATCCCCTGTAGTTCGTTGGCTTCTAGAAAGCTTTCAAACGGGTCATATATGTTCCCCATTTCTCCTTGACCGGTTGTACGGTGCGGGTGGCGTGTTTGCCATTTCCGCGCTTCTGCCCTGAGTTTGCTGGGTTCGAACTAGCGTGCTTCAGCTCGGTTCTGGTTCTCCTTAGCCTGTTAAGAAATAAAATGATAGAAGAAGATACAGAGTTAGTAAAAGAAATTTGAGATTTTAAATAGGAATTTTTGAATTTAGTAATAGAAATTCTAAATTATTGGCAAAGATGGCGAAGATAAAAGAGAAAGAGAAATTGGAGTTTTGATAGATGATAGAGGTATAAGATGTTATAAAAATTAGAAATGTGAAGTGGTTAGAAATTTTTTCAGAATCTATATTCAAAGAAACCAATTAATGGAAAATTGCAAAGCTATTTAGAAAAGTATGTGGTGAAAATTGATCAAACATATAAGGAATTGATGGAAGAAGATATAACACAAGATGAGATTAATGGAATAATACAAAAATTAAAATTAGGGAAAGCTCCAGGTGAGGATGGATTACCTGTTGAGTTTATAAAGAATTTAAAGAATTAATAATACCAAGATTGCAAAATTATTCAATGGAATATTACATGGTGGAAGCTTATTCATGGAATAGACGATATCCTAATTCCTAAACCAGATAAAGATTTAGAAAGTTGAGTCCTATTATTTCTTTAATTAATCAGGATGCAAAGATATTTACTGCTATTATAAGTAATAGATTAAATAGATTTATAGATAGATATAAGTTATAATCAAGTAGGTTTGTGAAGGTAGATACATGAGTGATATTGTTAGAAGAGTATTAAATATTATAGATGTAGCTGAATATAATGGTGATAAAATTGGTATAGTATCATTGGATATTTTAAAGCTTTTGATTCTGTACAATGAGGAAACAATTAAAGTCATTATGGTATAAAAGTTTTTCATGTTTTTTGTGCAAAAGATACTGAGTTAAATTTGAAGAATAGAGATAACAGGAAGGCCCTGTCTATTTATTATATTTTCTGATATGGTTAGGGTGTGCATTAATTTATTTTTAAATTATTTGCGCTAGAGAAGAAAGAGATTTTTAAAATAAACTCTGTTATCAAATACATTTTGTTTTCTGTGTCTTTAGAGCTATTTTGATAAGATTTTTTGGTTTTGAACTTATTACAGATTATAAACACTGATTTATAAGATTAAATTTTTTTTCTTTTTTTAAAGACATGGCTTTAGATTGATCAAGATTTTTTAGTGTTTTGTAAAATATTAGCGTGATATTTTTGGCGGATGATAAAGAAATGTTTTGGTATAGAGGTGAAAGGAATGAGTGATTTTGATTATTTAAAAATGGATACAGGGCAGATTTGGGGTTTAATTGATTTAGAGAATGGTAGAAAATTAATAGAATTACTCATTTTTTAGTTGGCTGGATGAATAAAATATTTTCAAGGGTAAGAAATATTAGAATTTAAAAAACTAGGATTTATAGAAAATTAATGATAAATGGTATTTTAATTTAGATTTTTTCTTGAATTATAAATTAATGTAAGATACATAATGGTAAGAGGAAAATTTCTAAGAAAAAAAAAAGTGATTTGCTTGCATGTCAAAAGATTTGCTAAAAAAAAAGGATGGATGGATATGGAATAAGGAAATGGATTGATGGATGAAGCGAATTCTGATAAAATCAATGTTTGAATAGGTGTGAAACAGTCATTCTTTCTTTTGTCTCTGAGATTTTTAAATCATAGAATTGAGCTAAAGATTATTTTGGTAAAAGAAGATTTGCTCTTTTGAGAATATCTTAAATGCCTTAAAAAAGTACAGAGATTTCTCCTCAAGGTTTATGGGTTAAAGTACAGAGATTTCTTTGGTCCTGAGTCCTTGAAATATCATACAAGGTTAATAAATTATATTTTATTGATGAGTTTTCATCCTGAAATTGATTAACATGTACCATCATATGCTGATAGTATAGTGTTAACAACATCTGTAAAAATATATGAGCATGACACTAAGTTTTTCTATATTTTATTGAAAAACTTCCATCATGCTTTCTGAAACAAAATTATTATATTATATGTGATTTGATATTTCAGTTAATAAATACCATTTAATGAGCTTCTTTTCTTTTCAGCAGAAATGAATTACAATTTAAAGAACTTTATTACTTTATATTCATTTTTAAGTATAGATTTTAGATTTTTAAACAAATATAGGAGCTTTTATATCTTTCAAGTTATTCATATTAAAGGATATAATGGTTTCAATATCATTTGCTTGAGCGGGAGTGAATTTTAGATTCAGGCTTTGTTTAGATGGAATCCTTTTTTTGATATTTTTTTTCTAAAAAAAGATTTATTAAATGAAGGAAAGAAAATTGTTTAAGAAAAATTGTTAGATATTTTTAAGTTAAAAGAGATAATGTAGGAAATTTTTAGCTGCTGTCTATGGGTTTAATATAGATGTAAAAAAAAAAAGATGGTTATGAAATTAATTTTGAAAGAGAATTATATTTTCATTGGTGTCATAAAGATTTGTGCTGGGCTTAGTGCTTAAATTTATTAAAATGGTTTAAGTAAAAATTTTCATGCTTGAGAAAATTTAAAAATAGAAATGTTGTTGAAGAATATAATTCATTCATTATTAGAGAATAGAATAAAATTTTATTTTTATTAGATTATTATTCATTTTATTTTACAATGAAATAATTATATAAATATAAAATTGTACATAAAAGAATAAATAAAAGGAAATTAGGAAAATATGGTGCTCTTATAAAATAAATTGGAATTATAATACAGATAGTCTTTGGTTAATTTTTTTAAAGACCAATATGATTAGGATTAAAGTTATAAAGAATTTTAATTAATAATTCAATTGATCTATTGTGTTCTTTATTTTATTGTGGTTATATAATTAAAAGTACATTGTTATAATTTTAGATATATATTAAAAAGTAGATTTAAATCTAAGTAGAATATTTTTTATTTTATTGTTTTGAAATAAATATTATATTATTTTAGTATTTTATAGTGAATAGATATATGAAGATATAATAATAGTTTTAGTTTTGATAAAATTGGTTTAAATTTATTAAAGAATGATTCTGTAATTGTGAGCTTTAGGCTTTGGTAATAAGTTTATACATGTTATTTCAAAATTGAAAGCAGTGCAAGAGTGAAGGTGAATGGAATATTAACTGAAGAGATAAAATTAGAAGCTGTATGGACAAGGATGTCCCTGTCCCCAACATTATTTTTATTGGCTATGGAAATATTGACAAAATGATAGAAAAGATGAAGAATTAGAAGGATATAAGGGTATAAGATAAATTTGTATCAGATGATACTTTAATTATTTTGAAAAATGTAGAAAGATTTGAAAAGATATATAAGCATTTGATAGAATTTGAGGAAATGACAGGATTGAAAGTAAATTGGTCAAAGTCAGAATTATTGATGGATAGTAATGGTAATGAGTCTGAGAATATGCAAAACAATTTGGGATAAGGATTAAAACACATTGAAATATTTGGGTATAGTGCTTTCACTTAAGGTTAAAGAATTGAAAAACTTAATTATGATGTGGTGATTAACGAAATTGAGAAGAAGATAGATAAATATAAAATTTTAAAGTTGTCTTGGTTTGGTAGAATTGCAATGTAAGATGATGTTGCTGCCCAAGTTCAACTTTTTATTAGATGCTACCACTAAATTTGACAGAAAGATATTGAAGGATATCAGAAAAACTGGATAAATTTTGCAATGGTGGCAAAAGACCTAGATTAGTGAAGAAAATGTGGTATCAAAATCAAAAGGAAGGTGGATTAGGAATCCCAAATTATTTAATTATTACTGTCGTATGGTATCCGGATAGTGGTAAAAATACTTAAAGGTGAAGATAACTATTGGAGAGACTTAGAGTTAAGGATATAGAAATTTGGATCAAGGTGGTTTTAGATAAAGCAAATTTAAAATGTGTAAGTAGAAGTTATTGGTTAAAGGGATTAAGTAAAATGTGGAACAAATTTGTTAAAATTTTAATTCGGATATAATCTTTTGGGGAGACAACTGGAATTTGGCGATTAAAAATAATATAAAGCGTAATGAAGTGATTAAAGAGGAAAATATAGAAATTATTAGAGATTGGATAAAGTTATGGAAATGAAAGGAGGAATAAAGAAATTATTGAAAATTAGGGTTAAGTTGGTTTGAAAAATACAGATAGAAAAATGGACAAAAAACTAAGGAAAATTATTCGATAAATAGATGTGAAACTGAATTTGAATATTTAGTATCTCGGATTATGAAAGATGAAATTGGGCTAAAGGGACTCGTTAGTAGGGTTTATAAGATTATAAATTCTGATGAAAATTACAAAAGTGATGAGGACAAATTGGGAAAAAGATCTTAATATTGAAATACCAGAATCAGATTGGAATGTGAATTGGAAGAGTAGAATTATGAGAACTTTATCTATAAGTTAAAGAGCACAATTATAAAGTTGTTTGGAAATGGTATTTGACTCAGTAAGATTGTCACAAATGGATAAAAATTAGTAAAAATGTTGGAGATGTGAGATGGAATTGGGGACTTATGAACATATGTGGTATAATTGTGATAAGGTTAAAAAGTTTTGGCAACAATTGGAAAATGATATTTGAAATGATGGGAAGTAATAACATTGAGAGTGGAAACTATATTATTGTTGGTAATTAAGAAATAGAATTAACAAAATATGAAAAGAATTGATTAGAATTATGATTATAATAGGTAGAATTATAATAGCTAGATATTGGAAACTAGATGTGATTTTTAGAATAGAAGAGTGGAATTCTGAAATGTGGAAATTAGCTTTAAATGATAAAATGACATGTGATATTAAAATTAGAAGTGGTGTATATAAAGAAGATATTTTCTGGAAGACTTGGAAACCATTTGTGGACTTTGCGCTTGGAACATTGGACACTTCAGTACCTGTACCTCGAGAACGTGGATTTTGGCAATCATGAGGATATATCCGAAGACCCAAATCTTCCTTTTATGTATAGCACAAGGGTATAATAATGTATTTTTTTTTGTTTGTTTGTTGTAAAAAAAGTAATAAAAAAAAAACAATGAGAAATTTGGGTTAGAAATGTTAAATTCACGCAGGCACAGAATCTGAGGGAAAATTTTTATAAAATGTTTTATAGATGGCATCTAGATCCCTTATCATGTATGTATCCAGAAACAAGCAAGCAAAATGTGAGATGTAATTGTGATGATCCACATGTTTTCACATTTTGGACTTGAAGGACATAAAGGCTTGGATAAAAATTTGGTGGATTTTACAAAATGTTCTGAAAAGAAGGTTCCTGTATTTTTCTTAGAATTATAGGATTGAGTAATTGAGACTAAATTGATTTTAAATCTAATAACGCAGCAAGATCTAATATGACAATATTGGAAGAAAAATAAAGTACCAACAATAGAAGAATGGATATTGCAAAATTTGCCTTTGGCTGAGATGGTTAACATACCTCTTTTGAAAGATCCAATACTGCAAGAAAGATACTTAAAGGAATGGAAAAAATGGATTGACTATATTCAACGATATAGACAATAACTAAGAGTTATCAGACTGTTTTTGAATGATTATGATGTATTATTTTGATTGCTTTTTGGGGAAGTTAAATTGATGATTGTATACAAATTAAGTAGGATGAAAACTTTTTAGCATATGTTTGTTTTATTTTTAACTATACCTTGTGCCTTTCCGTGTCGGGGGGATTCATAGGAAGGAGGGGGGAAAAAAATTTTGTAAACTTTTGAATAATGAGCCCTTCATTCGTGAACTTTGGGACTAATTTAGTGAACATTACTACTATGCGCAACTATATAAATTATTTGATAGACCAAATAAAAGAGGAGGTGGAATAATCTATTATCTGTACAGAAATAGGACACTAATGATAAAATGATCTTGAATGCATTTCAATATAAACTTGGGGAAATGATATTGCCATTCTATACTATGGCCACCCTAAACAGAGGAGTATCATGAACTTTTCTAGTCAGCTAACTAAGTATGTAGGAAGCACATCACTAGTAATGATTTTAACTACCTTGACATCAACAGGGACAAACTTGCACCAATGGAAGATCCAACAGGTTCCTAAAAATCTAGCAGACATCCTTCCTGCCACAAAGAAGATCAATCACGGTGAATGCCAGTTGGACTGGTTGACTGAAACTCGATGGCGGCTGGTGGTTTAGAACAGATGGCAGTGCAAGGATCTGCCACCCGGGTCATCGTTACTTCCTGGTTTAACTGGGAAGTAACCTGTTTACCCTCTGCCCATGCAGAAGGGTTTGTGCATGCAGAGGGTCAAGTGATGTGATGCGCCTGAGCAGCAGAAGGAGTACATGTGCTGTGTGCCTTTCAAACCGGTTGTGAAAGTAAATATTTCACCCTAGGATCAATCAAAGCACCTGAAGGTAGAACAAGAAGCAATGGATGGAGACTAATCAAAGAGATAACTAACCTATAACTGCGGAGAAATTTCTTGATAATAAGAAACCAGTGGAATGACCTGATTCGAGTAAATGATGGCCCTACACACATGGGGGGAGGCACGCTGGATTTGATTTATATCTCTGGACAGTGGTTAAATGATCTGGAGTTAGGTGATTTAGTAACAGAACCTATGTCATGGTCCGATCATTTTCTCCTTCGCCTAGACTTCCGAACCGCCACTCACCATTGCAGGGAGACGGAACCTATACGTTGGTTCCGTCCCAGGCGCCTGATGGACCCTGAGAGGTTCCTGACGGAGCTTGGGCCATTCCCTGAGGATCTGGCCCACGGCGCGACTGAGGAACTAGTCGCGGCCTGGGAACAGGCCACGGCTGGGGCCCTGGACCGTGTCGCGCCTTTGCGGCCTCTGACCCGGCGCAGATCTCGTCCGGCCCCTTGGTTCTCTGAGGGGCTGAGGGAGATGAAACGCCGGAGAAGACGCCTAGAGAGCACCTGGAGGTCCAGTCGTTCCGAAGCTGATCGGACACTAGTTGGGTCCTATTCTAGGACCTACCTGGTGGCAATGAGGGAGGCGGCGTTCTCGCCTCCACCCTCATTGCGTCGGCAGATAACCGCCCGGCTGCCCTGTTTCGGGTGACCCGCTCCCTCCTTCATCAGGAGGTGCGGGATGACCCTTTGCAGGGACGTGCTGAGGAGTTTAGTGGTTATCTATACGATAAAATCGCTCAGCTCTGGGATGGTCTGGACCGAAATTGGGATGATCCAAGCGAGGGAGAGGATGCACGTCTTGTTGAGCCTGTTTGGGATGAGTTTGACCCTGTGACTCCCGAGGACATGGACAGGTTGTTGGGGAGGCTTCACGCCACTACATGTTTACTGGACCCGTGTCCTTCCTGGCTGGTACTGGCCACTCAGGAGGTGACACGAGGCTGGCTCCAGAGGATTATCAATGCTTCTTTGTTGGATGGGGTTTTTCCTGCCGCCTTGAAAGAGGCGGTGGTGAGACCCCTCCTCAAGAAGCCCTCTTTGGACCCAGCTATTTTGGGTAATTACCGTCCAGTCTCCAACCTTCGCTTTGTTGCGAAGGTTGTAGAGAGTGCTGTGTGACAGCTACCCCAGTACCTGGATGAATCCGTCTATCTAGACCCGTTCAGTCGGCTTCCACCCGGATACAGCACGGAGACAGCTTTGGTCGCATTGGTGGATGATCTCTGGAGGGCCAGGGACAGGGTTATTCCTCTGCCCTGGTCCTATTAGATCTCTCAGCGGCTTTTGATACCATCGACCATGGTATCTTGCTGCAGTTGGGGGATTGGGAGTGGGAGGCACCTGTATCGGTGGTTCTCCTCCTATGTCTCCGACCGGTCGCAGGCGGTGTTGACAGGGGGCAGAGGTGGGCCGGGTGCCTCACTTGTGGGGTGCCGCGGGGTCGATTCTCGCCCTTCTGTTCAACATCTATAACCGTTGGGTGAGATCATCAGTGGCTTGGGGTGAGTTACCAGCTGTATGCTGATGACACTCAGCTGTACTTTCCACCCAGGCCACCCCAATGAAGTTGTTGAAGTGCTGTCCCGGTGTTTGGAAGCCGTCGGGTCTGGATGGGGAGAAACAGGCTCAAGCAATCCTCCAAGGACGGAGTGGCTGTGGATGCCGGCATCCCGAGTTATTGACCTCAAATTGATGACACCAAGCTGGCAGAATAGAACACTCCAGAAAATAGGCTATCAATAGAAGGTTCTTGATAGATGTGAACATTGGGTCCTATCTAACAAAATGAAATTCAACGTGAAAAAGTAAGGTTCTACATTTAAAGCTTGAAATGCACTGGTACCAATATATGGTACCTCTGCTCAATGTGAGAGGATCTTGGAGTCCCAGTGGAGCAACCATTTAGATATGAGCAGTCAGTGCAGCAGCTGCCAAAAAGCAGCATAGTTCTGGGCTGCATAAACAGAGGATAGAATCAAGATCATGTGAAGTGTTAATATCACTTTATAATGCCTTCAGGCCACACTTGCAAAATTGCATTCAGTTTGTCAGCTATTGTAAAAAGGATGTTGAGATTCTAGAAAGAGGCAGAGAGCAACAAAGATGATTAGGACCAAGAATCCAAAATATCATGAAGAATGGCTGCAGGAACTGGGTATGCCTAGTTTAATGAAAAGAAGGACTAAGACAGATGATAGCAGTGTTCCAATATCTCAGGGGTTGCCACAAAGAAGAGGAGTCAAACTATTCGCACCTAGGGTAGAACAAAAAAGCAATGGGTGGAAACCAATCAAGGAGAGAAGCAACTTAGAACTAAGGAGAAATTTCCTGACAGTTAGAACAATTAATCAGTGGAACAACTTGCCTGCAAAAGTTGTGATTGCTCCAACACTGGAAATTTTAAGAAAATGTTGATAAACATTTGTCTGAAGTGGTGTAGTTTCCTGCCTCGGCATAGGACTAGAAGACCTTAAGGTCCCTTAACAAACTCTGTTATTATGTATCCCCAAGTCAAAAAAACATTTGTTCACATCCAATGCGCTATTTAAAGACTTAAGTCATATCACACCTGCATAAAACTGAAAAAGTATTTCAAAAGGAGATTATTGAATTTGATTTCAGCAGGATTATTATTTTCTTCATAATACTTGGCATTCTGATTGTTGCAAGATACCATCTCTGGCTTAGCCTGGCCAAGAAAAGATGGAGAAATTTATAAAATTTGCATAGGGAAAGCCCTAATATGTATTTTATTTTAAGGTGTCTAGTGAACTTTATTTCTTTTCAGTTGCAATTCAACATCTTCACCCAATTCTTCTGCTAACAAACATGCTGGTTTCCCTTTTTGAGATCTATTATTCAGAGAGAAAATTAACACCAAATATATTCTTTTTCCGAAGGATTCTCTATATAATCTTATGAGGTTGAGAATGAGGTTTTCATGTTATGCCAGTTTGTACTGAAACAGCATTTGTGTGTGCATTTAACATAACATAACATCAGAGTTGAAGGCTTGAGGCCTTCTAGTCCAACCTCTGCCCAGGCAGGAAACCCTACACCATCTCAGTCAGATGGTTATCCAACATTTTCTTAAAATTTCAGTGTTGGAGCATTGTACTTCTGAAGGCAAGTCGTTCCACATTAATTGTTCTTGTCAGAAATTTCTCCTTAGTTCTAAGTTGCTTTTCTTGATCAGTTAGCTTCACCCATTGCTTCTTGTTCCTCAGGTGCCTGAACAGTCTGATCTCTTCTTTGTGGCAGCCCCAAGTTTGGACACAGCTACTGCGTCTCCCCTAAGTCCTTCTTTGTTAAACTAGACATACCAGTTCAACCGTTCTTCATGTTATCCTCCAGTCCCTAATCATCTTTGTTGCTCTTTCTCTGCACTCTTCTAGAGTCTCAACATCTTTTCACATCGTAAATTTGTCTCTACCATCCCCTTAGTGCTTGAAGAGTATCAAAAAGTGATAATGTAACAACTTTCAGAGGGTTGTGATATTCCTCAATAGCTTGCAAGGATGAATATCTATCAATGAAAAATCATGTTGCCAGCATTTGAAGTTGACTCTGTGGAGATCACAATAAAAAAGGTGTGATAGCGTAAAGGTTTGATTAGTGATGACTTAATGCAATGGATAAACAGATAAAGATATAAAACAAGGACATGGCAGATAAAATTTCAGATATAAGGCAAAGATTTCTTCAACATTTAGGAAAACAATTATGTTGCATCCTACTTTACTCAAAACTCTAAATTGGTAGGACAGTTGACCTTCTAAATTAAAACAGTACTATAGTGCTGTATGTGGAAAGATATAGTCCTTGGTTCATATGAGATCCAGGGTGAAACTCCATTCTTATGAGTTAATTTGCACAGCTGTCCATTTATCTGAAAGAAGTTTGTCTACTAAAATGTTATTTTACTTAAATCTGGAAATGTAGTTGGAATGCTGTTCTAAAGTGTCAATAATGAGCTGGAAGAAAACAATATAGCTTGCAATTTTTCCCCACTCCTAATCAACTTAATAGCTCAATTGCTTTCCTCATTAATGTCTGTCATTTCATTCATTCATTCATTCATTCAATTCACCTCTCATATTCAAGCATGCAGGCTAGAATATAGTAGCTTTGAACAGCATATCTGTTCAAGATTTGTAAGGTATTTTTTCCATTTCCTTTTTTTCATAGTATGATTTCATGCAGTATTGGAAAGTATGTACTCTTATTTTTCAAGCTTTTCTGTTTGTAATTTGTAAAACATTTGAGATTTCCTTCCCTGAAATATTTTCTAGTATATAATCATGGTGTGAAAATATATATTCTAATTTAGAAGAGCACTGATATTAATATATAAATGCAGTTTTGGCCATTTCTCATCTTCATTTATCCACCTGTTTAATCCCAAGAAATAGAGTTACTGGCTTATCATACTGTCCAAAACAGGCAAACTACATTTTGATCTCTCTTAATCTGGAATAAGGAGAACCTCACTCTGCTAGCCTCTCTGAAACAGGATGAGAACCAGAGACAATTTCTGTGGACAAGTCCATCAAATTCTTTTACAGTGGGTGTCCAGCCCTCTCAGAGGCTGAGTTGAGAAACTGTGGATTTGAGTGGAGACATCCCAAAGATGCTTCAAAATTCTGATCAATGTGAGAGTCATTGAAAAATTCACAAACAACTAAAACTATAGCTGGGTTTTGTCTCGTTCTCCAATTCAAACCGCTGCGCGTATTTGGGCGGGCGTCGGTGCGAAATGGTTCTTCAGCAAAGTCTGCAGAGTCGGCCACGATACCGATTGTATCGGCGTTGGCTCTGCCAGGGCTTCGCAATCTCGACCTCCGGCCACAATGGCTTAAGTAAGCCCGTTTGCGGTTATCGGGATCCTGTAGTTCGTTGGCTTCTAAGCTTTCGAAACGGGTCATATATGTTCCCCATTTCTCCTTGACCGGGTTGTACGGTGCGGGTGGCGTGTTTGCCATTTCCGCGTTTCTGCCCTGCGTTTGCTGGGTTCGGAACTATCGTGCTTCAGCTCGGTTCTGGTTCTCCTTAGCCTCGAGATCCCACCTTCGTCGCCAATGTTAAGTTCGGGAAGTAACGAGGCTGGAGACCAGGGTAGTGACAACAGCTCTTTAATATATGGTGAACCCAGCCACAGGCTGGGCGAAAACCCTCTCCTTTATACAGTTCTGTTGGAGGCTTTGACCAATCAGCAACGTGCTGATTTCCCGCTCAAATATTTAAAGGTACAACATTAATACATAACAATAGCAGTGTTCCGATATCTCAGGGGTTGCCACAAAGAAGAGGGAGTCAGGCTGTTCTCCAAAGCACCTGAGGGTAGAACAAAAAGCAATGGGTGGAAACTAATCAAGGAGAGAAGCAACTTAGAACTAAGGAGAAATTTCCTGACAGTTAGAACAATTAATCAGTGGAACAACTTGCCTGCAAAAGTTGTGATTGCTCCAACACTGGAAATTTTTAAGAAAATGTTGGATAAACATTTGTCTGAAGTGGTTTCCTGCCTCGGCAGAGGGTAGGACTAGAAGACCTCCAAGGTCCCTTCAAACTCTGTTATTATGATATCCCCAAGTCAGGAAATAAAACATTTTGTTCACACGAGGGCGCTATTTCCAAAGACTTAAGTCATATCACACCTGCATAAAACTGGAAAGTATTTGAAAAGGAGATTATTGAATTGATTTCCAGCAGGATTACTTATTTTCTTCATAATACTTGGCATTGGGCACATTGTAGGCAAGATACCATCTCTGGCTTAGCCTGGTCAAGAAAAAGATGGGAGAAATTTATAAAATTTTGCATAAAGGGAAAGCCCTAATATGTATTTTATTTTTAAGGTGTCTAGTGAACTTTTATTTCTTTTCAGTTGCAATTCAACATCTTCACCCAATTCTTCTTGCTAACAAACATGCTGGTTTCCTTTTGTGTGAGATCTATTATTCAGAGAGAAAATTGTGCACCAAATATAGTTCTTTTTTCCGAAGGATTCTCTATATCGTCTTATGAGGTTGAGAATGAGGTTTTCAATGTTGGTGCCAGTTTGTTGCAACTGGAAACACATTTGTGTGTGCATTTAACATAACATAACATCAGAGTTGGAAGGGACCTTGGAGGCCTTCTAGTCCAACCCCCTGCCCAGGCAGGAAACCCTACACCATCTCAGTCAGATGGTTATCCAACATTTTCTTAAAAATTTCCAGTGTTGGAGCATTCACAACTTCTGAAGGCAAGTCGTTCCACTTATTAATTGTTCTAACTGTCAGGAAATTTCTCCTTAGTTCTAAGTTGCTTCTTTCTTTGATCAGTTTCCACCCATTGCTTGTTCTACCCTCAGGTGCTGAACTGTCTGACTCCTCTTCTTGTGGCAGCAAGATACGGGGAACACAGCTATCATCTCCCTAGTCCTTCTTTTTGTTAAACTAGACATACCCAGTTCCTGCAACCGTTCTTCATATGTTTTATCCTCCAGTCCCCTAATCATCTTTGTTGCTCTTCTCTGCACTCTTTCTAGAGTCTCAACATCTTTTTCACATCGTAAATTTGTCTCTACCATCCCCACCTTAGTGCTTGAAGAGAAGAAAAAGGGGGCAGTGATAATGTAACAACTTTCAGAGGGTTGGGGATATTCCTCAATCAACTTGCACGGATGAATATCTATCAATGAAAAATCATGTTGCCAGCATTTGGAAGTTGGACTGCTGTGGAGATCACAATAAAAAAGGTGTGATAGCGTAAGGTTTGATTAGTGATGACTTAATGCAATGGATAAAGCAGATAAAGATATAAACTTAAGGACATGGCAGATAAAATTCTGAGACAAGGCAAAGATTTCTTCAACATTTAGGAAAACAATTATGTTTCATCCTACTTCCTATAAAACTCTAAATTGGTAGGACAGTTGACAGCTTCTGAAATTAAAACAGTAACAATAGTGCTGTATGTGGGAAAGATATAGTGGTATAGTTCATATGAGATCCAGGGTAGAAACTCCATTGGGCTTGGAGTTAACTCTGGTGCACAGCTGTCCATTTATCTGAAAGAAGTTTGTCTGCTTACTAAAAATGTTGGGCATTTTACTTCAGCCTATCTGGAAAATGTAGGTTGGGAATGCTGTTCTAAAGTGTCCAACAATGAGCTGGAAAAGAAAACAATATAGCTTGCAATTTTTCCCCATGTAGCTTAATAACTAATAACTTAATAGCTCAATTGCTTTAATTACATTAATGCTCTGTCATTCATTCATTCATTCATTCATTCATTCAATTCACTCTCATATTCAAGCATGCAGGCTAGAATAGCAGTAGCTTTGAACAGCATATCTGTTCAAGATTTGTAAGGTATTTTTTTCCCATTTCCCTTTTTTCATAGTATGATTTCATGCATGTTATTGGAAAGAGGTACTCTCTTATGTTTTTCAAGCTTTTTTCTGTTTGTAATTTGTAAAACATTTGAGATTTCCTTTTTCCCCTGAAATATTTTCAGTATATGGAGATCATGGTACTGTGAAAAATACATATTCTAATTTAGAAGATCTGCACTGATAAATATATAAATGCACTGTTTTTGGCCATTTTCATCTTCATTTATCCACTCTGTTTAATCCCAAGAAATAGAGTTACACAATGGCTTATCATACCATGTCCAAAACAGGCAAACTACATTTTGATCTCTCTTAATCTGGAATAAGGAGAACCTCACTCTGCTAGCCTCTCTGAAACAGGATGAGAACCAGAGACAATCCTCTTCTGTGGACAAGTCCATCAAATTCTTTTACAGTGGGTGTCCAGCCCTCTCAGAGGCTGAGTTTGAGAAATTTGTGGATTTGAGTGTTTCAGAGACATCCCAAAGATGCTCTTGGGTTGCCTTTAGGAAGACTCTGGGCTATGCTCACAAACTCGTATTTGATGGGCTTCTGTAACATAATAGACTTGGGTAATACCTATTTTAGTTGTGGGGGACTTAGCTATTCTGTACCATTGGTGCATTTTGCACCAATCTTTGAGAACAAACATAAGCAAAGATCATCTCCTCAACTCCATTTATGCTCTATATTCCATTCCATTCACTTGGGAATCATTCTATATGCTCAGCTCATATGTGCAATTGCACTATGTTAACAGAGTGGTCATTTAGCGCAGAATTACTAAACTGATTTTGGTGAAGTAGTTCTCCCAGCAAAAGCTGGCTGTGATTATCCGGTAATCTTATGTCTCTTCCATACCCCATGTCCCAGGTCTGAAGCAACAGCAAAGCAATCCAAGATCTGGCCAAGTGTGAGAACTGGCTTTAAACTTTATGGATCATAAATAAGTTTGAAGTAAATGAGAAATAGTTATGGAGCAAATAAAATTCTGATCAATGTGAGAGTCATTGAAAAATTCACAAACAACTAAAACTATAGCTGGGTTTTTGGGTCAGCTTGGCTAGGTTCACCCAAAATAAGCCGTAAAGAAAGAAATGGCATAGAAACCATGTGGACCAACTTTAATCCTCCTACATTGCTATTATTGATTGTCCCTCCAGTTCTGAAGTATTTAAAATCCAGATTACCATTACTCATGTGACCATAAGTGGGGTTTCTTATATTTGGGTTTAGAATAGTTTTCATCTATGGATGGAAGCATAGATATTTGGTAGGATCCAATCCCTTTTGAATGATAATCATTGATTGATTGATTGATTAAATTTATATAGCCACCGGTCTCACTGAAGGTGACTCTGAGTGGTACACCACAGTTCATTTCGAATAAACATGTATTTTTATTTGAAGATTTGACAATAATCTTATTGCATATCTTTGACAAACTGACAAAATTAGTGGAGCAGCAAAATGCTGTGGTATAATTCACTTGGACTACAGTAATGCATTTGATAAAGTAACCACAACCTATTACTTGACAAGATAGAAAAATGTGAGTTAGACAGCATCATTATCAGATGGACTCATAGCTTATCAACCACACTCAACATATAGTCCTTAATGGAACTGCACCTACATGGAGGGAAGTATGCAGTGGGGTACTCAAAGGTCTGTATTAGGCCCAGTATTCTTCAATATATTCATGATATAGATGAGGCGATAGAAGGGGAACTCATCAAATTTGCAGATGACACCCATCTAATGGGAATGGTCAATACTCCAGAATATGTGCTTGACAAAATAAATAAATAAATAAAAATAGGGTCAAGATACAGAAAGATCTTGACAGACTTGAACCGCAGGACCTATCTAACAAAATGAAATTCAATGGTGAGAAAAGTAAAGTTCTACATTTAGGCAAGAAAACACAAGTGCACAGATATAGAATAGATGGTATAGCAGTAATAGTAGTACCTGCAAGAGGGATCTTGGAGTCCTAGTGGACAATCACTTAAATGAGCCAGCAGTGTGCTGCAGCTGCCAAAAAACCCAACACATTCCTAGGCTACATTAACCGAGGGATAGAATCAAGATCACATGAACCGTTAATACCACTTTATAATGCCTTGATAAGACCACACTTGAAATATTGTATCCAGTTTTGATTGCCACAATATAAAAAAGATGTTGAGTTTCTAGAAAGAGTGTAGAGAAGAACAACAAAGATGATTAGGGGACTAGAGGCAAAATCATGCAAAGACTGGTTGCAGGAATAGGATATGTCTAGTTTAATGAATAGAAGGACTAGGGGTGACATGATAGCAGAGTTACAATATCTAAGGGGCTGCCACAAAGAAGAGGGGATCAATCACGGATGAATGCTCCTGGTTCGGACTGGTTCGACTGAAACAGTAGCGATGGCGGCTGGTGGTTTGGAGAACCGGTAGCGATGGCAGTGCAAGGATCTGCCCACCCACCCGGTCATCGTTACTTCCTGGTTTTAACTGGGAAGTAACCTGTTTTTTACCCTCTGCCCATGCACAGAAGGGTTTGTGCATGCACAGAGGGTCCAAGTGCACATGTGATGCGCACGCACGAGCAAGCAGAAGGAGTACAGTGTGCGCACAGTGTGTGCCTTTCCAAACCGGTTGTGAAAGTAAATAGATTTCACCCCTAGGATCAATCAAAGCACCTGAAGGTAGAACAAGAAGCAATGGATGGAGACTAATCAAAGAGATAACTAACCTATAACTGCGGAGAAATTTCTTGATAATAAGAAACCAGTGGAATGACCTGATTCGAGTAAATGATGGCCCTACACACATGGGGGGAGGCACGCTGGATTTGATTTATATCTCTGGACAGTGGTTAAATGATCTGGAGTTAGGTGATTTAGTAACAGAACCTATGTCATGGTCCGATCATTTTCTCCTTCGCCTAGACTTCCGAACCGCCACTCACCATTGCAGGGAGACGGAACCTATACGTTGGTTCCGTCCCAGGCGCCTGATGGACCCTGAGAGGTTCCTGACGGAGCTTGGGCCATTCCCTGAGGATCTGGCCTGGCGCGACTGAGGAACTAGTCGCGGCCTGGGAACAGGCCACGGCTGGGGCCCTGGACCGTGTCGCGCCTGCGGCCTCTGACCCGCGCAGATCTCGTCCGGCCTTGGTTCTCTGAGGGGCTGAGGAGATGAAACGCCGGAGAAGGCGCCTAGAGAGCACCTGGAGGTCCAGTCGTTCCAGCTGATCGGACACTAGTTAGGTCCTATTCTAGGACCTACCTGGTGGCAATGAGGAGGCGGCGTTCCTCGCCTCCACCCTCATTGCGTCGGCAGATAACCGCCCGGCTGCCCTGTTTGGGTGACCGCTCCCTCCTTCATCAGGAGGTGCGGGATGACCCTTGCAGGACGTGCTGAGGAGTTTAGTGGTTATCTATACGATAAAATCGCTCAGCTCTGGGATGGTCTGGACCGAAATTGGGATGATCCAAGCGAGGGAGAGGATGCACGTCTTGTTGAGCCTGTTTGGGATGAGTTTGACCCTGTGACTCCCGAGGACATGGACAGGTTGTTGGGGAGGCTTCACGCCACTACATGTTTACTGGACCCGTGTCCTTCCTGGCTGGTACTGGCCACTCAGGAGGTGACACGAGGCTGGCTCCAGAGGATTATCAATGCTTCTTTGTTGGATGGGGTTTTCCCTGCCGCCTTGAAAGAGGCGGTGGTGAGACCCCTCCTCAAGAAGCCCTCTTTGGACCCAGCTATTTTGGGTAATTACCGTCCAGTCTCCAACCTTCGCTTTGTTGCGAAGGTTGTAGAGAGTGCTGTGGCGCGACAGCTACCCCAGTACCTGGATGAATCCGTCTATCTAGACCCGTTCCAGTCCGGCTTCCGACCCGGATACAGCACGGAGACAGCTTTGGTCGCATTGGTGGATGATCTCTGGAGGGCCAGGGACAGGGGTTATTCCTCTGCCCTGGTCCTATTAGATCTCTCAGCGGCTTTTGATACCATCGACCATGGTATCTTGCTGCGCCAGTTGGGGGGATTGGGAGTGGGAGGCACCCTGTATCGGTGGTTCTCCTCCTATGTCTCCGACCGGTCGCAGACGGTGTTGACAGGGGGGCAGAGGTCGACCGCGAGGTGCCTCACTTGTGGGGTGCCGCAGGGGTCGATTCTCTCGCCCCTTCTGTTCAACATCTATATGAAGCCGTTGGGTGAGATCATCAGTGGCTTCGGGGTGAGTTACCAGCTGTATGCTGACGACACTCAGCTGTACTTTCCACCCCGGGCCACCCCAATGAAGTTGTTGAAGTGCTGTCCCGGTGTTTGGAAGCCGTACGGGTCTGGATGGGGAGAAACAGGCTCAAGCTTAATCCCTCCAAGACGGAGTGGCTGTGGATGCCGGCATCCCGAGTTATTGACCCCAAAGGATAGGGTGCGCAACTTAGGTGTCCTCCTGGATGAACGGCTGTCGTTTGAAGATCATTTGATGGCCGTCGCCAGGAGGGCCTTCCACCAGGTTCGCCTTGTTCGGCAGTTGCGCCCCTTCCTTGATCGGGATGCCTTGTGCACAGTCACTCACGCGCTCGTTACCTCTCGCTTGGATTATTGTAATGCTCTCTATATGGGGCTCCCCTTGAAGTGCACTCGGAGGCTTCAGTTAGTCCAGAATGCAGTTGTGTGGGTGATAGAGGGAGCTTCGCGTAGCTCCCATGTAACACCGCTCCTGCGCAGACTGCACTGGCTACCTGTGGCCTTTCGAGTGCACTTTAAGGTGTTGGTTACGACCTTTAAAACGCTCCATGGCTTAGGGCCTGGGTACTTACGGGACCGCCTGCTGTTACCGTATGCCTCCCACCGACCCGTACGCTCTCACAGAGAGGGACTTCTCAGGGTGCCGTCCGCCAAGCAATGTCGGCTGGCGGCCCCCAGGGGAAGGTCCTTCTCTGTGGGGGCTCCCACACTTTGGAACGAACTTCCCCCGGGCTTACGCCAAATACCTGACCTTCGGACCTTCCGCCGCGAACTGAGGACACATCTTTTCATTCGCGCGGGGCTGGCTTAAATTTTAAATTTTAAATTACATAAATTTTATCGATTTTAAATTTTTTACTAATTTTAAATGGGGTTTTGGTTTTTATAAATTTTTAAAGTTCTAGGCTAATTATAATAAGTTTTTTAACTTGCATTTTAAATAGTATACTGTAGTGTCTGTATTTTATTGTTGCCTGTACACCGCCCTGAGTCCTTCGGGAGAAGGGCGGTATAAAAATCAAATAAATAATAATAATAATAATAACTTGCCTCTAGAAATTGTGGGTGCTCCAACATTGGAGGTTTTAAAGAAGAAATTGGACAAATACTGGTCTGAAATGGTATAGGGCAGGGGTGTCCAAACTTTTTTTGGTGAGGGCCAAATACAGAAAAATAAGCAAAGGCCCGGGCCACACCATTGAACGGGGGGGGGGTCTAAATTTTTTTCGTACCAGTTCTGTGGGCGTGGCTTATTTTGGGGTGTGGCTTGGTGGTCATGTGACTGGTGGGCGTGGCTAACTGCTCATGTGACTGGGTGGGCATGGCTAACTGCTCATGTGACTGGGTGGGCATGGCTAACTGCTCATGTGACTGAGTGGATGTGGCTATGGGCATAGAACAGGGGTGTCCAACTTGGTCTCTTTAAGACTTGTGGACTTCAAAGCTGGCTGAGGAACTCTGGGAATTGAAGTCCACAAGTCTTAAAGAGACCAATTGACACCCAATCTTAACTTTGTTTTGTATTTGGTATGAACTTGAAACTCCCTTCGTTATTCCCTGCCCAAGGGGTGGAGGCGTGAGGAGCCTCGCCAGGCGGCCCGAGGAAGGCGAGGGTAGAACTGCTGGGGTCGGGCACGGCCAGCAGCTTCTTTCCCGCTCGCCGCCGCCTCCTCTGCCCCCTCCCTTTGTTATTCCCTGCCCAAGGGGTGGAGGCGCGAGGAGCCTCGCCAGGCGGCCCGAGGAAGGCGAGGGTAGAACTGCTGGGGTCGGGCATGGCCAGCAGCCTCTCCCGCTCGCCGCCGCCTCCTCCGCCCCCTCCCTTCGATAAAAACTGACCCGCGGGGCACAGTTGGCCCAGCAGGCTGGTATAGGGTTTCCTAATTCCTAATTTCCTAAGGGCCTCTGGTGGCTCAGCAGACTAAGTCTGTCTGTTATTAACACAGCTGCTTGAAATTACTGCAAGTTCAAGTCCCACCAGGCCCAAGGTTGACTCAGCCTTCCATCCTTTATAAGGTAGGTAAAATGAGGACCCAGATTGTTGGGGGCAATAAAAGTTGACTTTGTATATAATATACAAATGGATGAAGACTATTGCTTAACACAATGTAAGCCGCCCTGGGTCCTTCGGGAGAAGGCGGGATATAAATTTAAAAAAAAAAAAAATTGAGCAGAGGATAGGATTAGATTATCATGTTTAAATGTATCTTGGTAGAACTAGGCTAGGGCTAACACATGCAGGCTGCAAAAAACCAGAAAACATTAGATGGTGGCAAAGAATAAAAATATTTGTATTTCACACTGACTTTTAGTGGCAATCTGGATTTTTGTCTCCAAAATTTAATAGGTGTACACTAGGAAGATGCCAGTTAAGATGAAATGTAAAGGTGCAAACTTCTGAATGTCAAATATATCTATATTATTCTGGAGACTCTGGCAAAGTCTCCTCAGGTGCCGTCCGCCAAACAGTGTTGGCTGGCGGCCCCAGAGTAGAGCCTTCTCTGTGGGGGCAGTGACACTCTGGAACGAACTTCCCCTGGCCTCGTCAAGTGCCTGATCTTGGACCTTCTGTCGTGAGCTCAAAACATATTTATTCATTAAAGCGGGACTGGCATAATTATTGATGAATTTTAATTGGGTATTCTTAATATTTTTAAAATTTTAAATCTAAATTTTAATAATCAGCCTTTAAAACTTGCTCTTTTTAAATGTTGTTTTAAATTGTATATATTTTGTTTTATTCTGGCTGTACACCGCCCTGAGTCCTTCGGGAGAAGGGCGGTATAAATCAAATAAATAATAATAATAATAATAACTTGCCTCTAGAAATTGTGGGTGCTCCAACATTGGAGGTTTTAAAGAAGAAATTGGACAAATACTGGTCTGAAATGGTATAGGGCAGGGGTGTCCAAACTTTTTTTGGTGAGGGCCAAATACAGAAAAATAAGCAAAGGCCCGGGCCACACCATTGAACGGGGGGGGGGGGTCTAAATTCTTTTCGTACCAGTTCTGTGGGCGTGGCTTATTTTGGGGTGTGGCTTGGTGGTCATGTGACTGGTGGGCGTGGCTAACTGCTCATGTGACTGGGTGGGCATGGCTAACTGCTCATGTGACTGGGTGGGCATGGCTAACTGCTCATGTGACTGAGTGGATGTGGCTATGGGCATAGAACAGGGGTGTCCAACTTGGTCTCTTTAAGACTTGTGGACTTCAAAGCTGGCTGAGGAACTCTGGGAATTGAAGTCCACAAGTCTTAAAGAGACCAATTGACACCTGATCTTAACTTTGTTTTGTATTTGGTATGAACTTGAAACTCCCTTCGTTATTCCCTGCCCAAGGGGTGGAGGCGTGAGGAGCCTCGCCAGGCGGCCCGAGGAAGGCGAGGGTAGAACTGCTGGGGTCGGGCACGGCCAGCAGCTTCTTTCCCGCTCGCCGCCGCCTCCTCTGCCCCCTCCCTTTGTTATTCCCTGCCCAAGGGGTGGAGGCGCGAGGAGCCTCGCCAGGCGGCCCGAGGAAGGCGAGGGTAGAACTGCTGGGGTCGGGCATGGCCAGCAGCCTCTCCCGCTCGCCGCCGCCTCCTCCGCCCCCTCCCTTCGATAAAAACTGACCCGCGGGCCACAGTTGGCCCGCGGGCCGTAGTTTGGACACCCCTGGTATAGGGTTTCCTAATTCCTAATTTCCTAAGGGCCTCTGGTGGCTCAGCAGACTAAGTCTGTCTGTTATTAACACAGCTGCTTGAAATTACTGCAAGTTCAAGTCCCACCAGGCCCAAGGTTGACTCAGCCTTCCATCCTTTATAAGGTAGGTAAAATGAGGACCCAGATTGTTGGGGGCAATAAAAGTTGACTTTGTATATAATATACAAATGGATGAAGACTATTGCTTAACACAATGTAAGCCGCCCTGAGTCTTCGGAGAAGGGCGGGATATAAATTTAAAAAAAAAAAAAATTGAGCAGAGGATAGGATTAGATTATCATGTTTAAATGTATCTTGGTAGAACTAGGCTAGGGCTAACACATGCAGGCTGCAAAAAACCAGAAAACATTAGATGGTGGCAAAGAATAAAAATATTTGTATTTCTCACTGACTTTTAGTGGCAATCTGGATTTTTGTCTCCAAAATTTAATAGGTGTACACTAGGAAAGATGCCAGTTAAGATGAAATGTAAAGGTGCAAACTTCTGAATGTCAAATATATCTATATTATTCTGGAGACTCTGGCAAAAGTCTCCTCAGGGTGCCGTCCGCCAAACAGTGTTGGCTGGCGGCCCCCAGGAGTAGGGCCTTCTCTGTGGGGGCAGTGACACTCTGGAACGAACTTCCCCCTGGCCTGCGTCAAGTGCCTGATCTTCGGACCTTCTGTCGTGAGCTCAAAACATATTTATTCATTAAAGCGGGACTGGCATAATTATTGATGAATTTTAATTGGGTATTCTTAATATTTTTTTAAATTTTAAATCTAAATTTTAATAATCAGCCTTTAAAATTTGCTCTTTTTAAATGTTGTTTTAAATTGTATATATTTTGTTTTTATTCTGGCTGTACACCGCCCTGAGTCCTTCGGGAGAAGGGCGGTATAAAAATCTAATAAATAAATAAATAAATAAATAAATAAATAAATAAATAAATAAATAAATAAATAAAAGGAAAAAACACTAATGCTGAAAAAGAAAAGAAAAGAGGAAGAGTGAAAGGATAGGGCTTAGTCCTGCCCGTTTAGCACAGGCAGGAAAGGAAATTTCAAAGCTATGTAATTAATGACATTCCTTCTCCCCCTCTTTACACAATATTTTATAGTGAAGAATGAAGTTGTGTCTTCCTTTTCATCTTGATGTCCTGAACAAAAATATTATGAAGTTTCACAGAGCTTTATTCTGGAATTTATTTTGAGTGCCAAAACCAACTCCTGGAGCTGGCCAAGAAATAATTATAAGGATGCTCTTGAAGATATTCAGGGTGGCTTTATGTTACCAGGTAACCAAAATCAACCCTGAAGGATCTAAAATTAATACTCAGCACACAGAGAATGTTCAGGTATGTATTTTATTAATAGGAATTTTTTTTTTCTATTCTCTAAAACCCAATCAGTGGGTTTCAAAATATTTTACTACCAGTTGTGTGGGTCTGGCTTGGTGGGCGTGGCAGGGGAAGGTTACTGCAAAATCACCATTTTATTTATTTTTAAGTTTGTTTGTTTTTTTGTTTATTTATTTATTATTGTCACAACAGTATATATAAGCATGAAAATAACTATATAATATATAAGCATATATATGAGTATAAGTATGTAATAACTATTTTAATTGGATATAATGAAAGGAAACAATAAGACAGGAACGGTAGGCACATTTGTGCTCTTATGCATGCCCCTTATAGACCGCTTAGGAATGGGGTGAGGTCAATTGTAGACAGTTCTTGGTTAAAGCTTTGGGGATTTTGAGAAGAGACCACAGAATCAGGTACTGTGTTCCAAGCATTAACAACTCTGTTACAGAAGTCATATTTTCTGCAATCAAGATTGAAGCGGTTAACATTGAGTTTAAATCTATTGTTTGCTCTTGTATTGTTGTGATTGAAGCTGAAGTAGTCTTCAACAGGAAGGACATTGCAATAGAGGATTCTATGAGTTAAACACAGGTCCTGTCGAAGGTGGCGGAGTTCTAAGTTTTCTAAATCCAAGATTTCAAGTCTGTTGAGCATAAGGTATTTTGTTGTATTCGGAGGAGTGGAGAAGTCTTCTTGTAAAATATTTCTGGACACGTTCAATTCTGTCCTAATCTATTCAGAGAATAGATGAGGGCGGGGCCAGTCAGAATTTTTATTACCGGTTCTCCAAACTATTCAAAATTTCCACTACCAGTTCTCTAGAACTGGTCAGAACCTGCTGAACCCACCTCTGAGCCTAATTATACCTTTAAAACTTCGCAGGATAACAATAGTCCTGAAAGGTGTTCCCAGATTTCAAGCTTCTCGTCCCACAATTTCATGCAGAAAAGGACTGGGGTGGGAGTCTCATACTAAGTCACAATATGATTGCTTGTTTGTGACTTAACATGGTGTATGAATCTGCTTTTATGGGTTGTAAGTGTGATTAATAGCTTAATGCAAAGATATCCAACTTTGTGGGCTGATGAACACATCTGAAATTTTAAGAGCATGCTGCAGGCAATCTTTTAAGCAAGCTACTCTGGTGGGAGGGGGAGAGATGGGATTCAGCCAGTTTGCACCTATTCGGGAGAACCGGTTGTTAACTTTCTAACCAGTTGTTGGAAGAAGTCTCCTTTTATTTTTTTCAACCTTACAGGGCTAATCCTGTAAGGAAGGCAGGAAGGAAACATTCTGGTGTTCTTTCTAGCCTAATCTTTATTGTCCTGCTTACAGAAATTGCCTCTCTGGTTAACCCTTATTACATTGTTAACAGTCAGTGACGTTGAGTTGGCCACGCCAACACGGTCACATGACCACCAAGCCACACTACCCAGCTGGTCATTAGGGCAGAGAATCAGTTGTTAAATTATTTGAATCCCACCACTGGGGGAGTTTTGAACGGTCTCTATGAGGAGTTTTAATCTGCTACAAAACAAGCCAGATCAACACACAGTTGTGCTACAGTGGGACACATGAAGAAAATGCTGCCTTTCCTATCCCCAGTTGCAGGATGTTCTAGTTTTCATCAGGAAGTTGGCTTACCTTCTAATGAAAAACTGATTTGAAACCACCTCTAAGATAAATTATGGGGACTATTTAGAACCAGAGACATTCATGGAAATAAACGATACTGGTATCTAGCATTTGCAGCACCCCAGTGTCCCATTAAAAAAGAAGAAGCAAGAATTGAGGTGGGGCAAGTCACTAGGCAGGATGAAGTAGATGTCTGCAGGCAAGAGCCTAGGTGGCACAGTGGTTAGAGTTCGGTACTGCAGGCTACTTCAGTTGACTGCTAGCTGTAGTTCAGCAGTTCAAATCCCATCGGCTCAAAGTTGATTCAGCCTGCCATCCTCCCGAGGTGGGTAAAATGAGGACCCAGATTGTTGGGAGCAATATGCTGACTCTGTAAAACCGCTTAGAGAAGGCTCTAAAAAAGAACTATGAGGCGGTATATAAGTCTACGTGCTATTGCTAATTGGTATTGCTAAATGAGTTGTATAAATGTGATTTAATTACTAAACACTAGTTAAACAGACATCACATTGCTTAACATGATAGCTGAACTCAGCCCAAAAATGATCAGGTGATAATCCAACATTCCCTAATTTGATGCCCTTTAGAGATGATGCAGTAACTTATATTTTCAAAATTTGCAGCCAATACAGTCAATGGAAGGGACATACTTGATAAAGATTGACTACAATTGTAGGCAATGATGTTCTTGGGCTCACCAAAAAGAAAAGAAAAAGAAAGCACTACTGAGAGAGCTATTTATCTAATCTATTTTCTCCGCTAGTTCTCAACCTATGAGATGAGAGACAAACCAGAGTAAATATTTCTTTAGCGTCCATCCTAGGTATCTTTAGATATTGTGGCAATGTGGCATACACATGCTAGAGCTGTCTATCCCCCCCTCCCTCTCTTGGAATGCCTATACAGTAGAGGGAACCTGTGCATCTTTCTCCAAGGAATGTGGAGAAGTTCCAGACACATTTTTGAGCATATTCCAAAACCTCACATTTTGGGGTGTGACTTTCTGCTTAAGCAACGAAATGCAAAAGGGTGAGAGAAATGTGTATTTACTTTCCCTTGTTTCTAGAGAGCCATGAAAGAAATGCATTTGCTATAAAAGCAGGTAATGGACGTCCTCCTAAATTTGCGAAAAGGAACTTTATGTAGTTCATGAAATATGCAGCGCATTCATTAAGCTGGAACTTCCAAAATCAAAGGCAGTGTATCTCAGCTTTCTATTGCTGAAGGGAACAGAGGATGACCTCACCTTGGCAGGTTGGCCGAGAAGCAGGGCACTGGATGAGTTTCGCTTTTTACACTGCATGCTGCCCTGTAACGAAAGAGTTTGTGAGAAACCTATTGGGGAAGTGCCCCACTCATAACTCACTAAAACAACAGGGGAAGCATGGTGGGAGGGCTGCTGCTCCTGTTGCTGTTTTCCATTCCTAGCACAGGTTTCAGTCTTTGCAGCTGCGGCAGGCTCTTTGTGCTTCCTTCCTCAGGGCAAATAAGGTCTTTTCTCGGCTCTGGGGCAAGCTGCCTCAGTTATGTGGCTGCTGTGCTGTTCCTTCTCTGCTTCTCCCTAGAGCAAGGAGGTGTGGCCAGAGAGTGGTATAAAGTCCAAAGAATGAGCTTCTCCCCCCTTCAGTACAGAGTCCCCCTCGCTGGAGATCAGGCAGTCTGCTCTGGCAGCAAGACTATTCTTTGCAGCCTTTGATTCTTGGCCCTTCACTTTCCAGGACCGTAGCCTGCCTACCATGCCCTCCCATGGGGTGCCTGTTGCCCTGCTGCTTCTAGCCCAGGTGGGCTTCTCTGTGAGCCTTGAAGCTATCCAGTGCCCTCCATGCTCTGAGGAGAAGCTGGCACGCTGCAGGACACCCTCTGGGTGTGAGGAGCTGGTGCAGGAACCAGGCTGTGGATGTTGTGCCACGTGTGCCTTAACGAAAGGGATGCTCTGTGGGGTATACACATCTCGCTGCGGTTCAGGGCTGCGGTGTTACCCACCACAGGGAATGGAGAAGCCCTTGCACACACTCATGCATGGCCAAGGCGTTTGCATGGACCTGTCTGAAGTCGAGGTGATCCAAGAGAGCATGCAGTCAACAGGTAAGGTGCCGTCAGGTTATTGGACCCTTAAGGCCAGAAGACATCATCATCTGTGGCATGCATTGTTTGTTGGGAACGGTTACAGAGCTATTCCATGGGAGGGTGAGGGTGGAGGAAAGATTGATTTGGAGTACTTTAGATGAGGGGGCAATGATTTGAGCACACAGGATTTTAAGTTGCTGGTGCTGCCCACATCTACATCTCCTGACCAATGCCTGGAAGGAAATTGGCATCAAATTTGCATTCAGTATGTTTGGTTTAGACAGGATTAAATGCCCTGTAATCTCTTTGGGAAATCCAATAGGACTGTGTGTCGTATTTATGGCTAGCTGTATGTTAATTTGGCTGATAGTACAATGGCATGTTCTTAGTGGAGATCCTAAAATGACTTCAAAGAGCGAAGAACATCACTGGAGGGAATGAGGATTTTGGTGTAATTATTTACTGATAGTATGAAGGCAATGCTGTTAGCAAGGCAGTTATTACCGTTAATGATGTGGCATACAGCAGGTTGTAACAAGAAGGAAATCTGCAGAGAAATGACCCTGCGTGAATACGGTCTCACCTTGCCCAATTCCTGGTCAGGAAGGAAGCCAAACACTTGAGAAATTACCTCCCTACCTGGTTGCTCCAGCTTCTATTGCTGAATAGGATTAAAAGGTGACACATTTTTAAATAATTACTTCAAGCTAAAAACAGCAACATCGCTCTCTCCTCATATTCCCACCCCCCACATTTTACTCATATCACCAGAAGGTTGAGAATTGGAAACTGAGGGAGAATAGGGTTCATACGCTGAATTAAAAAAAAAAAGGCTGCAAAGAGTTCCTCTTGGATAATATTTCCACATTGTGATTTCAGGTTTTTGTATTATCTGTCTTGAAGTGGGAACTGATACACGCAGCAGAAAGAGAGAGAGAGAGAGAGAGAGAGAGAGAGAGAGAGAGTGGGAGAGAAATTTGTCCCCTGCTTGGTTGCACTGAAGAAATTTTTGAAACCCACATGTATCTATTTCTCTCTCTCTCTCTCTCTCTCTCTCACACACACACACACACACACACACACACACACACACACAGAGAGAGAGAGAGAGAGAGAGAGAGAGAGAGAGAGAGAGAGATCTCAGGCTGTCTAATAACAGTGTTTTTCACATGTACAAATATTCAGAGACATAGTATGAAGATTTTTAAAAAATTATCTTCAAACCTTTCTTGGTAGAATTTGACCCTTAGGAGAAAAATATTGTTAACAGAAGGAGCATGGCTGATTGAACTATCTCTCCTCTTTGTAAAAGTTATAAAGATGTTTCACTATGGAGCTAAAAATGGTTTCTTCTTTTTATGAATCTGATACTTTTGTATCAATGATAAGAAAGTGTACCATAATACAATCCTAATGGTCAACTCACTAATCAATAAATTATCTGTATGATGATTCATACCACTATCCGGGAAATAAATTCAAATAAATTGAATGAACTTAATCTTAAAATAGAGGGAGTAAGATTCTATCCTGAATGATATATTGAAAGACTGGTTGGGTTTCTTTTCTTCTATATGCATTCTCAGGTGTGGAAATATGTATGAAATAGTATATTTATCTTACACACAATGTGCGCACACACACAATCAGTACTGTGATTTTGTATTCCATAGTAATGTGCAGTAATTATTGCTCGTTAGGTCTTCTTGCCCTAGAGGAAATTCATATCCTCAGATCACTTAAAAAGCATATAATGGATGGCTAAGTGTTATTTCCAGTTTGAAGTTCTTAATGGCAAAAAGCAGCAGAGGTTTTCAAGCTTACAAAGTCATAATTAATACCCATTAAATGATAATATGTATACATTAGATTGATAGTCATACTTCCCTTTGAATTAAATAAATCCGTAATAATAACTATTTCTTCTCTAGACTTGTCCTAAACTACTAAACCATATCATTGGTTCTGCTGTAGCTACAAACATGCATTAAAAAGAGCAAGGCACATATATTTTAATTCTTTGTTAATGGTTTGTTAAGGATTTCCTCTTCTTTTTGTATCTATCAGCCGCGTGGAATAGGTGAACATCAACTCCTGTGATGATATTTCACCCATCATTACATTTCCTGGATAGTAGAGGTTTGATATCTGCTGGAATTGCTCCATGTAGTTCTACAATGGAAGACATTGAAATGGTGTCTGAAAGAATAAATTGTATTTTTTTCATTGACCTTCACGTTAAGGATGAAGCTTTTTTTCACATTAATTATAGGCTTGTACCACAGCCACTTTTTATGGACAAGGACAATGAAGAATCCATAATCACAAAGAGCCGGTAAAGTGTGTAGGTTTCCCTCATGCATTTGTTAATCTGATCAGCTCAGATTTAACAATCCCTTATTTAATCATTGTTACTTAGTTATAAGAGTGCCTCTAAAAAACAGAATTAACCTATGTAGAAGTGCCTCCATGCAGCTGTAATGGCATGCAAAGAGTTACAAGAGACTTATTTCATGTCCATTTATTTTATGACTTTTGAAAGCATGTCATTTGTTACTATGAGGGTACGCACTATGGAACCCATGGGATGTTGTTCCAATTGAATTACTGTGGAATAAGGAAGGGTTAATTGTGCATATGCAATAGATCTATGAAAGCAAAGACAGAACGAACATTAATCAGTACCAAAATGATTTATTCAGTGTACTGTTATGAACAACGAAGAAGATAAAGTAAAAGATATGTATATGATCTGAAAAAAAAATAGCCTTCAGTTGACAATCTTGTCAATTGACAAACAACAAACACACGGTGAAAAAGCAATAAAAACTGGTGTTGCTATAATAGATAGCAGTATTTACTAAGTTAATCAGAAAAAGTCATGGCTATTGTGTTTTTGTAATCAAGGGGTTTAGAAGATGCAAATTGCTTACATGGCTTGGAAAACCTTCCCTTTTTAAATAATTATCAAATGTACAGGTAGCCATAATGTTACAAAAAATAAGAAAGTCTGGGAATTCTACAATCTGCATCAATGGCTCCTTAATGTAAAGTTTGTAGGAGAGCGTAATAATTCAGATTAAACTCTCGATTTCTTTGATGGTCTAAGATTGCATTCTGTACTGCCCTAAGATTGCTGGGCCACAGAAACTTGCAAGCAATGGTGGGACTTTCATTTTTGAAAATATAGAAACCAAGTATTTTCAACCCCATCTTCGTCCTTGGAAAAACACATGGATTTTTTTGAAGCAGAAAATAGATCTAGGACCAAATTCCTTGTAAACTAAAAATTAAACATAACATTGGCAACACACTTTAAAAAAAATGTCTACAGCAAAATTAATAGAGCATAAAAAAGACAGTTTTGTAACATACCAAATGTAATCACCAGTTGTGATTCTAGATGATGATAGCTAAATTATGTATTTAAATTATGTATGTTCAGGCCCTAAATTAAGATTAAAAACAATCCAGTTTTCTGAAATATGGGCAAAAGTAGTTGCCATTAATATAGGTTTTGTGGCAATTGTCCCAGTTTATGATCTTCTAGATAGAGTGTATCCGGAATGAAGTCCTCAAAATTTCTCATCAGCAAAATGGCAGAAAATATGAGGTGAGGGCAGGGGTGAAATCCAGCAGGTTCTGACAGGTTCCGGAGAACCGGTAGTGGAAATTTTGAATAGTTCAGAGAACTGGCAGATACCACCTCTGACTGGCCCCAGAGTGGGGTGGGAATGGAAATTTGCAGTATCTTTCCCCTGCCATGCCCACCAAGCCATGCCCACAAAACCGGTAGTAAAAAAATTTGGATTTTACCACTGGGTGAGGGGTTTGCTGACTCAGGACATCCAGGAATCACTAAGCTAGAGAAGACTTTTTGACACTCAGAGAATGCACACAACTATGATAAACAAGTCCACCAATACAATATCTGAAGCCAATCATTGCATGGAGATCTGCTGGTGTTTTGAGATTTTTGAAAAAAACAGACCTACGGCAAGATAAACTTAATACACAATGTCCATGTAAATGTCCCATCCATGAGGAAAATGGGCAGTTTTAAAATATGATACATTAAACAAACAAAGAAATAAAATAAAACAAACAAATAAGTAAATGTCACAGGCTTCGTATAGTTCATTCGAACAGTTATTCAACTGTTCAAAGCACCCTGAGCTATAGTGGTACTTAGTTTTTAAAATTAAGTACGTTCATGGATCTTTCTGTTCATCCTTCTAATAGAGTTCTTTTAGATTCTCCTCTTTTCACTCCTGGTGAATGGCGTACAACTCTTTAGCTATTTGTTTTAAAGAGAGCAGAATCTCCTTTTTGGAATTTTTGTTTTCAATCATGACATCCTAAAACATTCTATCCTGGAAGTTGCTACAGGAACTGCTGACTTTCCTGCTCAAATAGGTTGGGGAGATTAGACATCTGGGAAACAGCTGGATCATCAGAGGAATATCCTTTTTGAAAAAGAAACCTGAGCAAAAGCTTCCTTCGTAACTTGATAGAAACAGCTTTCCGAACATTAGGTATGACTAAGATATTTATATTGTATTGCACTTGTAATAGCAATATGCAGACACTTCGTTGTTGTTGCTATGATCATTTGGAAAGTCCATGAATACTCTGTTGTTTAAGGAACAAACATAACGGTATCTATTCCGTTTCACTAAGGTAAGGTTAAATTTACAATTCGGGCTACTAGAATTAATATATGTCATAAAAATAAGCTGTCTATAAAAGGCAAGACCTGGAATTGTGATTGTAAATTCTGAAAAATGCAGTACAGGACCTGGCAAATGGTTGGTATGCGGATGTCCTACATATCAGATATTAGAAGACTATAATGGAAATTTGGTATTACAAATTAGAATGCATATACAGCATGTAATATACGTCGGCTGGTCTAGAAGAGCAGTTTCTTCCAGCTTTCTGAATATAGTTGAAGTTTATTTTGCTTTTAAAAACAGTGCTAAGTCTATTTGGCTAAGATTACCAGATATCCAGCAAAAGGAGGACATGTCCTCCGTTTTAACCTGATGCCCTTTATCCAGAAGGCATAGCCTTAAAATCAAATATTGTCTATTCTTTGGAGTATCTGCAAGTATTTATTTTCCCTGAGCAGCTTTTGCTGTGCTAGTAAGTGCTAATTACAAGCTGATAAGCTCTAGTTGGTTAGTACTTCCCACTTATCCGCTGATCAGTATTACAGTGAATATTTTTTCTTTTTCTGTAGGCTCTAGTACTCTAGTACTCCACTAAAAAAATCCCAGTGTTTCTGATGCTGGAAAAAGAATTTTTGTATACACATAGGTATATACTTATATATATATGTATATGTTTGTTTGTGTGTGTATGTGTGTGTGTGTGTGTGTGTGTGTATACATATACATAACTTTTTCACTGTCATTTTTATTGTAGATGTCAAGAAAATTAAACTGTATGTCTTCCTCCTTTCCCCCTCAAAAATACTTGTTCTTGTTGTTTGTGTCCTCCTTCATGGCTTCAGATATGTAATACCATATAGTGGGGACATTGTTTAAATTCATAAAAAAATTGGGATGCACCAGTTGCTGACCTTAGTATGCTCAATAGAAAGAGTAATGATTCAGGTGGGTGGAGACAAGATGTAGAATGCAATGAGGCAGGGAAATATTAAGAGAAGGGCAGCGGAGAAACAAAAATGTACATGGGGAAAGCATTTGTCCTACAAAAATCAAGATCTTAACAAAATTGACACTGGCCTTTAAAAGGGTTAGTACAACATGAAATTAAGTATTTCGCCTCTGATCTAGTAATCCTAAGAGATTAGTAATCCTAAAAGATCTAGTAATCCTAAGAGATTAATGAATGTTAATAGGAGGAAGATTTAAGATATAGATGTAATCTTAGTTTAAACATTTCTTAGTGGCTGTTTGCAGTTATGACACTGATGAAAATGTAAGTTTGGAACTAACCCTTGTATTTATAATTATAAAGCAAAGGAAATCTGAAGTAAAATCATAAGTATAACTACAGTTTCACTTAGCAACAACTTTGTTTAATGACTCAGTGTTGGTCAAAATTGTGGTCTATAGGCTTATGCTTCTATTTATTTGGGTTATCCATTGTTTATACCTATTTAACAGGCAAGGAGTATATTAAAAAGGGTATTGTTTTAGACCTCCTAGAAGAGAAATATCCTAGAATGCAAATGACCAATTATCTAACCAAACCCTCTCTTCTATTAATAGTCTCTTTAGTTTGAAATTATACCATTCTTGAAAAAAGGTTTCTATTTATTTGTCCTGAAGCAGCATCAGTTGCAATGGAGTGGCATTGAATATGACGATCTGAAGACTATTCCATCATCTATGGACTTGTCATTAAGGATTATAATTAAGTATTCGGGAACATTTTTACATGATTCTTATAACCATCATTTGATGATTCACACAGTAGATTATGCTGTTCCAATACTTACAATATAATTTGTTGTTCCACTACAAAAAGATACTGCCTTGTTTTATTTATTTATGTATTTATTTATTTCCAATTTCAGATAAAGTTTTCAGCACTAGAAAACAATGTTTTCTGTTTTTCTACCTTTACATCTATTCCTAGATGCTCAGAATAGTAACATGAAAATCTGTTCTTATTCTAAACAATCCTAAGAAGTAGGAAGATTTGGGAAATAATGACTGGATTCACACATTATACTAACCCATAATTTTGTAAAGATGGTTTCTTGAAGCCATAGTTTAATGGGTTTGATTGTTAGGCTAAATTACATTGCATGATTTATAAAGGATGTGGCTGGGATCCTATGTTATAATAAAGTATGAAAAACCAATCATTTGGTTTAATATGTTATATGAAATTAGTTGCCTATTGTCCCATAGTCCTCAGTAATCTCTGGGGTTGAATAATGGTTACCAGTTCCAGTCTAGCATTAAATCACCAGCCTTATCTACACAGATTCTAACAGATGTAATACAAAATATATTTCAAAAATTATTTTCTCAATAGTTTCATAATTATGGATATCAGCTATAGCAGGGGTCTCCAACCTTGGTCTCTTTAAGACTTGTGGACTTCAACTCCCAGAGTCCCTCAGCCAGCAAAGAAGTTGAAGTCCACAAGTCTTAAAGGGACCAAGGTTGGAGACCCCTGAGCTATAGAGTCTGAGTGTCTGATTTTGCCATTTCTGCAAGGGTTAGGGGAGGTAAGATAAAGAATTATCTCACTGTGTAAATATTTATTTCTATGCGCATAAAAGGAATGCCCCTAATACATTGCTCTTTGGCCAACTATTCTATTTTAAAGTACCCAAGTAGATTTTTTTCCATGGCTTACACTTATATAAACTCAAACAATACACAATATACAAGATGCTGGGTATTCTTTGCAATAAAATGGGACTTACAGTCTAATGTCAAACTATTTTTAAGTAGAATCATGGGGGATGACTAACATATTCATAATATGTTACACAATATCGCACATTTGCAGGTTAGCTTTCAGTGTTCATTAGCTAGGGAAGTGTGGTGGGGTATTGAAACAAAGTAGGCTGAGTATGAACACAAGAAAGAAAAATCACAGAATACTTACTATTCTGTGTGCATTTTGTTAGTTACTAATTCGTTGGACTGGAGAAGGAATGGTCTGTATGCTGAAATCCCAACTGCTCATCTTACAAAATAGTTTGCAAAAAAAACCCAAACCCTATATTTTGCTATCTTTTTTAAAAGTTAAATTGAATTAAAATAAGGTTAAATTTTTTGAAATGTGAAAAATTGAACATGCAATATATTTTATATAAGAAAACCAATTCAAACAACAGATGACAATATCAGAACCATTACTTTAGCCACTGTTATTAACATGACAGGCAGACCATTTTACTGGACTGTTCTATAAAGTTGGGAAAACTTGTGAACTGCTTGGAGACTTCTGGTGGTGACGTCATGCTGTAGCGGGGCGAATGAGCGGGGCTCTGCTTGTTTGTACCTATTTTATGTGTCTTTGAGACTTTTTAGGCAGGTTGGATCTTGGAGAGATTGGCGAGGTGGAGGAGTTTCTTTGGAGTTCGGGCAGGGAGCAGTGCGAGCTCCCGTTTGGCGAGAGGAGCTCTCTGGATATACAGGGAAGAAATCTGCTTGAAAATGGCAGATCCAGAGGCATGACAGCCCAATGATTTGTACAGTGGAAAGCAACTTGAAGAACTGGAGAGAGGAGAATAAAAGTGACAGAAAGGAAAAACTCTCAGGGATTATAAAACAACTCAAGACAGAACGGCAAAGTGAGACTCCAAGAGGCAATGTGAGTGGCAAGGTGGGGGTGGGAACAGAGATCAAGAGCTGTCAAAAAGGAAAAGAAGTTAGCATGTGAGCAGAGCAAATGAATGGATTTAGGGCTTGATCACTATATTGCTGATATAAGGAAGGAAGGAAGGAAGGAAGGAAGGAAGGAAGGAAGGAAGGAAGGAAGGAAGGAAGGAAGGAACTATTTAACTTTTGAGACTGTTTCCTCGGGAAAAAAAGAGAGAGAAAGTGTTGGTTATGTTGGATGTGTTGGAGGTGACAGAATTTGCATCACAGACAATGGAGGTGACTGCAGTTTTGAATAGAGAAGACATCTTGGAGGAAGAGGTGGAAAAAAAAAACCCTGACGCAGGACTTGGACATAAAATACTTGTTTACAAGAAACTTCTAAGAAACCTATATATCAATGCATTTATAACTATATCCACTGAAGTATTTATAACTAGATATTTATACATATTTACTGAAATATCTATAACTTATAGTAACCTGTATTAACTGTTGTTTATTTTATACATATATATACATACATACATACATATATATATATATATATATATTTTCTGAGGTTTTCGCGGGTGTTTATATGTAGGTCTTTGGTTATTTGGGTTTTCTTCCACGTAAAATTGGAAGTGTCTTGGCGATGTTTCGACGAAGTCTCATTCGTCATCTTCAGGCTTCAGGTTCGTGCTGAAGCACGAAGTTGAAGCCTGAAGATGACGAATGAGACTTCGTCGAAACGTCGCCAAGACACTTCCAATTTTACGCGGGAAAAAACCCGAATAACCAAAGACCTACATATATATATATATATATATATATATATATATATATATATATATATTCTTGCATACTAACATACTTTTATTTAATTGTAAGACAGATAATTTTGGAGAGTATTGAACACAAACATAAGTTTCCTTTTCATAATATTTATACACAGACAGAAATATACTTAAGGTTGATAAGAAAAAAAAATTAGACATAGAAACAAATAAGATGGTGGTAGAACATAGAGAACTAGAATAAGCTATAATAAATCTGGAAATAGAAAAAATCATTGTTTTACCCCCGCTTTCAAAACATCTTGGAAAGTAAAAATGAAGATCTCCCTAAACTAATGGCTGAACTGCTAGCGGACTCACTGCAAACAAGCAAGAATTGGAAAACAAAATTGATAAAGCATACAGGATTTACACGAATTATGCACGGAAGAATAAACTTCCAAGAGAAGTCCATGTTAAATTTGTGAGGACAAAAACAAGAGGCGAAGTATACAGTAAAACAAGAGAAGATCCCCTGACGTATAATGGAAAAGCGATCATAGTGCTGAAACAGAATAAGTGAGCAAAGATGAAGCTATCACTTCCTCTCCACACAGCTGTTAAAGTATAGAGTGATGTTCCAATGGCTCATCCCGGAAGGGATGTTAATAACATGGCAGGAGAAGAAATTTCGGACTGATACCTTGGAAAAGGCCCAGGAATTTTACGATCACTACATAAGTGGCAAAGATGAACAGGATAGTAGGGAGGAAGGAGAAAGTAAAAGCCAGGAAGACCAGAGTTTGGAGGAAAAAAATCACAGAACAAGAAACAAGAGATCAGAAGGAAGCAGAGCATCAGGTGAGCGAAGGAGTCAGAACTAGAGCACAGACCGAGAGTAAAGGAAGGAGAGGACCAAGATCAATAGACAAATAAATGGAGAGTGAAATAAAGATGCTATCAGTAAACATAAATGGCATCAACTCATCGATTAAATGTAAACAGATATTATCAAGATTACAAAAAGAAAAGATGGATATAGCTTCACGTAGCTCCCACGTAACACCACTCCTGCGCAGACTGCACTGGCTACCTGTGGTCTTTCGGGTGCACTTTAAGGTTTTGGTTACTACCTTTAAAGCACTCCATGGCTTAGGGCCTGGGTACTTATGGGACCGCCTGCTGTTACCTCATGCCTCCCACCGACCCGTACGCTCACACAGAGAGGGACTTCTCAGGGTGCCGTCCGCCAAGCAATGTTGGCTGGTGGCCCCCAGGGGAAGATCCTTCTCTGTGGGGGCTCCTACCCTCTGGAACAAACTTCCCCCGGGCTTACGCCAAATACCTGACCTTCGGACCTTCCGCCGCGAATTGAAAACACATTTATTTATTCGCACGGGGCTGGCTTAAATTTTAAATTTTATTGGTTTTAAATTTTTATTATTAATTTTTAATGGGTTTTAGTTTTATATGTTCCAAAGTTTTAGGCCAATTATGTAATAAGTTTTTTAATTCGTATTTTAAATTGTATATTGCACTCTTTGTTTTACCTTGGCTGTACACCGCCCTGAGTCCTTCGGGAGAAGGGCGGTATAAAAATTGAATAAATAAATAAATAAATAAATAAATAAAATAAAATCATTTGCCTCCAGGAGATACATATTAGAGAAAAGTACAGTGATCTCATAAAATGTCCTAAACTAGGGGAACTACATTCGGCACTGGCACAAAATAAAAAAAGATGGATCACTAGATTGGCTAAACTCTAGGAAAATATTTAGTGATAAAGATGGAAGAATCTTAATAACGGAAATAAACACAAATTACAAAAAAATTCTGTTAGTAATAACTTATGCACCAAACACAAAACAAGAAAAAAATTATAACACATAGGAAAATAATGGAATTAAAGGGTAAAAATATCTGCATAATAGGGGACTTTAATGGAGTAATAGACAATAAATTGGATTATAGGGCTACAAAGAAAAATAAACACATAAGACGGAAATTACCAAGTACGTTTTTCAAGATGGTAAAAGATAAGAAAACTAATTCAAACAACAGATGACAATATCAGAACCATTACTTTCGCCACTGTTATTAACATGACAGGCAGACTATTACAGTGGACTGTTCTATAAAGTTGGGGAAACTTGTGAGCTGCTTGGAGTTGCAGTTCTAAAATGGTTGGCATACAAGTCTTTTATATAAATAAAAAGACCTATAAAAAATTCATTGTCCACGTTGATGA
This sequence comes from Ahaetulla prasina, assembly GCF_028640845.1. Classification (NCBI taxonomy): domain Eukaryota; kingdom Metazoa; phylum Chordata; class Lepidosauria; order Squamata; family Colubridae; genus Ahaetulla; species Ahaetulla prasina. The sequence continues at coordinate 43,449,467 of NC_080542.1, read as the reverse complement.
TTTCGGTAATTGTGATTAACTATACTGCCCTTGGCAAATTTGTTCCAGTGGTACTGGCAACTAATATCACTTTATTTTCTTTTTTTGAGATTGACTCAACCTTCCCCAACCGGGTAATTTCCACATGTGTTTGGACTGAAACTCCCAAAATAACAGCCAGCTTGGCCAAAAGTTGTAGAAACATATGGAGGGGCAAGTTTACTACTAGGTCCTATGAGAGTCTTGTAACCATTCAGAGATTACCCAATATTAGAGTTCAGTGACCATAGAGGGAATAAATTTTCCCCTTGTAAAACCACCTGAACTATCTGACTGCCATGTGATCTTTATGTGAGGTGTCCATAAAGAGAGGGTCAACAATGCTAAGAGATGCCACAACCATTTGTCCTTTTTCTACAATTGCATGATTGTGGCCATCAGTCCTGGCAGGCTGCCCTGCACAAAATTTAAATTTAATGCCAAGTTTCAGACTTTCTAACCTAAAAGTTCAATATGGTTGGGGAGAAGACACTCATATCACTTTCTTCTCTACGGCAGGTTCCCTCAGCAGGCAGGTTAATGTGTAGTTGAGAGTAAACATTTTTGCTTAGTGTCACCCTCAATACCAGGAACAGGTTTTCTGAAATTGTTATTTTTGGTGATGTCACTTACTGAGTGAGAAGGACAAGTCAGTGCCCTTGGCAGAGAGGGAAAATATCATAACAGCAAAGAGGAGCAGGTGGGGTGAGCAGAGTTGTGATTTAAATCAACAATTGCGACTTTTTTTTCCTCCCCTCCAGGAGCCCAAATAGAAATCTAATAGAGAGTAATAGGGACAGCAGAGATCCAAGATGAGATAGGCAAAAACTTTCTGAATAATAATTGACAAGTAACAGAAACACTATGGCCATTCTTTCCCCATACTGTGTGTGGCCAGCAAATAACATAGAGACCATGTGCTTCCTTCATCTCACCTGATGGTTGCTAGGTAACAAAAGGCAGAATGGCAGCATAACCTTTACAAAACTCTAATACGGTATAATTTTAACTGAAGGCAATCCCTTTGTTTGTTTATTTATTTTACTACCTCTCTCCATGCACAACCCCCACCCCGCAAATTAGATTCCTCCCCCACTGCCAACTTAGTTTTGTGGTTTTTAACCAAAGCTTTCTCTCCTTCCCCTCCCTATTTTAAATCTGTTTCTCATTTAGTGTGGCCCTTTCCCTCTCAGCCAGACAGTGCCCCCCCTCTCACTTTGGCTCTGGTGAAAAAACTGTTGACTTGCCCTGGATTGATTTCCCCTCTACTTTGTCTCTATTTCAATAATGCAAGTCTGAGAGTTTTCTCTTATTTCCAAGGGACGGTTAGTCAATTTGCCCAAACCACAATGTGATTTTTCAAAAATTGCAATAAAATAATAGCAACTGACTAAAGGAAAGTGGCTGGTAAACCTGGACATGCAGAGCGTAATCTCCCTTGGTTCTCATCCCAAACTTTCCCACTTCAAATATAGCACATTCTATCTTTAAAAAAATTAATGTTTAGCAATGTCAACTTGCACATCAGTACAATAATATCAGCAATATTTGTCCAGATACAAAGAATAATTTCTTAATTGGCTGCACATACACAATTATAGTATATCATTTGTTTCTAAATTTGAGAGCTCAGAATAAGAACAAATATAGTATACATTCCCTTCCCTGCCTACCTGCACAGCATTTTCCACCTTAGGAATGAAGTCAGGGAGCTGTGCTTACTTTGACAGGTTTAACGCAAAACAAAGAAAAGGAATTGATGGATTCATTTGACTTTCTCACCTCTCCCAACAAGCATCATATGCTGGAGAGGAAAACATGCAAACACTAAATACAGGTAGTCTTTGACTTATGACCACAATTGGGATCAGAATTTCTGTTGTTAAGCAAGATGGTTGTTGAATTGTGCCTGCTTTTATGACCTTTTTTGCCTCTTAGTTGTTAAATGAATTACCCTGGATATTGAGTGAATTCTGCTTCCCACATAGATTTCACATCTTGGAAGGTAGCTGGGAAGTTGCAAAGAGAGATCACGTGATCCTGGGATGCTGCATCTGTCATAAATACATACAGGTTGCCAAGCATCCAAATTTTCATTATGTCACTGTGGGAATGCTGTGACAATTATGTGAGTCACTTTTTTCAGTGCTGTTGTAAGTTCGAATAATTGCTAGATGAATGGTTGTAGGTTGAGGACTATCTATACTCTGTTTAACATATGTGAGTTTCTAAGAAAGTGTAGATTGGTGCTTTAAGCAACATGTATAGCTAATTGGCAAGATGCCCAATTATCAGACATGGAGGTTTTTTCCACCTGCAGTCTCTCAGACTATTCTAAACCAGTCTCAACCCAGCTGACAGGCCAAGATGGGGAATGAAGTTTAGGAAGAGAACTCAGACCCTTCTTCAGCTTTGTCCTTTGCCCCATTCCCATACCTGTCTCCCTCAGGTGTGGAAGAAAGTGCACAAAACAAATGAGAGGGGATGATCATTAAATTAAAGATCAAGATCAAAATGCAAGAGAATGTGAGCAAGTGGCTGTGGCAGTCAGGAAGTGGAAGTAGCTGGTGGAGTAGGAAAAATGGTGCTTCCTCAAAATAAAAACAAGAAAAAAGTAGTCACATGAAATCTCTTGTTGGTGGAAAAACCTATCACGGGGTCATTGGGAACAGAATCAGCAGCACATAGCTGACAGAATTTGTCTAACAAGTCCACATTTGAATCAATTTTCTGTGCAGGACTGTTGTTTTTTCAGCACAGGAAAGCACAGCACCCTCTTTCAAAAGAGCACCAGATTCATGCATGTAAGGAGCCTGTGTAAGACCTGACAAATACCCAAGTCAGGCATTATGTGAGTAGGTGATTCTGCAGAAGCCTGATGGCCAGAATCTCCTGGTTATAAAGAGATGCGAAACTGGTCCATGATGTTAGATTCTAGCCTAGATGTTGTGGGACTCTACCCGCCCCCCCTTTTTTTTTTTTGCAAAACAAAGGGACAGAGAAAAAAGAAGTTGCTGAAAATTTTGCTCAGCATTTTCAGGACAGTGATGACAACTGAAGTGAAGACTTCCTGATAAAGACAAATAAAAGGAAGTACATTGTCCACAGGATGCAAAACCGAGAAGAAATCTATGGAAAGCTGGTGCAGGTGCTACTCTAAAATGTTTGTTTGAAAGTAGTAAATGACACCCCTGGAAGCAGTTCTTCGCACAACTGAATCCTTGCTGTATTAATATGCAGGACAATACTGCCCATCTTTGCAGTTTTGAAACATATAACAACACAGAGTGACAGAAGTCCAATGAAGTTTATCTCTTGCTTTTATTGGACAAACAAATGCCGCCTTCTTCCAGAATTTAATTTTGGAAGATCAGACCACTGTTTCAAATGGGTTTTAAACAAGAAATTTAACTATGGAAGAATTGCAGACTTGCTAACTCCCATTATTAAATCTCTAGCAAAGTCCAGATAGTGAAGTCCAATGACTTCATGCTGTCTTCTCCATTAATGTTGCTAGGCAAGATTTCTTCCATCCTTCCTCCCTTTTGCTGTGCAGTTACACAGAATTTAAAATAAATTCTAGATAAACCTATGATTGCTCACAGCTGTTCAATTGTGTGATCATAAAAAGTAGTGGTAGGAAGAGAAATGGATATCCATTTTGAATACTTTTTCTGATGTTTAAACAGTTTTAAACCTGCCCTCCCCCCTCACCAAGGAGTAATAATGTATATAGATTATACAGCAGGAATAGTGGCAGAAAATTGAAATCATTTAGAAATGCTGGTTAAATGTAATTCCTCCTGGGCAGAGGGAGGACATGGGGAGATAAATAACATTAGGAGAAGGAATACATGGTATGCACTGTTCAAGTTAGCAGACAGTATAATATAATGAGAAAATGGTTATGATAGAATTGCGTACCTTTTATTCATTATGTTATGTATAAATAGATAAAATGTCCATGATAAATCTAAATAAAATTAAAAATAATCAGTTACAGATGAAAATAGAAAAGTAATTACAAGTCATTTTAATAATTATGATAGGAATGATAAAAAGCAAATAAAAATAACAAAATCAGATATAATCATGAAATAATCTAATCTTAAATTAATTTAAAGAAAAACAAAGTCGGTGACCGCAACTATGCCCCAAATATTCTTCAGAAGATTTCATATTAAATAACTTTGGGAATGTTACAAAACAAGCTTTGTTAGAAAACAGGCTTCATTCTAGGGTGATTTTACTGCACCAAAGCCGGAGCAAGGAATGAAAAATAGCCTCTTCTATTCTATTTCCCTTCTTTCATCAAAACGCATCTCCAGTTGGCTGGTTCTGCCCAAACCACTGAAGCAACAGTATCTCAATGGGGAGCATATAAACAGAGAAGGTCCTTGGGATTCTTTCAGTATTGCGTGAACAAGATTTTCAAATTTTCTGAAGGACTTTCAGTGAACCATTTAGAACATTCAGGCAGCAATTTAATGAAACCAAACATCTGGATCAAATGAACTTGCTATACATTGTAGATGGGAATGGCCGATCTTTCCTTATTGGGGACAATAATTAGATAGAAAAATAAATTCTAAGAAATACATATTTGTTGCATCTCTATAAAATAAAATGATATATACTTGGAAGACCCAGTGTGCTTTATGAATAGGGCCAAACACGCCCATTTATACTAAGACAATATATTCAAATGTGACGTCTCGCCTGGATTACTGCAACGCTCTCTACATGGGGCTTCCCTTGAAGGGCATCCGGAGGCTACAGTTAGTCCAGAATGCGGCTGCGCGGGTGATAGATGGAGCCCCTCGTGGCTCCCGCATAACACCCATCCTGCGCAGGCTGCACTGGCTACCTGTGGCCTTCCGGGTGCGCTTCAAGGTTTTGGTAACCACCTTTAAAGCGCTCCATGGCATAGGGCCGGGTTATCTACGGGACCGCCTACTGCGACCAGATACCTCTCACCGACCCGTGCGCTCTCACAGAGAGGGACTCCTCAGGGTGCCGTCAGCTAGGCAGTGTCGTCTGGCGGCGCCCAGGGGAAGGGCCTTCTCTGTGGGGGCTCCCGCCCTCTGGAACGAACTCCCCCCAGGACTCCGTCAACTTCCGGATCTTCGAACCTTCCGTCGCGAGCTCAAGACACATTTATTCATCTGTGCAGGACTGGCTTAGATTTTAAATTGAGAGGGGTTTTAAATTGATTTTAATATTTATATTTCTGTTTTTTAATAATTGGGCATTATAATAAGTTTTTTAATGATTATTTTAATTTGTATATTGATGTTTTTATATGCCTGTAAACCGCCCTGAGTCCTTTGGGAGATAGGGCGGTATATAAGTTTGAATAATAAATAAATAAATAAATAAAATAGGCCTTTCTCTGTTGGTAAATAAATGTGCGACTGTATGAATAATACACTTTTATTATATAGTACGTGACCAACGTTTTGCTTGTACCTGAATGCAGAGCAAAAAAACCCAACCACCACAGAAATATTTAGATTCAGAACAACTTCCTGATGTGACAAATTTCATCAGGTAAATTTCCACTTGTTTCCCCCCTCCTCAGCTCAGTTAGTGTGAACAAGTGTATTGGGGAAAAAGAGAAATAGTTTGTAGAAAAGATACCAAAATAAGAAAATACTATAGTATGTTCGGTTATAGTAATTAGCTACTAATTGAAGTAAACAATTCTGGACTAGGTGTACGTTTGATTTAACTTGCTAGAAGGTTGCTTTTCATAAACTACTTGTAAAAGCAGTAACCATTCTGAATGTTTCATTTCTTTAAAAAGATTGCAAATATAAGTTCTGTAGTTAATGTTTGGTGAAAGTTATTATTAAATTCAAGTCTCCATTCCAGTTGCATTGTTTGTTGTTAGGATTTCAAGATAAGAAATTTTATTTTTTATTTTTTAATCCATATGACCTGCTAAAGAATTGAAAGTGTGGAATAGCTGCCTATTAGTATCAGTAAAAAGCTGACAAATTGGGTATGAATCTATTGTCCTGATGGAGAATAGCAAATTAGGGCTAACTTTTCTTTCCAAATCTGTATCTGTGATCAAATTTCCCTTACCACTGCCCTGTTTTTCCCTCTCTTTTACATGTTGCTTCTGTTTCCAATGATTCTATTGAACAAGCTTTTTTGTTTGCATCTGGCTTCATTCAAAATGTTTTTATTTGCTCCAATTTGAATTCAACACTTTAAAAGGGTGATTTAAATTTTTGTAGAACTGGTCAAACCAACTTCTCTGGCCCAAGAGGTTTTTGTAATGGGCACCAGAAATGCAAACATTTTAAATTAAATTTATGCTGTTTAATCGAGTTGCAAGGGAGCGTGTAGAAGTCCTGCAATTCCAGAAAGTATGTTTATTCTTTTTTTTTTAAATGTCTAATTCTGTGATTTTTGTTGGTCTAACTACCATGTGGTTAATAGTGCAGAAGGGCAGCAAAAAATTGTTAAGGCTAACATACTTGCCAAAAAATCAAAAGCCAACAAAAATATTGAAGCACAGAAATGAAATGAAATTGGCCTGAAGCTGTTTCAACTGCCAGGTTTTCTTCTAGAAAATCTTAGTAATTACTGAATAGACCTATAAGGTCTTGCATGTATATATGCAGAAGTATGAGATGACATTATTTTCAAAGAATAAAATGGATTGTATAATTTCAAGTTACAAGTGAACCTTTTAACTTTTTTCCTATGAAGAGTTAGCAGAAGGAATGGACTCCATTAGACAAGAAATATTTGTTATCGTTTAAACGTCTACACTGTAAAATTATTTCCCATGAGGAAAACATTTAAGCACAGCATCTTTAACCATATCTGTCTAGAGGTATGGCTTGTTCTGCCAACTCCGGGTTTTAATATACAAGATTTGCTAAAACCTGTTAAGAGCTCAGTGCCCAGCAATGTGCTTTATGGGTGATGGCTCCCTAAACCTCCTGCACTTAGGGGCTCAGAGCTCCTGTTTGTTCATACCGCAATATAGTGGAACAATGCTATATAAAAGGATTGTGGCAAAATTAAATATATCAGTTGTTATTACTGTTAAATGGATTGGTAGCACATGTCCGCCAGAGGGCGCTTTGATAAAACCTCCTTAAACTTGGACCTCTTTCTGTTACCGCCTCCTTCTGTTCCATCTGTAAACCAGACCAAGGGCTGTTGAATAATTTCCCCAGCAAAATAATAAGCAGGAGTCTTGCCTCCAGTTACACAGCTCTTCTGTCTCCCAACAGAGTCCACGCTGTTAGTATTTTTTTTAACCTGGTTTTCAATTCTATAAAATATATGCTGTTTTTATTTTCCCGCTTTCTAGTTGTATATTTTTATCATATTTATGACCTCATTCATCTTCCTTAAAAAGACAGGATACAAATAAAATAAATAAGCAAGACTGTAGAATTCCTCCCCTCCTATTTCCTTCCTGATCTGTTCATCTATCCATCTCCCTCACTTGCTGTGCAACAAATTGCGAATTCTGCTTACAGCAACTTGTTGAGGAGGAGGGTGGAGAGTAAAGAACAGGAAGCAACAGTAGCTGTTTAGTCTCCCATATCAACATATGCTCTGAGAGGTTTCTCTAGTTTCCAGGAAATGTTAATTCCCTGGATATCTTAACGGAAACTCTGATAGTTAAATTGAGATTGGTTTAAATGCTGCATTCGATGCATTGACACACATTGTGAAACCTAGAGATCCTCCCGCGTATTTGACTTCACCTTTTTGTATTTTATGATTTGTTAAACAAGCCAAACATCACAATGTTAAATAAATGTGTAAACTGGCTTCTGGCAAAAACTTCAGTTCCCTGCTTAGTTATGACTCTGAAAATCTATTTTAATTTTTGAGCGTGTAGGTCTGCAATAAAACTGTATGTAGAATAAATCACAGTTGCCTGTTTTTTTTCAAATGGGGAGTGAAAAGATGAGCTCTTGCGTTTTTATAAAAAGTGCAATATAGCAAGACATGGACTATGATTTCACTTAGATCCTTATCCACAGGATCAGAACCGTAGCTTATATGGAATTTTCTGGTATCTGTCTTCTGGAACTCCTGCAGGGAATGTATTAAAGCATGCTAAGATTAGTACATTCTGGGTTTAGGGACAGTTAAATGGTCATCCACAAGTGTGCTCAATGCCATCTCAGTTCTGTGTCCAGGCTTGAATCCTAATTAGAAGGAATGCAGATAATATGTTTCATCTGGACCCCCTGAAGCTGCTGCCTACCAGAAGGAAAGGTTACAGATGGCTGAAAATAATCCACTGCTACTGCATCTAATCATGGCTTCTTGAAGAGGGTACATATCGCCTACTCCTTAAAATCAGGGAATCATATTCCCTCCTGGGAAGTTTTAAGCAACTGAGAGACGCAGAACAGATGGCTGTGCAACAACTTGAAGGACTCTGTTCACTTGGGACATATAGGCACAAACGCCTCCTAGATGATCATATCAGATTATACTTCAATCAGTTCCAACAGGATCCGCACAGCTCTAGTTCAGCACAGAACAATTATATTTAACACATGCTCCAATAGTCCTCATGCTGGGTATATGGATATAGCAACAACCTGGTTCTTAATACGTGTCCCCCTCTCCACCCCGGTTTTTTGACCTTCGTATATTTTCGTAACAATTTAAATTGTTTCTTCTTAAGTGGCTTTGGCTCTGGATAATCAAGGCTTGTCAGCTGTGTTTTTGTTCTAAGAAAATCAATATTTTCCATTGACGGGACTCCCCATCCCCGTTTGACAAGGCTAAAACGTTTCTCACAGTGTTTCATGTAGGTTTCTGCAGAGAAGGAGCTGCTTGGTTTCAGAGTTGTTGGCAAGGGGCCTGGCATTCTGGAAGAGACTTTTGTTTCGTTTCTGTCCACAAGAACTGCTCCTCTTCACTGCAAAAGCACCATGGAGCTTTTTTGTTCACAGAGATCGATAATTCAATACAGACTACAGCGGGCGTGGGAGCATGTGTTTAAAGGCGTGACATCTCGACCTTACAGCTGCAGAGAAGTTCAGCAAGAAGAAAGTAGAACACATATGCATGCACATTGGGGAAAAATCATGTGGTGCTCTAGCAAAATATTAAGCTTTAAATGCCCTGAATTCACAGTATCCTACATTTGCTCTTTCTTCTTCTTTTTTTTAAAGTTAAACTAACCAGATGTGCTCTCTTGACACTTGCCTTCTGGGTTGCCAACATCTGGTAATCCCACCACTGGAATCACATTTAACTCAGAAAGTGGTTGCCAAGACTCTCCATAGTTGTTCACTTTGATACTCTTTGCTACAAATCCCTCCCCCAACTTTTTGTGTTGTTTAAGAAGAGAATGAGTTCATAAGTGCTATATATTGTGTAGCGATCCTTTAATCTGCCCAGTTTATGCCTTAAGACTAGAAATTGACTTTGGCAATGAAAAGAACATTACTAGATAGCTTGCTAGTGATTATTTAAAGAATAGCAATAGCAATAGCACTTCAATTTATATACTGTCCCATAATGCTTTACAGCATCTTCTGGGCAGTTTACAGTGTCAGTATACTGACTCCAACAATTTGGGGCCTTGTTTTACTGACCTTGGAAGAATGAAAGGCTGAGTCCCATCAGGATCAAACTGCAGGCTGTGGGTAGAGTTAGCCTGCAATGCTGCATTCTAACTAATGTGCCACCATGGTTCTTTGTGAGCTGAAGGGCAAAACACATGGTTAGGTCAGAGCAAGGACACCACCAAGGCATAGCTAAAATAGATTGTAAGTTCAAATCTCCATCCAGTGTTTACTGTGGTCAGATAGATGGGATGGGAGACAGCAGGTTCTTTAAAGTCCAATCAGCTGGACTTTGAGTCTTCTGTTCACACACAATGAGAAGTTGCCAGGATAAAATTGGTTAATAACTTTTGTCATGGTTACAAGCTTTTCTAGACTATTTAGCCATATTTCGTTAAAAGGCAGTTTGAAAGAAGCCAGCATAAAATCCACATTATCCAGATTTTCTCCTCCCGGAAATAAGATAAAGTATACAGCAACATCAGCAGAATATGAGCATCCTTGAAGGTGTAAACGTTGAGGCTACATACAGAATCTAAAGAAACTTACATTCACACCTCCCGATGATTGAATTGTAGTGGATGGCTGAAAGACGGTTGAATGGATAACTGAAGGAAGAACATTGCCTCAGAGAAGAGGGATACAAAGTCTGAGGCCAGAGGGTTGCCCTGGAGTTTTAGAGCTGGGCATTTCATTCAAGTATAATGGGCATGGAGCGGAGGTGGATTTCAGCAGGTTCTGACCAGTTCTGGAGAACCGGTAGCAGAAATTTTGAGTAGTTTGGAGAACAGGTAGTAAAAATTCTGACTGGGCCCACCCCCATCTATTCTCTGATTCCTGAGTCCCAACTGATTAGGAGGAAATGGGGATTTTGCAGTAATCTTCCCCTGGATTGGGCAAGGAATGCAGATTTTATAGTATCCTTCCCCTGCCACGCCCACCAAGCCATGCCACACCCACCAAGCCACACCCACAGAACCGTTAGTAAAAAATTTTGAAACCCACCACTGGCATGGAGTGCTTAGTCAGGAACCAAACAGGAACCAAAATTCCCTTGCAGGCAATTGCAAGGGAAGGGAGCTCCAACGCTTAAGACTGGTGGATGTTCCAGCCCTGTAAGTTCATGCCCAGACCTCTAGACAGCAGTCTTTCCTAGGTCTGGATCTTCAGTTGCTGCAAATGAACACCTAGATGATTAACAATAAAGTACTCTTTATTTGTCATCTTATTAGGGAGGAGCAGACTGATCTGATGTGCACTATCCAGACTTGGCTAATCCCAGAGAGCCCTCTTAGAGATGTGCCCAGCTGGGTTTAGAATTTGCCACCTACCAAAGCTACAGGGTGGGGGAAGGGGAATGTCAGTTGTTATTTGGGAATCACTTTTGATCTTCATGGATTAGCCTCCTCAAGTTTCCAGATCTGAGACCATATTCCTGAGACTGATACTCGCAGGATCAATTCGGATTGTTGCTGCTATATCAGCTTCCCTACTCTGAGCAACTTCCCTGCCTAAACTGCTGGATGCCATCTGAAGGCATCCTGAGAGACTTTGATCTGCCATCCATGGGTTTGGCCTTGGAAGTGGCATAACCATGATGGCTATAGGTTATCCATCGCCCAACCTGAGACAGTGGTCACATTCTAGATAGGAACTTCTTGTTAGAGCAGTAGCAATGTGACCAGCTGGGGGATCTGTTAGGGTCCCCTCTATCATGGAGACGCTGGGGACACTGCTGCATGTGCCTGTGGAGGTTCTAGTAGCAATCTGAAATCAGAGAATGACCAAAGCCCTGGACAGGATTGTGCCTATGTGCCCTCTCCTGGCCCATTGACTCAACACTCTCCATGGTCCAGGGGAATGGACTTACCCTGTTATCAGGGAGCATATATTGTCCTTGGAAAGTGGACAGGGTCCTTGGGGCTGTCAGCACAACCACTTGCTTATTAGACCCTTGTCCTTTCTGGTTATTGAAAGCTTCATGATGATGACTTCTGGGTAGATGCATGCAGTGGTTAACACATCACTGCAAGAGGGGGTATTCCTGACATACTTTAAGGAGACCATAATCTGCCCCCCTCAAGAAGCTGTTATTAAACATCGATAGGGCAGTGCACTCATCCTTACTCTCTTTGATTTCCTGGCAGCTTTTGATATAATTGATTATGGAATCCTTTTGGACTAGCTATGGGATTTGGGATTGGGCAGTGCACTATTGCCATGGTTCAGTTGCTTTCCTTGTGGCCAATTCCAATTGGTGTTGATAGGAGTGAGAGGTCCAGCCCAATAGTGGGTTTCAATTTCGTTCGCTATCGGTTCGCTTGTGGGTGCGCGTGTGCTTCTGCGCATGCGCAGAGACATCTAGGTGGGTAGGCGGAGCCTCCTGCCACCACTGCTTACCCCAATCTGGGGTAAACCGGTAGCAACCTACCACTGGTCCAGCCCACTGCTGCTCCTTTGTGAGGTGTTACAACACTTACTATTTTCTCCAATCCTTTTAACGTGAAAGTGCTGGGTGAGATTATCGGAGATCATTGGATTAGATACCATCAATATGATACTTAGGTTAATATGCCTGGTGACCCAAATATTCTTGTGGTTGCCTTTTTGTGTCTGCATGCCAGCCTTTGCTGGCTGTTGGCAGGGTCCACACATTACATTCGCTTTACCACATTTACGAAACCACAAATACTGGATTCAGACAATACATTAAGCATAAGCAAACCATCTCCATTATATCTTGGCAGAGAGTATGAATCTGCCCAATTGAATGGCAGTGGCTCCTACAAGCTTCCAATAGGAAGTTTTCTAGCTCTACTAGGAAATGACTGGAATTGCACTGGGAATTTTTCCTTGCAAAGCAAGTATTCTGCCAATGAGTCACTTTTTTCTACTTTAAGCTGATGGATAGGGCCATTGAAAAGGAGGGAGACTGAACCTGGCACCTACCTCCTATAAATGAAAGGTAAGAGTCTAAGCAGCCCTCATTAGCATGGCCAGGAATAAGTGGAATACCAAAAAAAACATATGGAATACAAAAAAAAAAAAAAGATCATCCACTTTTAGTAGCTATTTACCAACCTTAATGATAGGGGATTTTAGAAATGAAGGCTCACAAATCTTAATCTTTAAACATATTGAGGCTGGCATCTTGCCAACAGTGCTCATGATTAAAGCAACATATATAAATATTACAGTGGTTTATAATCCACAAAGCAGCCTTAAGCTTCATCAATCTCTCAGTCAGAATGATAACCTAGGGAAGTTATTATTCCACACGTTAAAATTTTTGAAGTCTTTATATAACTTATTTCTATTAAAAAGACCCCAGACTACTTATCAAGTAGATAGAAAGCAAACAACTTTACTTTCCAATTCCTATGATAGCAAGTGAGAACAGTTGGTTTATTACAAAACCGATGTCCTCAAATATTTATTTAGTCAAGAGAAATGACATTTTTAGTAATTCCTGAGGCCCCGAGTTGGCTTATAAAAAGGTTGTATGTGCAGAAGATAATTTCTTGAAGGAAAAACTTTGCCCAATTTTCAATGATCTTTTAATCAAAAATAAAATTATACATAGCCCTTAATATATAATTTGTAGGTAAATACCAGATCTGTATAGATTAAATCTTACAAGTCGTAAACGATTCAGTCTGAAAAAAACAAACATCATGAAGAAATTATTATAAGCAAAATTGCATGAAAGGAATATGCTAAAAACTTGAAATGAAAAGATTGTTGTTTATATTGTAGGGTTGATAACCTTACTTTGAGTTCTTGTCAATAGTAATATGCATCAACTTTTTCTAATTTATTCCTCTCCATATTTATTGGGTTATGATTTCCATAACTGATTCCCAGCTAAAAGACTTCTGAGTTGTCTTGTTCCATCAAAATGAAGATAAAATGAACCCTAAACATGAGGGTCCACACGACAGGGCCAAGAGGAGCAAACGACAAAACTGGCATCACAACATAACAATGGAAGTTCCCTGTCTATTTACGTACAATGTGATGACACAAGCATAGAAAGGGCAAAACTTGTGGTATGATATTATATTGTGCATTTTGTCATTTTTGGCATCACAGACACTTTCTGGTACATCCCTAATTGTAGGGATCAGCCTAGGCTATTAATGCAACTCTCAAACTATATGAGAATTGAAATTTTCATTATTTGCATGAAAGTGGTCTGAAAAAGAATATATTTAATTTTTATTTTATTTTATTTGAATTTATATCCCGCCCTTCTCCAAAGACTCAGGGCGGCTTACATTGTGTAAGGCAATAGTCTCATCTATTTGTATATTATATACAAAGTCAACTTGTATTGCCCCTCCCCACCAACAATCTCACTAATTGTAGTCAGAGATGGGATTTCACTTTCTCTGAAAGCAATGAATGCCATCTCTACACACAGCTGGAATTTAGAGGAAGAAAATAAAAATCGTTATAAATTGATCAGTCTGTTCAAGAACTATCTATAGGCTTATGTGTACTAGAAAAACAATCTAAAATATTAGTTGTTGTCTAGTTTATTCTCTTTACAGTAATACTTTTTGGAAAAATAAGCCTGTCGTGTCCCACTCCTCCGCTGACGGCCGGGTCAGGGAAATCCGAATCAGGCTTGCCTCTGCAGCTCTGCCCAAAGTCCTAGCAAAGTCCTCAGAGCAGGCAGGAGACCAGTAAGTGACTTCAGCAAGATAAGTTCGACTTTTGCCTGATTCAGAGACTGCCAGAAAGCAGATCCTTTATATAGGCCATGGGGTGTGGCTCCATGACTCAGCACTCATTAAGGACTGCCCCTCCCTTCCTTCTGTTGCCTCCGCCTATCCAGCCTTCTGATGCGAGGGTCACACCAATCAGCAGCTGTTGGGAATAAACCCTCCTCAGGCTCACATGCTGTGGAGGAGGGGGAGGGGTCTAGCTGCTCCGTTTGCCTGGGCATGGAGTCAGGGCTGGGGCCGGGAGATGCTCCTTCTTCTGCAGTTTGTGTGGGCATGGAGCCAGGACTTGGGCTGGGAGGCATACATTCCTCAGTGTTCGGAAGCAGGTAAGAAGGCCCCGGCTGCTCTGAGGGCGGGCAAGACACAACAAAGCCACCCAAAGCTTGATATAAGATGGGTGGCTGTATAAATGTTTTAAATAATTAAGTAACAAACAATTTGATTTTTCTTTGCATTATTTACAAGAAAATAATGGAGACAAATACAATTGAGCAGGTGTCCTGTTTCAAACACATGGGAAGTAGCCCTTCATTCTGCCAGCAATAGAAACCCTTACAGAGACTACAGTGTTGAACATGCACAGAGGAGCCATCTGCCATCCTTACTGTAATGTATCTTTAAGAGTTTTGGCGGGAAAAAAGCACGTTGCTGATTGGATGAAGCCTCCGGCTAAACTGTATATAAAGAGAGGGTTTTCCCAGCCCGGGTTGCTGGGTTCACCATAGGGTAAAGAGCTGTTGTCACTATCCTGGTCTCCTGCCTCGTTATTGCCCGAATCAAACACTGGCGACGAGGGTGGGATCTCGAGGCTAGGAGCGCCAAGGAAAAAAGCTGAATTCACCAGGAAGACGCGAACCCAGCAAACAAGGGGCGGAAAGCAGCGATGTCCAGCTACACACCGCCAGCGCCATTCGACCCAGCTAAGGAGAAATGGGGGTCATACATGGCTCGTTTCGAGTGTTTCCTCGAGGCGAACGAACTTCAAGGAGTCTCAGACAACAGGAAGTGAGCGTATTTCCTGAGCCACTGCGGTCCAGAGGTTTTCGACACCGCAGAATCGTTGGTGGAGCCAACGCCGGTACAATCGGTGCCGTGGCAGACTCTACAGAACGTATTGAAAGCCCATTATGCACCAACGCCGTCCAAGTATGTGCAACGGTACGAATTCAGAGAGCGTAGGCAGCAAGAGGGTGAGTCCATCAGCGTATACATGGCAGCCCTGAGGAAAGCCACGAACCATTGCGAGTACCGAGACTTGGACGAGGCATTGCTGGAGCAACTCATCCGCGGGGTCAGGGACATCCGTTTGCGACGGCGGCTTCTGTCCAAAAGCAACTTAACGCTGGCAAACGCTTTGGATGAAGCCAGGGCTCATGAGATGTCTACCCAAGCGGCGGAAACCCTACAAAAGCAGGTCGCACCAACAGCTGGTGCGAAATCAACCCCGGTCCACAATGAAGAGGTCCAGGCCGAGTCGGACGGTGAGGAGGAGGAAGGAGTCTTCCACACCGGGAGGCCGGAGAAAGAAGACCGGGGTGACTGCGCGAGTTGTGGAGGGCAACACCAACGACAACAATGCAAATTTAAGGATGCGACTTGTCGGCGGTGCGAAAGGAAGGGGCACATAGCACAGGTCTGTCTAGCACCCCAACCTTCCCGCCAAAAATTCAAACCGACCAATCAGAGCGCGGGAACGGTGAAGCGGCCCGTGATTGGTCAATTCAAAAAAGGCACAAAGTTGAATCAGACTGTTGTGAGAGTGGGTCACGCAGCAACACGCCTAGAGAAAAAAATCTTTACGAAAACAAAGATTGAGGGGGTGCCGTGCCGATTGGAGGTGGACACCGGCTCAGCGATCACGATCATGTCCTAGGACACTCTCGTGAAAGCCTTACCCGCCATCGCAAAGCGCAAGCTGAAACCACTGAAATTAAAGGTACAAGACTATCAAGGGAATCGCATCCCTGTTCGAGGGGTAACGTCCGTCCACGTCGAGTATGGACAATACAAGAAAACTCTGCCCATCACCATAGTCGAGGGGACCCTGCCAAGCTTGTTGGGACTGGACTGGTTCCGAGCATTGGGCATGGGAGTGACTGGAATCTTCAGAAACGAAGTCAGCCTCAAAGACGCACTCATGAAGGAATTTGGGGACGTTTTCAGAGACTGCCTGGGCAAGTACACGGGGACCCCTATTTCTTTTAACTTAGACCCACAAGTTGCCCCTATTCGTTTAAAGGCTAGGAGGGTCCCGTTCGCCCTAAAGCCCAGGATTGACCGGGAACTGGACAAGCTAGTAAACCAGGGAATTCTAGTGCCAGTTGACCATGCTAAGTGGGAGACCCCTATAGTCACCCCAGTCAAACCGGACGGGTCGGTCCGGATTTGCGCTGACTATAAGGCAACGCAACAAAGCGTTGCAAAGAGTCTTACCCGTCCCAGTGGTACAGCACTTACTGCACTCAATGGGGCAAGGGCAGGTTTTGCCAAGCTAGACTTGGCCCAAGCCTATCAACAGCTGCCTGTAGATAGCAGCACAGCCAAGCGCAGACAATTGTGACTCACAGAGGGCTTTTAAGTGTACCCGTTACAGTTTGGGGTTAGTGTGGCTCCAGGGTTATTTCAGAACCTAATGGAGCGGCTATTGCAGGACTACCAGGGTGGTACCATACTTGACGATGTACTGGTATCCGCTGAGAATCTAGAGGAATTAGGGGTAAGGCTGCGAAAAGTTTTGGGCATTTTCCGTCTGCCGGTCTCAAAGTTAAACTGAACAAATGCCAGATCGGGGTTGAATCTGTGGAATTCCTGGGCTACCGGATAGACAGGGAAGGATTCACCCACTGAAGCAAGGTACGGGCCATCAGGAAGGCCCCGGTTCCAAAGAACAAAACGGAGTTGCAGGCATTCTTAGGTCTGGTCAATTTCTACGCGGTATTTTTAAGAAATAAGGCAACAGTAGCCGAGCTGCTTCATAAATTACTAGCAAAGACGGCTGCATGGTCTTGGGGAAAGGTGGAAGCTAGGGCATTCGAAGGAGTAAAGAATCTCCTATCGAGTGATATCCTCCTTATCCAATACAATGGCACGCTGCCATTAGTGTTAAGCTGCGATGCATCTCCCTATGGGGTGGGGGCTGTGCTCAGCCACAGGTTGCCAAATGGCACAGAAGCCCCTATTGCATATTACTCCCGAACAATGTCATCAGCTGAAAGGAATTATAGCCAGCTAGATAAGGAAGCCTTGGCTATAGTCTCCGGAGTAAAGAAATTCCATGAATATGTATTTGGTCGTGATTTCGAAATCATCACGGACCATAGACCTTTGCTAGGCCTATTGGCAGGCGACCGCCCAACGCCAGTGGCACTTTCGCCCAGACTGATCAGATGGACTATCTTCTTAGCAGCGTATTCCTACAAACTACTACACCGGCCAGGGAAGGAATTAGGGCATGCGGACGCCCTGAGCAGATGCCCGTTACCAGAGACTATCGAAGACCCCACTCCGGGGATACCAGTTCTGCTAATTGACTCTTTGGACTCTGGCCCAGTCACATCCAAAGAGGTGGCTCGGGCTTCGTACAAGGACATTACAATAAGAACTGTAATTGGTTGGGTACAAAGAGGTTGGCCCGCTGCGCCGGGCGCGCGTTTTAAAGAATTTGTAAAAAAACGAGGGGAACTCTCAGCTCAAGGGGGGTGCCTGCTATGGGGGGATCGAGTAGTGATCCCGGAGAAATTGAGGGAAAAGGTATTGGAGATCCTTCATGAAGGCCACCCAGGGATCGTGAGAATGAAGGGTCTAGCAAGAAGCTATGTGTGGTGGCCCTTAATGGACACGGAAATTGCTGAAAGGGTAGGGAAATGCCAGGCCTGCCAAGAGTCCAGACCGTTACCCCCAATGGCCCCGATTCGGGAATGGGAGAGACCCCAGGGCCCTTGGTCTAGGATCCATATCGATTTTGCCGGCCCCTTCCACGGCCAAACCTTTCTGGTAGTAGTCGATGCCTACTCCAAATGGCTGGAAATCATTCTCATGAGATCCATGACAGCCGAGGCTGTGATTTCAGTCCTACGGCACCTATTTGTGACCCACGGGTTGCCCGACACTTTAGTCTCCGATAACGGCCCGCAGTTCACGGCAACCCAGTTTGAGGGGTACTTGGCAGAGGAGGGCATCCGGCATGTCCTCTCGGCGCCTTTCCACCCTGCGACGAATGGCCTTGCAGAACGTTTCGTTCGGAGCGCAAAGGAAGCATTGTCCAGAATCAGGCCAGGCGATTGGCAAACAAAAATCGATACATTCCTAGCAGTCCAACACAGAACCCCCTGTGTAACAACTGGCCGCAGCCCGGCAGAGCTATTAATGGGTCGGAAGCTTAGGTGCCCACTAGACCGTTTAAACCCAAACTACACACCAGACGGTTACAAAGGGGCACACGGTAAAACAAGAGGGATGGCAGTAGGCGACCTAGTGTGGGCACACAACTACAGCGAGGGCCCGACCTGGTTAGCAGGAAAAATCCTAGAGATAACAGGACCAAAATCATATCTAGTAGAGATAGAGGATGGCCGGGTATGGAAGCGCCACATAGACCAAATAAGGAAACGCATAACCGGTAAATCAGAATCAGACGAAACAGGCCCTGACGACCCAATGTTTGAATCCCCAGCTGACTCAAACCCGGGGCAAACGCGGGACTTATCTGGGTTCCAGGAGGTCCAGCGACGCCAACCGGTTCCTCCTGAAGACAGCAGGGACGACTCTGCAAATAATCCAGGGCCGGATGGCCTAGAGGAGGAGCTGAGAGGAACAAACAGTCCCTCCGGTCAGCTCGACTCACTCCCAGAAAATGAATTGCGCAGGTCCGAAAGAGTCAGGAGACGCCCAGTCTACTTGCGTGATTACGTAGAAAAATAAGATGTTAATTCTATGTAAATATTGGTAAAGTGTTCTCTGGGAGGGAAGGAGTGTAATGTATCTTTAAGAGTTTTGGCGGGAAAAAAGCACGTTGCTGATTGGATGAAGCCTCCGGCTAAACTGTATATAAAGAGAGGGTTTTCCCAGCCCGGGTTGCTGGGTTCACCATATAGTAAAGAGCTGTTGTCACTATCCTGGTCTCCTGCCTCGTTATTGCCCGAATCAAACACTTACATTCCTCAAGACCACTATATACCTATACTAGCCCTACCAGAAGTTGAATCCAACTGCTTCCAACCCGGTAGGAATGTTAAATCATACAGGACAAAAAGCACTGACTCAGTTTCTGCTTCTGAATGTACCTCTATATTTAGAGCTTAAAAACCAACAGCTAGTGTGATGTGAGGATTTAATATTTTTCACTACCAGATTGATAGCTATGGTTCTAAATTGCTTCCTGGGGTACTCAATGTGTACACAATAATGCTTTCTTTTTTTCCTGGAAGAGGAATCTATTTCATCAGTATATGAAAAGCTAGCCATGCTGCCTTGCTATGATGCAAAAGAAGCTTGAAGTGTTTGTATTGCATTCATTAAAATCTGGGATAAATTTCCTTTTCTGCCCAAAGTCAGTTGATGAGGAGGAAAAGTAATGACTTAGCAAGAAGAGGAAGCAAAACGGACTTTACACTGGGATGTTCTTTCAACTTCTCAGTTGGTGGTGAGCATAAAGCCCTCACATTTCCTGGTGGTTCTCCATCCAAATATTAATGAGGCCCAAACACCCTCAGCTTTTATGAGATCAGCCAAGGTCAGCTAGAAACCAGTATTTCTCTTCAAACATACCGTATTTCTGCAGATGTTGCTTTTGTTTCTTGACATAAGGCATGACAATAATTTTAGACTGTGTTCTAAGTATTTCCTCTACTGTCAAGAACAGTGTTTCTCAATGTGGCAACCTCAAGATGTGTGGATTTCAACTCTCAGAATTCCCTAACCAGCACAGCTTAGTATACCATCTGGCTTTCCTGTAGCAGGGGGAACAGCCTGAAATTGGCTAGGCTGGTGGAAACTTGCTGACACTATAGACAGACAGGTTCCTAGTAGGGAATGAGCACTATGCTAGGCACTATTTTTATTTACTTTAGAAGAGGTAACTATGGTGGCCTACGTTCAGGTAATATAGGAAGGAAGGGAAAGGTTAGAACATAGAACATAATTTTTCTTACTTCCAGCCTAATCCCAGTAAGAGGTTTTTCCCCTGGCAGGCCACCTGGGCAAAAGCTGGAGATGTAAGTCAAACTGAAAGTCAAAAATGAAGTTGAAAAAGATCGACAACATATATTTTTGCTTAGACTATGAAGGGAAATATAAGTCAGATAGTTTTGCCTTAATTCACCTTTCTACTGGAACGTTAGAAGAGGCAATTCTTGTGAATTGTTGCTGCTCACCTGGCCTGTTGGCTCCTTTAGGGCTATTGTATGTAGGCAGCAAAGATGCAAGCAATTGCTAGTTTTTTTGTAGTTCTAGGTTTCCCTGTTAAGACTGTGCAAACTGCTGAAAAAAGCACCTTTGTTTTGAAGGGCACATATTTGCCAAGCACTATTTGGTATGTCAATGAAGATTCTCAGTCCTCCAAGTATGGTTGCCTGAAAATTGAGTCCATGGTAACTGGATTTATTTTTGCTGATCTGAAATATTTGGCTGCTAATCCAAGCAGCTTCCTCAGTTGAGGCAAATTAATTAGTCAAAGAGTCATTGGAATGTACCAACTTCTCCTGTACTAAACTCAGGATTTCTTGCCTAATGTGTGTGACAATATGTCAATGAAGATTCTTAGTCATCCAGGTAGAGTTATCTGACAATTGAATTTGTCTCGATTGATGCTGAATGAATTGTACATTCCAATGACTCTCTGCCTAATCAACTTGCTCAGCCCAAGGAAACTACTTGGATGAGCAGTGAAATGTTTCAGATCAACAAAAATAAGTCCAGTTACCAGGACTCAATTTTCAGACACTCTTTGGAATATTATACAAAGTCACAGTTATTTAACACATTTAGCCCAATTTAGCCAATTATGGTTTAGGGAACAATCTATCCTGGCTGGATTCACACAATGTTTTAAAAAGTGAAGTGAGTTTATAAATCATGCTGGCTAGGTTTAAAAAACATTGTGCCCTACCATGTCATATAATTCTGTTCCTACTCTTAGTATATTGGATATTCATTCCCAATTTTGGGGGGAAAAGAATTTCTTGGACAAGACAGGTGTTTAAAAATCTGATGCTTACTATAGTTTGTTTGTGTTATGCTAAATGAGGGTATTGTGGTGTGTGAAAAAAGGTAATATTAATGCTGTCCCTTAAGACAAAGGAAATTTTGATTTAGGGGGCTACTGAGTCTGACAAAGTTTGGTCATATCCAAACCACCTCTTTCCCTGGGCTTGGTTAAGCAGAAGCAGGACATCTTTCTATTGGAGATGCTGCAATAATGGATTCCTGGATTGGGCAAGAGATTGGACTAGATGATCTACAAAGTTCTTTCCAAACGTTTCAGTGAAAATGCTGAAGAACATAGTTTTGAGGTAAAGCAAATAGAGGGAAACCTAACTGATTAAGAAAACCTTGTCTCTTTGTTTGGCAAACATGCAAGTCCATCTCCAATGTTTGTCAGCTTATGAGAAGTTGAGCCAAAGTTGTACAAAAATTCTTGGAAATTTGGGCTCAGCCTTTTTGGAAAAGGAGAATTAAAAAGAGAACGAGCATAGTTTGAAAACTCAGATGCAGCCAACTGGGCAAAGTTTTGAAGAGAAAAATGGACTAGGAGAGAAAGCTTTATGCAAAACACGAATGGCTTTTGCGTTAGCAAAAGCAAAATTTAAGTGGGGTGGGCAAAAAAAATGTTTTGGTAGCCCAGTTTGCTGGAAACATACTCTTCCTAGAATTTATTTGTGGCAAGCTTTATTATGTTCATATGGATCCAAGCTAGTGTTCTGACAGCCAACAATATAAAAAATAATAGCTTTTGAACATGTATTCCATTATTCAAGTGGTGTTTATTTTTGAGCAGAGTTCAGTACTGATTGTCTGGAAGCTGAAAATGGTTTTAGGAACACAGTGTAATAATATAGGACAGAAAGTATTTCTATCATCGTTAAACTCACCCATGGACATAATTGTGAACTTATTGAGCAACGTTTCTAGACTGCAGGTTATGAACTTCAAGAAAGATTCAACAGCAGCTATTTTTCTTTAGAGAAACCGTGAACTAAGAAAACTACCATAGCTGGGCTGCAAAAATCTGGGAAGACCCTAGATGGAAGCAAAGACATAAGAGTGTCCTTGGTGGGCCTTTTGATTTTGGAATCTGATCTGGGAGTCCTCCTAATGAGTTGTGGTTAGAGCTGCAAGAATTCTCCCTCATATCCCTCCTATGAATAGGAACAATGCACACAAGAAACTTTCATGAGTCAGACTTTCAGAAAAATAGAGAACAATTTGGATGGGCATGTTCTTAAAACACCCCTTCAAGTCCAACCTGCTTTGTTTTAATCATTGTCATTTCCTCTGCCCATCTTTAGAGCAGGCAGAGATTGAGCTCCCTCCCACCAACAACTTCAACCCCTGCAACATCCATGACCGTAAATGCCTGCAGAAACAACAAGCAAGAGCACGGGAACGAATAAACATTGGTGTCAAGATGAGGAACCATGGGAACCTCATGCTCCGGGAGGACATCCGGCCAGTGGTGAGGAGCTTTGGTCTTTCTTCAGAGAAAGGGGAATAGAAACCACATTTAACTGAATTAGGCTCTTCCCATTTGCTGCTCAGTTTTGCTCTTCATTTCTCAACAATTTAGATGCCTTCCAGATGTGTTAGAATTATGAGTCTCAGAATTAGCCTGCCAGCACAGCCATGGAATTTCTAGAAATTTTAGCTTAGTGCATTTGGAGATTTAAGGACAATCTGATTAAGATCAGTTATTTGAAACAAGAAATATTTGTACTTCTGTTTCTGTTTTTTGCTACTTTATAAAATTCATTCCCAACTTGCCTCAGTGCTGGTTATTGCTAGTCATTTAATCCAGTGCACCGGCTGAACTCATTGGAGGCTTCCCTTTATATCCAAAGTCGCCTTTTGAATATCTCGCTAAGCTTGACTAATCAAGCCATGGATGGTTCATTAGCCACTGCTCCATTCCAGGGAGAGGTAATCTGGTGAGAATGAAAATGTTCCTTAACATGATACCCACATTTACTCTGAGAGACATTGAATGCATTCACAGCTCCTATTCCTGTGTTCTGACTGCAATTCCTCCTATTATTTTGCCAACAGGTCCAAGGCTTGTGTCAGAGTGAGCTTCAGAGAGCCTTAGAGAGACTAGCAGCTTCCCAAACCCGAACCCATGAGGACCTTTATCTCATTCCCATCCCTAACTGTGACCAAAATGGAAATTTTCATCCCAAACAGGTAATCCTGAAACATGGGATGGCATGGGTAAACTTTTGATATTGATTGTTTCCTGATTGCTTATTTGTACCCTATGACTATCATTAAGTGTTGTACCTTAGAATTCTTGATGAATGTATCTTTTCTTTTATGTACACTGAGAGCATATGCATCAAGACAAATTCCTTGTGTGTCCAATCACACTTGGCCAATAAAAAATTCAATTCTATTCTATTCTATTCTATTCTATTCTATTCTATTCTATTCTATTCTATTCTATTCTATTCCTATTCTATTCTATTGTGTGGGCTATATTTTTTTGGGGACCAAATTCTCTTGACTTACAAGCAGATTTTTAATTCATTACAACTCAGAACTGCATAGCACATGTTATGAACTATTAATAATTGTGCATTAAAGCAACTCGTGTGTTTGCTTTATCTTATGGAACTCCAACAATGCATCAACATAATTGAGAAATCTGGGTGCAAAAATAAACACAGAAAGAGCAACAAACTCTGTTCTCTGTCGTCCTATGGGGTGATGGAAAGTCCTTCTTGATGCCAATTTTGATAATATAACAATCTATTTACTGTTCTTACACCTCAAAAGTTGGGCAGGACATTGCAATATTTAATAGCTTGTTCTGACTCCGAGAACTGGCATGATGTCTTTAAACCTTTCCCAGCCTAGCACCTTTCTGATATGACAGATTACACAAAGTGGAAAATGTTAGTGAGAACTTTCTGAAAATATGTTCTTGACATCTCCAGTAAATAACTGTTATGCCATAACTGATCAGAGAAAACATCATGAAGCTGGTGACTATCCATCATCCTAGTAGCTTCCCAACAATACCCTCTGCCATTCTATTTGCCTTTGCTTTATGTGGAGTTGGTGGCATAGTTCCAGATAAAACACTAAACACTATTACCTTTTAAAAGTAGCTCTGGACCTCTGTATTCCCATAGTATCAGTAATGTTGAAGACCTGAAGTGATTTATTTCCAGTTCAGCTGTGGTATAGTCGATAGTTTTTGCTTTTTTGAGATCCTGTAGCTCTGTTTTGCCATTTCCTTCATCTCAACTCTGGGGTTTTAGATTCCATAAGGAAAATGCTAATTTGATGGTATTTCAGTAGCCCAAATAAAATTAATGCAGGGGAAACAACTGGCATATAAATAACCAAGATAAATAACCCTCCAGACCACCCTGAACCCCACCAAATCCAGATCACCCTGAACCTGCACTTGGTGATAGTGCTGAGGCTGGGCCTGGGCTTCAATTTCAGACCTAGAGCCACCACTGTCACTTAAAAAGGCTGTCTTTTGCCATTCCCCATTGTTTAATAGCCTTGGAGGATGGTATAGCATTCCTCGTGGTCCAGTGCTCCCCAGGTTCTGCTTGATACAGCTTATTTTTACATAGTGTTTTCTTTCTGTGGCCTTCTGTTCTTGGTTGCATGAGGTCTTCATTCTTGAAGCAGGTTTGGAGAAAGCTCTCCCACAGCCTCAATCTTTAAAAATCGTGTAAAAGCGCTCCCCATTCTTACACAATTTTCAGAGGCTCCAGAAGCCATTTAAGAGCACTGCCCTTCTGTATGACTTCTGGAAGGTTTGGAGGCTGCAGGAAAGCACATTCCATTCTCATGCAGTCTCTGCTGTCTTCAAAAATTGTGCAAGAATGGGGGTGTGCTTTTGAGAATAGTTTTTGGATATTAGTGAACCCTGATGTATCACCCAAAATGTCATGATTATATCATAGGTTCATTACCTCAAACTGGCTCTCATGTAATTAGCCCAATATTTTCTAGCCTCCCCCCACCCCCGTTTACATTTTCAACATAAATTTAAACTATCTTTATACATTCTAGACAATTTTTGGTGACTTATACCAACCATTTTATAAAAATTCTATTTAAGATGTAACATAATATACATTTTAATTCTTTCAACCCACATTTTCCCACTATTCCATTTGCATATTGTAACCCAAAAAATTAGTCATTTTATCATATATTCTTTCACTTATTGTTCTGTTTCAAATTTATACATTTTAGTAACAATATATGTTCATTTGTAAACAAGTCTATTTTCAAATTCACTCTTACAACCAAAATTCACTGCTCAAAACCAAAAGTTTTTTCATCTAAATCTTTCTATAAATGTATATAAGAAAACCATTGGCAAGCATATCCTTTTTATATAAAAGTGGCTTAGGATTCAAGTAAAGCCTTTATTAAAGATTATTTTGTAAAACATAATACTGAACTCAAAAAGAAGAGCCAAGAAAAAATACAGGCTATTTTGAATGATAAAAAAGCATTAAAAATGTCTAGAGAAGATAAGTTTTTCTCATAAAATTAAAGATTACAATAGTTATTGATCTTAGCAATAAGAGAAATGAAAGTAAAAATAAACTATGTAAACAAAAAAATCGATTTGCAAATAAATTAGGCATATGGCTAGAGTACAAATTAAGAAAAAAAAGATACTGAAACTTCAAGAGAGAAACATTGTATCAATGATATATAATCAGTGGTGGGATTCAGCCAGTTCGCACCACTTCGGGGGAACCGGTTGTTAACTTTCTGAGCAGTTTGGCAAACTGGTTGTTGAAAGAAATCATTAGGGCAGAGAACCGGTTGTTAAACTACTTGAATCCCATCTCTGTGTATAATGGCTATACGAAAGGATGGAACAATTGAAGTTTGTCTTGCCTTGGGTAAAATGAAGGCAATGTGAAAAGGATATGGTGTCAAAAATAATTAGGAGCAGAGCAATTTGAGAACGAGTTCTTAGTAAGATTGTATCTTTTTTTTTCATAATTATGAGAATTAATCTTCTATCTTTCTCCTTTAGTGTCACCCAGCTTTGGATGGGCAACGAGGGAAATGTTGGTGTGTGGATCGGAAGACAGGGGTGAAATTGTCAGGAAGTCTGGAAGTGAAGGAAGATTTGGATTGCCATCAGCCTGTAGATGGAATGGAAGAGTGACCAGGCTGATAAGCGGACAATAAGACTTGCCTTGACAATCTGCCAAGGAAACTTGTTGTACTTAGTGTTTGATAAGTAGATGCAATGCAAACTGGGAGTTACCACAATGCCTTTTTTTTTCCTGAGGGGGAATAATAGCAGTAATGGCTGCCTCTCTCCTCAAAATAACTGCATTAATCTAAGCACAATGTGGCTTAGTCAATCCCTATCTCTCTGCTGTTTAACTGGGTAGCTATTTGCATCCATGGATCATTCTTCACTGACAATGGAAACTGTATTCCATGTAAATGACCATTGATGACAAAAAGCCCCATTGGCTTTAATCTTGAGTACCTCAATAAGTCTTTTGAGAGTTTTCTCTGAGTAGACCTGCTCTTGTTTTCGGTATAAACTGTTGGGGAACTTGCTTTTCTTACACTGAGAAAGGGAAAAAGAAAGTTCAGAAAAAGCTGGTTCAGTAGTGCCTGGACTTTTTCCATCCTAATATACTTGATCTTCTTAATGCAAGGGATAAATTACATTTAGGATGAGAAAAAGTATGCTTATTTAAAAGGCCTCATTTTCTAGCCATGATACACCAGACTTCATTTCTGGAACCGGTTTTCATTGCCACAGCTTAGTCTTGAAATACATTAGAGCAACAATATAGATTAGAGCATTTTTGAACAAAATGCTCTAATTTATATTGACCAATTTTTTTTCCTCAATCCCATATTTCTCCAATAAGACATCAGAGTTTCACTTTGAATTTAGGACGTTCTTTCCAGGCATAATTTCAAGTAAAGCTTTAATTTAAAAGCCAATTGTTACAATTGTTAATTCATATTCCAAATAGGGATAAAGGGATACAATTACAAAAAACTCAGATAATAATAATGTGTAATAATTAAAGCCATGCTTCTAAATTCATATATTTTAAAAAATCAGAAAAAAGATAGCTGTTATAATACGGCTGATGTTCTATTCTTGCTCAGTAATTAACTATTCAGTTTATTTTCAAACAGAGTAAGATAATCTTTGGTGCATAAAATAGTATCTTTGAAATCTGGAAAAATGAGACTCTAATCTAGGGCATTTGGTAAAAATAATGACTTCCAATTTGTAGTAATAGTGACAAAAGAGCTTTTAGAAATTGGCATGGGAACTGGATTTAGCAACATTTTCAAGGATTGTGCTTTAGCTTATTGGAATAAAATAAAGGTGTGGGAGGGAAATCCTAAAAATGGGCCTATTTATTTAATTTACATTGGAGGTAGGATTCAGATTCACCTGATACAGCAATTTGTTTTCTTTTCCTTTCCTGTTAAATGTAAAGTAATTATAGCCCTGGTATTAAGAGATGTACCCAACCTAGGAATACTTCCAATCTGGAAACAAAAGTGAAAATGTTTAGAGCACCCAAGACTGAATTCGTCCATTCTAGAGCCCATTTTTATTACTAAAAAGAAGGCCACTTTTTTTCCTAGCTTCTTTTGAGTTTTAAAAAGCTTCTAGTTAAAGAGCAATAAAATTAATGCCATCGGACAATCTTGCTGCAGGACAAGGAATCCCTTCCTAAAATGAAATATATCTCATTAGCAAGTAGAGTTTGCAGCATTGGGGAGGAGGAGATAAGAGACCCCTTGCTGGAGTTTCATAAAAATCTTCAATTTGGCCTGCCAAAATTTGTTGGCAAAACCATTAATTTTCTATGGGGCAGTTTCTCACATTTTGCCTTTAAAAGGACAAAACAGATCCGCATGAGGTGCAAAGTAATTCATTATCCTTTTTTAATTGTATCCCTCAGATTAGAATGTTCTTCCTAACTATAAATACATATGTTGGTCTAGCTTTCAGATAAACAAATTGTCAAGAAGGAGCCTCTGAAGCATATTTTCAGAACATGAGGCAGCACTAACTTTTGATGAAGTCCTTTACCTTCCAAGAGTGTACGAACTCATTACTCATTGCAACAACCATGGGGTGGTGCTCTTTCAAATGGAGAAAACTTTGTTTGGACTTTGTTGCCCTTATTAATGACTGGTTTTAAAAAGGGAACGGTTTTAATAAGGAATTGAAACTGTCAGCTGCAGCCTTTCTTCCTGAAATGACATTATTCTAAATGTAGGTTCTTTTTTTAGAATGTACTAAGACAATAATATATCAAAAGACAGAAATAAAAACATGATGCATGAACAATAAAAAGGGATTAAAGGACAAACAAGAAAGGAATAAAAAAAGAAGGAAAACCCAAAACAATTCATAACATGAGGAAAACAAACATATGGTTGAATCTTATCTCAATTAATCTATAAACAACAACTATCTCCCAATAAACATGTCAGCTTGATATCTAACAGAGCTAACTAGGGAAAGAGGAATAAATAGTAGACCATCTACTATTTCCAAATCCAGGCTGCTCATGTTGATCAAAACAGCATTTGGGTTTTATTGCATGGCAAACTCTTCATTGCCTTCAGGGT
Source organism: Ahaetulla prasina (assembly GCF_028640845.1). NCBI lineage: Eukaryota > Metazoa > Chordata > Lepidosauria > Squamata > Colubridae > Ahaetulla > Ahaetulla prasina. The sequence continues at coordinate 43,420,324 of NC_080542.1, read as the reverse complement.
ATTTATTATGTGGATTTGGGGAATCTAACCTTTTCTGGGAAATGAAGGGAAGAGTAGATTCAGATCTACTGAATCTGAAGCTGGCTGCAATCCACTGTTGGAAGGGTTTGGACTTCAGTTTAATTCCTTTCAGGCCAGAGGTAATTGCTTGATCCCCTTCTGATCTATTCCAGTCCTTTAAGAGTGCAACTCCAGGAATGCCATAATCATTTTCAAGTTGTTGGGTTTCTATTTTCATAATCTCCAGCAGCATCTGGGAAGCACCAATTTGGGAAAAGCTATAACTCCAAATATAGCTGATTGGTAAAACACAGCATTTACCAAGGATGAAAACAAATGAACTTTCATATATAGTGGTCCATAACAGTGGTGTATTAGTTATTGCTAGCTAGCTTAATATTGTCTGTGATATTTTATAGAGCGACCCATTGCGGCTGGTGCCTTCCTACAGATGTGAGCAATCTTTTAACATCTGCAGGTTGCTCTAACATTCATGGCAGTGTTCCTCAACCTTTGCAATTTAAAGATATTGGACTTCCAACTCCCAGAATTCTCCAGCCATCATATTAAGTGGCTCAATTGTGAAAATTAGGACATAATTTCTCTATTTTTCTCCCTGAGGTTGCAGAGACAGGTTTCTCTTTTTGAAAAAGAGTTGCTACATTTCTTTGAGGAAAGAGTAACAGTTTTGGAGGTTTTCCTGCCTCAAAATGGCATGACCAGTTTTTGATAGCTGGGGTGCAAAGGGGATCAGTGGGTCACAAAAAGAAGATGGGGACCTCAGGTTCCCTATTTCTTCTTAATTGCTTTTTTGTAGGCACAGTGCATTTTTTAAACTGCAGTTATCTGAGAGTCAAGTCCACTGAACTCAGTGGAACTAATATTTGAATAGCTATGCATCCTATTGCCCTATTTCATATTTGCTACATCAAACATAATATCTTTCAACACAATTGAATACAATGGTCAACAATTACACTTCTAGGTGTCAAGAATGAAGAAGTGAAGGTGAATTTTTGTTGAGAGGAGATATTCTTTCATTGACAGAAACTAAAGCTGTGTACCCTTCAAACATGATTCAGTTTGAAAATAAAGTCAACTCTTAAAGTAGCAGCACGTTTTAATAGCTGATCTCTTTAGCAGATTATTTGAGAAGTGCAAAATTTAAAATCCCATGGAGTCCAGAGCATTTCTTCTGAATCCATTTTGAAGCAGGAACTGTCTTATTAAATGCCTTCTGTTTCATATCTAGGAACATACAACATCTTCACACAACACATGTAATCCATTCAAATCTGGTAGTATTGTATACTTCTATATGGTGTCTCTTTTCATCGTGTCAGGCTTTTGCATACAATAAGAGCTGTGATTATTTGCTAATATATTGGATGCAATGTTTTTGTTGCTGTGAATGTTATTGCTCTTAATTCTTTTTTTTTAAACAAACTTTTCAAATGATACAGTTGTTGTATATCACTTAATTTGAGCATTTCTGGGAAAAGCTATTTATAAATGGTAAAAATAAAAGAAAAAATAAACCAAAAATGTCCAGAGTGGTATTTTTTTTTACATTTATATATCCAGGTTTCTTTTTCACTGATGAAATATTCCATGTGCTCCAGATAATCCAGTGGGTTTTTTTTTGAACTTGGCAACTTTAACAATTTTAACAGATCTTAATTTGCTAAATTTGAAAAACACTGAGATAATCCAATACAAAGGAAGAGAATCACCATAAAGAGTAAGAAAAACAGGCATTTAAAGATCTAGATTGCTACACCCTCTCCCACCAATTTGAGAAAAGAATATTCAAGTGAAACTACAGTATATCTTATATGAAAAAATAAGCAACGTCTTTTTCCTCTTTTTTCTTCAAAAGAAACAGAGATGAGTTTCTTATACTTTTAACCAGAAATGGTTCCAAAGTAAAGGTAAGAAAGAAACAGACAGGCCTAAACTAAATGCAGTTTATTAAATGCACTATTTGCGGTTAAAAGAAAAACAAAAATCATAAAATAATCCTGAGATTTCAGCAGGCATGGAGAAGGAATTTAAATATTTGCTCCCTTGTTTTGCTCTTCTGAGCAAAACAAGGCAAATTTTCTCACAGTGCAAATAACCTGTGGACAAATTTTCTCACAGTGCAAATAACCTGTTTAGAAGAGTGATTTTCCTCAAAGGATTATCATAATAAAATTCTAATAAGCAACTGTTCCCCTTTTTTCCCTCTAACTTTTTATATTTTAAAAAGAACGGTCTTACATATTAGAACCAAAGGCACGTAGCATTACATGAAAGTAGACTTCAATAGATTTATTCAGTCATAATTTGGAATTATATGAAGGAGTTCTAGGCAACCCTAGACTAAAGCACTTCTGTCTCTTTTATTTATTCATATACAGCCATGACAGATCCTTGTTTATGCAATCAATGATTAGTTATGCTACAATTGGTCTTTGCTTTGTTTCAAGATTTGTTGAAAATAAAGATGAAAAGAGAATCACAAAAGAAAAGAGAGGAGGAGAATGCAGGAGCCCAAAGATGCACATAATTCTTTAAATCAATGGGGATGGTGATACTGAAAAAAATGACTCACATTCTCCCATCAACCTCCTTTTTTCATAACTAAATTTCCACTTCAGGGATGAGAAGAAACAAAACAAACAAAACAAAACAAAGCAAAAAAGACATTCCATGTCCCATCCATCATTCTTCCCAATGTTTTCTCTGAAGCAATTCCTAAATCCTATTTAAGCTCAATTTCCTCAATTTAGGCTCAATTTAGAAAAGAATGATTAAAAAGTCATCATGAGTCGCTCTCCAATCCTCTCTCACCCAAACAGAAATAAATCTAATAGAACCTAATCCAGCATTCAGATTATATTATTTTCTTCTCCAAAGGGTAAAAAAATGCAGAATGCTTATTTGTGAGCGGAAATTTCCTTTGGGATGAGAGCCTTGAAATCTTATCATAGCTTTGAAAATGTAATTGAAATTGCAGATGGGACTTCCTACAATAAAGAGTGTCTATATATTGCAGTACAATATTAGCAGAATGCGAATATAATTAAGATGTGCAATGTGGAAGCTAATTGTATAAGACTTTAATGAGGAAAATCACAGGTTGGACTAGGTTGTCTCTCATCTAATCTATCCTACAGGGTAGCTAAAAAATAAAATTGAATAATTTCTTTGATTAACTGGCAGAGGAAGATTCTCATTAAGCTGTTCTGAGTTGTAAAATCAACATATTGTTGGAAGAAATATTCATCTGGGTTCAGTTCCAAGTGGGGAAAAAGACACTGGAAACATAGAGACTGCTTGGAAAGATGTTTTAATGGTGGTTAGGATCACATGGCCTGAGTTCCTGAACAGAAAAGGGATGAGATCCTGCGCGCTCCCTGGCTTTATGCTTTTTCTGAGCTTTGAACTTTCTGGGGCACAGGAAGAGTATCCTGATTGGTATCCTGAGTATCCCAGGGGGTGGGGGTCTTAGCTAACCTTGCTGGCTGAAGTAATCTTCCCAGGTGTCATATGGTGAGTTTCTGTTGCTAAGTGGGTCCTATTGTGTTGCAGATGATGGTCCATTGACAAAGGTGGGGAAAATGAGTTTCTGCCTCTGGCCTATTGACAAAGGTGGGGGGAAATGAGTGAGCTTGGCTGAGGCTTTAATGGCCCATTGACAAAGGTGGTGGTGGTGGTGGCAGGAAGTTGCAGGGAGCTGTTTTGTCCTTAAAACACGTCTCTTCATTTCTCATCCAGGGAAATATATTCTGCCTTTTAAATACTTTCTAAAATGTTTCATTCTTCTAGGAGTGGGGGTGGGTGCTAACTTCCTACAATACAACAGATAATTTCCCTATTTTTGTATATTATATATAATTGTATATTGTTAGCTTTCCCAATTTAATCTAGATGTGACATCAGTGAACGGAAGGAATTTAATTTAATTCTTTTCCTCCTATTGCTTCTATTGTTTAGAAAAGATATGAATATATGTGTTATTTTCCACCATAAGACAAATAAATATAAATTATGACTCTAAAAGCACTATTGAAGTGTTGGCTGGGAAATTCTGGGATTTGAAATCCCCACCCCGTTAAAGTTGAGAAACATTACATTATGATGTTCTGCTTTGGTTAAACTAAACTGATTTATTTACTCAACATCTTAGAATCACTTTGAAGGGGAGGTGGGCAGCATATAGCAATAGCGCTTAAACCAGTGGTTCTCAATCTTTACAGTGCTGCGACCCCTTTAATACAATTCCCCACGTTGTGGCGACCCCAATCGTAAAATTTTTTTTTTTAGGCAGAGATTTCAGCAAGCCTCAGCAGCCACAGAAGGGGAAAAAAAGCGGCAAACTGTTTTTTTGAATTTATCGTGCCTGAAGCCGTATTGGCTAGCGATCTGAACTGCTTGCAATTGCCTTGAGAACGGAGGCATTAAAGTGGAGACCCCTCCCCTATTAAGTTTATTGTGCCTGAAGCCAGATTAGGCTAGTGATTGGGAGTGATTGCAGCTGGCTTGAGAGGGAGACATCAGAACAAAGATTTCTCTCTTTTTTAATTCATCGCGCCTGAAGCCGAATTCGCAATTCTTTGACTCGCAAGTATACTTCCCATATTTCCGATGGTCTTAGGAGACCCTTGGCAAATCATCATTTGACCCCCAAAGGGGTTGCGACCCACAGGTTGAGAACCGCTGACTTAGACTATAGACTGCCCCATAATGCTTTATAACATTCTCTTTAAGTCAGTGGTTCTCAACCTTTATAGTGCTGCGACCCCTTAAATACAATTCCCCGCGATGTGGCGACCCCAACTGTAAAATTATTTTCATTTTGAATTTATCGCACCTGAAGCCGTATTGGCTAGGGATCTGAACTGCTTGCAATTGCCTTGAGGACGGAGGCATTAAAGCGGAGACTCCTCCCCTATTAAATTTATCACGCCTGAAGCCAGATTAGGCTAGCAATTGGGAGTGATTGCAGGTTTGAGAGGGAGATATCAGAGCAAAGATTTCTCTCTTTTTCAATTCATCACGCCTGAAGCCGAATTCAGCTAGCGATTTGAAGAGCCTGCAGCTGGGTTGTGGAGTCAACCATTGGAGCATGATTCTTTGACTCGCAAGTATACTTCCTAACAATTTCCGATGGTCTTAGGCGACCCCTGGCAAATCGTCATTCGACCCCCAACGGGATCCCGACCCACAGGTTGAGAACCGCTGCTCTAAGTGGTTTACTGTGTCAGCATAATGCCTCTAACAATTTGGGTCTTCATTTTACTGACCTCGGAAGGATGGAAGGCTGAGTCAACCTTGAGCTGATGAAGATCAAACTCCAGGGTACTGTGAATTTAAAAGAAATACATTCTTCTTTGAAAAACCTGAAAAAATATTCAAATCTGGGTTATCAAGCTTTACATCCAATTCTTAGTTCACCAATTTTTGTTCTCTATCGCACAGTGCAAGATGTGAATCCAAATACTATTTCATCTGGGGTAATGCAGAACGCCTCTTTTCATCAACATATAATACTGCTGACACATATTCAGTATGTTATCAAAGCCAATATCATAATTATTATTGGCAGCTGCTACTGCTCAGCTAGTTATCCCCCCCCCTCACATCCTATCCTCAACTCCATATCTGGCAAAGAGACTCTTGGCTTTAATAATTTTTGCCTGTTGTTACTTTTAGAAATGAGAAAGCTGGGATTGTTTTCCCAGCTTGTATGAAAGCTCTAGCAAGATAAGTGTACAAAAGTTAGATTTATGTCCTTATTCTGTACCCTCCCCATCTTTGGTGCCAACTAATAACAAATATTATGTAGACTTTTGCATTCATTTTAATGGGCCTTCCATCGGGGAATGACATGCTGATAAGATAAATGTCATTTGCAGCTGCTTCTTCATTTTCTTGGCAAACTATCTTGGAATTCTTAGACTGTTTGTTCCCCCCAACCCACTTTTGTTGAAGGACTCAGCTGATAAACACACAGAGAAAAAGATGTTCAAGATGGGGGCAGATGGCCAAGGACCCCATCAACATAAATTCTGAACAGGAGCCAACAGCTTGCTAAGTCTTCTCTCTTCACCTCTGGCAACAGCCTTTTAGGGCAGTCCAGACCTTTGAAAAAGAAAAAAAAACCAGGAAAAACTTTAGTTACCAAAGAAAGATTAAAAAGGGCCTGCAAACTGCTGCTCTCTCGCATGTAATCTCCCTGAAGGACACGGAAGGAAAGGGAAAGGACCCCAGAATATAACCCCCACTCTTGATGTACACAGAATACAGTAAAATGTTTTCAGGTCTTGTTATCTGAGCACAAGAATGGCTCAAATTGGCATGAAACACAGTAGCCTATTCTTGACCATCCTTGTATGGGTGTTGTATCCTTGTATGGCCCCCTATGCTCTACAGGCCCAGTGGAAAAGTCTTATGTTGCTTGAATCATTTTATTCCCCTTCCTTACTACCCCTTTGAAATAGATCTGCCTCCAAAGGAAGAATTCATAATAACTAGGATTTCCCAAATTCATGAGAATGATGCTATACCATACTGAATGGCTTGGGAGAGAGGCTTTCTAAAATTCAATCCAATCTTCACTGACTGATTTATTGTATCAATACTCTTTTCTTTAATGGGGTAATTATTTTTCTGCAATACCTGAGGAGGGCCAAGAATTTGAAATGTTGGAAAGCAGATTTAGAGCTTAGGAAGCCTTACTAAACATCTTAATTTTAATGAAAAATTGTTATCAGGAGCAGAAAAACTTTTTAAAATCCCCAATTATTTGCAAAATCTTCTGTTTATGGTTTACTTCCCACACTGGTCTGTAGCCAAAAAAAAAAAAAAAGTCACTGCACAATGTCAACCTTTCTGGAGAAAGCTTTGAGGTGGACCTCTGCTTCAGCCAGGACAATAGCAAATATTTTGCTATTTGAAATTCTGCCCTGAAATATCCCCAGGACTTTCCTTCTAAACTTCAAATGGAAAATTTGGTTGTAGTGATTCCAGTAATTTTTAGGGTAGTTCATCCATCATTACCAATCATCTCCCTAAGAACTATGAAAAGAGTTCCAATGAATCCCAGCAAGATCCAATCAATTAAACAATGGATTAAGCCAATGATTCTTAGACTTTTATGATTTTATGATCATGAGTAGGACAGTTGCCTCAACTAAGTCTTCCTCCCTGGTTCTTGCAAGGATGGGGTCTCCATTACAGGGTGGCATTCTGGCTGCATTCTAGTTAGTTTGTATATGTTTGTACAGTCATGTTTAATGACATTTTTGATCCCACTGATGCATTGATTATTTTTTTCCTTTGCAAGAATCTCTCTTGAGAAACTTTTTTCCTCTTTGCATTTTCATTTTTGAATGAAAAGCTTTCATTCAAACTCATCAGAATCCCTTCACAAATATGTCTATGTCTCATCTACTTCTGCTAAAGCTATGCTTTCTACTAGTTAAAACACCTTGGACTGAATATGACCAATTGTTAGACTGTTCCAGCATAATATAACTGAATATGAAGGTATCTTGCTATATAGCAGTCCATACTGACTTTATTGATTCTTTATTTAAACTATTTTAGCAATGTTTCAGATGGTGCTTTAGCTCTTGTGACATCAGCTTCTTGGCTAATACAAATTTTGGTGGTAACTGGATTAGGGAATTGCTAAAAATTTTAAACAAAATATTGTATTTGCAAATGTGAGTAAAGTCTTTTTTCTGCTTGTTTGAAAGTATACAGTTGCTGACACAAACGTGGATGGATTTGGTTCACTATTTTTCCTGAAGCAATGCTGTATCAGGTCAAAACTATTTTTCTGATATATGCTCAAAGTTATACAGTTACCTATAGCTACACTTTATCACAACTGAGCAAAAGTATTAGTGGACTCGTTTGCCAGTTGTGTTGCTCTCAGAATAGAGTGTTTGTTTAAAATTGGCATGATTACTTGCTAATCATATCACATAATCATATTCTTGTTAATCATGTACTTACTGGTCCAAAGAACTGAGAAACCAAAAAAATGTTAGCCTGCCTGCTCATTGGTTCTCTTCTAAGCAAGAAAACACCTTGGATTGAATATGACCTATTGTTAGACTGTTCCAGCATAATATTGAATATGAAAGCAATATTGAATCGACAAAATACGTAACATCATTTTAAATTACAATTCATCCTCCACCTTCAACCCTAATGAAATAACTGAAGTCTCCAGAGATGGACCTGAATTCAAAAACAGCAATGGCTCAGTGGCGCCTAAATTCTGTAGAGTCATCTGCATAAATGAGTCCAGCAAACGTAATTTCATTCATATTATAAACATAATTGCCAGAACCAACCTCAGCCTCAACAAACTTAGAGCAAGACCTGACCTATCATTTATGCAGTGAATTCGATCCCGTGAACTTTGCACAGAACTCAAAAGACGGCAAAAAGAAGGTGAAACCAACCTTTACATTGACTACCGTGCTGACTGCATAAAAAGAAAAACCTATAATCATTTAGCCAACACCCAACCCCACTTCAATCAAAGCATCCAAACATCCGTCAATCAAAACATCCAAACATCCTTCTCACTAAACTTCAAAACATCCGTTGTACAGAACCCTCAACCAACCAGTGTTCAACCATCCAACCTCCAAACACCCGTTTTACAGAATCACCAACCATCCACTGTGCAACCAACCTTTGTTCAATCAGCCGATGTTCAACCAACTGATGTTCAACCAACCAACCCCCAACCACCTATGCAAAATCTCCAACCACCCAATGCTCAACCATCCATTGTTCAACCAAATGTTGAACAACCACCCAACCTCCAACCACCCATTGTACATAACTCCCAACCAACTATCATTCAAAACTAGGTACGCATGCCCCATACTTCTTCTACACCAAACACTGCAGTTCTTAAATGCAAATTGAAAAATGCAAGAAGCATTGTAAATAAATTGCCTGAATTTATCCTCTTGTTAAACATTAGTACATCTGATATTATATTTGTTTGCGAAACATGGCTGAACTCATCCCGCCCTGACTCCATTATTTCAAACAAAGAGTATCATGTTTTTCGGTCAGATCGCGAAACCCACAGAGGAGGTGGAGTGGCTATCTTTTACAAAAAGTCACTGAATCTAAAAAATATTCAAGTTATACATAAACTTTCTCTTCCTGAGACTATTGTATGAGACCTGTCCCTTAACATCACACTTCGATTCTTACTATGCTACAGAGCCCCTGACTACGACATCGCTCATGCGAACAAGTTAATCACACTGCTAACATGGGCTACCTCTTGCCCATATCCTCTCATCTTCCTGGGTGACCTAAATCTACCTTCTATTAACTGGATAACAAATAAATGTACAACTGAACCCATCCATACTACCCTATACAATGCTGTTACAAACCTTGGTCTAGAACAACTAGTAACTAACAATACAAGACTCAACAACTGCCTTGACCTCATCTTCTGCAGCAACAATAGGGCCGGTGAATGGCGCAGGCTGGTAAGGCCTGTTATTAAGAACAGCCTGTTATTAAGAACACAAAGCCTGCAATTACTGCAGGTTCGAGCCCGGCCCAAGGTTGACTCAGCCTTCCATCCTTTATAAGGTAGGTAAAATGAGGACCCAGATTGTTGGGGGGGCAATAAGTTGACTTTGTAAAAATATACAAATAGAATGAGACTATTGCCTTATACACTGTAAGCCGCCCTGAGTCTTCGGAGAAGGGCGGGGTATAAATGTAAACAAACAACAAACAAACACAAACTCAATTTATGGACTACAAATAAAAGAACCCTTTTCCAACAGCGACCACAGCATGATAGACTTTTGTCTCAATATATGCCCTTACATAAATTGTCATAATAATGGTATTCCAAACTACAATTTCAAAAAAGCCAACAATGACCTTATAAACTACGATCTCTCATTTCTTGACTGGCAAAATCTGTTCTCAACCTGCATCACTGCAGAAGACCACTATAAAGTTTTCCTAATTGAAATCAATAGAGTCATTAATCTTTACATACCACAAACCACCACCAAAACCAGAAAAAACAAATTACCCATATCAATCAAAAAACTTCAATCCAAAAAACAATCCCTCTGGAGAAGAAACAAAAAGGGCTATGTAGCAAATTTCAATAACCACTACAGAAATATATGCAATCAAATAAAAACTGAATGCACCAATTACCACACCAAGCAAGAAGAAGACTTCTTGCGCACAAATTCCAATTGTGCTTTTTATAATTTTGTGAACAATAAACTTCGAGATCCATCCCACCACTAAAAGATTCTAACGACAAAGAATATAATGATGAAACAGTTAAAGCAAACCGCTTCAACACATTCTTTGGCACAGTCTTTGTTAACAGTAATGACTTATACCCGACATTCCCCAATCGTACCAACAATGAGTACAACGATCTAACACATATAGATTTCACAGAAGATAATGTTGAAAAAGCTCTTCGCAAACTAAAACCATCCCCATCTATTGGACCTTATGGACTATGTGCATACTTCTTAAAAAAGATTTCCACTAATATAGCAGAACCCCTAAGCATAATTTTTGAAAAAGCTTTCACGACCAGTTCCCTTCCCAAACTTTGATCACTTGCCACGGTCATCCCTATCTTCAAAAAAGGAGACCCCAGCCTAGTTGAAAATTACAGACTTATCTCTCTTTGCTGTGTCACCTGCAAAGTAATGTCTAAGCTTAATGTTAACCTCTCCAATCTTGATTGCAGAAAATATGACTTCAGTAACAGAGTTGTTAATGCTTGGAATACACTACCTGACTCTGTGGTCTCTTCCCAAAATCCACAAAGCTTCAACCAAAAACTATCTGCCATCCCTAAGAGATCTGTAAGGGGCGTGCATAAGAGCACAAACATGTCTACCGTTCCTGTCCTATTGTTTCCTTTTGTTATATCCAATTAATATAGTTATTATAAACTCATACTCATATATATGCTTATATATTGTATAATTATTTCATGCTTATGCTTATATATACTATTTGACAAAATAAATAAATAAATAAAGCGGACTTTGGAAAATTTAAAGAAATGGAGCAGCTACAATTTTCACTCATTTTCAGAAAACAGACTTGCTTAGGTAGCTTGCTCAAGTCTCCCTCACTTGAATTTGGAACTGGTGCTTTTTCAGACAATCCCATCTTCAAAGTCATGGAGAAAAATAGTATCTAAAGTGAAAATATGGAAATGGTGTGGTATAGCCTATTTTATTTGTATTTACAAGTTAAATATAATATTGCTGGAACTATATATTAAGAAAGTTACAACATTTCTGGACAGACATAAGTTAGAATCTTCAACCTATATGAACAATACATAGCAGGCAATTTTGCACAATTGTTCTTATTTCCACAGTTAGTTTTGCTTTTGTTAATCCTGAGATGGGGCAAAGAGCTTTTCAATAATTGAAGCCATCACTTGAATCCTTGCCTGCCATACCACTGTTGTGAAATCTTACCACCACTGCTTCGTTTCAAAAATACAGATGTCATTTGCATTGTTTTCATACTCACAGCAGCGATAAACCTATAAAACTCCTGAAACGAGAGGTTGAACTTTATACCAAATGCTACATCCTGCATTTTCACAGTGCTATCGCAGACCACAATTTATGACAGACAGTGTAATCTAAAATACTTATGGGAAAGCTGTAGCAACTTTAGATTATGGAAGAAGAATTTTGAAATGGACTTTGGCTTCGTGAATGTTCAAATTCTGGGACATGCAGTGTGAACATTCACAAGAAATACTGCAAGTAGTTTGCAAAATATTACAACAATAGCACTTCTAGACTACTACTGCTTCCACTTCAGGAGTATCTATAGAGGGGAGGGAGGTGTCAAAAATAATAATAATCTAGAAGCCAGCTGTGATTGTACAGTTGAAATATTGCTCCTTTTTAATATATGTTCATCATGTGATCATTTTAACCTCTCCTTGAAGATGCACCCCTTCCACTCCCAAACTCTCAAAAGCAACCCTTGCCAGATGTTTATTGCTGAATACAAGGAACAAAAAAGTATTTCATGTCCTTGAACTGTTACATATCTTGCAGGTAAAATTTTTTCCCCCACTCCTACTTCATGGAAAAAAGAAACAATATTTCTTATTTCTCTTCAGCAGCTTTCTTTGCACTGTGTCCAATAGTTGGTTGTATAAAGGTGCGTTGGATTGTTGCTACCCTCATTTCCAGTCAATACTATCTTGATAAGGTGAGTTTTGCAACACATTTTAGTTGCTTGGCTCTAAGCCCACAACACTGGCAAAATTAATCACAACAGTGGAAGGTCCAGTGGAAGCACTCATATACTACAAACCATGCAATTTGGCTTGTGGCCACTCCAAAATAGCACTTATTTCTGGGAGGGCACCATGTGGCCTGCAGGGATGGCTGGAGCAAAGTTTCCTGATCTTCTTTCCAACACAATCTCAGAGGCTGGAGGCTTTGGGATGCCTCTGCAGGCAGGCTGGGCCTATCCTAGACCTCACATATCCTCCCCCACCAGTGGTGAAATCCTCCGTGGTTTGCCACCGGTTTGCTGCCTACACGTATGTGATGCATGACAACCACATGCTGTGAACCCATACACAGTGCATACGAAACACACTGTGTGCACATGCACAGTGCGTGCCAAACACATGGTGTGCACACATGCACACCAAACACATGCTCTGTGTGCATACACAGTGCATGCCAAACTGGTGCTTCATGCAGAAAAAGGAGGCTTAAGAAAGTAAGTAGAACAGTGAGGAGGGGAAACAGCTGTGCAGCGTGATTTAGATTCGCTAGAAAGCAGGATCTACTTTCTAGCGAATATAAATTGCACAGCACAGCTGATCGTTGGAAATACCAGTTCGGTTGAATCGGTAGCATTTCACCCCGTCCCCCACCTCAAGTCACCCTGTGCTCTGTTTAACTCTTTGCATGGTTGCTTAACAACTGCATCAGGTAGAGCTGGATAGGGTGTCATTAAATGAAGTGATCAAGTGGTCGCTTCACTTAATGACCATTGCAACTTGCAACTATAATGGGCAGGCTTCTATTGCAGTCAGAAGTTGAGTATTACCTGTTGTATACCTCATGCAATATTCATGCTCATTTGCCATTAAATCATGGGTGAATGAAATCTTATTATATGACCTGGCTGAAAAATTTGGCTATAATATACAAAGCGAGTAATGAGAAAAATATGTGATTGAAAGGACTGAAATTTACAGTATGTTATAATGTATCCTTATGAAATAATATAAAGATGATATATGTTTTTAAAAAATGTCTAGAATATATAAAAGCACTTCAAATCTATGCTGGAAATGTGAACAACAAAAAATACTTTATCAATTTTTGTTGACATAAAAAACCTACAAATTGGGGATTAAAATACATACATTCATTTTAAAGTTTAATATACAACTGAAACCAGAGGGTTTTTTTTTTTTTTTTGAGGATTGATGGATAAACAGTGGAAAAAAGTCATGGGACTTTTATATATATTGTTTCATATATGATAACTGCAGGGTGAGACTGTTGTATTCATAAAGATGGAACAATTTGGCAATGGAGGAATGGTTGGTCAATATGATGGAACTTGCTGAGTTAGCTAAATTGACCTCCTTAATTAGACAAAAAACAACATCTATGTTTACTGGTGACTGGAAACTCTTTGTAGACTTTTTGCATTGGACAGAAAAAAAAATGTATGAACGTTTTGGTAATTTTTCAAGATAGACTATAGAATGAAGAGAGCTATGTTGTAACCATAGAATAACAGATAAATTTACCTTTGTACTGATAACTGCTCTAAAGAAGATCTGAATCTACTACTTTGCATCTTTATTTTCTTCCCCTTTCTTTCATTTTTAGCTTTCTCTTTTATTTCTTTCTTTTTTTCTCCTTCTTACTTTATATTAACTTGCAGCCCTTGGTTGCCATGAGATGTGTATAAATGTATCATTATAATGAATTTTGTTTTCTATTTCGTGTACTGGAAGAAGAGATCCATGATCTTATTTATTAAAAATATCAATTGTGTAAGGATAGACAACTATCTGTAGCAGATCCTATGTCAAATCTTGTTTTTTGTAAGCTGAATCTTGCAGGAAAACATTACATACCACTTAAAGTCAAATAATTGCAGCAAGATCAGCTATTCCTTGGCTTTGGCCCAAGATGCCTCCATCCACAATAACACTGAAGGCAATAGGATTCCACACCTAAGCCAAATTTCCCCCCTCCACTTCATTGGGGGCATCTCATTTGGCGTTTCTGACTCATTGAGCATGAAGCTATGAAAACAAGACCATCAGCAGGGAATGTGGCTCTCTGTTTTCATAAGGACTGATGTAAGAAGGGCTTGGAAATTTCTCCAGGTTCAGATATTACAAAGAAAACAAAAGGAAGAACGTGGGGAATTACAAGGGAGCTTGGGAACTGGAATGGTGCAATTGCCAACAGTAGCAAAGGAGAACAACTTTAGCAGGAAAAGGAGCACAGCCAAAACCAAGGAGAGACATCCCCTTTCACCTACATTGGGTCCTTCCCAACCTAGTGCCTTCAAAATAAATTGGATTTCATCTCTCAACATTCTCATATTGGGACACTAAAAGTTGCATCCTTGAGATTTCTAAACGATATCAGACTGCGGAAGGTCTCATTGGGCAAGTAACCTGGACGATTTCCAGATCATAAACACTATTTCCTCAAGTACCTTATTGCTTATGCTTTAGCACAATTTTAAGGCAAAGTTTTATGTATTTTATGGATTTATGGATTCATGAATTTTATACCTCTTCCCTTCCAGAAGATCCTTCCAGGAGACTAATAGTAGTTACTAGTAGTTACTAGTAGTTACTAGTGTCTACTAGTAGTACTAGTAACTACTACTAATAGTAGTACTAGTACTACTAGTACTACTACTACTACTACTAGTACTACTATTACTACTACTACTAATACTACTACTAATACTACTAATACTACTAGTACTAGTAGTACTAATAGTAGTACTAGTAACTACTACTAATAGTAGTTACTAGTGTCAAGATTTTAACATAATTTACAAATTCTGTGACAATTTAGAGACTCTAATTATCAACTGCAAACCTTACTATTCGCCTCGTGAATTTTCCTCATTTCTTCTAATTGCTGTTTATGTCCCACCACAAGCCTGTGTAAACGAGGCATTACGAACTCTAGCTGACCAAATCATGGAGGCTGAAGCCAAACACCCTGATTCACTGGCCATTGTTTTGGGAGATCTAAACAAGGCAAACTTAAGGAAAGAACTACCAAAATACTTTCAGCATGTCAATTGTCCCACCAGAGGCAAGAATACTCTAGACCACTGCTACACAACACTAAAAGATGCCTATCGGTCTTTACCACGTGCAGCTGTAGGACACTCTGATCATTGCATGATTCACCTTGTACCTGCTTACAGGCAAAGACTTAAAGCCATAAAACCAATAATTAAATCAGTGAAAACCTGGACGGAGGAATCAGAATTAAAGCTACAGGCATGTTTTGACTGCACTGATTGGAATATTTTAAAGATACCTCTGCAGGCCTGGATGAACTCACAGATACTGTAACATCATATGTCAGCTTCTGTGAAGACCTATGTGTACCTACAAGGAACTTGCGAATACACAGTAATAACAAACCTTGGTTTACACCTAAACTTAAGCAGCTCGACATTCCAAAGAGGAAGCCTACAGAAAAGGTGATAAAATGCTGTACAATCAGGCCAGAAATGCACTAACAAGGAGATCAGAGCAGCAAAAGAAGCTACTCTGAAAAGCTAAAGAATCAATTTTCAG
This sequence comes from Ahaetulla prasina, assembly GCF_028640845.1. Lineage (NCBI taxonomy): Eukaryota > Metazoa > Chordata > Lepidosauria > Squamata > Colubridae > Ahaetulla > Ahaetulla prasina. Next base: position 43,404,441 of record NC_080542.1, on the reverse strand, counting down.
CAAATGAACCAGCAAACATGTGGAAAACTCTTAAAAATATCACCGCTATGGCAAACCTCCTTCCCAGGCTGAAGGTAATCAACAACTGGCATATGACCTGAATGAGTTTTACTGCAGGTTTGAAAGGAAACTACAGCCACCTATCTCCACAACCCCCATCTCAGACACACCAACAACAGCCAAGCCTCCTACAACTGACCCCATTTCATTGGGTTCACAACCCCTAGTGATCACAGAAAAGGAAGTGCAGGACCTATTTCACAGACAAAAGCCAGGAAAAGCTCCAGGCCCAGACAAGATAACTCCTTCTTGCTTAAAAGTCTGTGCTGACCAATTGGCCCCCATCTTCACCCATATTTTCAATAAATCACTAGAGATGTGCTATGTTCCTTCTTGCTTCAAACGCTCTACCATCATCCCAGTGCCGAAGAAGCCCACCATCAAGGAACTGAATGACTACAGACCAGTTGCTCTAACATCTGTAGTCATGAAAACCTTTGAAAGGCTTGTGCTTTCCTATCTGAAAACCATCACGAATCCGCTCTTAGACCCCTTGCAATTTGCATACCGAGCAAATAGATCAACAGATGATGCTGTTAATATGGCTCTGCACTACATCCTACAACATCTTGAGTCTCCAAAGACCTATGCAAGGATCCTTTTTGTAGACTTTAGTTCAGCATTCAATACCATCATTCCAGACATTCTTCTAACTAAGCTAAACCAGCTACAGGTACCGGAACAGACTTGTAAGTGGATCACAAGCTTCCTAACAAACAGGAAGCAGCAGGTGAAGCTAAGCAAGATCACATCAAATACCTGTACAATTAGCACAGGGGCCCCCCAAGGCTGTGTGCTCTCCCCACTTCTCTTCTCTCTGTATACCAATGACTGCATCTCCAATGATCCATTTGTTAAGCTACTGAAGTTCGCAGATGACACAACAGTGATTGGTCTCATTGGAGACAATGACGAATCCGCATATAGACGAGAGGTGAGCGACTAGCCTTGTGGTGCAACCAAAACAATCTGGAACTGAACACACTCAAAACCGTAGAAATGGTGGTAGACTTTAGGAAAAACCCTTCCATACTTCCACCTCTCACAATACTTGACAACACAGTATCAACAGTAGAAACCTTCAAATTTCTGGGTTCTATCATATCGCAAGATCTCAAATGGACAGCTAACATCAAAACATCATTAAAAAGGACAACAAAGAATGTTCTTTCTCGCCAACTCAGTAAGCTCAAACTGCCCAAGGAGCTGCTGATCCAATTCTACAGAGGAATTATTGAGTCTGTCATTTGCACCTCTATAACTGTCTGGTTCAGTTCTGCAACCCAACAAGAAAAACACAGACTTCAGAGGATAATTAGAACTGCAGAAAAAATAATTGCTACCAACCTGCCTTCCATTGAGGACCTGTATACTGCACGAATCAAGAAGAGGGCCGTGAAAATATTTGCAGATCCCTCGCATCCTGGACATAAACTGTTTCAACTCCTACCCTCAAAACGACGCTATAGAGCACTGCACACCAGAACAACTAGACACAAGAACAGTTTTTCCCGTAGGCCATCACTCTGCTAAACAAATAATTCCCTCAACACTGTCAGACTATTTACTGAATCTGCACTACTATTAATCGTTTCATAGTTCCCATCACCAATCTCTTTCCACTTATGACTGTATGACTATAACTTGTTGCTGGCAATCCTTATGATTTATATTGATATATTGATCATCAATTGTGTTGTAAATGTTGTACCTTGATGAACGTATCTTTTCTTTTATGTACACTGAGAGCATATGCACCAAGACAAATTCCTTGTGTGTCCAATCACACTTGGCCAATAAAATTCTATTCTATTCTATTCTATTCTATTCTATTCTATTCTATTCTATTCTATTCTAGTTTCCTGGGAGAATAATATGCAAACGCTGTCCTCTTTCTGGACTCCTGACCCAGGCATTATAGATGAAAGAATAAAATGTTGCAGAAAACCAGCCTTCAGAATACATTTTATGTGGGAGTAGTAAGAAATAAGCAGGGTTCCTTTATTTTATGTTAAGACAAAAACTTCACTCTGTATTATATCCCACTTTAGAAGAAATTGTTATGACTTGCAAGGAGATCATGACAACGGATAACCTGCACATAACTGACCGCAGGGGGAAAAAAAACCAGGAAAAAACCCCCCCAGTGTTGTTTCTTAGACTTGAGAGCATGAGTGCATGATAGCTATTACACCGTTTTATCTTTTATTAAGCTGGATAAAAATGGTATGCTTAATATATGAGTTTGGGCAGAAACACATGGCCCTGTAAAATAAGTTCAGTTCTATTCAAAATTCCACCACAGTTTAAAGCCAGATGCTCAATTAAAGGACTTGCTGAGAAGATATCTTGCTATTTGAGACAGTATGGATTCACTTTGGCATTGAGAGGAACCTCCTGCTCCCAACTTCCAAACTTCTGATTTTGTAAGGGAAATGTTTATAGTTAGCTAGACCACCAGGGGTCAAAATCTGATCAGTTTTTTCTTCCTCGGGATTCCTCAGAGGTAAGTAGAGAAAGGCTAGTTTAATAGCTTTGAGCTCCCCAGCCTCAATTCAGACAAAGGAGCAGAGATAAAATTTACAGAGATAGGTCTGTTTTTCCTCCTGTTGATGTACTGAATGAAAGGCTGTTTCATTCACAGGGGCCCCCCAAGGCTGTGTGCTCTCCCCACTTCTCTTCTCTCTGTATACCAATGACTGCATCTCCAATGATCCATCTGTTAAGCTACTGAAGTTCGCAGATGACACAACAGTGATTGGTCTCATTCGAGACAATGACGAATCCGCATATAGACAAGAGGTCTAACGACTAGCCTTGTGGTGCAACCAAAACAATCTGGAACTGAACACACTCAAAACTGTAGAAATGGTGGTAGACTTTAGGAGAAACCCTTCCATACTTCCACCTCTCACAATACTAGACAACACAGTATCAACAGTAGAAACCTTCAAATTTCTAGGTTCTATCATATCGCAAGATCTAAAATGGACAGCTAACATCAAAAACATCATTAAAAAAGGACAACAAAGAATGCTCTTTCTGCGCCAACTCAGTAAGCTCAAACTGCCCAGGGAGCTGCTGATTCAGTTCTATAGAGGAATTATTGAGTCTGTCATTTGCACCTCTATAACTGTCTGGTTCGGTTCTGCAACCCAACAAGAATAGAATAGAATAGAATAGAATAGAATAGAATTTTATTGGCCAAGTGTGATTGGACACACAAGGAATTTGTCTTGGTGCATATGCTCTCAGTGTACATAAAAGAAAAGATACGTTCATCAACACAGACTTCAGAGGATAATTAGAACTGCAGAAAAAATAATTGCTACCAACCTGCCTTCCATTGAGGACCTGTATACTGCACGAATCAAGAAGAGGGCCGTGAAAATATTTACAGACCCCTCGCATCCTGGACATAAACTGTTTCAACTACTACCCTCAAAATGACGCTATAGAGCACTGCACATCAGAACAACTAGACACAAGAACAGTTTTTTCCCGAAGGCCATCACTCTGCTAAATAAATAATTCCATCAACACTGTCAAACTATTTACTGAATCTGCATTACTATTTATCTTTTATTATTTATTTATTTATTTATTTATTTATTTATTTATTTATTTATTTATTTATTTATTTATTTATTTATTTATTTATTATTCATACTTTTATACCGCCCTATCTTCCTAGGGACTCAGGGCGGTGTACAGCCATATAAAAACACATAAATATACAAAGTAAAACATTAATCTAAAAAACTTATTATATAGGCCGAATATTTAAAATAGAAATATAAATAATAAAACCCGATTTAAAACCAAATTTAAAATTTAAACATTTAAAATTTAAAAAATCTAGTCCAGTCCTGCGCAAATAAATAGATGTGTCTTAACTACCTTCTCATAGTTCCCATCACCAATCTCTTTCCATTTATGACTGTATGACTATAACTTGTTGCTGGCAATCCTTATGATTTATATTGATATATTGACCATCAATTGTGTTGTAAATGTTGTACCTTGATGAACGTATCTTTTCTTTTATGTACACTGAGAGCATATGCACCAAGACAAATTCCTTGTGTGTCCAATCACACTTGGCCAATAAAAAAAAATTCTATTCTATTCTATTCTATTCTATTCTATTCTATTCTATTCTATTCTATTCTATTCTATTCTATTCTATTCTATTTTCCTATTCTTTCTTACTAGGTAACAAAAGGTAACATAAAGATGAGTTTTATTTTGTTACTGTAGGACTTTATTTGGCTCTGAAAAGGGAAGGCATCACTGTTGCTTGTTCATCTTCTCAGCAGTTTGAGTCAAATTGTCTTCAAACTGGTTCTGAGAATTTAGGGTGTGCAAACAATGATGGTGTGATGTGAAAGTGGGATAAGAAAGATAGTGCCAAAACTACCAGAAATGACACGAAACATCTTTAAGTGGCATAAATAAGCATCTGAACCAGATTTTCCCCATATTCTTTTCTTCTTGTTGTGAGAATGATGGGAACTGGGCTGGAGAATGACGAGCACTGGGATGGTATCAACAATGCCTGTGTGCCATATAACTCTCACATGACCAGTGAATGAGTACCTCATTGGTTTAAATTCCCTTTGAGCAGAATCTAGAATAATCTAAAACATTTGTAAAAGTAGTTCGACACTACAGAGCGCATCATCATTTTGTAGTGGGAAGGGAAGGAGCTGTACCCACTTCCCTGCCCTAATTCTGAGATTGCAACTTTTCATAATTTCTAGATGACTAGGAATCTAGTAAGGCTCTAGATTGGGAAAAATCTAGATTAAAATGCAATTCTGATCTATTTTTAAGATTCTTATTTTCATCAGGGCAGACTGCCAACCTGTGTTTCCCCGGAAATATGACCTCCCCCAAAAATAAGCCCTCCCCGAAAATATTTAAACACATGCACAGCCAGTCCCTGCCATTTCCTCTGGTTAGGGAGACAGGACCTGGAAATCAGGTAAGATGGCAAGAGGAGCCCTGTCTTGCTCCACAAACCCCAAAATAATAAGACCTCCCCCAAAATAAGGCCAAGCACTTATTTCAGGGTTCAAAAAAATATAAGACAGGGTCTTATTTTCGGGGAAACATCATATATATACACCATTCTTTTCTAAATAGTTTCTGTTTCTAATTTGTTTATTTCTTTTCCCCTGCAGTATAAAAGATTACATTGGATGTTCTAGCTTGGGTTTTGAAGGTGCTTATAACAATAGGACTTAAATTTATATATGGCCCCACAGTGTCAGTACCGATGGTATTTAAGTGGTGCTTCAGATGTTTTGGGATTGCACTCAAGTACTATGGAGTCTGAACACCATTGCGTTATCTTGGCTGTATATAGAGAAAGCGTTTTGCACAGTGGTGGGTTTCAATTTTTTTTACTATTGGTTATGTGGGTGTGGCTTGGTGGATGTGGCATGGCTTGGTGGGTGTGGCTTGGTGGGCATCGCAGGGGAAGGATACTGTAAAATCTCTATTCCCTCCCCACTCCAGGGGAAGGTTACTGCAAAATCCCCATTTCCTCCTGATCAGCTGGGACTCAGGAGGCAGAGAATAGATGGAGGTGGGACCAGTCAGAATTTTTACTACCGGTTCTCCAGCTCTGATCAGAACCTGCTGAAACCCACCTCTGGTTGGGTAGCGATTCTCTTTCAGATGGTATTTTTCCATACAATTTCAAATTGGCTATGTAAAGCAGTTGGGATAGTCTGGAAGATGTTTTCGATGTTTGATAGCCCTTGCCCGACTATTTTAGCATTGTTGGCAGAGGAATCAATGCAATGAAAAACAATGGAAGTGATAGCGAATATTACAGTTATTATTTCAGATTTATTGGCTATCCAACTCCAGTGGACTACTTTTCTCTTTACATATTTTATCTTAATGAATTGCAGAAATATGCAATGAACATCCCAGCTGCCTTGAAATTGGGTAGGCAGTTGTTCTATTGTGTTCTTCTAATGGGACACATTAGGAGCATTCTTAAAGGAGCAAAAAGCAGTTTGGGTCTCACACTGGGTAAGACTGAACTGAAAGACTATAATTTTCTGTTGGAAAGGGGAGAGAGGAAGTATTGTGGTGGAGAAAGTTCATTACAGTAACAGAAAGAAGAACTCTTATCTATGCAATGAAAGTGCTCTCCTAACTGCTTTCCTAACTCTGCTTCATTTGCCATAATGAGAATAACGGGACTTGCATTCAGTAGCACCCATGGTACTGTGTTTCTCAAAAAATAAGACCCTGCCTTATATATTTTTGAACCCCAAAATAAGTGCTTGGCCTTATTTTCAGGGATGTCTTATTATTTTGGGGTGTGTGGAGCAACTTGGGACTCCTCTTACTGCCTTACCTGATTTCCAGCTCTGTCTCCCTAACCAGAGGAAATGGCGGGGACTAGCTGCATATGCATTTAAATATTTTCAGGGAGGGCTTATTTTCAGGGTAGGCTTATTTTAGTGCATGTGCTCAAAAGCCCGATTGGTCTTATTATCAAGGGATGTCTTATTTTAGGGGAAACAGGGTACCTTCAGTATTGCCTCTTTGACTCCTTTGAGAAAGCCATTCACAGTACAGGGCGACATGGCATTTCTAAAGTTAAATATACAGTAGATGGGAGACAAAGAATTACTATTAATCACTCCCAGACCTGCAAATACCCTTATTTATTAAATGATCTGACTTCTGACCACAGAAAACAAATAGTCATTCCAATGCTCACATTAACTTGGAAAAAGAGCAAATAGTCTTGTGGCACATTAAAGAAGAATGGTATTCTGACTTTTTCATCTAACTATGATATAAACATGGCCTTTTTTTTGTTTTTTTGCAGTGGTCCCATGATATTACCTTCATCATGTCCTCAGACCCCCCTGTGAGGTAGGCTTAAATCGCTTAAATTAAATTTACCTGTACTGGTGTTAAAGTATACAATGATTGACTTTCAACCATTCATTAGTGACTGTTCGAAGTTACAATGGCATTAAAAACATGACTTAGAACTGTTTTTCATACTTATGACTGTTGCAGAATCCCCAGGGTTACATGATCAAAATTCCAACGATTTGGCAACTGACTCATATTTATGACGATGGGCAACTCATAGGACAAGACTTTATAAAAATAAAATCCAATCCAAGAGACTATATGTAGTTCAGGTTTAGATTGGCGCTTTCTAGAGCTGGGAGAGAGAAAGATCGGTCCAAATAACTAGGTAACTACACTATTAGATACTGAAGATATTACTTAGTTGGATAATAAAACAGCTGCAAGCAAACAACCAAGCTCAGCAAACACCAGGTACTCCACACATAACGATCTACATAAAACAACAAACAGATGGCAAATCCAGGCAGCACATAAAATAGATATTCCCAGCAGTATTTCTAATGTAGGGGCAGGGAAGCATTTTTACTGATGATGTGCATAACAACGATACTTAATCTGGGTTAGCTGATTAGAAGATATTGTAACAATACTGTGGCACATTTAGTAACAATAGATAGTAACCACAAGGTACAGTGTCTTTCCTCTTGCTCTTTTAATCCTTGTTTATGGCATGGAGTTTAATCTTGTTCATTAATTTTTATGACTTCTTGTATCCACTGTTTCTTGAGTAAACCTCCATGGCTCTATACCTGAGCCAGGGTCAGCAGTATCAGAAATATCTGCCCCAAGCATTAAGGCTTGTTCTGGTCCTGAATTGGGTTTAAGGTCCTCCAAAATTAACTGTTGTTCACATGGTGCTCAACACAATGTGTGAGGGTGCATCATTGTCTATTTGGAGCTAACAGTCTATTCTTACCCAAATAGGACACAAAGATGTCAGGAAACTGGATCCTGGTAACAATCTGAACAAGGCTGAAGTGAATAAAATTATAATTTTCCGCCTTCCCTCCCCTACTTTGCCCCTACTGATACAGGCATTTACCCAGAAATAAAGTTTGGAATTATCTTGTGTCTTTACACAATTTAAGAATACAGAAAAGAGATGGGGGGTTAACCCGTTCTTCCCTTTCTAAAAATTCAGAAGTTTCAGGAGAATAAAGTTTATCTGCAAACTAATGTTTTCCATTCTGAATTGCTTTTGGAACATCTCCATCAAATGTTGGATGGGAACTTCAGCAAGATTAGAGCAATGCTAATTCACTTGAGTGGCCATAGTAGGAGACTGTAAAAGTATTCTCTCTAATTCAGATGGAAAAATCCTTCAGTTAAATTGGAATGACAGATACGAGGATGGATTATTCATCCAGAAGATTAAGGGTTTGTCCCAAAAAGGGCCACACTGGGTTAGAGGGATTGCAAAATTTTGGAATAGAATAGAATAGAATAGAATTCTTTATTGGCCCAAGTGTGATTGGATACACAAGGAATTTGTCTTAGGTGTATATGCTGTCAGTGAATAAAATACATTCATCAAGATTAAAAAGATACAACAATTAGTGATAGTCAAGGTTACTAATAAGCTATCAAATTGTACCAGGAAACAAAAACAATATAATTGAAAGATACTAGCAACATGGTTATAGTAATAAGTGGGAAGAGATAGATACTAGCAAGGAAGAGAAGAATAATAGTAATACAGTCTTAGTAAATTATTTGAGTGTTGTGGGAATTAGTTGTTAAGCAGAGTGGTGGCATTCAGGAAAAAACTGTCCTTGTGTCTAATTGTTTTGGTGTGCAGTGCCCTATATCATCTTTTTGAGGGTAGAAGTTGAAACAATTTATGTCTAGGATGTGAGAGGTCTGTAGAAATTTTCACAGCCCTCTTTTTGACTCGTGCAGTATACAGGTCCTCAATGGAAGGCAGGTTGGTAGCAATCGTTTTTTCTGCAGTTCTAATTATCCATTGAAGTCTGTGTCTGTCTTGTTGGGTGGCAGAGCCAGTCATAGGAGCAGTTTTGGAAATAGCATATGATAGGTCACTTGCTATGGCCTATATTCCACTAAAGGAGGGGGGGGGAAGGCATATCTTGCTGCTTCTCTTTGTGTTTCTGCCAGTTTATCTGCTCTGTCTGATTGAGCAAGAAATGTTCCTTACCCCCTTCCTAGGAGATGGTTAATGGTAATAGCAATATCACTTAGACTTATATACCACTCATAGTGCTTTGGGCAGCTTACAATGCCAGGAAATTGCCCCCAACAATCTGAATCCTCATTTTACTGACCTGGGAAGGATGAAAGACTGACTCAATCTTGAGCCCCGTCAGGATTGAACTCCAGGCTGTGGGCCGAGTTTGCCTGTAATACTGCATTCTAACCACTTGGGATCCTAATGGTAATGAAAAGACATTGTTTGGCTGCCATAAAGATATGAACACTTTGTACACTACATGGATTGCCCACTATGTCATGGAATGCCAAACAATGGCAATGATAGCTGATTATTGGTACATTGTAGGGGGACAGTTGAGTGGCCTGTCTGGTTACTGCTCTGTGCATCTGTGCATGTGCTTGTAGAAGAAAAGGGAAAACGAAGCACTTTCTGGGAAGCTACAGCTGCCATGTGAAATGGCTTTGTGCTCCCATGGCAAAAAGCTGTTTGCGTAAAGATTCCTTACAGGTCAGAGGAGTAAGGACAAAATGACAAGAGTGGTAATGAGGAAGAGGTCAATCTTTTTAAGAGCATTTTGTTTGAGAAATTCTCAAGCCCAGAACACTTATCCTTCCTTGATAGAACTAAGAACTGGAGCTAAGGCAGAAAAAAATAATTCTTATTATTAAAGGTAAAGGTAAAGGTTCCCCTTGCGCATATGTGCTAGTCGTTCCCGACTCTAGGGGGTGGTGCTCATCTCCGTTTCAAAGCCGAAGAGCCAGCGCTGTCCAAAGACAGCGTGGTCACATGGCCGCCATGACTGAACACCAAAGGTGCATGGAACATTGTTACCTTCCCACCAAAGATGGTCCCTACTTTTCTACTTGCATTTTTTACATGCTTTCGAATTGCTAGGTTGGCAGAAGCTGGGACAAGTTATGGGAGCTCACCCTGTTACATGGCACTGGGGATTTGAATCTCTGAACTGCCAACCTTTCAGTCGACAAACTCAGCATCTTAGCCACTGAGCTACTGCCTCCATTTATTATTATTATTAATTATCATTAATTGTTGTTGTTGTTGTTGTTATTATTATTATTATTATTATTATTATTATTATTATTATTATTATTAATTATTATCTAATTATTAAGTAGAGAACCAATCTGGACAGAAATGATGGAGCAGATAAGTATCATTTGAAATACCATATCCAGAGATGGATTCAAGGTAAATTAATAAATTGAGGATACAATCTGATAAAATCTGATTTTGCTGAAGGTTCAATAAAATTTGGTTTCATGTTAAATCACTTTATTAGTTAGATCTTTCAAATGCAGATCAACTGAAAGCCCTCTTGAAGACTTCTATCCAGACTAGAACAACAGAGTACAACTGGATTGTATGTTAAAATAATCTTTGGTTATTTTTTAGTTTTAGAAGCAAGGGCAGGATGGGGAGATTGCAAATAACCAAAAGCATTTCTAGGTATTCTATCATTGCTGGAGTTTTCTCTGTCCCCTTTTCCTATAAAAGTGACTGATTGTGCAAAGTAAACAGTCAGCTTTCAAGGAAAATGAAAGTTTTATGAAAAAGTTTCCAGGACAGAAGACATGTCAGACATGGACACTTTTATTATACCTCTTTTTCACCTTTACTCTGAATATAAATCCATTCGGCTGTAAAGATTCATTGAAGAATAAGCTATTTGTATGGATTGGGATAACGCAGTGGTGTTAACAAAAAGACCACTCACTCCACTGAGACCCAAAAGTTACTTCGGACTGTTTGATGGATAAATGCTCCTGAACTCTCATATTTTGATTTCTTTTTCTTTTATTCTTCCAAGCTGAACTCAAGCATATAGACATCTGTGTGTATATGCAGGCCATTTTTAAACATCTAAGAAGTGTCAGCAAAGAGCAATAACAAAAGAAAAAAGCAGGATAAGCTGCAAACTGAGATGGACTTCTATTTTTACAATAGACCCTTGAAATTAGATACACACAAAAACCTTCTTTTACAAATGTTTTCCTTAGCTGGGTTTTGCAGCCAGTGATAATGGAGTGGGGCCTTGGCCCGGCCTCCCATCTTTAAGTTCATCTTTAAACTGTTTTCTTTTCTTTTCAAAAAGCGATTAAGGAGAGCACAAAGCCAAGAAAGAGCAAACATTCCAGCCTTAAAGCCCTTGGACTCCATTTCACATTCCAAATTTCCTGTTCTTTGTCATCACTTTTTTTTATTAGACCTCATGGGCGAGGAAGCCTTCCTAACATGCCAGAATCTGGTACCATGCTTACCATCTCTCCAAACTGGGATTTTACACTGATATTTCTACTGTAGAAATTCCTCTTGCTTTGCTCTTTTTATTTGATGTTGTTAGTTGCGAAGTCGTGTCCGACCCATTGCGACCTTTCAGTGACTCCATCCAGCCACCTCATTCTCTGTCGTCCCCTTCTTCTTTTGCCCTCAATCTTTCCCAGCATTAGGCTCTTCTCCAGTGAGTCCTTCCTTCTCATTAGGTGGCCAAAGTATTTGGGTTTCATCTTCAGAATCTGGCCTTCTAAAGAGCAGTCAGGATTGATCTCCTCTAGGACTGACTGGTTTAATTGCCTTGCAATCCAAGGGACTCTCAGGAGTCTTCTCCAGCACTATAGCTCTTTTTATTAAAGTGTGCAAAACCATATGGCAGCATAAAATGGCTTCAGCCAGGTTTGCTTCAGAGTTGATAGTACCTCGATAAATTCGTAGGCTGTGCATTGATGAGCTGTACACCTATACTTTGGTGGATTGATAATTAGAAGATAAATGACCTGATCCTGTGTGGTTTTTGTAGAAGACAGCTCTCTTGTGCTCAGTGAAGCTTCTCCCAACAAAAAATACAGACAGCTTTATTTACCTAGCATTTTGCACTCATTTGAATTCAAAGAGCTTCAGGTTCATTTTCTGAGATACTGTATCTCTGTCCTCTTTACATTGCATCCTCCTAGCCACAGCAGACCTGGAACAGAATCATTAAACTAACTGGTCTCAGCACCTGCTCTTTGGAAAGAGGATACCCCCCTCCACCCAGTTCTGGAGAGGGCTCCCACTTGACTGGCTTTTTGGAGGCTCTTGAAAATCTGACTCTTCACCCAGGCCTTTTGCTGGGTGGGAATAGCCTCTTCCAAGGATGGTGTGTGTGTTTGTTGCTGCCTAGTTTTGCCATTATTGTTCTTGGGGTTTCATATTGCTATGTTGTTCCCCATTCTTTTTGGCGAACTACCAAGACTTGTTGGGAGCTGGGTACAAATTTGTTGAGTACAAATTGATAAAATAAAATGAATGATTAAATGAGAAAGACTTTATTGCGTTCTGGGTTTTCTTGTTCTCTGAGCTTAATGGTTTCCAGAAGTTTCATTACAAGCATAGGTAACATCATCAGTGCAATGGAGAGGGAAGTTTACTGGATTTTTATACAGTATGCAGTATTGTGTCCTGTCAGTTTTACTGGGGGTGAAAAACACAGCTGTGGGGTACATTTGAAAGGAACTGGGGATGAGAGAGTGAGATCACCTCAGGAAGGAGTGAATGGCCCACAGTAGCAATGGGCCAAGCAGAAAGTGCAACTGGTCTCAGTGTGGCCAATGCACTTTTTAAAATCTTTTGAGCTTTCTTCATTTCAGTACACTGGGGACAGCTGACACAGCCAGGTAGAATTACAGAATCAGATAGCCTTTAACTGCATTGGTGGGAAAGGAGGTGGAAAACAAAGCAGAGATTTGCATTTTAATTTATCATATGGAAACTTAAAGGTAGGTAAGGAAAAAGCACATCCCTCAAGCAGTTTTTCTTCACGTACCTAGGTCTGATCTGCTGGAACTTCAGCTTCCAATCAATACGACATTTGGAAAATTTAGACTTGGGGAGGGTGGGTGGGTGGGTGGGTGGGTGGGGGAACTGCTCTAAAGTTGAGGAAAACAATAGCCTGGTCTGTGACTGGTTACATTTTAAGAAAACTCTAGAACATGCTAATACCTAGTACATTTTTTTCTGAATCTTTTCAAAGAGATTTTGGAAGGTAGAGAAAGACAGTACAGATGAGAATTATATCACAAGGTATTAGGATAAGAATTCATCTTATCCTGAAGTATCGCGGAATGCTGTCGAAGGCAGTTGGGTACTTCTGTGCTGCGATGTTTTGTACAATTTTGCCAAAGCATTGAAGTGCTCCTTATATGAAGTGACCAATAAAAGAGAGTCTTTGGTGAGGTACCATACCTCAAACAGCTTCAGCTGTTCAGATTCTGTGTGGAATCTGAGTGGCTGCTAAGATGAAAATTTATCCAGCTGCAAATGTGCCTTTTCTTCTGTTTTTATTTTTTTTAAAAAAATCTCTGTGAGTTCTGAAGCAGAAAGAACAGCATGCCAGCATTTTTTTCTAATCGGGACTTTTTCACAACAGCTCTAAACCATGTTTATTTGTTGCTGTGGCAGCAGAAGAGAGGGAACACAATCTGGATGATTTGGGACTGCTTTCCACTGATCCAGATCTTGTAACTACGTTCTGGGTGTACTGGAGTGCAGATGAAGGAAACCAGTGAGACCTTGAAAGGAATTCTCTCTGTTTTCCTCTTTCCTTGCATGGAAGAAAATGCCAGGTTTTTACTAAGCTTTCTTTTAGCCAGTTCTTGAAATGTGAGATGCTGGTGATACATCTTATGCTGCACGAGAAGGTCAATAGCTGGGAGGTGGGTGAGGCAACAGTCCCTGCTTGTGGGGGAAACTGGGCTGTCTAGAAGTTTAGTGTTCCAAAAGAAAACATAACTTTGTTGTAATATACAAAATAGAGCTGGGAGTGAATTGGCTCCACTCTTATAAACAGCTGGAGTTATGGAATCAAAGAGGTCCAGAACTGCTTTTAAGCTGATGCAGAATCAATTTGTATGATGTGCCCTGCTCTTAATTTTAAGCAGATAGGAAAAGAGGGATGTTCTTCAGCCAATAATGCTGTCAATCAATGTTTGAACGGACATAAAATTATACCATGAGCATAAACCTAAATGCCCTTGCAGGGGAATATGGTGCTGTCCTTATTTATGGTATACAGTATAAGACTCACGGAGGACAGGGATGTTAGATTCTGCTGGATTTGTTTTTCTCCAAGCATCAACAGCCAGAGGGAAAACATTCACCAATCTGTTTATCAGATAAAGGCAACAACAGGGGCATATTGCAGAAGAAAAAGAGATTGCCAGATGTGCCACAATTACATGGAGGTCGGGAAAGGCTTATTGACAGGATCACTGCAATGCCAAGTTTCAAACCTTGACTCAAACCTTGCCATCTATCTTAGAGAGAAAGTTCAGTTTTGAGTTCTGGAAGAGGAGAAAAGGCTGCTCATCTTAAGCAAGAAGATTATTAAGCATGTTCTTGCTTAAGATGAGCAGCTTTAGCAAACGAACAAACAATTCTGGGATAGTCTAAATTTCCTGAGTTGAAGTGTGCCATAAGTTACATGGATATCTTTCAGGGATTCATTGTTGAAAATGTTGCTGTTTGCCCTCTAATAAGTTGTTTCTATTAACCTTCCAAGACCTTCCAAATTCTCCTAGTGTACTGGTGTATTCCTGATCTGATTCCCCTGATTTGAATTTGTATTTATTTTTTTGACAGAACTTTGTGGCACTTGTCAAATATGGTCTCAAGTATGCTTTTTCTTGAGGCTCAGTTGGCTACCCAATCAATTCAAAGATGTAAGCTGAAGGAGTATCAGGAGAAATATTGGTGAATGCTATAGTATGGCTTGTGTCTGTTTCTTTGGCTATCTGATTCTATTTTTTCTGCTGTATCAGAAATCTTCAGTGTAAAGGAGAAGAAAAGATTAAGATTAAGAAAAGCAATTTTCTTCGCCAGCTGCTCCCAAAAAAACTGCCCGATTTTGAAACTCCCCAAAGTAAAAACAGTGTCCTGAATACTTTGAAGAGACAAACAACATTCTTGAAACAGGTTTTGACTAAATTGGTATTCTTGGTATTTCATATACCGTAATTTGTCATGAAAATACAGGAATAAAAAGAAACTGAATTATCTTCTATCCTTCCTCTTCCTTATATTTTATGATCTATACCATGTCCTCTAAAATTCTTTTGTCTCCAGGGACCTATATCTTTGTCCAGCAGTTCTAAGCACTTCTGGGTACAGAGATGGACTTAAGTAGTTTTAGTCTTTAACTTTTAATAGGCATGCATATCCCTTAAGTTATGAAGTCCACACTAGAGGCTTCTGCATGATACACAATGCATGTACAAAAGGAGTGACGGGGGAGTGTTATTTTGTCATTTGCCTCACTATCTTAACCCTTCCTAGATGTCTCTACTCCAAGCCCACATTTTCTTCCCTCCTACACTTATTATTTCATGCTTAACAGCAGTGCTTCTCAATCTTGGCATTTTAAGAGGTGTAGACAGCAACTCACAGTACTCACATCCAGACACACAGCTTTACCCTATACAGTAAATCTGCTGGCAGCACTTATATGTTTCCCTAACTTTGGAATATCTTGATAAAGTTCTCTGGGGCCCATTAAATCTATGCCACCTCCACATCCTACCTAGTCTTTAATTAGGGACTCATTCCATGATAAAAAGGTAAACTATTTATTCAAAATGAGTCTCTAAGTAAGCAAGTACTGGTACAATCAGCTATATTTAATGTAAAATGTGCTATTTTAAATTTGAATGAATGAATGAATGAATGAATGAATGAATGGTTAGTACAATTAAATGTGTTTTTGCTTACGTCAGATTCTCTCACCAATTTTCATAGTTCTGGGACCATAAAGAATCCAATCTTATCTCCATCAATGGAAGAAAGCTACACTCATATAATTTCAAATTTTACCTGATACATCATTGTTACTGTTCTTAGAGCTCTTTACTTTTCCAGCTACAACCCTCTGGCCTGACTGAGGAACAGACTCAGATAAATAAACATTGGACAGTTTCCCCAATTCAATGCTTTTCATAAATTTTGGCCCTGTTTATTGAAAATTCTGAGAACTTGAGGTTTGATATACCTACTGGCTATCCATCTGTATAAAGTTATGTTTGCATTAGTGATAGCTTTTGAAAGCATAAATGGTGAGCTAGTAGAAATCTAACCTCAAATGATACATGGGTTTCTTTATGCCTGTATCGATGGGTTCTTCCTTAAAGCAGTGTTAATCTGTTTTTCTCCAGGCCAATGAAAGGATATCAGTGTATACTTGCTGGCATACTTTATCCTGTCCTCATGGCTGAACCCTGTTCAGCTTCAGCAAGAAGGCTGGCTGCTGCTGTTGTGTCCACACAACTGGATTTCCAGATTGCTTACTGGCGGGTGAAAAGAGTCATCAAGAGGCAAGTCATAACAGATGGGTAGACAATGGGTCAAATGCTGATCCTTCAGTTAGGATGGATGTGTTTATGTGTATGTGAGTGTGGTTTTGTGTAGTAAAATTGGCTATGCTCTCCCAATGCTTTCCCAAGAAAAAACCCTTCCTCTAGGAATTAAACTCCCAGCTGTGTTGGTTGGGTAGGCTCTTCTTGATAAAGGAACTTGAGTGGGTAATGTGTGTGATTGCTTCTTGATAGAGCGCAAGATAAGAGCTGTTTTTTTGAGGCATGCCCAACAACTCCCTGGAAAAGCCTGTAGAGTTGTGACAAAGGTCTAGCAGTCTTCAAGAGGTCTGTTAACATGAGTTAAAAGACTGCTGGATATGTGTCAAAAATGCTTCTGTTCTGTATCCACTGGCTGGCTAGTGTGTGTGTGTGTGTGGGGGGGGAAGTGGCTCTACTTTAGCAGTTGTAGTCCCCAATTTTCTGATCCAGGAGAATTGGGGGTAAAAGAGCCACTAACCCTCTCCCCTATGCCCCACCCCCCATTCTTGGGACTGGTGAACTGACTAAAATCATTTCATTCCAAATGCATCCTGCATCCGAGATGCAGCCTGGGGATTTGGCTGGAAGAAAAGTGGGAAGAGATGGCTATTTGATTGAGGAAAAGAGCTTGAAAGAACTGGATTCTGGAATTGCTAAAATCAGAACAATCCTGGGAAACAGTATCCAGACATGAAGGAGTTATATCTTTTTTAGTTTCAGATGAATAATGGGAACTGGCAGACTATGTAACCAACACATCACAGTAAATGTATCATTCATTGTTATAGAACAAGACTTGCCCAGTGACCAAGGAAAAATATTACTTCTAAACTGGAAATTACAAGTTCTTAAGTATCGCACCTTCATGGTGGGCTGGGATGTTAATAAGATATCTTTAGTCTGCATTAAACACAATACAGATAGTCCTTGACTTATGACCACAATTGAGCCCAACATTTCTGTTACTGAGCAAGACATTTGTTAAATGAGTTTTGCCCCATTTATGACTTTTCTTGACACAGATGTTAAGTGAATCACTGCAGTTGTTAGGTTAGTAACACAGTTGTTAAATTAATCTGGCTTCTCCATTGACTTTGCTTGTGAGACGGTTACAAAAGGTGATCCCGTGACCCTGGGACATTGCAACTGTCATAAATAGGAATCAGTTGTTGAATGTCTGAATTTTAACCATATGAACAAACATAGGAATGCTGCAATGGTTGTTAAGTGTGAAAAATGGTCATAAATGACTTTTTTATTGCTGTTGTAACTTTGAACAGTCACTAAATGAACTGTCGTAAGTAGAGGACTACTTGTATGAGTTGTGAGTCGAGGACTACCTGTATAACAATGAGGGAGAGACCTTTAAGTAACCATTTATGCTATTTTCCCCTTCCTTGGACACCTTTTAGAAAAATTGTTTCTAAAGTTTCCAGAATTCTTAACAATACCCAACTATTGTTCTCTGAGGATTTCTAGGTGTTTCATTTAGGTTGGGGATAACAGTATTTCTAGTGGCATTTTACAGTTCTGCAAAATATCTGTAATGGGGTCATTACAGTTCTACCTAGTTCTACATCCACCTTTGTTTCTATTTTAGGGAAGATTACTATAATAGTGCTTATGATGTTATTGAAGCATTTTAGAAAAACATTATCCAGCCATTTTCAATAGAACTTGGATCAGACTTGAAATATATATATATATATATATATATATATATATATATATATATATATATATATATATATATATATATATATATATATATATATATATATATATATATATATATATATATATATATATATATAAGTTGAACTAAGGTCCGAAACATGTCTCCTTCCTTTGTGGCTGAAATCTGAATATAGATGCTAAATTCTCCTTTTCTGCAAATTTGGAAGAAGGCTCAAGAAAACGGAATTCTAATTCAAGTCATAAAAAAATACCAAAATGAAAGTCAGGGAAAAGAGTCAGTCTAGAAAAGTTTTTGATTTTATTGATATCCGGGAAATCAGAATGTTCATCTCTTCATAGCTCTTTTTACCAATATAAATGTGTTTTAATGAGGTGGAGTTATCATAAATGCGAGTAAATTAAAAAGCAGAGCTTTGTTCATGACTTTCCAGGTTCCCTCAGAAAAATAGATTGTAATCTGCCAGGAAAAAAATAGCAAACTTGAACATTAGCAAGAGATTTTATTTTAATCAAAACCGGTCTGCATTCAGCAGGAACTTAAACCCCTGCTAAATGTTCTACCTAATGAATAAAAGTAGGATAGAGCAGAAATCTAACTCACTGGCACCCTCTGCAGCACAAAAATAGTACGTTTAGTTTCTCAGCAGGAATTGTGATCTTCTAAATCAAGTCGTTTTAATGAGGAAAAAAATCATCTGAGCAGTTTTATATAAACATATATCCTTCCTTTGTGGCTGAAATTTTACTAAGTTGTTACTCTATAAAATTGTCTTCATCAATGAAGCCAAGAAAACAGTTCCTTCCTTCTCATTAAATTATTGCCACTTTTAATGAAGTATATTGACTAGTAACAAAGAGTGAATTGCATCTGACTTGGGGACACAACTGTATGGAATCTGCCTGGGAAATGTACCCCAGCCCAACAGGTTTATAAAACATAAAGTTAAGGTATATCCTGTTCCATTTCCAATTCATGTGTTGCAGCTTCTAAAGCAGCTAAAGAAAAGTTTTTAGAAGGATTTTTGCAATATAAAGACATTTTCATTTTATTGATAGCTGAAAAACTAACTCCAGATGGACTGATAACACACACAAAACAGGAAAGCATAACAGGAAACTCAAAAATTATAGCTCATTCCGAACACTTTATTGGTTTATATATTTGTTTATTTTCCCAGAAGAAACAAGTGACTTTTATATTGGTGCCAAGAAAACAACATTGACGTGTCCATGAAGTCACTGGAAGTTGGGCTCAAGTTGAGGCAAAAATGTATTTATTCAGTTTATTTTTTAAAATTCCTGGGTAGTTCTAAGGACAATACATAATGAAGCACAAACACATCCCCTATGCATAAAGTGAAACAATAAATCAATTAACATAGCGATTTAAACTCAGCAGAGATTAAAACAAGCACAGGAGATATGATTCTTAAAGATTATTATGCAACAGCAGAACAAAAGAATTGTGAAGTCTTAGACGATAAAGAAGGAATTTGCCTAGTACCCTAAAGATAACAAAATGGGGATAACAGGCATCTCTTGTAGAACATGTTTTACAGCTGAGAAAAAGGAGCACAAGATGATCAATGAAAAATTATCTCCTCCTAAACAACCTACTGCAAATACTTCAGCGTGCAGTGGTATTCAGAAGAAGCCCTCCATACCAATCTTAGGCATATATGGAAAGAGGCTCTCCTTCCTCCAATTGTCCTAGGTCTGTGATGGTGAACCTATGGCACGTGTGCCAGAGGTGGCGCTCAGCGCCCTCTCTGATGGCATGCGAGCCATCGCCCCAGTTCAGCTCCGCTGTACATGCGCGCCCACCTCACACCAGCCAGTTGGTCTTCGGGTCTTTGCTGCGCATGCATGGGGGTGGGGCCGCACACATACGTCCTGTGCAGGGGCCACACGCATACATGGGGAGGCACATGCAGGGGGGCCTGTGTGCATTGCATTCTGGGGGTTTGGGCATGCACATTTTGGGCACTTGGTTCGGAAAAGGTTAGCCATCACTGTCCTAGGTAGACCATGACATTTTGCTGCCTCTAACAATATGAACTGGGTATAAAAATAAATGAGCTGGGAGCCATCAGAACTATAGTCATTTGCATGAAAGGAGACCTCTGAAGACTCTTCAGGGGCAGCCATGGAGGGCATTTGCATACTGGTGGTGGTGGAATAAAAAGTTAAGTACATGACCAGACATTAATCTAAACTGAGCTGAACATAGTTCATTGAAGCCTTCACGCCTCATGCAAAGCCATAATATGGTTTTCTTAGCTTTACCTTGCATTTGTAAATATATTTTCATTAATTCAATGAAGCAACAGATTTCAGATCAATGTAATTAATAAGCTCTGAGCCGTGGTGGTGCGGTGGTTAGACTGCAGTACTACAGGCTACTTCTGCTGCCTGCCGGCTGCCTGCAGTTCAGCAGTTCGATTCTTACAGGGTCAAGGTTGACTCAGCCTTCCATCCTTTCGAGGTCTGTAAAATGAGGACCCAGATTGTTGGGGACAATAGGCTGACTCGGTAAACCATTTAGAAGCACTGTGAAGCAGTATATAAGTCTAAGTTCTACTACTATTTAGCAAAAGATAAACATATTGATGGCTCTTCTAAAGGCAGAGAGAGCTGGTCAAGCACAATTCATTGGTCAAGCACAATTCATGAAAGAGCACATCCTATAATTGGAAAACAAAGCAGGAAAAGGCATTTTCCACCACCCAGTTATCATGCTTCTGAAATCAGAAAGATCTTCTGAATGGACTTCAATAGACTTGAGTTTATTCTCAATTTTAATTTAACTCAATTTTAATTTATTTAGCCTTGGAGTCCTAGTAAATGATCACTTAAACATGAGCCAGCAGTGTGCAGCTACAGCCAAAAAAGCTAATACAATCCTTGGTTGTATAAACAGAGGCATAGAATCAAAATCACTTGAAGTATTAATATCACTTTATAAATCCTTAGTAAGGCCACACCAGGAATACTGCATCCAGTTTTGGTCACCACATTACAAAAAAGATGTTGAGACTTTAGAAAAAGTACAAAGAAGAGCAACTAAAATGATTTGCCTTTGCCTGGAGACAAAAACATATGAAGAACGGTTGCAGGATTTGGGTTTGGCTAGTCTAAAGAAAAGGAGGACTAGGGGGTTTATGATATATTCTAGTATTTGAGAGGTTGCCACAAAGAGGAGGAGGTCAACTTATTTTCCAAAGCACTAGAGGGCAGGACAAAAAACAATGGATGGAAACTAATCAAGGATAGAAACAACCTGGAATTAAGGAAAATCTTCTTAACAGTGAAAACAATTAACCAGTAGAAGAACTTGCCTTCAGAAGTTGTGGATGTTTCAGCACTGGAGGTTTTTAAGAAGAGACTGGACAGTCACTTATCTGAAATGGTGTAGAGCTTCCTGCTTGAGTAGGGGCTTGGATTAGAAGATCCTCAAAGTCCCTTCTAGCTCTATTCTGATTGATAGCTATGATTTAGCAGAATAGAAAACATATGACAGTTTGCCAGTTGGCCACAACCATTAAGGCAACCTTCTGTAAACAAATCACTTTCCTGTGTCAGTAATTTTGGGTTAGATGCAGACCATCTTCCACATGGTCTCCACATTTCAAATATAACACCCAACTCAAAAAGTTTGCTTGCTCCTGACTTAATGCCCTGTGAGAACCCACAAAAGTTTCTGAATTATGCTTGCTGTTTGTGTGATTTGTGAACTCTGCCACTTGTGGGTTATTGAGCAAACCCTATTTAAGCAGGATATGGAGGACTAGATTTCAGTGACAGGAAGTCACAGTCTTATTGAGGGTTGAAAAAAGCTTTTAAAGGACAACAAAAGTCTGACAGTAAAAAGAAGTAGATATCCCTTCATTGGAGGCTAGACAGCTTTCTGTTTGGGATATTTTAATTTCAATTCCCACACTAATCAGGATGGCCTCTTGCACTTTTATGAAGCTATGGCATAGAATTAAGTGTGAGTCTAGTCAGCTCTTTATTTAAGTAATTCATACACAGTGTGTTAGCTTAAGAGTTAAAAAGTGCTCCAAGCCCCAGAAATGTTTTTAATATTATGTTTTCTTGCATGGGAAAATAATTCAACATAAATGAAATCAGAGCAATGGAATGTAGGTGATTATCTCTCTACAGTGAAAATAATTGTCTTATCCCCTCTCATTCTGAGAGACTACTTCTCCTCTTCTTCTTATCCTACTCCAGTGCTTTCCTTTCAAGGACACAAGCTGATGTCAGGTCTGTTGGTGGAAAGACTGTCTAATAGCATGGAGGGAGAACAATTTAGTGTACCTGAGAAAATGCCATTGATTTGACAGTCATGGATGGAAACAATGAAATATACTCCAGCCAAAGTATGCTTTAGCAGTTAAAATGACCAAGGGAAATCAAGAAATATAATTGTATTAATTAATTATTTTCATAATGCCACAGGATGTAATGAAAAAGGTTATCTCAGGGAGAGAAGTAGACTTAAAGCAGCATTCAGTTCCTGGACCTCTCAGAGTCAAGGCGTTGAACTAGTCTTCTCTTGTCTCATGAATTTACAGTACAATTAAGGAGAATTTGCAGCTATATGTGTCATATTTGCAGCTCAAACTGCCTGTCTTTTCATTCTCTGTCCAGCAGCTTTCATGGTACAGAGTGTCTATGCCTGATGCAAATCAATTATAGCAAGTTCCATGCAGGATGGAAAGAAGTGGTAAGCTCTTACATTCATGTTTTTCTTAATGCTTAAGAATAGTTCTTTCATTGCATCCCATGTCGTTATAATTCTCTGCTGCATTGAGGCCAATTGCCATATATGAAAGCCCTAAAGGAGCATATATGAAAGCCCCAAAGACTGAAGCAATAAGAAAAGGTTGAGTATTTTTGTGTAATGATGGAAATAACTTTCTGATAACAAAACAAAACAACAACAAAAATGATTTTGAAACCCTGGGTTTTTAAAAAACTTCCTTACAAAGTGGGGAAACGTAAGCTTAAAGAGTTGTTTCATTCATTAATGATGAGGTCACAGTAGGTATTGCTATGACAGGTTCCTGTTTTGACTCTTTTAAGGGTAAAATTGCATGTTTATCACATTTCAATTTCATTTCAGCACAAAGTAGCTTGCAAATTTAGTTTATTGGACTTCCCCACTGGCCATTACAATAAATGAAGAAGTGAAACATAATATCAAAAAGGCATTGAAACTGTGTCAATAATCTATTACATCACTATCAGCACTCTTATTCCTAGTACTTGAGCTGTTATAAAAAAAAAAGCAACATCAATTGTAAAAAGTATTTTTTCCAATAAGTCAAATATGTTTCTGAGAAACAGAAGGTCAGAAAATACAATGCTAGTCTAACTGCAGATAGGACAGAACATGCTTCTGGTTCTCTGTTAAACCATTCCCATAAACTCCTCTCATATCTCATTGCAACTATTCTATTGTAACAGAGGGAACAAATATTAAATAGCCGGATTATTGTTTCAGATTGATCAATCCCCAGCCAGTGATATATTTATTTTTTTTTGGTCTGGAGATTATCAAGGTTGATACCAACAATCTTAAGTATTATCCTATTGATGAAGACCAATCTGCAGCCTCAAACACCCCCCCCCAAAAACAAACAAACAAACAAACAAATAAACAAACAAAAAGCACAACACAGCAGAGGTAACAGCATTTGGCACATTGCACAAGGCAAAGAATTTGCTAGAAACAGACATTTCAGTACTGTAGCAGCCTTAGATATCAAGGAGAAGTTTCTGGATAAAGTCAACTACGTGAGAAGCGGGATGCACGGCATCATATTCTGCAAAGAGGTGGCAAATATTCTCAGAATCAGCTGGGCTCTTGGAAACAACACCAAAGATCCTATGGTGGAAGACGGACAGGAAGCCATGTTTGAAATAACAGATTTACCACTTTATAGTCACCACTAATGATGATGAAATGGTTTTGATAAGGGTGTGGAGAAGGTTTTATACTGCACTACTTTTCTTTTACATCATGCATTTTGCTTCTGGTGTTTCACAGGAGGGGCAGGATGCTATGAAAAGCATTTTAATCCTTTGTTCAAATAGCATCTGGTCTGGGCTTGAAATTTTTAAGGATAGGAAGAGGCAAAACCCAAACTGACTCACTGATCTTATGCACTCAATTTTCCTCTTTCCTTTCATTGATTCATTTTGTAAGTCATTTAAGAAGCAGCAGAGTGCAACAATAAAGATTAAAGCTTAGATCCAAAATTAATTAAGAGAGTAAGTACAAAATGGGACATGAGCTGTAATCTTAATCAAGTATGTACAAGCAGCTCCTTTGAAATTAATGGAATTTATATTTAAGTAGTAAACATTATTAGAATGTAGATGTTCATTCAACAAGAAGGCATTTATGCAACTTCAATGCCTTTAAACTCTATTTGTGTAACTGTGTTTTTTTCTTTTTAACCTTTACTTAGCCAACAGCTTAAAAAGCTCCCTGAATAATATCTAATACAGGAAAGACTGTGGAAGAGATATGAGTCAAAAAAGTTAAGTCGGTAGCTATGTCTACTCTATACAACTGACTCTCCCCTCCCTTATCTAAACTGTCTTACATCTGCAATACATGTAAAAATGGGCTTTGATTATGCAGTCAAGACTACCATCTTTGATTCATGACATCCATATAACTTACCTTGAAGTTTTGGAAAACTTTTGCCACCTTAAAAGGAAAAAGGGATATTAGATTTAATAAACATTATTATTATTATTATTATTATTATTATTATTATTATTATTATTATTATTATTATTATTTATTAGATTTTTATACCGCCCTTCTCCCGAAGGACTCAGGGTGGTTCACAGCCAATATAAAACAATGACAATTTACAACTAAAACAGAAATTAAAAAACTTATTATATGTTTTGGCAAAATTTAAAACAATTAGACCTAAAAAAAACCTTAAAATTTATGTTAAATATAAATTAAAATTCAAACCCTATTAAAATATTAACATTTAAAATTCCTAAGCCAGTCCCGCGCGAATAAACAAATACGTCTTCAGCTCGTGGCGAAAGGTCCGGAGGTCAGGCAATTGACGCAAGCTAGGGGGAAGTTCGTTCCAGAGGGTAGGAGCCCCCACAGAGAAGGACCTTCCCCTGGGGGCCACCAGCCGACACTGCTTGGCGGACAGCACCCTGAGAAGTCCCTCTCTGTGTGAGCGTACGGGTCGGTGGGAGGCGTGTGGTAGCAATAGGCGGTCCCGTAAGTATCCTGGCTCTAACATGAACTCACACCATTTTCTGAATGTAACTTCAAAGAAATAACTAAATTCATATATGAAAAAAAGGCTTATCTTCTGTTGCTGAAGCCTGGTGAAAAGAAATGGAATGAGGCAGGGGTGAAATCTAGCAGGTTCTAACAGGTTCTGGAGAACTGGTAGCGGAAATTTTGAGCAGTTTGGAGAACCGGCAAATATCACCTCTGGGTGGCCCCAGAGTGGGGTGGGAATGGGGATTTTGCAGTATCCTTCCCCTGCCACCCCTACCAAGCCATGCCCACCAAGCCACACCCACAGAACCAGTAGTAAAAAAAATTGGATTTCACTACTGGAATGAGGAGAAACATAAGTGATATTCCCAGGTTTTGAACTTTTAAAAAAAATCATATGTTCTTACTGAGACAATTCTGTTCTATACATTTTGACCTTTTTTTCCTTGAAATGTTGATGTTACATTGCATTAAAAAAATAAACATGTGTTTAGAATAGCTTTTTAACCCCGCTCAACATTTAAGATGTTTCTTCTGTAACTCCAACAGAATTTTACCCAAGAATTTCCTACACTAAATGTCTATAGTGGAAGCCTAGTTGAAAATCTGATGTAGTTCGTTGAGCACTATGGATTTCAAAATGACTCCAGATCTTATGGATATATATATATAGTTTAAAATTAAATAAAAATTGGAAAAAAAAATCACAAAAAGAGAAGCTGGTTTAGATAGTGATTTAAGTTTCTTTCATATAAGCCTCTTCAAGCTGAAATTGATGTCATGGGTTCAATCAGTTATTGAAGAATACAGATAGTATTATTACCAAATGATTGAAACTATTTTCCTTTTAAAGGGCTTGATTTAAATATACTATTTTGGATTAGCAAAATGCTACTGATGTGTATCTCATACAGGCAATGTTGCTCACTATTGCCATCTTGGCAATAAAATACAGTTATTAATCTTTTTGCTTTTGAACAGAACTGCCATAATATCATGCTATAGCTTTTTGCTTCTCCATCATTCTGCTGTGATCTATCCCTACTACAATTAAGTTTCATGTTTTGATCCATGCTACTACTATAGATCTCTCCCCCACCCCCCCAGAACAATGAATAATATTTATTACATTTCTCTTGTTTCCAGAGAGTAGATCCAAATGCACTAAGGACTTGAAATTATATTTCATTATTACTCAGACACTTTTGTTCGTGTCTGACAAGCACCAGAGATTTGCTGTAGAAAAAAATGTGCAATAAAAACAAATTTTATATTTTCTTAAACTTGTACGAGAGCAAACATTTCAGCAGTGCTAAAAAAAAGCTACATCAGCACAACAAATGCTTGAGTTCCAGACATGCTATCAAGACAACATAAACAGAACCTCAGTTCTGTTGTTATGTTGACAAAACAATTCATTGGGAACTATTTCCAGGTGCAGGCAAACGATAAAGTGGGTTGCTGGGAAATAGTCTCACTTGAAAGTAACAGATAATATCATTACCCCTCCAAAGACCATATATGTGGAAAAAAAAGAAGTAACTTTGATATTCTGAATACATTACTAAAACAAAACATTCCGGGAAATAAATCACGGGAGGACCTGAAGATTCTTCAACATTCTGAAGCTTTTGCGCTATTCCAGAATCAGTATCTTCAGTGCCATTATTTGGGTTCAGCAGTAGAATCAAACACTGGATTGGCTGCGGTATATTTGAATCCCCCGTTAAACAAGTCGTTTTTTAAAAAAACTATTCAGGCTCTGTGGAGTTTGTTGTTGGCCTGTGATTGTATTGTCTAAGAAAACTTGCTGGAAACCCCTTATAGGTTGTTGCTGTTTTTTTGCATGAAGCAGAAAAAAAATTGACTTATGGTTTATAGCTTTGAGGATTAGAAAAAGTAGACAATATAAAAAAACCTCCTTTTTTAAAATAATCATAGGTAAAAGTTAATTGTACTTATATTTGTTGCAAAGAAACCTGAAGCTACTACTTCCTATTTCTTTTTGCTTATACTTTTTATTCTTTTCCTTTTTTTAGTAGCTTTTGCTAATTTTTATCTTTCATCAAAACTCGTAATAAAAAATTATAAATAAATATTTGAATAATAAAAGTTATACAAAATTACAGGTAGTCCTCCACTTACAACAGTTTACTTTGTGAGTGTTCAAAGTTACAACAGCAATGAAAAAAATGACTTATGGCTGTTTTTTACAGTTATAACATTTGCATCATCCCCACAATCATATGATCAAAATTCAGATGCTAGGCAACTGGTTCATATTTATGACCATTGCTGTGTCCCAAGGTCCCAGGATCCCCCCGCTTTTTTATTTTTTTTTTATTTGCATTTATATCTTGCCCTTCTCCGAAGACTCAGGGCGGCTTACACTATGTCAAGCAATAGTCTTCATCCATTTGTATATTATATACAAAGTCAACTTATTGCCCCCAACAATCTGGGTCCTCATTTTACCTACCTTATAAAGGATGGAAGGCTGAGTCAACCTTCAGCCTGGTGGGACTAGAACCTGCAGTAATTGCAAGCAGCTGCTGTTAATAACAGGCTGCATTAGCCTGTTGAGCCACCAGAGGCCCTTTTGTGACCTTCTGACCAGCAAAGTCAATGGGGAAGTCAGATCGCTTAACATTTATCAACTGCAGTGATTCACTTAACAATTGTTGCAAAAAAGGTTGTAAAATGAAGCAAAACTCACTTAACAACTATCTCACGGTTGTAAGTTGAGGACTACCTATATTTCAGTATTTGTGAGAACTTTTGATTTCCCTTACATCTTAATCCCTGGATATTAGCCATATGAAAAGAAATCCTTTCAAGGGAATGATAAATTAGCAGCTTGGCAGCTTCCCATGATTGAAATCATTTTTTTTTTCATATAATTGAATAAATGCATATAAAATGAAATAAGGACATGAATGGACTGTATTATGCAATCCATTTTATAATTTCCCTTGTGGTGGAGGATTTTCTTTTTTTTACAAGGGCTTGCTACAGCGCAGGGTATGGCAATGATTAAATGACATTCTTTGTTCCTTGTCCCTAGTTTTTCTTGGCATAACATCTTGAAATTGCTTTGAAAATATGTCTTAAAATGGCCTGAAAATTATTTCAGCCTTCAATAGTTGCTGTAAGGTTTAAGCTGAAGAGTACTCACTTTCGATTTTCAGGATCCATGTCACAGAAACTGATGGTCCCCAATGGATAGTGCCGTCTGAAAAAGGTCCTGTAGGAAAGAAGTGTTTGTGTGTGAAGAAAGCAATGAAGAGATTCAAAGAATAAGAGAACATATTTGTATTCCCACTAGCAAGAACTATCATGCCATCTTATGGTAAAATGACCCCAGTCAATGCTTTTCAGGCTAAGAGCTGTGATGACCACTGACTATTATATTATAATGTATGCAATTAGTCAAGAAGATAAGGAAAAATTATATGTTGAAAATGATAAATCAATGCATGAATTCAATAAAAACAATTCTTAACTCTATTTCAATGATCCCACTTATATTTAATATGTAGAAATCCAGGTATGGGTTTATACGACAGCAGCCTTAATTGTTGTAATTTAGCTCCAGTGAAATAATTGTGAAATCACTGTGATTTAGCACCAGTCGTGTTAATCTAGCTTTAAAATAAAGGACATTAAGTTGTTCAAAGTGCTTGTTATTTCACAGGAATTTTTTTTTTTTTGCTGCTTAGACTGGCCTGGATCTAGTGTGAATGACTCATGATTTAATTCATTGGAATACAGTAAACAGCTCATTATTTATGACTAATTGTTCCACTGATTTCAATAGAAATAAAACATGACTGATTTCTTTAAGACTGTAGTCTATATAAGTTAAACCAAAGCCCAAATGCCATAATAGCATGACACATAAAGTTGATCATTGACTCAGGCAGACGTTGTGTTCAAACATAGTTCCAAGCCAAAATTTTTAAGTTATGAATGGCTAAATAATTCATAGTTGCCTATTTCATATACAATGTGAAAACAGATAATGGCTGGGCTCAAATGCTGCACTAAAACCAAAGTAGACAAATCACATTTGGGTTAATGTGGTGTGTGAACCAGTCCCCAAAACCTGCACTTATATTGGTGATAGGAGCTGGAGTTATAAGGGAGCAGCTTTCCACCGAATGTTTTGGATGCAGCAGACCAACCTGGCCACTTCACAAGAAAAATACACAAAAGTAAAGGAAAAGGTAAAGATTTCCGCTGCCCAGTCATGTCTCGCTCTAGGGGCTGGTTCTCATCTTCGTTTCTTAGCTGAAGGAGCCAGCGTTGTTTGAAGAGACTTCTGTGGTCATGTGGCCAGCACAGTTGTACAATCACCAACAATACAGCTATCCTCCGAAAAGACCTTGACTTCTTATCTGAATGGTCAAAAACTTGGCAACTCCAAATCTCAACCAGCAAATGCTCAGTCTTACATATTGGAAAAAAGAACCTAAACACTAAGTACAAGCTTGACAGACATTACCTTACTGACAACCCCCACCCTGTTAAAGATCTTGGAGTTTTCATATCAAATGATCTAAGTGCCAAAGCTCACTGTAACTACATCACAAAAAAGGCCTTAAAAGTTGTAAACCTAATCTTGTGCAGTTTCTTCCGCAAAAACACTACACTACTAACCAGAGCATATAAAGCATTTGCCAGACCAATTCTTGAATACAGCTCGATTGTTTGGAACCCATACCACATTTCTGACATCAATACAATTGAAAGTGTCCAGAAATATTTTACAAGAAGAGTTCTCCACTCCTCTGAATAGAACAAAATACCTTATGCTACCAGACTTGAAATCCTGGGTTTAGAAAATTTAGAACTATGCCGCCTTCGACATAACCTGAGTTTAACTCATAGAATCATCTATTACAATTTCCTTCCTGTTGAAGACTACTTCAGCTTCAATTGCAACAATACATGAGCACACAATAGATTTAAGCTTAATGTTAACCACTCCAATCTTGATTGCAGAAAATATGACTTCAGTAACAGAGTTGTTAATGCTTGGAATACACTACTTGACTCTGTAGTCTCTTCCCAAAATCCACAAAGCTTCAACCAAAAACTATCTACCATTGACCTCACCCCATTTCTAAGAGGTCTGTAAGGGGCGTGCATAAGAGCACAAACGTGCTTACCGTTCCTGTCCTATTGTTTCCTTTTATTATATCCAATTAATATAATCAATACATACTCATACTCATATATATGCTTATATATTGTACAATTATTTCATGCTTATGCTTATATATTCTGTGTAACAAAATAAATAAATAAATTAAATAAATCAAGGCACACATAATGATGTTATCTTCCCAAAGTGATACCTATTTATCTGCTTGCATTTGCATGCTTTTGAATTGCTAGGTGGGCAGAAGATGGGACAAGTAACAGTAGCTCACCCAGTAGTGGGTTTCAAATCTTGGCGCTACTGGTTAGCTATTGGTAGTGCACGGGTACACTCACTCACTTCTTGAGCATGTGGTGCTTCTGTGCATGTGCAGAAGCTTCTGTACATGCGCAGAGCATTTTTGATGATGTTTGGGCGGGTGGGTGGAGCCTCCTGCCACCACCACAACTTGTTCACCTGAACCAGGGCGAACCGGGAGCAACCCACCAGTGAGCTCACCGCATTGCATGGCGTTCAGGTCTCAAACCTAGGCTGTTTTCCAGATGACAAGCTCAGGGCAGGGGTGAAATGCTCCCGGTTTGGACTGACTCACCCGATCCAGTAGCGATGGCGGCGGGTGCTTCAGAGAACCAGTAGCAAAAATCCCCAGCCCCGCCCTCTGCCCCTGCTGAGCCACACCATCATCAGAGTTTTTTTTTTTTACTTTTAAAAGCAGTTTTTCTTCAGCCGAAAACATGCCTTTAAAAGTAAAAAAAAAGCCTTTGAGGACCCCATGGCTCATCTGAGATTGTCAGAACCCTTTAGGTTGTAAAAAAAAAGGTTTTAAAAGGCTCATCTGGCGATCCCAGCTGAGTTCCTCATCACCAGAACCTTAAAAACATGTTTTCTACAAGATCTTCAGCCGAAGAGCTTGTAGAAAACCTCCTTTTAAGAGATTTTGGACTGCGATGAAGCACTTACCTTATATTGCTCCTTTCCAGCTGGCAAAGCCATGCTTTACATCAGTTGCATCAGCTAGCAACTGAAGCTGCCTGCCTGAAATCCATCTCAGTCAGCAATTTGCCTGCTTTGCTGGCTGAGGAACTCTGGGAATTGAAGTCCACAAACCTTAAAGTTACTAAGGTTGGAAACCCCTGATCTAAAAAATATAAATAAAATAAAATAATAAAATATTTGTGCAGCTTTCTCAGATTTGGTGTGTTTCTGTAGTGTTTCACTCTAACTACACAAACACACAAAATTTCACATAGCTGTATGTGGCATTTTGTGTGTGTGTGTGTGAATCAATTGTGTTGTGTGTCTGTAAAGTGTGAAAGTTGGTTTTTGAGCTTTTTGTGGCTGTGTGAGGTTCCTGCACGTTGCCATTTTTGGTGAAGTGCAGCTGCTTTTACAGTGTGTGTGAGTCAGTTGTCTTGTGTTGTGTTGTGTGTGTGTAAAGTGTAAAAGTTGGTTTTTGAGCTTATTGTGGCTGTGTGAGGTTCCTGCTTGTTGCAAGGGCCATTTTGGGTGAAGTGCAGCTGCTTTTACATTGTGTGTGAGTCAGTTGTGTTGTGTTGTGCGTGTGCAAAGTGTCAGAGTTGGTTTTTGGTACCTCTTATTGTTTTGTATACTTTGTTTATTATTTTTATTATTTGTTATTGGCCACGCCCACACAGTCATCTGACCACCAAGCCAGGCCCACCAATTAAGCCATGCCCACAGAACCAGTAGGGAAAATTTTTTAGATTTCACCTCTGGCTCAGCGTGTTTAATGTCTGAGCCATTACACCCCCATACAAAAGTATATCTATTTTTCTCCCATAAATTTTGGAAAAAAAACAAAAACGCCATCTTTTCCATTTGAAGATCTTTTTCTGATAGGGATGGCTACAGAAAATGGCTCCCTGTCTTCAGGGCATCTTTCTTACTTTCTTTGGATGTCAGTCAAAGTTATTCCTAGTGCAGTAACTTTGAAGTGGACAATGGTGGGTGTAGGCAGTATCTCTTGTTCAAAAGTGGAAGTTACAGCTTTCTGAACTGCAGCTTTGCCAGTGAGGGTTTCCATAGTCACCGAGTGCAGATACAGGAGATTACATACTATAAGACAAAAAGGGTAAAAACAGAAGAAAAAAGTTATCACTGATGGCTCTCATTGAGAAATTAAAAAACATGAAACATTTTTGAAAAATATAGTAGGAAACCAAGTGTTATGAGACATTAACAAAAGGCTATTTCAGGGGTGTCAAACTCGATTTCATTGAGGGCCGTAAGGTTATATTTGACCTTGGGGGCCAATGTGGGCATGGCCAGGGTGGGCATGGCCAGCTTGACGTCACTCATTTGTGGTGGCCCAAGCAGTCTGCCAGCAAAAATGGGCTTCAGAGCTCCATTTTCATCTGTGACGGCCTCCTGCCACCTTCTGGCTGTGAAAACATAGCCCGGGGATGTCCTCCTGAGCGCCTCCCGACCTCTGTTTTCAATGGCAGAGGGCAGCAGGAGGCCTTTGCAGCCAAAAACGGAGCCTGGGAGGGCCGCACGTGGCCCTCCCGAGCTCGGTTTTCACTGGCAGAGGCACCATGGGCTGGTCCATTGCTATTTCTAGGGCAGCCCAGCGGGCCAGATCTAAGCACCCCACAGGCTGGATCCAACCCCCGGGCCTTGAATTTGACATCCCGGTCTATTTCTACACTAAGATTGCATAGTATATTTAAAAAATACAATAAAACTTGTGAAAAAGCTGAAGGCAGGCTGGAGATTTGTTTGTTTAATCAAACAAATTCACATTTTACCAGATAGAATGAAGCTTTATTTGGAACTGTAATTATGATAGCTTTTTAAAAAAAAATAACATCCCAAATATTTTTTTTAACTAAGGAGAGGACAGGAGAGAAGATATTGGGTTTCAGTGGGCTAATCCAGAAGGAACTAATATGTGCTTCAGAAGGGAGTGGACTGTTGATTAACATTCTTTCTGATCATATTGTGATATTTTTGGCTACTCATAACAATTTTGCTGCATAATCTTACACAGATGCAGTAGTGAAAGTACCCCATTTGCATTTGCCTCTGCCATTGTTGTAAGGTTTTTGATTTCTGGTACCTTAAAAGTCTGGAAGTTAACAATGGCTACAAGATCTTGAGCTACTTTCTGCTTCATCTTTCCATAGTTTTTAAAAATGTATATATATATTTTAACTACAATTAAATATATATAAACACTGAATTGCAGCACTATCTGAACATTACTAATAGTGATATGAAAAATTATAATGGAAACAAAACATTTACATATAAAATTCAACAGGGTTCATTTTCTCATTTTTTTAACCCTGTTCACAACAACAACAACAAGCCTAAAACACTAAATGATCATCAAAATATGCCTGTCACTTGTCAGAATTTGTCTCTTCATCATTTGAACCAGGAAGCAGCCTTAGCAAGCTCTGGTGGTAAGTGAGATTAGATAATAATTTGTATTAATTACAAATCTCATGTTCTTTGTAGCAGCTGTAAATTCTCACAGGATGCTACAATGGCACGGCTGTGAGAAACAAGAGCATGTGACAGAAATACCAAAAGAAGCAAAACAAGAAATCTAGACCAAATCAGGAGATTACATCCATAGAAAGGGAGTAGGAAAGAAGCACAACAAGAAGAGACAAAATGCTATTAAAGTCTATATTTACAGAATATATGGGCATGAAGTTTGCAATTCCCATTGCTGATGTGTATTTTACCTCTCTTTGAAAACATTGTTTATTAAATGCCTGATTTCTGTACAGGTTAATCTTTGACTGACAACAATTCGTTTACTGACCGAATTGTAAACAATTCATTTACAATAGCATTGAAAAAAGTGATTTATGACCGTTTTTCACACTTATGAGTGTTGTAGCATCTCCATTGTCATGTGATCAAAATTGGGATGCCTGGCAACTGGTTCATATTCATGACAGTTGCAGTGTCTCTGGGATCATGTGATCATCTGGATGTCAGATCAGAGCCAAGAAGGAAAGAAAGAAAAAAATCACCCAGAGAGGAAATCAATGTGTGCAACAAAAGGAAGCATGAAAGCGAGCATGAAATCATAAAGCCATATATAAAAATTCAGATGTGCTTCTTGTTCCCCAAGGTATTTGGGGCCACAATATCCTCTGAACCCAATGAAACAAGTGAATGTTATCTGGTACACTGGTTTTACAGTATCTGATGAAGGCTTCTTAGCTTTTCTTCCTGGAAGACCTCTCTTTGACCAGTTGTCAGTAGTGACGAATGGGCTAAATGCCTCTCTTAACCCTTCTCCCAAGCCATAGTCAAAACCAGTCAGATTTGACAACTACTTCTGAAATTCCTTCCTTCCTTCCTTCCTTCCTTCCTTCCTTCCTTCCTTCCTTCCTTCCTTCCTTCCTTCCTTCCTTTCTTCCTCCCTCCCTCCCTCCCTCCCTCCCTCCCTCCCTCCCTCCCACATACATACACACAAATCACAGAGGATTAAAATCTATTATGTAATCACTGTGCCAAAAATATCTCTCTGTGTAGATACAGGATATTGTGGTCTGAATGGTAGCAAAATGCGACATCTTTATAGAAAAGTGACAACACTGAAAGGAGACAAAACACGTAGACCAAACTACAGGCCATCATTTATTATCTTATCCTTTAGGATATAAAATGGTCTGGTTAATTGAAGAAAAACCGCTTACTCTCATTATACTCACCAGCAGCTTTCTGGGACAAAGGAAGAGCGGCTTCTGAACCAAGGACTGGATTTTCGTCACTGAGAAAAGCTAAGACAGGTATAACAGCACACCAGTTACAACCACATTACAAAGCATATTGAATTCCTGATATTGAGTCTTGATACACAACCATATCCTCTACTGGAAAGATCAATGAAAACCTGCAATTCCAATACAATGCAGAGTTCGGTTTAATACATTATTAGTTGTTCACTTATCCTTTTCCTAGGGGTTTTTAACTCATTAGCAAATATATTTGGGTTTAAAAAGGAATTGTTGTTAGCTGGTATCTATAAGTTTTGTAAGAATTTATGTATTATTCTTCTGAACTTTGCAGGAATTCTTTGTCCAAGATTCTAAACATACCTTGGCTAGGAATAATCAGTTTGCAAGGTAGTGCTAGTGGCATAATGGTGTGTTGATATACAAATGCCGAGAGACTCCCTGTAATAAAAAACAAATGGAAGAGGTTTGAACAAAGTGTTCTTAACATCTCTATATTCCACATTTTTACTCTCATCCTACACTACATGTCTAAATAATTCATTTTCAGGTAATCAACAACTGGGGTAGCAGTGGTAAGAAACTGGAGATTTATGAGACCAACAGATCCATTTGTCGGTCTGAAAAGAATTGGGGGATTTTGAGTAACAGGAAGGCAATTCTTGAGGTGGTGGTGGTTTTCCATTATTTGGATGCTCCCTCCCTCCCTGGTTACTTTGATAGGAATGATAATGGATGAATGAAATTGGTAAAAAGTTTGATGCAAATTCACTTGCTATATCTAATCCCAAACACTCTATAAAACACTATATATTTATTAAATATTGCAAAAGCCCATACTTTTTTTTAAAGATATGTATACCAAAATCAATGTATAAGGGAAAGGTTTATACAAAGGTTTAAACATATTAGGAAAAGATCATTTGCACAGTGTCTCCCCCAATAGGTACCAACTTTCAGGAAGATTTTTAAGAAGCTACATTGATTTGTGAGTAGGCCAGCTGAATATCAGAGATCCAATCTGAAATGGTAAGAGTCACTCTTCAAGATAAAGGAAGAGATGGAAAAATTACCTGTTCTTCTCCCATAAGGCATTACTAGTAAAAGTTTAGCTATCTCATGTAGTGTGCCCCTCTGTTTATTGGTTCTAGGATTGTAGACTACGTGTAAAGGTCCACTGCCTTCCAAGACTGCCACATTTATGACTTTCCATAGATATCTGGTCCCACTTAATTGAAATAGAAGGCTGAGTTTATTTCAGAGGGGTGTGTGGATGTGTGTGGATGATGGCTCAATAGTTAAAGATGCTGAACTAGTCAGCTGGAAAGCTGACAGCCCAAGTTTCAGACCTGAGTGCTGTGTGAGCTCGTTGCTTCTCCCACCTAGCAGTTTGAAAGTATGCACATGTGAGTAGATAAATAGGTACCACTTTGCTGGAAAAGTAACAGTGTTCCATACACATGAGCATATAGTCATGCTAGCCACATGACTGCTGGCTCCCTCAGCTAAGAAATGAAAATGAATAGTGCCCCTTAGATTTGGACACGACTGGAAAGGGAAAACTTTCCCCTTTACCTTGCTGAATCAAATGAGAAGGGCACATTTTTAGGAGCAAAAAGCAACAAAGATGCAACAGCCTCAACCTCAGCTAATTGCAACCTCAGCTAATAACTATATGCATGAATATATGACAGTCACAGCTTAAGCATAAGTAGCTGAAACCAACTAGACTAACAATCTTACCAAAATAGGGTTCTTCTTCTGCGCCCTTAAGATGTACTCCTTTGGGAGAAGACTCAATGAGGAAGTGTCTAATGGGGTTACCAGCATCTTCTCCTTTAAAGCAAAACAAAACAAACTGAAATGCAACATATAAAAAACCAATACCATACATTGGAAGCTTTTCAAAGAGCTTTTAAATTGGATTTTTTAAGGCTTTATTCAACTTTTTCTCTCTAATTCTGATTTTGGTGCTGTTTATGTTTAATATTGGCTATGATATGTGACAATGAAGACATAATTCCTGAACCCAGTTTTGTTTACAGAAATAGGTAACACACATATTTTTTCTAATTTTCCGATGCTATTATCAACTTTTAATTCTATGGAAATTCTTTGTTATAAATCTAAACCAGATGAAGGAGCAGAATTGTTTTGAGAATAGTTTCAGCTCATGAAACAAAGTGTTTCTGAATATAAATCAGTGATGGACTCATGGTGGAATTCTTCCAGAGATGTGAAAGTTAAAACTTTAAAAAACTAAACTCAATGTCTCATGAAACGGGTTGCACAGTCTCTCAGCAATTCATGTACCTAAAATCCTCTATTTAAAGAAATATTATGTGATTGCAAATTCAGTAATGTGAGAATTGGATTGAATTTCAAGTGATCGGTAATGAATTGGAGTCCTAAACATAACAATATAATTTACCACAAACAATAGAATTTGGAGCCAAAATGATACCCCTGACTATCACAATCATGAACTTTTTCAGTATATGACAACAACAGAAAATGCCTTCTATAAAGTTCACCCATCCAAACAATCACAGAGAAATATTGTTTTTGGCCTGCAAATGCAATGTAAACCAAACAAAACTGAGAAGAAGCAAATGAGCAGATATTCTTTAACCTATGTTTCCTCTTTCTCTGTGTATAGGGATATGTGCATTTTTGTGCAGCCTTTTTCAGTCCACTGAGTTGGAATACAAATTCCATAATTCCCAATGACCATGCCGGGTAGGACTAATGGGAATTATAGTTGAATATATTTAGAAGGCATCAATGTGGTATGGCACAGTTTTACTCTTGTTTTTTAAAAAAAATAGAAATAAATATTAATTTTTAACATTAAAACAAAGGTTGCAATATTTGATTACATTATTTACAATTTCTCACTGCTTTCTTCTGTTTTAAATATATTACTTCCGCCACCCAGCAAAATTTGCTATTTGAGCCAAATTGGAGCAATTCAAAGTTGTGTAGAATGACATGGAACATTCTGCTCCGCTCTTCTTAATGATCATTAACTTCCATCTCTTCTGTGCTTCATAACCCAACTGGGGCACACATAGTTAATTAATAGAGAGGTTTACATTTCCCTTCAGCTGCATTCCCCTCCCTGAAGCTGATCCATGCTGAAGTCACATAAAGCTTGCTTGTCCTGGCTTGCAACTACTTTAGCCTGAAATCCTTGCGTGGCCAGGCTCCAGTACATTAGGTTTGCTTTGTTTCTCTTTCATTTCCCCTGCGACATCTTGCAGGTTGCTTCCAATGTGAGAAGCTAAGTTTCCTCTGACTTGAATTTCACACTGCCCTTGATTCAGAAAGATTCTGAATATAGTCATTTGCCAACTTTCTATAGTTTTTCTTTTTTATTTATTCGCAGTTCCTTTGGACGCCTCATCAGTCATCTCTCCTCTCCTCTTTCACTTCTCTGCTGGTTTACCCTCTGGGGTTTCCCCCACCATTGCTTTCCTGTGTGAAAAAACTTGAGATTTGTTCGGTTTTGATTTCTAAAACGTGTAATGATGATTGGTTGCTTTTATGGAGATCCTGTGCTCTACCAATTATAGAGCTCTGTTTTTCATTTTTGCAGAATTTCCTTAACTGTGTGCCACGAGGCAACTGGGAACATGCAGTGAGCAATATGTTGAATGATTAACTACAGCCATGAGTTTGAAGCTTTTGGCCATGCAGGGAACTATCACCTCTCTACATTAGCTGCAGTTGCATCATCAGTCTTTAGGAGAAGTGAATGTGCTGCCTCTCTGTGAGAGTCAATAGCCTCTCTTGTTTTCCAACCCTGCCACTGTCAAATTTTTGGGAGTCTGCTATCTTTCCCTTTCTTTTTAGGTCTCATCAGTATTCAGACTGGGAACATGCAGGTAGGAGCCTAGATAAAGAATCCCTTAAGTGGGGTTTCTGTAGTTTGGCACCAGAGCAGGTTTTCTCAATGCAGTGCCCTCTAAATATACTGGAGCTGCGACTTCCAGACTTCCCAGCCAACTGGCCCTCTGCTCGGGAATTCTACAATTTATAGTAAAATCCATCTGGAAAGCATCAGGTAGGAGAAGGCTGCTGTTGGCCCCTCTTTCTATTATCACCTTCTTGCAGTTCGAAGCATGAATTCTGAGTACCTGCTTTGTTGCTGAAGACTTTCAGGGCTAAGCCAAATGAGCCAGGATAAGATGTGCTGTCCCTCATAATAAATGTACCCGGTGATTCATCCATTAGCAGATGGATAGCTGTTAAGACCCAAAGAACAAAGTGTCACCATATCAAAAAATAAAGAGAGATTAATAAACATTTGTATCTTTTGCAAACACTGTTTCCTGTGTTCAAAGCACTTCATGTGTGGCAACCTTAACTGGCAACCTTCACAGTAAACTAATATTGTGATCCTATGTTGCAGAGAGCGATAATGGATTACTTATGGCTATTTGACCAAGTTACACAGAAGCCAGATTGGATTCGGCAGCTTTTTGATTTACAGATTTACAGCTCAGTCTCTTTGCTCTTCGGTACCTGAGATAAGACTAAAAAGGCTCTATATCTGAAAGAATTAAGCACCTTGAAGGTCCTAGGGAGAAAATACTGCCTGCTCCTCAGTAATATTGCATGTCTTGATCTATTTTATGCTCATCAGTTTGCAAGCTTTCCCTTCCAAAGACCCACAGGAATAAATCAGCTACACACAAAACCCGTAGTACCAGAACCATATCTGGGAAAAATTTCCTTTCCCAGGTATGGTTCTGGTACTACCGGTTTTGTGTGTAGGGTCTATCTCACAAAAGAAAATTGTGGGAATTACCAGAAAGAACAAATAAAATGCTGTATTTAGCATGAATATGTGCAATGAATAGCTGTGAGCAAATAGTAGCTATATAGACAACATCTCTTAAAATGTCAGGGCAGGGAAGTGTGATTGAATACCTTGATCTTTATCAATGGAGCTTTCTTTTACAAATAAGAAAGTAGATGACAAATGGTATAATTATTTTGAGCAGTGGTATCAACTCAATTTGAATGCAGCAAATGCCTATACATAAGGCTGAAAATTACATTGTACTACAGAAATAAGTTGTCCCAAAGTTAGGAGTTTCAAAACATAAGGTAGGTAAATAAATAGATAAATAGTCAGTAAATCGAGGCAGGGAAAAGTAACACAGAGACATTTGTTTTGTCTCATCTAATAACTCTACCAATTTTTTAATGCTCCAAACATTCATTTTCATTTCCAGAAGCTTCCATGTCCTAATGAGGAAGGGAGGGAAAGGATTAAATCCTTTTATTGCTTTATTTTGCAAGTTGACTCTTCTCCAAAATGAACGTGTAAGTCAATATAAATCTGGTACATTTTCCTTTCTGTATCTATATGGAATTGATTCAGGTTTTTTTTTCCAGACTAGTTTAATAGATCAGTTAAAAAATTATACTGAATTTTGTTAGTAACTTATATGGAGAATTTGTGCACAACTTCTCTAATGTACTCGATTGTTAGCCCAAATGCTTGAAGAAATCTCTTTTAAACACACTTCTCTGAAATTATTTTGGTGCATAACTCTTTCTTCACTATCCTTTTCACTACATCCATATTCTGAGCCAAATGAAGAAAATGGCTAAAAAAAGTATAAAAATAAAGAGAAAAAGCACAGGGAAGCCGACTTCTATTGGTTGTTTTTTTCTCCTGCAACTACAGTTTCTGCCTCCCCCCGTTTTTTTTACATCAGAAGATTTGGAAGTCTCTCTTTCCAAGACTAGATTCATGTGCTTCTAGAAGGAAGATAAAGGTATGGTTCAGTATGTACTTGAACCACACCTAGGGTGAAGAAGTCAAAAGATGGTTGTTGGATTTGAAGTTGTTGTGAATTAAGTGCTCTCCAAGGA
The DNA here is from genome assembly GCF_028640845.1 of Ahaetulla prasina. NCBI lineage: Eukaryota > Metazoa > Chordata > Lepidosauria > Squamata > Colubridae > Ahaetulla > Ahaetulla prasina. Next base: position 43,363,169 of record NC_080542.1, on the reverse strand, counting down.
TCCCATGGGCCATCCCAGCAAGTTATATCATTTAACAACAACACCCTTGAATGGACAGAATTGTCATCCCTTTTTCGTTTTTCCCCCAAAAGCATGTTTATTAGGATGCCTGTAGCACTGTTTAGTCCAATACTGTAAAGCAAAGCCTTTAAAGGAGCTGCCAGCAAGTTCTTTTTTTTCTGAAATGGATCTTGGAAGTAAGTATTTCTAGCCTGCTTTCCAAAGGGAATAATATGCATTAAAAAGCTGGACAATACCATGGATCCATGAAAACTAATAACACTCCTTCCTCAGAGATGGGAAGAGGTATCAGCTCATGCAGCTCATTCATGTAACAATTATATTTATATCTGTGTCTGAATCAGACCACATTCTTAATCATTTAGCTTTCTTGCTTTGGCTTCATTTTGTGTATTGTTGCCTGCTGTTCCTTAGATTACCTTGGTCTCTTGTGATGCTGGGTTTGAACCAATATTTAGAGGTGTCCATCACAAACTTCATAGTTGTCTGGACTTCTTTGGAATACCCTGCATGAAAAAAAAAGTCATACATATATTTAAGTAAAAAAAAAAGGTTAAGGAAAACCTTTTCTAAGGTTAGAAAAATCAGAAAGTTTTTTTTTTCATCATGACAGTTTTTTTAATTTTAGAAAAAAATCTGCATATAAGGGAGGTTTTATAAAATAAATGAAGGCAAGCTGGAGAGGAAAAAGAGATTATTTCACTGTTTTCCATCTGTTTCAGTCTACAAATACTGAGATGGATGGACCACACTGAGATAATGGGAGACATCCAAATTCCTTCCAAATTCCCAGTGATCCTAGGTTCACTGAAATCCAGACAGTAAGTTAGAAATGACTTAATAGCAATTCCTTTGATTTTCTTTTGCAATTAACACAAGAGTATCTGGAGAAGTGGTTAAAAATAATCAAGATGGTTCAATGAATAGATAGTTCAATGAAAACCACACACTATGTTTACATACGTTGCATGTAATATTGCTTCCATCACTTCATTATAGCTTTCATTTTGAGGGATTTTTTTATGTGCGAATGTCCAGAGGGTAGCTGTCATCATACTGGACTTTTATAAGGCTAGAAAAGTTTTTTTCTTTTACATGGTGACACAACTAATTTTAAAAGAGACTGCTTAGTTGTGATAGCTAAAAACACAACTTTCATATTCAAGGACTTTAATGAATCCCCAAACTGAATTTCCTCAAATCGCATGCCAGCATTTTAAACCATTTTTGCTGTTTTGGACCCAGCTTCTGGATTTTGTACCGCCCTTCTCTCCCTCAAAAGTAAACACTGTTTAATTAGATTTCCTAGCAAACATTCAAAACCCCAACATTACATGTCAGGATTTAATATTAACAGAGTGACTACATTTTCCTAGAACATCTGGCTACTGTTAAGCAATAATATGCCATTCTAGATGAATTATTGATTGGATGTCCCTGATCAGCCACTTTGTTTTTCTGATAGTCCAACTTTCTGGAAGGATGATGGAGACTGAAACTGCAAGTCTGCAACTACCCCTTCCTCCTTGATTGGGGTAATATTGTTCAGATGGTAGCAGAGAGAAGTATGTATGAGAATGAGAAAGCAAGGGAAGTCCATTTCTGATACTGGTGTTCCCCATTAGCTTCTTTCTCAAGCTGAGTGTCAGATGGAAGATATAAGGAAAAAGGAAGGGCATTGAAATGAATTTACTTCATCTCGATTTGCGCTTTTTCCCTCACTAAGTTTCTTGAAATACTTCAAAAGGCCCACAAGCAAAGAGGAGGGAGGGTAGTGAATTAACAAATAGGGAATATGTGGTCAATTTAGGAAATTTTACCAGGCCCATTGTACAGATGCTTTGCTTGGATAATATACAGATTGGCTTTATTCCCTGATTTTTGTATGAGCAGGCACACTGCCATTTTTAGTTTGAATTATTTCCTCTAATTCTCAAAGCAGGGAAATTTTATTTCACCCATCCTCTAGATAGCTACTTTTTATATATGTAGACCTCAGCTTCCAGAATTGTTACCAACATCCATGTTGGCTGGGGAAGGAGTTGCAATTCAGATTGTGTGAACCACATATTACATGATCTGGGGAAGGTTGTTTATTCCAAAAAGTTGTATTCCTTCCCAGTTTTTCAAATAAAATATTCATTTGCAGCCCAATTGGAAATAAAGAAACAAAGATGTGAATTTCCAGTCATAGGGATGGAACAACTTACCATCCAGAGATGAACCTGAGTTGTCAGAATAGGAATTGTTTAAACCATTAACTCCTGAAAAACTGCTGGAATTGGTCTTAGACATCTTATCTTTGAAGGAACTGGAGCAGCCCCTGGAAAGCTGAGTAGCTGTCTCACTCTCTTCTGGGAGACCATTGATGAGCAGTATAGGGATTGGGAGTGGGGGTTTTGTAACAGATGAAAGAGAGTGGGTGTAGGTATGGGTTTGTCCCTTCTGGTATGGTTGAGTTAGAGGAGAATTCTCTTTCTGGGAGCACATGGCTCTGGGGTAGAAAGAACCAGGGCTGTTGGATGTAACATAACACCCTGTCAGGGATTCAACAGAGGAGGGACTTCCTATTGACCTAGTTAGAGGTGTGTCAGATTCATGGTTGGACAATTGGCTGCTGCTGCTGAAAAAAAGGGGAAAAAAACCACAAAAAAGTTAGAGAAGACTAGGGTTATACTTCTGTTAGTTCTAAATATCCATATGGGAGTAAATCATGCATGCTAGGTACACTACACAAGATTTTAGAACTCTCTAGTGGTGTCCAGTTTTGCTAAACATGTCTAAAAGAATAATAGAAGCTCATCTAGATAAAACCACTGTTCCATCTCCCCATGACCAGCTAATTAGTAGTTTTCTTTAAACACCCATCTTTTCAAAATTCTAAATGGAAACAACTGGAAGTAGATGATATTTCTTTGGGGAGGGCACATTTTGATAATATTCCTCAACTAACGGGGCATTATCAATCAATCAGGATCAATCAGAATAGAGCTGGAAGGGACCTTGGAGGTCTTCAAGTTCAGCCCCCCCCCCGTTCAATCAGGAAAATATATATCAAGAAAACATATAGTTTGTATTATTCCAGAATGCGAGAAACCAAATAATGGTCTTAACTTATAGGAAGGGAGATTCCACTTGGGCATTAGGAAAGAAACCCAAACAGTTGAAGTGTTTGGCTGTAGAAATAAATTCCTAGAGAAGTGGATATGCTCACTAAATCTACAGGGAGTGCTTTTGTTTTAATTCCTGCACTGAATCCAGTGTGGAAAGTCAAATTCATGTTTCTGATTTACTTCCTGGGACCTTTTCTAAAGAGTCCACTGTAATAGGCACTATGGACTTCTATGAAGACTAAATAACTCAATACAGGAAACAAAAAAATGTGTTCAATAGCAAGTTACGCAAATGAGTCTCTAAGCACTCTCTTGTCCTGGGGTGAGAAAAACAGTCCTAAAACAGATAAACCAACCTGGATTTGGCCAATGATAGAATGTGCAAGTGATCAAGGCTTTAACCACATCTTTCTATTCCACAGTCTATGCGGACAAAGTGGGATTTCTGTCCATCAACCTTCCGAAGGAGAAGGCACTTGAACAGAATTAATAGAACCAAATAGGCATTTGGATCCAGTGGTCTATGTGGTCCCTCATCTCTAAGATCTTTCTGCTGGATTTAAGCAGCAGATATTTGGTGCACTAGTGGATTTGCTTAGGTGTGTATTGATTTGGCTCTCGGCATTTCCTAACTTTGATTTTACAAAAGTGATTCTTAGCTATTTTGATATAATGAAGGATGCAGAGGAACTAAAAATGGCTCTCCCAAACAAAATAGCATAGCAGCTGCCTTGAAATACACCTTCCCTTCCCAAACAAGTCAATAGGTGAAACCTACATTCTCCTGTCACTTTCCAGTTCCAGTTCATCTTTTCCAGCCACCATCTTTAAATGTGCACAATTGTTGCTGGATTAGAGGTAGTGTGACCAGGCCAAGGTGTCTGTTGAGGGCACTATTCTTCTCTGACTGAGTTTTTCATCACTGCTACCATTTTCTCCTACCGTCATTGCTATATGGTTTTTCTTCCTCCTTTCACCTTCCTGCCTGTGATTTTTCTTGTAAGCCAGCAACTGCAAAGTAGCTCAGGCAATGATACTTAACTACAGAGTAATATCAAATAATCACACAGGATAATCCCCTTTTATATAGTGCATTTACCTTCCAAAAATGTAACTGGTGTCTGACCCAGGACTTGTTGAAAGCATTGATGCCTCACTGAATCGCTGTGCCATCCTCCTGAGCTGCAGGATGCCCGGAGAGGAAGCTAGAGAAGAATTTGAACCATAGGATGCAAAGTTCTTCTGATCTCGTTGTGGGATGGAGATACTCTCTGATACTTGGATGCAAGTTGGTGACTGCCTTCCTGTAGGGGATAAGTGCTGGGCACTTCCAGAAATATTACCAACGGCATCGCAGTTATAGCCAAGGTTGCCTCCACGTGGAAATAAATGACCCCGGTTTGGGGAAGACACAGAAAATGTAGTGCTGGAAGGACTTCTTGAGCTCTGCCAAGACTCTTGATACTTGGTTTTGTCTGGTGACATTTCAATATATTTTATGTCTGGTAAAAGCAACAAGAGAAAATAAGATGAACTGCAAGAGCCACAAAATCAATTAGAACCCTTTAGGTTCAGCAGTCCTAAATCATTCTCCGTAGACAGTAAAAGAATTTCTTTATTACATTTACAAAGCAACAGATATATAAAAGCAGATTTTAAATACTAGTACTTAATGTGTGTCAAGACCTTATAACCAGCAGCACATAGGTGGGGAGGGGCAGTCAAAATTAATAAATGAACTAACATGATAGAAGTCTTGGGAAAAATATGCCCTTCATATGATGAATACAAGAGTGATTAGAGATTTTACTTGTGGAATTGATAAAAAGTTCTGTGTGAAAAAGAAGGCTAGAAAACTTAGTGTTCAAGAGGAAAAAATTATAAAGTTATCCATTCTTTGGTCCACATTAAATTTGCGGCTTAGTAATATAATTCCCAGTTTGGCAGACCAAAGCCACCTCTTATCCTCGCATCTTGCAGTAATTTTAGTTTTATCCTCGCTTCTTTACCCTGCCGAATATATTTCAGCATCATCTTGTTCAATTCTTCAAAATATCCTTTCCCCACTTTAATTGGGATAGTCTGGAACAAATATAAGATTCTAGGCAATATATTCATCTTTATCATTGATATTCTTCCAAACAACGATAGTTGTAAATTCTCCAATTTTGCCAAATCTGACACAATCTGCTGTTTGAGTTTACTATAATGTAACTGGTAGTCAAAATTAACAATTAACTAACATGATAGAAGCCTTGGGAAAATATGCCCTTCATATGATGAATACAAGAGTGATGAGAGATTTTACTTGTGGAATTGATGAAAAGTCCTGTGTGAAACAGAATTCTAGAAATCTTAGTATTGAAGAAGAAAAATTTATATAGGATATTAGGAGAGAAGTACCAGGATCCGATGGAGTACTAGAGAGGATGTGGAAAGTAAAGGCCAAAGTCATCCCAGTGGTAGTAGGAGCACTCAGAGCTGTGACTCCTAAATTGGGAGAGTGGCTCCAACAGATCCCAGGAAAAACATCATACATTTCTGTTAGGAAGAGGGCAGAGAACAGCTAAGATATTGCACTGAACCCTCAAGCTTGCAGGCCTCTGGTAGAGGGTTTAAGATTGAAGAAGATGCATACCACCCATTGTATTGTGCTGTGTTGCATTACTTTATATCCGTATACTACTATGCTATTGCTATTGCTATTGCTATTGCTATTGCTATTGCTATTGCTATTGCTATACTATACTATACTATACTATACTATACTATACTATACTATACTATACTATACTATACTATACTATACTATACTATATCATATATCAATACTATATGGTGGGATTAAAAATTGAATAATAAATAAATGTTCTGCATTTCAATTATCATCATCCATGACCATGCTGTCTTGGGCTGTGAGAATGGCAGTGGCAGCGGGAGTAGTTTCAAAGCAGATGAGGGGTACTGGGTTGGCTACTGAAGACAGACCAAGAAAGAAAGAAGCTCTAACCTTACAGAGATTTTGGATCATACACATTAGCATTGACAGTTGGTCAGACTGGCAGAGATTAATGGTCCAGCTCCATCATAACTGCTGGTATATAGATCAGCCTTCCATAGTATGGCATTTCCCCAACATGGCATAAATATGGCTAAGAATTCTGGAAGTTGTAGAACCCTATTACCATTTCCATTAGAACAACTACTATCATTATTTCAAGTGACTCTGTAACCTGCCTTTTCCACAAAGAACAATCATTAGTGGGAGAACAAAGCTGGCAAATGCAGATACAGCATTTGTTGGATTCATTGTGAGACAATCTTATATGCTTGTGATTGGTCATTCATTCCAGCACAAGAATACTGAAGCTAAAGGGCAGATTATCTAGGTAGATAAACACAATTTTCAAGCTCTTCTTTTTTCCAGGTGCAGATAACCTTCTAGCCAGATGTGGAAGTCAAAGAGTCTCCCAACAATGCGTTTTGTAGAGTCATCCAAGCAAGCTTCATGTCAATGAGTCCATTACTCGTTGGCACCTGTATAAAAGGGTGGGGATGCAAGCTTCAGTTGTTCTCCTTTCCTGCCTGTTCTAACAGCAAATGAGAAACATCTGGTTACTCCCAAAGAACATATCAGATACAAGTTAAAGGAGATTGCACAAGGCCATCTCCCTGCGCTGTTTTGACTCCAACCAAGCAATGATCTCATGCTGACCTTTACCAATATGTGTTATACAATTAGTAAATATGCATTCAGTTTTTTTCTAACACGAAACTGCATTTCAAAGTAAAAAGGTGAATTTATATTACTACTAATGCTGCCAATACTTCCCCTAGCATTTGGTTTTAGAAAAGAGGAACTAACACTAATTTCCAAAACCCACTTAAAAGACTTTTCATTTAAATTTGATATCGTAAGACATACCACTCTAGACAGTTAGATTTTAAAATGTATAATATATTAGATGTATATAATATACATATAAGAAACTTTTATATGGATATGATTTTGAAGAAAGAATACAAAGAAAAATAAGAGATGTGTAACTTTCCTAGAAGATTGCTCTTCTGTTCAAAATGCCTCCACGTGGGTTTTACACCTTTTGGTCTACAAAGAGACATTTTGTTTTTCCAGGGACAAATGATCTGTAATTCAGTCAGAACAGCTGAACATGTTGTCCCTTTCCTTTCCTTTATTACTTAGCACCCACGTTAAAAAAGAATCATAGCTCAACTGTAGATCACATTACATACATGCAAAGATCAAGGTTAATCTCTAGCAACTGCAGTTTGGAGTGGCAAAAGTTCCTGTCAGAAATTGGCTCAATTGCTGTTGACTGATGGCTCAGAAAGCTCAATAATTCAGTTAAGAATCAGGCAGCTTTAAAACATGTTGATTTCAAAAACCTGCAAAGATATATCAGTTAAACTTGATCTTGATCCGTTTCATATATCTAGCTAGATATATTAGCTAGAATCCTAAATTGAAAATATAAAGATGTTTTATCTTTAATAAATAAAAGGTAAAGGTAAAAGTTCCCCTCGCACATATGTGCTAGTCGTTCCCGACTCTAGGGGGCAGTGCTCATCTCCATTTCAAAGCCGAAGAGCCAGCGCTGTCCGAAGATGTCTCCGTGGTCATGTGGCCGGCATGACTCAATGCCAAAGGCGCACAGAACGCTGTTACCTTCTCACCAAAGGTGGTCCCTATTTTTCTACTTGCATTTTTTATGTACTTTCGAACTGCTAGGTTGGCAGAAGCTGGGACAAGTAATGGGAGCTCACCCCGTTATGCGACACTAGGGATTCGACCCGCTGAACTGCCGACCTTCCGATCGACAAGCTCAGTGACCCACTAAGCCATCGCATCCCTCTATGTATATTGCCTGAAGCATCTATAAAGAAGTGGCTGTGTCCATGATCTTTTCTTGGTAATTACTGCATGTATTTGCAGTGCAGGCCAACATAGCTGTTTATAAGAAGAGCACACCTAGCAAATGATGTCATACACACAGGCATTCTGCATTCCAAAAACTATGCCAAAGTATAAACTTTAACATGGCGTTATGAGTCATACTTATCTTCCTGCCTTGCCTTAAGGATTTGGCTACTGGTGGGGATTGATAGGCTGAAAATGATTACCTGGTCTATACAACTAGAATAGAATTGTGGTCATCTGCAGCTTGGATTCCAGCATTGGAAACTAATTTTGCTTAGTGAAAGCACATAACGAAACTTTAAATTATTGAAGACTTGATTACGCCATATGACAATGACTTTTAAAGTGCTGTCATTGTTGTTAGTTAAGAAGTCATGTCCGACCCATCATAACCCCACGTTTCTCCAGGCCTTCCTATGCTCTACCGTCCTCTGGAGTCCATTTAAGCTCACACCTACTGCTTCAGTGACTCCATCCAGCCACCTCATTCTCTGTCGTCCCTTTCTTCTTTTGCCCTCAATCTTTCCCAGCATTAGGCTCTTCTCCAGTGAGTCTTTCCTTTTCATTAAATGGCCAAAGTATTTCAGTTTCATCTTCAGGATCTGACCTTCTAAGGAGCAGTCAGTTGGCTGAAGCATTTATTAGCTAATTTTTTTTTAAAAGTAAACTAATGCAATATCTGACTCTATAAAGCCAAAAATTTTGTATGAACTGGAGAGTTGCCCAACCTGTGGGATTACATGTCAATGTGTCCATGCACAGATAAATGATGGAGGAAGTTAAGAGTTAATTCTTTGTTGGCATTGGCAATTGCCACTTGGAATACTCTGTGAGGTGTCACTGGGAACTCATTGTGTAAGAAAATTGGTCTGAATAAGCCTTAGGGCAGGGGTGTCAAACTCATGGTGTCACGGCAGTGTCATGTGATGTATTGTGATATTTTCCTCCTTTGCTAAACTAGGTGTGGGCATTGCTAGCATGTGACGCATATGGCTCATGGGCCATGAGTTTGACACCCCTGCCTTAGGGCCAGCCAAATCCCAAGGGGAAGACACAAAGAAACTGGCATATCCAATCTGTTGGAATTGAAATAAATAAATCCGTTTTTTAAGACAGAATTGTAACAGCAAACCATGTGAGACTGCACCACAGAACTAGCTCTCAAACACATCAAATACATTACAAAGTTTGGATGAGACCACCTGATGGAGGTTTTATTGAGTTACTTTTATGAGAAAGTCACATTATTTGGAACATTTTGGCCCTGTTTGCATAAATACTTGGCTGAGTCATACACAAGAAATGTAATGTATTAGCATGTTAAGTGAACTCTTTAACCTGTAAAAAAAAAATATTGCTTAGCCAACCCAGAGGGGATTAAATTTAACAGGAGAAGGAAGGTGTGTTGGATATACTTGCCATAAGTTGTTTATGAAAATAATAGAGATGGGATACAAACAAACAAATACTAAATGTAGTCCCAAATAGTCCTGGATGAGTTTGGTTTTAATTAATTTCCTGGTAAACCACTCAGAGTTGCCTTGAACTTTGAGACAGGCAACAAATAAATTTGATAAATACAGTAATAAATAAATATAACTCCTTCCCTGGAGGAGTTGGGTCAGATCCTTTACTGGGATTAAACCAGTGGTGGGCTTCAACATTTTTTACTACTAGTTCTGTGGGTGTGGCTTGGTGGGCGTGGCTTGGTGGCATAGCAGGGAAAGGATACTGTAAAATTTCCATTCCTTCCCCACTCCAGGGGAAGGCTACTGCAAAATCCCCATTTCCTCCTGATCAGCTGGGACTCGGGAGACAGAGGATAGATGGGGGCGGGGCCAGTTGGAATATTTACTATCGGTTCTCCGAACTACTCAAAATTTCCGCTACCGGTTCTCCAGAAATGGTCATAACTTGCTGAAACCCACCTCTGGATCATTAAACTGACATTCCTTATTTCCAAAACAAAGATAACCAAAAAAGAGACTCTTGTCTTTGTTTCCTTAGTAGATTTCACTCCTGCTATTAGGGACATCTCCTGAAAAAGTGAAAAACAACAACTCTAAAGTGACTGTAATTGCAAAATTGAAACCATGAGCCTTTTCACTCCTTCATAGACAGGACACCCAGAGAAAGGTTTGGGGTTGGGGTTTCGCAGCATTGTGAAATGTTGACTCACCTATGGACATCCCTGCTCCCTTTTTATGGTGAAAAAAAGAACAGAGAGATCCTTTTCGTATGACTGTCTAGTATAATTCTGGCAACCCTAAAAATGTTGATTTCATCCACTTTCATGGTAAAATAATTAAAAAGGCAGAAAGTAGGCAGATAGCATCCAGACAGCTTTATGGCAGCTGATGGATGAAAAGATTATGACTGAACAGCCATTCTATGTCTCATTAAATGGCTAGAGGAAGAGTAGAAGAGTTTGGGTCCTTCATATACAGTCTTTGGTAGAACGACAACTTTTACTACATGATTGCCAGACATTAGCTGTAGTATTCAATGAGTTGCCAAAGCAACAAAGTCTCAATTTGTAATCCCCCCCTCACCTATCTGCCATAATTTTCAGACAAAATCCATTAAGAGTGAAAAAACATATGCTTTGGTGTCTTTTTATTAGTATAGTCTAAGAACCCCAGGGATCATCAGTTGCAAGATCATTTCCACACACATTTTTTAATGCATGAAATTGCACATTCATTGCAGTGTTTTTGAGAGGGTTAGGATTAGGGTTCCACTCCACCCTCTAGAAACTGGTCTTGATCGTTCATATAAATTTTCAGGGCTTAAGAAAAAGTGGTGCAGCTTTCTGAACTCTCTGCACTCAATTTCAACTCTCTAGACCTAAAATCTCTAGACCATGGGAAAAGGAATTACTTTTAGACTGATCTCTTATGGTTTGAGTGATTCCATATCTTACCTGATGTATCAAGTTCATGTTTTGCCACCACACTCGTGTTGCTTTGTGGAACAGCTTGGAGGGGACTGTCTGCCTTGGTTGGCTGTTGCAGCGGCTTGAAAGTTGGGTCAATTTCCAAGATCAAGCGGTTCAAGTTCTCAATAGATATATCCAAAGTAGGAGAGACTGGATAGTTGTCTTCACTTGGCTCTGTTGGTTTTTCCTGCTGATGTTTGTCTTCACAATCTTGAGAGGGCACAGGTGTGGCTATTACAGTAGATTTAACAGATTTATTAGGTGGTGAACATCCTTGGGTTTGAGCCAACAAGTTCTTCCTGTCCCAGCCTTCCACTGTATAATAAAAACACTGCATTGGCAATGTGTGACAGGACAAACCATCATTTGGGTGCTGCAAACAGGCACGTTCTTCTTTGGGTGAAATGCACACTGTCTGCCCAACCCGTACTACATGATTTGGGATGACTTTTGACATCCTGAAGCTATTAAGTCTTCCTGTCTTTATGTTGTAATTGACTCCAATTTTGCCAATACCTGTAAATTTTAGTTGGATCCTGATTCATTTATTGAGATGTCTCATGTACGTAGGACCTTAAAAAAAGAAAGAAAGAAAAAAGCACAGTTTAGTCTCAGAGAAGGGAGGGGGAGAGGGAAAGAAAGTAGTTCACAAATAAATTTTAAGGATAGGAATTATTTGCCCCAATGCATTTTCTGCCAAAAATGGATTTGAAGGATTACTTTTAATTAATGATGGAGTACAGGAAAAAAAAGTGTTAAAGTTCTCTCTTTTCCTCCCCTTACAGTTATGGGAGTTTAAGATTTCATTATGTATCTGCTATTTGAATTTTTAAAATTGCACGTTATCTGCTCTTCCTTTAAATTTAAAGGAAGGATCTCTCACTGTTGTTGCACTGTTATATTAAGTAGGAGGATGTTAAAGCAGAAGCTATACAGACCAGAAGGAGAAGTCAACAAAAGGAAAAGTCAGGAGATGAGTGGCGTACTATGAAGTAGTAAACTGTTTCCTTCATAGTACGCTACTTAGTACGCCACTGAGATGACTGTCAAGACTCTGTCATCCATACCAAGGTTGTGGTGGGAATGTTCTTGTTTAAGAAGCCATCTTTGGACTCAGTCTATTTCAACTGCTTCTCTATTCAATTTTTAACCAAGCTGGAAGAAAGGGAAGTGTATCAAAGCTGCAGGAGATCTTAGGCAAATTATTTTTCCTGACGCTTTGTAGTCTGCTTTCTGGTGCAGAATTTGCACAGAAATTATTATATTCTGTGGGTTCCGTAATAATTGAGGCTCCACATATGTTCACACACGTTTATTTTTAACTCACAGAGACCAGCAACAACCAAGAACAACGCTCACGCTTTGACAGCCCTTTTATACTCGGCTGTCAAAGTGGGAGCCAATCAGAACAGAACAAGAAACCATCTCCATCTACTAGGGGCCGCCACTGCCGGTGCAGGACATAACAGAAATGGTCTGTAAACTGAGGCTCAACCCAGGCAAAAGAGAGAGATACTGTTTGGGGATGATGCTAGCCGAGTCCAGAGGGGTCTACAATTTCCCGAAAGCAGCAGCTTCGCAGTTTTGAAAGTGGCCCTAAATTCCACATTGTCACCAGAGGCCAGATGGTCTTGGTGGCACCATGTGCCTTTTATCACCTTTGACCAATTTATTAATTGTGACATTTTGTGGAGAAAAGCAGACTTACAACATTTATGCTCTGGTATTTTTGCAAAGTGCTGTACATGGGGCTGCTTTTGAAAACAGCCTTTTAGTTTAGAATGATTGGGACTGACTAAAATAAACATATTATACTATCTTTATTTCATTTATACTGGCTGGTAGTTCATTTTCAGACCCAATTATAAGTGCTGATTTTAACTGATTTTAACCTATAAATAGCTTAGGGCATGATACCTGAAGAAGTGCCTTCTTCTACATATTCTATCTGGATCTTAAGATTATCTACTGAGGCCTCTCTAGGTCCTTGCACCAAAGGAGATAAGATGGACTTTATAAAGGGTTGAGCTTTTCTATGATGGCAACCATTTAGGTCCCTCAAATATGTCAACTGCAACAACTAGCATCATTTTAGCACTAGGTGAACTATTTCCAAACTTCTAAAATAACTTTCAATTGTGTTTTAATTGCATTTTAATTTAGATTGTTTTAGATTTTGACTGCCGTGCAACTGTTCTATGAGCCTAGTTCAGGATATCTAAATCATGAATATGTTCAGCAGAAAAGGACTGCCACAGCAAAATTAGCAGTAAATGAAACTGAACTCCAGTAAGACAGAATTGTGATTGATTCTGGGAACTGGTATGCAATTTGAGAGATAAATATGTTCTCAGCTAGCTCAGCCATACATCTCCGTAGGATCATGCGTCGAGCCGGAGCTGGGCTCAGCATCTGTTCACTATGGAGTTACAATTCTTTTCATGGAACAAGCTTGTTTGTCAAAGAACCTTCTGGATTCAGATTCCAATCTAGTGGACAATCATATACTTTCAAAGGCAAGAGAGCCTTTTACCAGCTGTCAGATTTCTGTACCAGTTGTGGGTTGCTACTGATTCGTCCCAGATTGGGCAAATCGGTAGCGGCAGTGACTGGAGGCTCCACCCATCTGCCCAGACGCACATGCACATGCACCCATGAGCAAAATGGTAGCGGCGGGTTTTGAAACCTGCTCCTGTTCTGTACCTGAAAGAGAGAAACCTCACCCTAGAAACTCAAGCACTGCTATTTGTAGGATAGATCTCTGGAAATATACTCTTCTTAAGATGGCACTTCAAGATATTCTGAAAACTGCAGTTAGCCAAGAACACTGCATTACATGCGATAAGAACTGCTTCTTGAGTCCTACATTCCCAATGTATTCAAACAGCTTCCTTTATAATTGGTGACCTTCCAATCCAATTCAGGATGCTCACAATACTGTATAAACTCTTATATAGCTTATTCAGGGGACTGATCCAACTTATTCAGGGGGCTGTCTGTTTCTCTACAGCCCACTCCCTGTTGTTAGGTGGGGCAACACATTGCTGGCAAGTCCTGCCATCAATCCACTGATTAATGAGATGTTTTACTTTATTTTACTTTATTCATATTAAGGTAAGTATTGTGGAACTACTATTGGGATTCTATCTTAAGTGTATACATAAGAGAAGTTACAAAGTTCAGGAAGAAATTTTTTAAAATTCACAAAATAAGATAAATGCTCAAAACTTATTTACTTTGGCTTTTAAATGTTGCTGTTTTGTGTTTTATATCGCTTTTGTTTTATACTTATTGCATCTATGTAAGTTCCTAAGGGTAAAACTCCTAAAACTAAAATCCTACGGCATCTCCGGACCCCTCCACAATTGGATATCAGCGTTCCTGTCAAACAGACAACAAGTGGTCAAAATAGGCAGTGCCCTATCAAATCCTGTTCCTGTCAATAGCGGCGTTCCCCAAGGCAGTGTTCTTGGACCAATACTCTTCATATTATACATTAATGATCTCTGTGACCATAGTAAAAGTAATTGTGTTCTTTTTGCAGATGATGTCAAACTATTTAACACTACCAACAATACAGCTACCCTTCAAAAAGACCTTGACTTTGTGTCAGAATGGTCAAAAACTTGGCAACTCCAAATCTCAACCAGAAAATGCTCTGTCTTACACATTGGAAAAAAGAATACAAACATTAAATACAAACTCGATGGACATTACCTTACAGATGACCCCCACCCTGTCAAAGACCTTGGAGTTTTCATATCCAATGATCTAAGTGCCAAATCCCACTTCAACTACATCGCAAAAAAGGCTTTAAGAGTTGTAAACCTAATCTTACGTAGCTTCTTCTCCAGAAACACTACACTACTTACCAGAGCTTATAAAACATTTCCTAGACCAATTCTTGAATACAGCTCTCCTGTCTGGAACCCATACCACATTTCAGACATCAATACAATTGAACGTGTCCAGAAATATTTTACAAGAAGAGTTCTCCACTCCTCTGAATACAACAAAATACCTTATGCCACCAGATTTGAAATCTTGGGTTTAGAAAACTTAGAACTCCGCCACCTTCGACAGGATCTGTGTTTAACTCATAGAATCATCTATTGCAATTTCTTTCCTGTTAAAGACTACTTCAGCTTCAATCACAACAATACAAGAGCAAACAATAGATTTAAACTTAATATTAACCACTTCAATCTTGATTGCAGAAAATATGACTTCTGTAACAGAGTTGTTAATGCTTGGAACACACTACCTGACTCTGTGGTCTCTTCTCAAAATCCCCAAAGCTTTAACCAAAAACTGTCTACTATTGACCTCACTCCATTCCTAAGAGGTCCGTAAAGGGCGTGCATAAGAGCACAAATGTGCCTACCGTTCCTGTCCTATTGTTTTCTTTCATTATATCCAATTAATATAGTTATTGCATGCTTATGCTTATATATATATATACGCTTATATATTATATAGTTATTTTCATGCTTATGCTTATATATACTGTTGTAACAAAATAAATAAATAAAAATAAAATGGAAATAAGGAAACAAGCAGCTGTTTTCCTTTATTATAGAAAAAAAAATCTCTTAATTATTGTGTCCTGACTTCACGAGGGAATTGTCTGTAGTCAATAGAATTGCTGTATTTTAAAGACATTAGATAAGATTGTTAATCAAAACCCAAGGAAATCCCAAAGGGCAAGAGTTAGACCCCAGGGGAATTAAGATAGGCCTTGATGGACAAATCAAAACATTAAAACTCAGAGATTGTATAATTGTCATATAAGCAAAAAGTAGATGTTGAAAGTTTATAAAATAATACTTATAGTAGGAAAAAATATTTTAAGTGCACAAACAGCGCATAAAAAAAATAAAGCTGATGCATCAATATACAAAAGAAGCACAATTGGTCACAATTACCCTGAATCAATTTCCTATCTTGATCAATTTCCCTGATCAGTTTACATAGTATGCATTATTGCTTTTTTGCTTTGCCCCTTGATCTTTGAAATATCTTCATTATAATGTCAGAGAAATCTAATGATGATATTTAGGCTTTTTAAAAAAAATCAGATACTTAAGTATGTTCTTCAGGAGCAGATGAATTAGTGATGGACTGGCTATAGTTTCTCCATGGTGGAGAAGCTCTTGATAGACATGTTATGACTAGCGGTAGTTGACTAACTGCTTTGACGGCTGATAGATGAGGTAAATGTAAAGTTTTGAGAAACAGTCAGAACATGATGTCCCAGGAATTATATAACAGTTGGCCAGGAACAAACAATTCCTTTTTGTTCTCTTCTTTTGCAAAGCTAACCTGCACATTTTCAGGGCCACCCATAATCCTCATGCCTTTTTACAAGTGTAGTGTGAAACAGGTAAAAGTTGAGGTGATGGTGGGAGAGGACCAAACTTTTAAACTTGCTCCTTTCCAATTTATTCTTTCTTGCCCCCTCCTGCCCACCCCTCAACAATTGATCATCTGCTTTATGTATAGAGTTGCATGCAATCACTTGCTTCAGACTGAACTGTCTGAGAATTTTGATCAGATCCTGGCAATAGAATAGAGGTGGCAGCATTTAACTGTCCTTGGCTGTTCTTGAAAAAGCTAAGCAGGTCTGGATTTGGTTTGCATTTAGACAGGAGATCATCTCAAGGCTCTAGGCTACACTGGGAAGTAAAAAATATTCCAGAAGAAGACTGAATGGGAGCCAAAAACATTGTATTGATCTGTCCAGGAGTCAAGCTTGATTTTGGAAGGAGACTACATTTATTAATCTACATGTTATAAATTCCAGGTTAATGTTTTTTATACACAAGGGTCAAGAGGAATGACTGAAAATGATTATTATTTGGAAACTCTTGTATTATTTTTCAGAGCAAATAAAGTTTAAGGAAGACATGCTTTTTTAAAGGAGCGGAAGGAGTGGTATTGATGGGAAATGGCTGCTTTGCAACTTCACAAAATTGTGGAATGTTACGCTTGGAGGCATCTAGTCCAACTCAATGCTAAATGCATAATGAAACACTCCAAGCTGGCTATGCAAGCAAGCTCATTAAAATACCTCTGATAAAGGAAACTACCAAAACAGTGTGGATGATTCTTGTCCTTGGGAAATGTCTCCTAATTTTTACCAAAACCTGCTTGGGAGAAGGAGCTATGCAAGAAAAAGACTAATCGTAGGTTATCTCATTTTGGGAATACAGAATTTGTTTTTGAAGTTTTTATACGTAGATAAGAGAACACAGTTAATTAGACATTCACTCCATTCAGATATGGCTGTTGGGAAAGGAAGGCCTTACAACCTTTGATATACGTTCTTTCCTGGGCAGTGATTAAGTTGTTGGAGTGGTACCAGGAAGAATGTGGCCAAATATATTGTGCAAAATGACCAAGCATACCCAGTTTTCAATTTCATCTTTGGACATTATGAAGGGAGGCCAAATTCTGATCACATTTGGGGTGTGTTTGCTGTGCCTCCCTCATGCAGAAGGCAAAAGCAGGTGGAACATATGGAACATAAATGGCTTTTCTCTAGTTAAGAATTTACCAGCCCTTAACACTTACAGACAGGCTCCATAGGAAGAAATCTGGACTTCTCCATGGGTTGGATCCATTTCCATAATGCGAGCAAGGAGGTTATACTATACAGATATCTCCACAAAAGAACAATATTATCTCTATATTGCAATAGGGGGACTGAATTGGGAGAGCAGATTTTTTCTGAGGCATGAGGTGAAGTTTGAGCTAGACACCCCTTGTTCATGTTCTTACCTACTACCTTATACTTGTAATGTTTAACTATCCGGCTTTTAGTGATTCGTGTGAAGAAAGTGGAGTAATTTCAGTGAGGATATGGTGATCCTTATTGTAATTCTTCTGATGACATGTTCTTAATTTAATTGCACAATGGAACCTACTAGATAGACATACATAGGCAACCAGTGTCCCTGACTTTCACACACTTCATGCGTATTTTCAGATCCAAGGACCCTTTTTTCATATTTATATTACTTGAGGTCCAGCAAATGATATTTCCTCTAAGTACATCCTCCAAGGGAGCCAAATAAATGAAATAATGATAATTTGATACCTTGCTACAACACCCAAATTATTCCTGTGAGGCAATAGCCTCCCTGTTTTTAATGGCAGGACTACCTTAAAAATCAATTTAGCTCAACATCTTTTTATCTGCAGGCAGACAGACAGGAAGCTTGGCATCCAGTTACACAAACACACACATATACTTCAATATTCTTTGAATTCCCAAATATGTGAATCTCTAAGGATTATATAATTAGATGATATCCTTGATAACACACATAGTTATTATTTCTATTAAAACATAAACAAGTTTTGGTAGCTGTGGTAACTAACATTCTTCAATTTCACTGCCACACCTCTCTAGCAAGATGAGCCACAAAGGAATCTAATAGTCATCCCCCCACCCCCAACCCAGCTTCCTTTTATGCATTGAGAAACAGATCTGTGCAACTCTGCAGCTCCAGTTTCAGGAAAAAAGGGGGAAAATGGAACTACCAATATAAATTTCCTTAAATGGTCCCTCCAGATGAGCTTCACTTCTCAGCATATCCTGGTCCATATGCTAATGTATTTGGAAACCACCTGGTTTGAAAAGGTTGCACTAGATAGAATTAGAACCAGAATAAATGTTCTCAATTGAATTGTATGTTAAATAGAGACAAGTACACGCATAGAGAAACTTTACTTAGTATCATCAAAATTTTGTATGAATTTTGCTCACTATCTAGTCTCCTGCTGTTGATGCATGATGAGGGAAAAGGAAGGGAAGGGTATAATTCGTTGATTGGTATACATTCATCAATGGCTTTGCAGAGCATCATTTTATCACTTTTTAAATTGAGCTTTTAATTGGTGCTAAAGTATTTTGAAGTTATGATTAAAGAAAAATAATCATTCGCCATTGTAATGAATTAGAATAATTATATTTTACCGGTAATAACAAAATGCTTTAAAACAAACAAAAGACAAACTCCAATTTCTACCTTTGCTAGTTTAATTTGCTAGTGACTATACAGTAAAATCAAAGTGGGCAAGTGATGCCATCTAAGATTTTATGTCATCCTGTGAAAGAACAAATTACGTTATTTGTATTAGTTGTTAGGACTGACAACATAGAGTACCATTAATGTAGTACAATGCTACGGTGAAGGCTGGATGTTACTACAAATTGCTAGAGCAGAAACACTCATTAAATGTCTGACGTTAAGTGAACCACATTACAAGAGATAGAACTGGCATTAAGATTTCATTTGTCCTCTTCACACATTCAACAAAGACATTGAAAATTGCTTAACTTTTTTATGCATATGAGTTAGTATTATCCAGATGTTTTACGAGTACTGTCCAGAAAAAAAAAGACTCTTCTGATCCCATGTGAATGGCACCTGCATGCTTAGAAAATGTCTAGGTCTAATAAATATAAAAGCAGTGTTTATGTACTGGTTTTGTACAATACAGATTTAATTCAGGATCTTCTTCAAGGACAAACATTCAACTAAGGTTTATTTTAGTGTGCTTTTTAAATCTCTGAATTCAAAACATCCCTCATAAAGAAAATATCATATGTTTTCCCCTACTGAACAACACTTTAAATAACGGATATTGCAGATTACAATTCATTTAACCTGATTTTATTATTAAATCTGATATTTATTATTATCATTACTAGACAGAAATGGTACACAGTCTGTTAAATGCAAAAGTGAGATGTGACAAGTCAGATATGAAGAACAGGAGAAAGTAGATTGCAAGCAGAAAGAAAGGAAAAAGAAAAATATTTTCTCCATTACCTAAACAAGGTGCTGCTCGTTTCTCTGATGCCCTCAGCCTCCAAAGTGTGGCAAAAAGAAAGTGTGAACAAATCGCAGTGCCTTGAGGGTGCTATTCCTTTAATGGTAGCCCTGTCCCGCCTATGCCAGGTGAACTCATGGCAACCACACCCGGATTTTTGTTAGGCGTGTCTCTAGGCTTATATCCAGGAGCGATGGAAAAACTGAAAGTGTTGATTGTGGACCTGGCTATTAGCCAGGCAGACTCTGTCCTTCGTAACTCATATCTTAAGCAGGCAGGAAAACATAAATCTTTTCACACAAAGAAACATTAACCAAGAGCAATATAGCAGTGAATCTGAATAGTTGAAAGAAGAGTGAGAATTTTATCTGGATTTCTAATGAAGGAAGGAGGAAAGAAAATAATTTTTTGTTCAGTTCTTTGACAGGCATAAATTTCTCCTTAGTATGCATAGAGTGTTCT
Organism: Ahaetulla prasina; assembly: GCF_028640845.1. Lineage (NCBI taxonomy): Eukaryota > Metazoa > Chordata > Lepidosauria > Squamata > Colubridae > Ahaetulla > Ahaetulla prasina. Next base: position 43,342,855 of record NC_080542.1, on the reverse strand, counting down.
TTGTTTATTGTAACAGGCTTGGGATTTTTAGAAGACTGAATGGAACAATAAGACAATATGTTTGTCAAGGTTCCAGAAAAACCTCTTCTGCATAAAAAAAACTCAGAAGCCATTGTCTTTCAGAGTTCTTTACTAGCATGAGGAAACTGGCACACGATGAGTGAAATTCCAAAACTGAACTTCCAGATTCTTTTCCCAGTTATACAAACCCCAAGAGTCTCACCCCCCTAACCCCTTTGCTGGTCACATGGTCCCACATTCTCCCAATTCATTCGAATATTTTCTCGCCACTCCTCCTACAGATGTGAACACCATCCGACCTTGACCGCTTGAAGAATGTTACCATACCCCTCAACCCCCCTTCTTCCCCTCAGGGGAAAAATGTGGCAGCGTCTGGAACCCTAAAGTCTAGTATGGTTTCCAGGCCTGACAGGCGTCCCCCCTTGGAAAAGAAGCTATATCCTAGGAAAGAAAACAAAGAATTAATAAAGAAGAGTGTCAGTGGTCCACACTTCCCTTCTACCCCCCTCTCCCCCCTCCAAGAGGTTTTTTAGGTTTGTCAGGGAAAGTGTCGTGAAATTGTTTAATCAAATTGTCTGCATTTACTTTCCAACTTTTGACCCAAGTAGATTCAGATAATGGATATCCCTTCCAGTGGACTAAATATTGTAATTGACCTCTGTATAGTCTAGCGTCAAGGATTTTCTTGGTTTCATAGTGGGTTTCACCTTGGATTATCAAGGGTGGTGGGGGAGCGGCAGGTTGAGGTCTCAGACCAGATTGTCTAGCAGGTTTTAATAAGCTGGTATGGAATACCGGGTGTATTTTTCCCAACATTCGAGGGAGCTTGAGTTGGACGGTAACGGGATTAATAATTTTTACAATGGGGAAAGGGCTCACAAATTTTGGACCAAATTTTCTGCTGGGTATTCTCAACCTCAGATACTTAGTAAATAAAAAGACTTTATCTCCAATGCGAAAAGGGGGTTGAAGGGAACGCTGTTTGTCAGCTTGGGCTTTGTAATTCTGAGCTGTCACAGCTAAGGCCTTTTTTGTATTTTCCCAACCTTTTTTCAACGAATTCATCCAGTCCGTTAGGGAAACGGAAGTGGGGGGTTGCACGGGGAGTTCAGGCATTGGAACGAAGTCCATGCCGGTGGTTACTTGAAAAGGGGTTAACCCCGTGCTGCTGTGTACAGCATTATTATATGCGACCTCTGCAAATGGTAACAAATCTGACCAGTTCTCTTGTTGGTAATTTACATAACACCGTATGTATTGTTCCACCATTGAGTTCAATTTTTCAGCCGCCCCATTGGTCTCTGGATGGAACCCAGAACTAAGTCCTTGAGACGACCCAATGGACCGTAGGAACTCCCTCCAGAACTTGGCTGTGAATTGAACACCCCTATCGGATATTATCCTTTTAGGAACTCCATGCAGTCTGTAGATGTGTTTCATGAAGAGCTTTGCTAATTTTCTCGCCGATGGCAATCTGCTGCACACAGTGAAGTGGGCCTGTTTACAGAACAAATCCACTATGGTCCATATCACCGTATTTCCCCCACTAGGTGGGAGTTCAACAATAAAATCCATGGCAATCTCTTCACAGGGTCTGGTGGGTTCGGCTACGGGTTGTAGGAGTCCAGGGGGTTTCCCTGGTCTGGATTTCATAGTGGCGCAGGTAGCACAGCTCCGCACATAGTCTTCGACATCTGATTTCATTTTTGGCCACCAGAATTGTCTTCTAGCCAAGTGGAGAGTCTTTAAAAATCCAAAGTGACCTCCTAGGCGAGAGTCGTGGCTTCTCTGTAGTATAGGCAGTGCATAGTGATGGGTACATAAATCTTGGTTCCCTTCCAGGGTATTCCATCCCTTAAGGTGAGGTCTGGCAAGTTTTCTTTAAACCAAGCATCGTCAGTGAGCGCTGATTTTAATTCCGCTAGTAGTTTATTTGGTGGGATGTTAGTACCACAGCGTAATCGCGGTTGAGTAAGTGCTTGGCTTGCCGGTTCGCTATCGGGAATCATCGCATGTATTACCTCTTCGCGTTGGCTGTCAAATTGCGGTTACCTAGATAGGGCGTCAGCCAGTAGATTTTGGTCGCCGGGGATGTATTTGAGGGTGAAATGGAACCGTTTGAAAAACTGAGCCCATCGAACTTGTTTGGGAGAAAGCTTTCAGGTTTTTTTTAAGTATTCAAGGTTTTTGTGGTCCGTCCATACCTCGAATGGTTCCTTTCCCCCTTCAAGGAAGTGTCTCCAGGAGAGGAGTGCCTAGCACACTGCAAAGGCTTCCTTTTCCCAAACTGCCCATCTGTGTTCAGTGTCCGTCAGTTTTTTAGACATATATGCGCAGAGCATAAGATTGTTGTCGGTATTCCGTTGTAATAAGACAGCGGCTACTGCTACATCACTTGCATCAGCTTGGACCACAAAAGGTTTATTTGGATCCAGGTGTTGAAGAATTGGTTCCATCGAGAATAGGCGTTTCAGGTGTTCAAAGGAATGTTGGCAGTCCATTGTCCAAGATAGGGGTTGGTTAGGTTTGGGTTTGGCGGGTAATGGCCCAATTCTGTTAATGGTAGAGCTACTTCTGCGAAAGAAGGAATGAATTTGCGGTAAAAATTTGCAAATCCCAAGAAACTTTGAAGTTGCTTACATGTACGTGACGGTTGCCAATCCAACACCGCTTTTACTTTTCCTGGGTCCATTTCGATACCTTTGTTTGATATCCGGTAACCTAGGTAGTCTAGGGATTCCTTATGGAATTTGCATTTGGAAAGTTTGACATAAAGCTTGGCCGCTAGGAGCTTTTTAAGGACTTGTCTGACCAATCTGATGTGTTGTTTGATATTGTTTGTGTAGATAAGAATATCATCTAAGTAGACAAGAACCCCATTGTAGAGATGGGAGTGCAGGGTTTCATTAATTAGTTACATAAAAACAGCTGGAGCCCCCTGGCGGCCAAAAGGCATGACACGGTATTGGAAACTGCCCAAGGGGCAGTTGAAAGCCGTTTTCCATTCATCATCTTCCTTGATGCGGACCCGGTAATAGGCTTCCCTTAAATCCAATCTGGTGAAAATTTTGCCTTTTGATAAGTGGTTCAACAAATCGTGCATAAGTGGTAAAGGGTATGTGTTTTGTATGCAAATTGCATTGATATTTTTGAAGTCAATACACAATCTAAATGAACCATCTTTCTTTTGTTTAAATAGCACGAGCGCAGCTACAGGTGATTTTGCTGGTTCAATGAACCCTCTGGCTAGGTTAGTGTCAATGTATTTCCTTAGTTCAGACATTTTGGCTGGCGTCATTGAGTACATTTTGGGTTTTGGTAATTTTGCTCCCGGGTGCAATTCAATTGCGCAATCAGCTTGGACCACAAAAGGTTTATTTGGATCCAGATGTTGAAGAATTGGTTCCATCGAGAATAGGCGTTTCAGGTGTTCAAAGGAATGTTGGCAGTCCATTGTCCAAGATAGGGGTTGGTTAGGTTTGGGTTTGGCGGGTAATGGCCCAATTCTGTTAATGGTAGAGCTACTTCTGCGAAAGAAGGAATGAATTTGCGGTAAAAATTTGCAAATCCCAAGAAACTTTGAAGTTGCTTACATGTACGTGGCGGTTGCCAATCCAACACCGCTTTTACTTTTCCTGGGTCCATTTCGATACCTTTGTTTGATATCCGGTAACCTAGGTAGTCTAGGGATTCCTTATGGAATTTGCATTTGGAAAGTTTGACATAAAGCTTGGCCGCTAGGAGCTTTTAAGGACTTGTCTGACCAATCTGATGTGTTGTTTGATATTGTTTGTGTAGATAAGAATATCATCTAAGTAGACAAGAACCCCATTGTAGAGATGGGAGTGCAGGGTTTCATTAATTAGTTGCATAAAAACAGCTGGAGCCCCCTGGCGGCCAAAAGGCATGACACGGTATTGGAAACTGCCCAAGGGGCAGTTGAAAGCCGCTTTTCCATTCATCACCTTCCTTGATGCGGACCCGTAATAGGCTTCCCTTAAATCCAATCTGGTGAAAATTTTGCCTTTTGATAAGTGGTTCAACAAATCGTGCATAAGTGGTAAAGGGTATGTGTTTTGTATGCAAATTGCATTGATATTTTTGAAGTCAATACACAATCTAAATGAACCATCTTTCTTTTGTTTAAATAGCACGAGCGCAGCTACAGGTGATTTTGCTGGTTCAATGAACCCTCTGGCTAGGTTAGTGTCAATGTATTTCCTTAGTTCAGACATTTTGGCTGGCGTCATTGAGTACATTTTGGGTTTTGGTAATTTTGCTCCCGGGTGCAATTCAATTGCGCAATCAGTTTGTCGGTGGGGGGGGGGTGGGGTAAGAGGTTACATTCATCCTCACTAAAAACGTCTGATAAATCCATGTATGCTTTAGGGATGTGTGGTTCATTAGGAGATGGATTGGATATGGTGGTTGTTGGTTCCCTCTGGTGGTCATTTTGGATAAGTTTTTTTTCGGCAGGGGGAATTGGGTCTAAGGGTCTGAAAGCCCATATAATTTTCCTGAATCCATCCTCCCATTTGATTGTGGGTTCCCATTTGTCCAACCAAGCTAAACCCAGGATGATGGATTCTGACATCTTTGGAATTACTATGAATCTTATGTTCATGATGGGCTCCAATTTCTAAGCGAACCAGTTGTGTGATTTGGGTCGCTGGAACGCTGCCAATCAAAGTTCCATCTACTTGGTGGAATTTAATTGGGTGTTTCAAGGGAAATGTTTTTATACGGAGTTGGGTGACTGTAGAGGTTGAAATTAGGCATCTGGTGCATCCTGTGTCCACAATAGCCTCTAAATCTTTTTTGGCCCCTTCCCCTGGAATTATTAAGTTTACTTTGATAGCAAAAGGAGGAATGGGTGCACTCACCATTGGGTCGTTTTCTGCTTGGTTTGAGTTGTCAGGAGGTGAATCAGATGACGGAAGGTTAGTGGATACTTCAGTAGGGAGGTCTATGGCTTGTCTCGCAAAGCGACTGGTATTCGGATTTTTTCGAGGGGGTTTGCATGGTCAGGTAGCAGTTGGTGGGTGATACTGTGGGAGGGGTGTTGGGGCTAGGCAAACTGATGCCTGATGTCCTAGTTTTCCACAATGGTAGCATTTAATTATTGTTGAAGGGTGGAGGGTGGAGGGTGTGGTTAGTCTTAAGAGGTAGGGTCTTGTAGGTGGTCGTTGTGGAGTTGTAGTTGGTGATTGGCTTTGGGGGGGGGGGTTGAATTCTCTGTCCAGAGCTATGGACACATTGTACCAATCATTTAGTTGTTCTGGGATTCCTCTGGTGGAGCAGGCTTTTCTGATGTTTTGATCGATTGCCTCTTTGAAGTAGTGGAGGAGGATGCGATCTGGCCAATGTCTAAGATTACCAGCAACCCTTCGGAAATCCCATACAAATTGTTTTAGAGGCCTGTTACCTTGCTTCATCGTTTTTAAGGTGGTTTCACATTCTGCAATTAGGTCATCATCTTGAAACCGGTTGCGAAGCAGTGCGATAAATCTGTGAATATCGTTTAGTTCTGGTGCACGTTCATTGTGTAGTTGAGCTATCCATTCTGAGGCTAGCCCCACGTTCATACCATCCGAGATGGCGTTGATTAGGCTTCTTTCTGATGGGTATTGATGTCTATATTGTTCAATGTAAGCCTCAATTCTGCTGAGAAAGTAAGCCAGATGGTGTGGATTCCCATCAAAAATTGGTTTGAAAGGGGGAGGGGCTGGGTGAGGGGGTGCAGGTAGGTTTAGCTGGCCTGCTTGCGGTTGAAGAGGGATTTGTGGGAGGGCCGTTGCTATTGTGGGTGGTTGCTGAGTTGTAAAGAGGGGTGGAATTCCCCCTGGCTGCTGAGAAGGAAGTCCTTGAAATGCTTCAGCTGACGAGGCAAAAATCGGCCTGGGGCCCCCAGGAAAGAAAGGTGCTGAACTGGCTGGTTGCCATTGGTATTGGATCCATCCTTGTCCAGGATAAAATGCCCAACCGGGAGGAATAGAAGCAGGAGGCAGCGAGGCCTCTGTTGGCGGGAAAAGTCAATTGAGGGAGGAGTTGCGATTCCCCCAAGTCCCTGGTGCTGCCTGAACTCCTGCCGCTTGAAGGAGGGAAGGAGGTCCTTCTGCGTTCATCGGAACGGCTTGAGCTTCAGTAATTTCTCCTCTCTGGTGGGAGGAAGGTGAATTTAGGCTGAGCTAAAGGCTCTCGAGGTGGGTGAGCTGAGCTTATACGAGGCCTCACTTCCAAACGCTCAAAAGTTTCCGGGAGGTCTAATAGGGACTGGGATTTCAGGGGTTTCTCAGGTCCCAATCCAGTGACTCTCCGATTCTCCGGGTTTTACTGTCCTCCAGTGAGGTTGAGAAGAGGTAGGGTCTTGTAGGTGGTCGTTGTGGAGTTGTAGTTGGTGATTGGCTTTGGGGGGGGGGTTGAATTCTCTGTCCAGAGCTATGGACACATTGTACCAATCATTTAGTTGTTCTGGGATTCCTCTGGTGGAGCAGGCTTTTCTGATGTTTTGATCGATTGCCTCTTTGAAGTAGTGGAGGAGGATGCGATCTGGCCAATGTCTAAGATTACCAGCAACCCTTCGGAAATCCCATACAAATTGTTTTAGAGGCCTGTTACCTTGCTTCATCGTTTTTAAGGTGGTTTCACATTCTGCAATTAGGTCATCATCTTGAAACCGGTTGCGAAGCAGTGCCATAAATCTGTGAATATCGTTTAGTTCTGGTGCACATTCATTGTGTAGTTGAGCTATCCACTCTGAGGCTAGCCCCACGTTCATACCATCCGAGATGGCGTTGATTAGGCTTCTTCTGATGGGTATTGATGTCTATATTGTTCAGTGTAAGCCTCAATTCTGCTGAGAAAGTAAGCCAGATGGTGTGGATTCCCATCAAAGGTTGGTTTGAAAGGGCGAGGGGCTGGGTGAGGGGGTGCAGGTGGGTTTAGCTGGCCTGCTTGCGGTTGAAGAGGGATTTGTGGGAGGGCCGTTACTATTGTGGCTGGTTGCTGAGTTGTAAAGGGGGGTGGAATTCCCCCTGGCTGCTGAGAAGGAAGTCCTTGAAATGCTTCAGCTGACGAGGCAAAAATCGGCCTAGGGCCCCCAGGAAAGAAAGGTGCTGAACTTGCTGGTTGCCATTGGTATTGGATCCATCCTTGTCCAGGATAAAATGCCCAACCGGGAGGAATAGAAGCAGCAGGAGGCAGCGTAGGCCTCTGTTGGTGGGAAAAGTCAATTGGAGGGAGGAGTTGCGATTCCCCCCAAGTCCCTGGTGCTGCCTGAACTCCCTGCCGTTTGAAGGAGGGAAGGGAGGTCCTTCTGCGTTCATCGGAACGGCTTCGAGCTTCAGTAATTTCTCCCTCTCTGGTGGGAGGGAAGGTGAATTTAGGCTGAACTAAAGGCTCTCGAGGTGGGTGAGCTGAGCTTATACGAGGCCTCACTTCCAAACGCTCAAAAGTTTCCGGGAGGTCTAATAGGGACTGGGATTTCAGGGAGTTTCTCAGGTCCCAATCCAGTGACTCTCCCGATTCTCCGGGTTTTACTGTCTTCCATTGAGGTTGAGAAGAGGGAGGGGGCTCTCCATTCCGCCCTGGGGAAATGTTTTCTCCCGAACGACAGCTTACCCATGAATCGGAGTCTATGGGCCGTGTACCAAGCTGACAAGCAGGCTCTACCACTTCGGATTTTTGAGTCATATCTTCCGATGGGAAGTAGGTGATTTTGACTAAGTCCTCAGATTCCAACCTCTGTGCTACTTCCACGCTTTCAGCTTGCTGCCCTTCCATCTTCGCTGGGTCTTTGCACCGCTGTGGAATTGCGGAGGCTGGGGCCCAGCATCCCCCTAAAGGGCCCCCTCTGAGCGGAGGAGAGGGACCGTTAAGCAAAAGAAAGTCCAGAGTTTTGGAATAATGTCAAGGTTCCAGAAAAACCTCTTCTGCATAAAAAAAACTCAGAAGCCATTGTCTTTCAGAGTTCTTTACTAGCATGAGGAAACTGGCACACGATGAGTGAAATTCCAAAACTGAACTTCTGGATTCTTTTCCCAGTTATACAAACCCCAAGAGTCCCCCCCCCCAACCCTTTTGCTGGTCACATGATCCCACGTTCTCCCAGTTCATTCAAATATCTTCTCGCCACTCCTCCTGCAGATGTGAACACCATCCGACCTTGACCGCTTGAAGAATGTTACCATACCCCTCAACCCCCCTTCTTCCCCTCAGGGGAAAAATGTGGCAACGTCTGGAACCCTAAAGTTTAGTATGGTTTCCAGGCCTGACAATGTTACCTTTTATTTTTCACACAGGCACTCCTCCCCAAATATGCTGTAATCATATATCGTTCTTCTTCTACATAATGTGCTCAGAACTAAAACCAGTGTGACAATAAAGTAAAGCAACCTATTCACAATTGTAATTACAACTATAAAAATAAAATGACACACTAGAGTGTTTATAATTTCAGAAAATTATACTGAAAACAAATATTGAGTTTACAAGCTATCCTTGACTTATAATCACTTGTCTTCTGACCATTTGAAGTTACAATGGCAATAAAAAAAAGTGACTTATGACCGTTTTTCAACAACCCCATGGTCATGGGATCAAATTCGGGTACTTGGCAACTGATATGTATTATCATGTTTTGCAACCTTCTGACAGTCTATAGGGAAACCAGATTCACTTAACAACCATGTTAATAGTGCAGTGCAGTGATTCACAACTGTGGCAATAAAGGTTGTACATTGATGCAAAATTTACTTAACAACTATCTTGCTTAGCAACATAAATTTTGGGCTCAGTTGTGGTCATAAGTCGAAGACTATCTATATTCTCTGCCCAAAGTACAGGAAAAAGAGGCCTGTTCTGACTCAGTGCTATACTATAAACACTGTAACAAAAAACTCCTTGTATAGCTACCCATTTAATATATATCAATGACGGGACATACAGCAGAGTTTTTCACAAGTGCAAATTATATTAGTATTTCTGCTATCTTGGCCCTGAACTATTTAGGGTTCTGTCAGTAAAAATAGGCTCTTTCAGTTGGAAACAAGTTAAAAGCAACACATGTGATAAATATAATAGTATATGGTCTTAAAGTAAACATCATGTAGAAGTGCATTCTATGTTAATTTTTAATAAGTCGAATTCTATGTGGAGTTCCTTATTGTAAACTAGTTGCTACATAATTACAGCATGACTTAATACGATCAGATCTTATACCTCAGAAAGGATATTGTTGGCATACCAAGCAAACTGGACAACCCCCCCACCCATCCAATCATCTAGCCTTCGAAAATCCATTCCATATTTCATAGGATCATTCTCTCACCCCAAAAATCTGCTTATTCAGCAGAACTGCTATCCCATCCAGATGAGATTGTATTCACTATCACAGACTAATTAATTTGTCTGCTGATCAATAAAGCTTACTTCAATTCAGTTGCAATTTATTTTTCCTCAGATTCATTTTAATGTTCCATTCAGCAGTGGTTCAGGACTGTCAGTATCACAAATGTAGATATACACATAATACTATAATAATATAATAATAATTATCTTTTCTTTTATGTACACTGAGAGCATATGCACCAAGACAAATTCCTTGTGTGTCCAATCACACTTGGCCAATAAAAAATTCTATTCTATTCTATTCTATTCTATTCTATTCTATTCTATTCTATTCTATTCTATTCTATTCTATTCTATTCTATTCTATTCTATTCTATTCTATACCATAATATCAGTGATATAACTGAACCCAAAAATTGTGGATGAATTCGCCATTGAATCTGGGTAGAGGGAGAACGTAAAATCCAGATGAATCCACAGGGTTCCAGAAAAGATTCTGGAAACGTTATCTGAAATATGACTAAAACCACCATAAAATATTGTCTCCATCTAAGTTCAGTGTCTGGGTTATGCATCATCATCACCAGATGAATTTGTAACTGGATGACCAACCACACTCAACTTGTAGTCCTCAATGGAACTGCATTTACATGGAGGGACAGGGTACCCAAAGGCTCTGTCTGACTGTCTTGGATACTCTTCAATATCTTCATCAATGATTTGGATGAAGGGATAGATGGGGAACTCATCAAATCTGCAAATGAGGCCAAACTGGTAAGAATAGCCAATGCTCAAGATAATAGGCTCAAGATAGGCTCAAGATACTGAAGGCCCCTATTTAACAAAATGAAATTCAATGGTAGGAAAAGTAAGGTTCTACATTTAGGCAAGAAAAACCAATTGCACAGGTATAGAATAATATCAATAGTAGTAACTGCAACAGGGATATCGGAGTCATAGTGGACAATTACTTAAATATGAGCCAGCAGTGTACTACAAAAAACCAACACAGTCCTAGGCTACATTAATAAGGGGATAGAATCAAGATCATGTGATGTGTTAATACCACTTTATAATGCCATGGTAAGTCCACACTTGGAATACTGCATCCAATTTTGGTTGCCATGATATAAAAAAGATGTTGAGGTTCCAGAAAGAATGCAGAGAAGAAGAACAAGATGATTAAGGGACTGGGATCTAAAACATGTGAAGAACAGCTGCACAAATTGGGTATGTGTAGTTAAATGAAAAGAAGAACTGGGGTGACATAATAACATTGTTGCAATAATTAAAGGGCTGCTACCGAGAGGATAGGGTCAACCTATTCACTAAAGCACCTGAAGGCAGGACAAGAAGTAATTGATGGAAACTAATCAAGGAGAGAGGCAACCTAGAACTAAGGAGAAATTTCCTGATAGAGCAATTAATCAGTGGAATGATTTGCCATCAGAATTTGTGGGTGTTCCAACACTGGAAGTTTTAAAGAAGAGATTGGATAACCATTTGTCTAAAATGATACTGGCTTCCTGCTTGAGCAGGGAGGTTGGACTAGAAGATATCCAAAGTCCCTTCCAACTCTGTTTTTCTGTTATTCTATTATTCTCTAGCTGATGTTATAAATACAGTTGAGAAGCATGTCTAATTCTCATTCTAGGTCATCTGCAAAGAAACCAAAACTGACTGATAATTAATATAAATTTAGATTGATAAAGATTCAAATACTTTTATGTACACTGAGAGCATATGCACCATGACAAATTTCTTGCATGTCCATGTCTATTCTATTCTATTCTATTCTATTCTATTCTATTCTATTCTATTCTATTCTATTCTATTCTATTCTATTCTATTCTATTCTAATCAGCCTTATCCAATAGATCTGGAGCTATGTCACCATCATTTAAGAACCGTTCATGAAAGGGAAATTTGAAGCCATTTTGAGAATTCATTTCAATAGAAAAGTGGGCCATAGACAAATAAATAAATGGTTCAATAGTTGTCTAGTCATCAGGAGACAGTGGAAGGTTTTAAAATAAAGAATTTATAATTGCTTCCTTCAGTGGAAATGAAATATAATCCTCCTTCAAAGAATGGATTATAATCTCTGCAATTTTATCAACCAATTTGCCTCTGGCATCTTTTATAAACTAAGATAATTACAGGTCTAAAAGCATGAGACTGAACAAAAAGAAACTCATCCATTAAAATAGGATGCATGCCAGCCTCAATATTCTGAACATAATTGACTCTCACTGTGGAGTCCAGCTTGGAATAGATGTGAACAATCTGTTGAGCAAAATTTATTCCTGCATTACTTATAGGTTCCTTCTCAATGTATGAGTCTAGAGCAGTTGCCCTTGGGCTTGCAGAAATATTAGTCCTATTGGCTGAAAAATTCTGATATTTCTGAAGGCAGGAAATTGTTCTGGAATTCAAATTCTTGTTTATTTATTTATAAGATTTACAATATATGTACTGTACTACTTCAGTCTGAATGGCTGTCCATGCAGTCTACAAGTTATGATTATAATAGAGTCTGCCCATTATAGTTTTAAGATGTAATGGTTGTAAAATGGTTTGGTCACATGGCCAACCTAATTTTATTACCTTTTTCATGGCTCTGATTGAGCAAACATAGGGATCATAAAGTGGTCATTAAGCGAATCCATTGTTCATTAGGGTGCATTTTGCTGAAGACTGGAAGTAAGTGCTGGTTTTCATCAAACCAGTGCAAAAAGAGGGCATACGACAGCAGGATGCTGCAAACTTCCATAATTGCATCCAGGCTTCTGAGTGCCAGAAGTGTGGTCATGTGACCGGGGGGCGGGGACGGACACGACCAGCATCAGAACTTTGGGTACATAAGTTCCCTTTCTGGGATCCATTGCAATTTTGAATGGTTGCTAAGCAACCAGTCGAGGTCAAGGACTACTTGTGAATGATATATCATAAATAGGAGCACAGTAACCATTCACCACTGAAGTGTGGTGAATGTACACTTTTAATAAAAAGTGTACATTCAATGCATAATAAGAGGTTTTATAAAATAACCCATAATATTCCCTTTGAAACATCTAAGTTTTAACAAATCTTCAGAAGGCTGTATGAATTGAAGCAAGCTATCCCGACTTCAGCAAGGATCCTGAGACTTTTAGAAACAAGCAGGCCTTATCAAGCCTTCAAAAGTCCACAAGAATGGTATTACACAAAAATGCTTGGTCCAAGTTAAAATCTCTAACCCACACATACTCGGGAAAAGCAAAGCCCTGGTTCAACTATATGGTTTTCTTTCTTTTTCTTTGTCTTTGAGTCAGTACTGACTTCTGGCAGCTGGATTATCTGGACTGCAGTTTTCTTGGCAAGATTTTTGTCATACTATATACATTTGGTTGGGGTGAGGAGAATCTATCTGGGAAAGACAGCCTGGCAGATATCCAGACCATCAGCCATTATAGGTAAAGAATAGCACCTTGCCAAGCAGTGCAGTTCCTGTAATAGTGATACTGGTATGTCAGTAACAGAACTATCCCTAATTATGCAGGTTGGTGGTTCTGGAAGCTTTTGGATGGTCTTCAAGTTTTAGATAAAACAAATTAATAGTAATCCAGATGCAAGGGCATGAACGATCTTCCTTATTACCTTCAGCTCAAGATAAGCTTGCTGCTGCATTTGCTAGCACTAATTAAAAGACCTCCTGAGCATGGTTTTCTTCCAGCAACAGTTGTGAATCCAAGGAGACCCAACCTGCAAGTTCACATTTGATACTGAAGACCCAAGTTCCTACTAATCCAGAATCAAGAGGCTTTTGAATGAAAAGCCAATCCAAATTAATAATTTTTTTAAAAAAAAATTTCGGGTGTTCCGAAAGGCCTCCAAAAATTGCATGGATTATCTTCACAACACCCGAAAGTTCGACATCCCGTTGAATCCAAATTAATAATTGAGTCTGAGCCTGATTTCTCACATTCAAATCCATACAGATCCACTTGCAGTCTTCACATACCACCTGAGCCATTTTGCCTGTAAAGAAATATAGAACTGGATAAACTGAAATAAAGAAATATAGAACTACCCATTCAAATGAGTAGAAAGCAATGGGCTGTTCAGGAAGGATGCGGAGAGGCAATTACGCAATCCAGAGATGCAAATAAGAAATTCGAAAGAAACCTTGTCTGATATAAGATGATATAAACCTTGTCTATTTGTCTGATATAAGATGGAACAGAGAGAAACTTGGACAGGTTCTTATGATGACATCAGCCCTTCAAGCTTGGCCAGATCAAGAAACAGATACCTCAGGGATTCAGTTTATTTTTCTAGGATATAATAACAGGATCTGGAAAGCATGTCCAAATTTCTCTCTGTTCCATTTATACTAGACAAATCAAGGAAGGATTATTTGAGTTTCTCAGCCAATGATGAAGATACACAATTGGGTATTATCTAGATATTAATGATCCCTCATGCTGAACTGGCAGATGACTTCTTTCAATATCTATAGAGATTCTCAATCATCCAGGCCATGGTTGTCCCAAAGGCGCTTATTCCAAAAGACAGCTGGACTTTCTTGGTTTTTTTCCTTGAAAATGTTTCGTTTCTGAAGAACTGAAGAAGCTTCTTGGACGAGAAGCAAAACATTTTCAAATACCAGACAAAGAAAGTCCAGTTGCCTTTTGGAAAAAGCACCTTTGGGGCTTCTTCCAATAATTTCATGTAAATGATAAAAAGGATAGGAGAAAAGTTCAAGCCCTATAGCATCCCATTATGGAGTTCCCCACTAAGCACTGTTGAAGAAATGATAGCATCAAGTCTGCCTTTCTCTGCTATAAGGAAAGGGTTGGTGGCAGTTTCTTCTACCATCCAGTGACACTGGATGCAGAAACAAGCTAGGAAATCTTGCTATGGATAAAAGGAGAAATTGGAAGAAAGAAGGGGAGAGTCAGAGTGCATATCTTATCTTCCATCTCCTTTGCCGCCTTAGGAAGCAGTAGAAAGATGAAAGTAGAATGGCTCCTCTGGTGCTACTTCCCTTATGATCTCGAGGTAGGCATCAGATCCTTTAGTAACAGGTTCACTGCCCCATTGCTGGGTGGGAGTGGTCATGGTGGGTGTGGCCTAGTTGGCTGCCTGCACCACAGCAGGGGGGACATTTTTTGCCCTCCCCAGGTTCCGGAGGCTTTCCTCGAGCCTCTGGGAGAGTGAAAACAGCTTCCCCCAGAGTCCGGAGGCCCTCCAGTTTCTGGACTTCTGGAACCTCTGGTAGGCTGGTTTTTTGCTCTCTCATACCCTCTGTGTGGCCCCTGCACTTATCTGGAATGATGAATGGGCCACGTGGAGACTCCTGGGAGGGGTGGGCATAGCCAGCCAGGGGTGGCATTTGGGGGTTCATCAAATCCTGGTGATCTTTGGCTAGAGGATTGCCCAAACCCTTCTGAACCTCCAGGAGCCCACTCTGATCTCTCTCCATGGGATAGAGAATTGACTGTTCTCCATCTTACCTCTCTCTTTCCTCACACTTCTTTTCAGGACATAGCCCTACATTGCTTGATAGCTATGGCTAAAAGTTGGTCCAGCCTTTCTTTAAGAAGACATACTTTAAGCCAGTCTTAAGCCATACTTTAAGCCTTCACTGAATAGCAGCATTGTATACAAGATATAAACTCTGGTCCTGTGGTACATGCACAGAAATACTGCATGCACATATGTAAGGAGGCACGCTGCAGGGGGACTCAGCAGGAACATGTAACAAAAGCAATGTTGTATTCTTGGTTGTGTTTTGCAGTATATCTACTGTGCTCTGTCCAGGCATTCTTAGTCTTTGTCTTGGTTTTACACTTCTAAAAGCTGCCTAAAATTGTTCTGGAGTTGGCGCATTGCTCTGTACCTTTGTTAATGTCCATCATACAAAAGAGGAGGTGTTTGCTTTGGAAGGATCCTGAAGGTGTTTATGTGGAGTTGCATTGTTACATCAGGAAACTAAGTTTGTGCTTCTGATGAAATCATGATATTCAATGCTCCTTCCTAGGGCAAAGTCTTTCTATACAGGCACTGAATTAACTGGAACACTAGACTAGATAGGCTTTAGATCCTGCAGGTCCCTCTTATATACTAACTCCTTTTTGTGATAAATTAACAAACAGTGTTCCTAGGAAGTTTGTTAATCTCTTTTCTTCAAGTGAGTCACATTACTTTGGATAATTAAAAGAAAAACCCATGTTGACTCAGCATGGGTGGAGCACTCTGTCCTAACAGCATGGTTTTATTTCTTCCTCTGACTTTTTTTTCTCCTGCCAAAGCTTATCAGTGAGTTAATTCTATAATTAAAAAAAACACTAAAAAACTGGAAGCTGCTTCCGTCTTTTGCCTATTTCTGTGCCGCTAGGCAAATACAACCTATTCCATGGAAATCTAGGTTGATAAAGGAAGTGTATTTTATGGGAACACAAAGGCAGCTATTTTAATGATTCACAAAGAAAAAGGGGGTCAGTTTGAAACTGCAATATTCATTATCTGCTTAAAACTTATTCCTACCTGTTTGATGCAACCAACCATAACAACATTTAAAAATAAAACTTACTTAATAAAGGACATAAAAGCCATTGTGAAGCATGATTAAGTATCTGAATAATTCAGTCTTGCATGATTCGCTATGATTATAACTCCCAGAGTTTCTTGGCAGCAAAGAAGACGTCTTCTTGGGGACAAAAAGAATTATTCTTAAAGGAAAACAGTGTGATGTAGCACTTTAAAGCCATCAGGCTAGAAAGTAAGAGACTGTGAGTTCTAGTTCCACTTTAGGTACAAAGTTGCATCACTGCATTGATGGGTTCTAGGTTCTAGGATGTCAATTTTTTCAGTTCTAAGAAGGGAAGGACTCACCATTTCCAAAATCTTGGACTAGCCTGGGCAATAGTCAAAAATCAACGATGATTCAGAAACACATTCAAATAGCAAGAAAGTAGTAGAATGGTTATATTGAAGAGTATAGATTCATTGTTGTGAGTAAGGCCTAGTTAAAAGAATAGAGTATCCTTAGACAGGGAAGTCGGAGATGAAGAGGTGAAACAATATTCCAATATCAGAAGGGTCATCATGTAAATCAGTGTTTCTCATCTTTGGAACTTTAAGTTGCATGGAATTCAATTACCAGAATTCCCCAGCCACCCATGTTAGATGGAGAATTCTGGGAGTTGAAGTCCTCATGTCTTAAAGTGCCCAAGGTGAAATGTTGATGTAGAGGATGAAATGGAACTGTTCTCCTTTGAGCAAGATAAAAACCAATACATGGAAATTGTACAGAAACAGATTTGAGTTAGCATCGTGAGAATGTTTCTAGGCATATGAAATATTAAACTGTGGGCCAGTTTTTTTTTGTGGGGGATGGGTGTATTCTCCATTGCAAGTATTTCTTCAGTCTGGATAGCCATTTGCTATCCAGCTGTGGGGAGTTAGGGGTTTGAGGAGGATTTACAGAGGTTCAGAGTCCTTGAACAAAAGCAGCAGTGCCTTTCCCTAAAATTGACTACTAAACAACAATGGTTGGAAGAAAACCAGGAATGGGTTTTTAACTGAGTCACTTGAGCTTGATTCCAGCTACTGGTATGAATTCCTCACATGTTTGTTAGTTTTAGCAACATGCATTTGTGTGTGTGTGTGTGTGCGCCCGCGCGCCATTTTTATGTGTATGTGTGTGTGCCACATACCTGGTACCATTTGATGGACTTTGGGACAGGTAAAAGCAGAAGAACTTTATGCTTGAAAAAACTGTTCTGACTGGGTAATCTAGACTGCAGGACCTTCAGAATTATTTTCTGTACAATTCCATCCAGAAACAGTCTGACAGCCAACATCGTTAAAATGTATGATTTAGAGGCCAAACCCAGAAAATGAATCTGCTGTCTTATGACAACTCCCATCTTTCTCAAACTATCCAATCTGATATCACTAGCTGAAGATAGGACAATTGAGATACCAAGGACAGGCCTTGGAAACCAAGGTTGTGCCTAATAAATAAATGGGAGTACATTGAATTGTATATCTTCAAGGAGCCATTTGAAAAAAAAAGTCTGGCATGAGAAAGTAATTTTTCATTGCCCATTCTGACATATTTTGGGATCAGAGTGAATAAAATGTCCTGTACTTAAGATGCTTGTTCACATCAGAATAACAATGCTGGAATTTTTACAGCCTTTGAATGGTTATGTTGATGGGATGAGGCAGGGCTAAAGTGAGTTGACTTGGAAACCATACTATTCAGCTGTTCCAATTTACAAGGGAGAGATCTGATTTTGTGAGGCTTGTCAATGGCAGATAATTTGGACTGTAATTCTACATAATAGTTCACTTGAATTCATGTGCCAAGTAGGTCTGAAAGCAAAACTAGTAAGTTCTGTTGCTCTCTGCATAATAGATAGTAAATATGTTGCACTGGTTTATTGACTGAATCATAATAATAACTTGTGATGCTGATAAATATAATATGTGGCTTTTTGAACCATATTGCTCACCTCAAAATTCAACTCTAACATATACAACACAGACCTGCATAATTCAAAATATGTGATGCAGGATAATAGCAATAGCTTTACAGCCCTGTCTTATAGACACCAGTTTACAGTGTTAACATATAGTGGCATTAAGTGTTGTACTTTATGATCATTAAGTATTGTACCTTAGATTCTTGATGAAGATCTCTTTTCTTTTATGTACACTGAGAGCATATACACCAAGACAAATTTCTTGTGTGTCCAATCACACTTGGTCAATAAAAAAATCTATTCTGTTCTGTTCTGTTCTGTTCTGTTCTGTTCTGTTCTGTTCTACTCTACTCTACTCTACTCTACTCTACTCTACTCTACTCTATTCTATATTGCCCACAACAATCTGGGTCCTCATTTTACCGACCTTGGAAGGATGGAAGACTATGTCAACTTTGAGCAGCTCATAATTGAACTCCTGAAGTGAGCAGTGACTTAGCCTGCATTCTAACCACTGCGTCACCACGGCTCTGAATCATTTCACTTTTAAAAAATTGGAGTTCAATATAATGTGATATGATTGTTTAACTATCTCATATTAAAAGCCCACTGTCATTCAAAATAGAAAACTATTTTCTGAAATCTTATTAAAGATATTTTAAAAAATGATTTTTACAAATTATTTGAATATAACAAAAAGCATGGATTTATATGTAGGCATGTTTTGTAATTGGCGATATTGATTTGTCTCGATAGCCAAATGGTATAAGAACTCATAATGTGCTCTCTAAATTTATTTTTATTTTATTTATTTATTTATTTGATTTTTATACCGCCCTTCTCCCGAAGGACTCAGGGCGGTGTACAGGCAAAGTAAAAACAAACAATACAATATACAGTTTAAAATGCAAATTTAAAAACTTTTTATAATTGGTCTGAAACTTTAAAAATATATAAAAACTAAAACCACATTTTAAAAATTAGTGGTAGAAAATTTAAAATCAATAAAATTTAAGCCAGCCCCGCGCGAATGAAAAGATATGTCTTCAGTTCATGCAAAGGTCCAAGGTCAGGTATTTGGCGAAGCCCGGGGAAGCTTGTTCCAGAGTGTGGAGCCCCACAGAGAAGGACCTTCCTGGGGCCGCCAGCCGACATTGCTTGGCGGACGGCACCTGAGAAGTCCCTCTGTGAGAGCGCACGGGTCGGTGGGAGGCATGTGGTAACAGCAGGCGGTCCCGTAAGTACCCAGGCCCTAAGCCATGGAGCGCTTTAAAGGTCGTAACCAAAACCTTAAAGTGCACCGAAGGCCACAGGTAGCCAGTGCAGTCTGCGCAGGAGCGGTGTTACACGGAGCTATCAAGCTCCTCTATCACCCGCGCAGCTGCATTCTGACTAACTGAAGCCTCGAGTGCACCTCAGGGGAGCCCCATGTAGAGAGCATTACAATAATCCAAGCGAGAGGTAACGAGCGCATGAGTGACCGTGCATAAGGCATCCCGATCAAGGAAGGGGCGCAACTGCCGAACCAGGCGAACCTGGTGGAAGGCCCTCCTGGAGACGGCCATCAAATGATCTTCAAACGACAGCCGTTCATCCAGGAGGACACCTAAGTTGCGCACCCTATCCTTTGGGGCCAATAACTCGCCTCCAACAGTCAGCCGCAGCTGCAGCTGACTGAATCGGGATGCCGGCATCCACAGCCACTCCGTCTTGGAGGGATTAAACTTGAGCCTGTTTCTCCCCATCCAGACCCATACGGCTTCCAAACACCAGGACAGCACTTCAACAACTTCATTGGGGTGGCCCGGGGTGGAAAAGTACAGCTGGGTGTCGTCAGCGTACAGCTGGTATCCCACCCCGAAGCCAATGATGATCTCACTCAACGGCTTCATATAGATGTTGAACAGGAGGGGCGAGATCGACCCCTGCGGCACCCCACAAATGAGGCACCTTGCGGTCGACCTCTGCCCCCCAATTCCAGTGATCCCAAAATATTGGGACTCTCTTTTATTGCATTTTGCAGCATAATCTGAAGCATGCTGACTCTGAAGGAAGTCCCACTAAATTCAAGCTACAGAGTACTCCGATCAGCCATAACACGGAAATCTGGAGATTTCTCATATCATGGCTGTGTTATCAAGAAAATTTAGGAAGAAAACTAGGTAGGGCTGAGCCTTCTTCTTCCACCTACTGTCAGCAGAAGACTATCAGAACCACAGAACAACCTTGGTGGCACAATGGTTAGAATGAAGTATTGCAGGCTAATTCTGCTGACTGCCAGCAGTTTGATTCTCACCAGCTCAAGGTTGATTCAGCCTTCCATCCTTGTGAGGTCAATAAAATGAGGACCCAGATTGTTGGGGGCAATATGCTGACTGGCTTGGAGAGGGCTGTAAAGCACTGTGAAGTGAGTATATAAGTCTAAGTGCTATTGCTATTGCTGTCATGCTTTCTGGTACTGGAGAATTAGAAACGGGCAAGATAAATGGGCAAGTCAGATAGTTTGCTCTGTAGTATGCCTTCAGAAACTTCTGTATTCCTAAATCAGTGGTGGGATTCAGATAATTTAACAACTGGTTCTGTGGGCATGGCTAGGTGGGTGTGGCTAGGTGGTCATGTGACTGGGTGGGCGTGGTCAACTTGACATCACTCATGGCAAGGTGGGTGGCACCTTGCTGTGAGTGACATCACTTTTAAAAAATTGGAGTTCAATATAATGTGATATGATTGTTTAACTATCTCATATTAAAAGCCCACTGTCATTCAAAATAGAAAACTATTTTCTGAAATCTTATTAAAGATATTTTTAAAAATGATTTTTACAAATTATTTGAATATAACAAAAAGCATGGATTTATATGTAGGCATGTTTTGTAATTGGCGATATTGATTTGTCTCGATAGCCAAATGGTATAAGAACTCATAATGTGCTCTCTAAATTTATTTTTATTTTATTTATTTATTTATTTGATTTTTATACCGCCCTTCTCCCGAAGGACTCAGGGCGGTGTACAGGCAAAGTAAAAACAAACAATACAATATACAGTTTAAAATGCAAATTTAAAAAACTTATTATAATTGGTCTGAAACTTTAAAAATATATAAAAACTAAAACCCCATTTTAAAAATTAGTGGTAGAAAATTTAAAATCAATAAAATTTAAGCCAGCCCCGCGCGAATGAAAAGATATGTCTTCAGTTCATGCAAAGGTCCAAGGTCAGGTATTTGGCGAAGCCCGGGGAAGCTTGTTCCAGAGTGTGGAGCCCCACAGAGAAGGACCTTCCTGGGGCCGCCAGCCGACATTGCTTGGCGGACGGCACCCTGAGAAGTCCCTCTGTGAGAGCGACGGGTCGGTGGGAGGCATGTGGTAACAGCAGGCGGTCCCGTAAGTACCCAGGCCCTAAGCCATGGAGCGCTTTAAAGGTCGTAACCAAAACCTTAAAGTGCACCCGAAAGGCCACAGGTAGCCAGTGCAGTCTGCGCAGGAGCGGTGTTACACGGGAGCTACGCGAAGCTCCCTCTATCACCCGCGCAGCTGCATTCTGGACTAACTGAAGCCTCCGAGTGCACCTCAGGGGGAGCCCCATGTAGAGAGCATTACAATAATCCAAGCGAGAGGTAACGAGCGCATGAGTGACCGTGCATAAGGCATCCCGATCAAGGAAGGGGCGCAACTGCCGAACCAGGCGAACCTGGTGGAAGGCCCTCCTGGAGACGGCCATCAAATGATCTTCAAACGACAGCCGTTCATCCAGGAGGACACCTAAGTTGCGCACCCTATCCTTTGGGGCCAATAACTCGCCTCCAACAGTCAGCCGCAGCTGCAGCTGACTGAATCGGGATGCCGGCATCCACAGCCACTCCGTCTTGGAGGGATTAAACTTGAGCCTGTTTCTCCCCATCCAGACCCATACGGCTTCCAAACACCAGGACAGCACTTCAACAACTTCATTGGGGTGGCCCGGGGTGGAAAAGTACAGCTGGGTGTCGTCAGCGTACAGCTGGTATCCCACCCCGAAGCCAATGATGATCTCACTCAACGGCTTCATATAGATGTTGAACAGGAGGGGCGAGAGATCGACCCCTGCGGCACCCCACAAATGAGGCACCTTGCGGTCGACCTCTGCCCCCCAATTCCAGTGATCCCAAAATATTGGGACTCTTTTTTATTGCATTTTGCAGCATAATCTGAAGCATGCTGACTCTGAAGGAAGTCCCACTAAATTCAAGCTACAGAGTACTCCGATCAGCCATAACACGGAAATCTGGAGATTTCTCATATCATGGCTGTGTTATCAAGAAAATTTAGGAAGAAAACTAGGTAGGACTGAGCCTTCTTCTTCCACCTACTGTCAGCAGAAGACTATCAGAACCACAGAACAACCTTGGTGGCACAATGGTTAGAATGATTAGAATTGGTTAGAATTAGAATGGTTAGAATTGCAGGCTAATTCTGCTGACTGCCAGCAGTTTGATTCTCACCAGCTCAAGGTTGATCCAGCCTTCCATCCTTGTGAGGTCAATAAAATGAGGACCCAGATTGTTGGGGGCAATATGCTGACTGGCTTGGAGAGGGCTGTAAAGCACTGTGAAGTGAGTATATAAGTCTAAGTGCTATTGCTATTGCTGTCATGCTTTCTGGTACTGGAGAATTAGAAACGGGCAAGATAAATGGGCAAGTCAGATAGTTTGCTCTGTAGTATGCCTTCAGAAACTTCTGTATTCCTAAATCAGTGGTGGGATTCAGATAATTTAACAACTGGTTCTGTGGGCATGGCTAGGTGGGTGTGGCTAGGTGGTCATGTGACTGGCTGGGCGTGGTCAACTTGACATCACTCATGGCAAGGTGGGTGGCACCTTGTTGTGAGTGACATCATTGGCCATGCCCACTCAGTCACATGAACGATGCTGCAGAGACAGGATGATTTCCTACCTCCCCCTCCGCCCTTGGGTGGGCAAACTAAAAGCCCTTCTAAGAGTATTGCCTGCCTGCTGAATACTGGCAAAAGGAAGCTAGGGGGAAAAAAGAGAAGGGCCCATGGAAATCCCCCATTTTCCATGCCATGCTGGATTGGGATGGGGAGGGGTGGAGAGCAAAAAGCCTACTCAGTCCATACGTACTCACCAGCATGACAGTAAATCTCTCTTCCAGCTCGCCAATTCAGGCATTGGGAGCTTGGGCAATTTTCTTCCAGTGCTCCTGCAGGGAATCCCGGAAGCACCAACATGTTGCATGCTTTTCACTCAAAGCAGCCCGGACTGGAAAACACATGGCTGGGGTGGAGGACAGTCCTTCTTAATAAGCTCAAAACTGTTGCTGCAAGCTTGAGTTTCCCGCACGAGAGCTGCAAGCCCAGTTCTGGCTGAAGACATATGATTGTGAGGGCAGGTTTTTTTCAAGGCTGGTTGTAGAGGGAAACAAAGAGGAATGTGCCGGAGTACTGGACCTCCAGCTCTCGTGCGGGGAACCCAGACTTGCAACTCAGTTTTGAGCTTGTTAAGAAGGACTGCTGCTCCACCCCAGCCATGCATTTTTAAGTCCTGGCTGCTTGGAGTAAAAAGCTTGCTGTCAAGTCCCAGTTCGGGGCTCGCCATACCTGGGGGGAGGCACAGAGCTTCAGCCATCAGAGCTGGCGAGTCCAACAGTGAGCAAGGCTGCAGCTGCAGTTGTGGCAGGACATGTTAGGACAGCGCCAGACTGAAGCTAGCATGACCCGGCTGGGAGGACACTTGCCCCACTGGTCAGGAGGCTGCTCACCTGCCTGGCCAGTGTCAGAAGAGAGGGAGACAGAAAATTTCAGCCAAGTCTTCTCCTCCTTCTCAGCCTCAAGCAAACAGGCGCATGCACCTCATGGTGCCAGGATCTTTTGCGAGGAGACGGTGCGTGCCCATGCACTGTGAGATGTGTGCATGTTCTCTGTGTGTTTCAGGCTGAGCAGCTTCAACCGGCCCAAAAAACAGGGCAGTGATGGCAGTGACGGGCCAGGAGAATGGTGGGACATGTCAGGACAGCGCCGACCTGAAGCTCGTCAGCAGGCCGTCCTCCTGGCCAAGTCTGGCTGTGAGCGGCACTGGCACCGACACCGGCAAGCAATGGGGTGTATGGCTGCCAGAAGTCCCATCCTGATCTTCATCCCATTGTCTGCCGGTACCGGTGCCAGTGTCACTCGTGGCCAGACCTGGCCAGGAGGATGGCCTGCTGATGAGCTTCAGGCCGGCGCTGTCCTGACGTGTCCCACCATTCTCCTGGCCCGTCGCTGCCATCACTGCTCTGTTTTTTGGGCCGATTGAAGCTGCTTGGAAGGCAGCTGCCACAGCCTGTCCTTGCTACTTAAGAACAGCTTCCAAGGCAGGAAAAGTTCAGGCAAGTTGTCTCCTTCTCAACCTGAAACACACAAAGAACATGCACATATCTCACAGTGCCGGGACATTCTGCAAGGAGGAACACCATGTCCTCGCAGAAGATCCCGGTGCCATGAGGTGCGTGTGCCTGTTTGCTTGAGTCTGAGAAGGAGGCAAAGACTTGGCTGAACTTTTCTGCCTCCCTCTCTTCTGACAGTGGCCAGGCAGGTGAGCAGCCTCCTGACCAGTGGGACAAGTGTCCTACCAGAGAGTGCTAGCTGGGAGAGTGCTCTCTCCCCCCCTGGCCAGAACCACATGGCTGTGCAGTTCCCGACCAGGGGGGAAAGAGCACTCTCCCAGCTAGCATGGCCATGCAGCTTCTCAGACAGCATTCAGAGGAAGCGGGAAGCTCGGGGAAGTGCGGAAATGGAGCCGCGGTGCTGGTGGCAAAGCAAGACAGGCAAGCCCGGGGACAGGGGCAACTAGCTAGCTAGGCTGTGAGAGCCGTGTGCGATGGAGATGCGGTGGTGGCAGAGCTACCAGGCAAGGCTGGGGATGGAAGGGGTGGCAGCACAGTGGCGGTAGCCTAGGCCGGCTCAGGAGTCAGCACTCGACCAGGGCTTTCTGCGGTGGCAGGAAGGCTGGGGGGAGGGGGGCTGGCCCAGGAATCAACTTGATCGGGGCTTGTGCCACAGGGGAGGGTGAGCGAGAGGCGGGTAAGCCAGCAATTTAACAAATGGTTCGGCCGAACCGCCTAGAACCGGCAGAATCCCACCACTGCCCTAAATGATAACATTTCAGTTTGAAAGGGACCACTTGGGACCACTTGGGCAACTTGCTCCATTATGTTCAGGAATCCAGTCAAAGGTAGAACAAATAGGAGTCCAGCACCTCTCCAGGTAACAGATCTTTTACCTTCTTTTACCATTAGCAGAGTTTCCCTGAGGTTTAGCATGGTCATGTGCTTTTTGGTTCCACTATCCATCATTTTCTGGTTAGGACTACCAGTTTTAGGCTGCATTTAGGCTCTGATTACCCTCCATGTAATCTTTGGCAGCACTATAGAAATGATGTGTCACTGCCTTTTTCTGCAGTCTCTTTGTCCCTACTTCTGTCTTTAGCCTTAACTTTAGCCTTAGGCATAACTCTATCTGAAGAGATTTGTTTTTGTTTAAATGACCATTGCTTTTCTATGAATTCAGGCTTGAACATTTTCCTACTTTACAGCATCAAATATGGAACTCTTAAGAACACAGACAGAATTCCACTGTTACCTCAAATGAACTCAAAGGCAAATGCCTTACAAGGCAAGCAACGGACACTTTCATCTGTAAGTAATCAAATGCTGAGTCATGGAGGGAAAAGAGATATCAAGTCTATGAAATGTTTCAACAATTGGCCTTCCAATGACATGTCAGATTGGGCTGCTGACCAAGACTCTTCTACTTGTCCTTCTGGAGACCATGAAAAAACATGGATATCATTACATGTAAAACTTCTGCTACAATTCCCAACATGTCCTCAGTTTATGTAACAAGCTGGGGAGAATGAGTCATGCTACCAGGTTATGCATTGTCTAGATCCTCCAGGGGATAGGCTATTTTATTCAATGAGAGAGAGCTGACTGAACGGTATCATTGCTGGTAGTGAGCCTCATAAAGGCAGGAGACTATATATGGTCCTAGCCAGCAGAGTATTATGTAAAAGGGAAGGGGATACAAGCTGAGCCTAGACTAAGCATGTGGAAAAGGGCTTGTCTTTCTAGTAAGGAAAGTGATTCAGTAGGCCTGAGGCTGTATGCACTGGAAACAAGTGTTAGCACCATTTTGGATTGAGCTGTGGTGGCAGATGGCTTTAATGACTCCACAGTCATTAAAGTGCAACCTCAAGTGCAACAAAAAGGAGTGAACATTAAGTAAATTAGGATCGTAAGACTGAGTGCTAGGGGATTTGCAATTGATCAGTAAATTTGTCAGATGATAAGATATACCTACCAAAGCAACAATGAAGAAGTTCCATCTTTTTAAAAAAAATTATTTCATTTTGTCACAACAGTATACACAAACTTCACATAAAACAACAACACATCATAAAAGAAATATATATATATATATAAGCAAAAGTATGCAATAACTATGTTAATTTGATATAATGAACGAGAACAACAGGACAGGAATGGTAGGCACTTTTGTGCTCTTATGCACACCCCTTATAGTCCTCTTAGGAATGGGGTGAGGTCAATAGTAGACAGTTTTTGATTGAAGATTTTGGGATTTTGAATAGAGACTATAGAGTCAGGTAATGAGTTCCAAGCATTAACAACTCTGTTACAGAAGTCATATTTTCTGCAATCAAGTTTGAATCTTGTAAAATGGATTGCTAAAATAAAGTAATTGGAGGAATACCAGCACTGTCCCCCACCCCTGTGAAGGACCTTGTGAATTTCATTGTGGTACCATTCACAACTTCTTTAGCTAAGACAAACTCAAGCATCTCTCTCCCAAATAAGGAATTTCTTCCTTAAGAAGCTGTGTGAGTATCTCATCCTGCAGTTGGGACCAGGAATCCTTACCACTCGGTATACTCAGATGACCTGGCTCCTTTCCTTCTAGATATGGGAACACAGTGGGGCTTTTCTCATGACACTGATTGTATCTTCTTGTGGGAAAACTTGGAAATGGCCTATTTTATAAGAATGAGATAATTTGCATTTGATGTTTCTGCATATGCAAATAAATGGTCACTGAGCATGGGAAGCCCATATGCCCCAGATTTTTATTGTTTTATGAGAGAAACCAATGCTTTCTTGTCCTGTCATTCTCATACAAAGAGAAGGGGCTCTTCCCATGGATTATGGAAAAGATTTTATTAAAACAGCAAAGCAATGAAGACTGAGTAAAACCCAGGAGGGACTATAATGTAAAATGATCAGGAAATGGTTTCAAGGAGAGTTGCAGTGACATGCATTTCAAGTCTAAACCTTACAGCATTTAAGTATCTCCTTTTGCTTATTCTATGTCAACAATCTCTAAACTTGGCAGGGAGATACTGGGGAATTCTGGGAATTAAAGTCCATAAGTCTTAACGTTGCCAAGCTTGGAGACCCTTGTCCTGTGCCACCAAAGTAACAAAATCAACAAAGTTGAAATCTGTAGTTGCTGGGATCCCATCTCTGGGATCAATTCTATTTGGAGATGGAAGAGAGCTCTCTTTGAAGAGAAAGGGGAAAATCTGACAGTGGAAAGCTCAAAGCTGCAGAGGTTTTTGAGACTGATTCTTCATAGTGGAGGGCCTCCAAAACAGCATGGGAAAATGAGATAATGAAGCCACTAAAATCGGTGTTCAGTGTTCCTTTAGCTCCTACCTGATGATGCCATCGTCATTAGGGCTGCATGTCTGGGAGAAGCACCAGTTTGCAGAGAAATTTTCTCCCCTGGTATAGAAGGAGGAGGACATGGATGAATTAAACTATCAACTATGTTGGAGCTTTCCAAGACTGTAGCTAGTATTGGCTTGCTTATCAGTTATTAGAATGAGGCAATAAATTATGGCAGTTCAGCTTACAACATGATGCTGAAGTAATATAAACATTGGTAAGAGAAGAGTCTTTGGGGGAAAAAGCACTAAGAATGGATCCAGAGAGTTTGGGAAGAAGAAGAAAAAGATAATTCAGAAATTGTGGTATGGATATCAATATTTATATCTGGGTTAATTGCCACTGTCCTGTCAGACAGCCATAGAAAATAGAACCTAAGTAAGATTTGAGGGTACATGAACTTTTTTTTCTTGTCAGTAGCTTGGTTTAGATCTAATGCTTGTTCCATGAAATACAAATCCTGAAATTGCATAGACGTTTGATATGCTGAGCCAGCCTGTGATGGCAGAGAAGTTGGACTCTCCAACAATCAGCCAGGCAAAATTGCTGCTAAGAAACCATAAACTTAATTTCCTGTTCAACTTCTTACTAGCACTTTTACTGCTAATAAAAACAGCCCTGTGAGGAAACTAAATTCTAGATCCTCGGTCTGGCATTTTTTTTTTTAATAATCAGAAACTTATGATGGGATATCTAGGCAATAGTTCTTTGCTTACTGTTTGTTCCAATACATGGGACTCTGAAATCCACAGAATGCTCTGCAGTAGCAGCAATATTTAATTATACTTGACCATCTGGTGCATTTGAATATTACCAAAAAAGGAAAAAAGAAAAAACTGAAATATTGTCACAGTAGTATATAGAAGGATATGAAAAACATAAATATTGAAAAGGTAGTAAATAGATAAATTTACTAAAACATAATGTAAAAGAAACATAAGGATCTTTCAAAAGGAGAGATGTGACAAGTGAATTGAGAGCCAGTACGGTGTAATAGAATAGAATAGAATAGAATTTTATTGGCCAAGTGTGATTGGACACACAAGGAATTTGTCTTGGTGCATATGCTCTCAGTGTACATAAAAGAAAAGATATGTTCATCAAGGTACAACATTTACAACACAATTGATGGTCAATATATCAATATAAATCATAAAGATTGCCAACAACAAGTTATAGTCATACAGTCATAAATGGAAAGAGATTGGTGATGGGAACGATGAGAAGATTAATAGTAGTGCAGATTCAATAAATAGTTTGACAGTGTTGATGGAATTATTTGTTTAGCAGAGTGATGGCCTTCGGGAAAAAACTGTTCTTGTGTCTAGTTGTTCTGGTGTGCAGTGCTCTATAGCGTCGTTTTGAGGGTAGGAGTTGAAACAGTTTATGTCCAGGATGCGAGGGATCTGCAAATATTTTCACGGCCCTCTTCTTGATTCGTGCAGTATACAGGTCCTCAATGGAAGGCAAGTTGGTAGCAATTATTTTTTCTGCAGTTCTAATTATCCTCTGAAGTCTGTGTTTTTCTTGTTGGGTTGCAGAACCGAACCAGACAGTTATAGAGGTGCAAATGACAGACTCAATAATTCCTCTGTAGAATTGGATCAGCAGTTCCTTGGGCAGTTTGAGCTTACTGAGTTGGCGCAGAAAGAACATTCTTTCTTTAACCATAATGGTTAAAATGTTAGATGTAGTGATTAAGATGGGGATCAGGAGACTCAGAATAAATTCACCTTCCATTATGGAAGCCTATAGAATGACTTTTGGCCTGTCAATTCAACCCACACTTCAGGGTAGTGGTTATACAAAAAACCAGGATAATAGTTGGTAGCTGGGAGTTTGAACAGTATTTCTTAGCATGCTAAGCTTTGATTCCAGGTGCCCTCTGTCTTCTTAAATATCAAATGTGTCTGTTTCTAGCTTACAAATCTGGAAGCATTAAGTACCTTGTCATGGAAGGCAGGCAACCGTGAGTCCTAAAATCCAGACTTAAAGTTCATGTTAAAAGTGTCCACAGAATAGAGGCAGCAGGTGAAAACCCAGTGTTTAAGGTTGCCATCTGCTCATTTCTGGATTTATTTATTTATTTATATTTATAATTAAACTTTTATACTGCCCTTCTCCCGAAGGACTCAGGGCAGTGTACAGCCATCTTAAAATACAACAAATAAATAGCAAATTTAAAAGAATTTAAAAACAAATATTAACAAGGCCATCAACTAAAACGGTCAAAGACCGACTTAAAAACCCCTTAAAATACAGTTAAAATACACATTAAAATATACTTAGGCTAGTCCCGCCCGATGAAATAGTAACGTCTTCAATTCCCGCTTGAAGGTCCGGAGGTCGGGAAGTTGGTGTAAACCCGGAGGCAACTCGTTCCAAAGGACCGGTGCTGCCACAGAGAAAGCTCTCCCCCTGGGGGCTGCCAACCGACATTGTTTGGTCGACGGCACCCTGAGAAGGCCCACTCTGTGGGAGCCCACAGGACGTTGGGAGGCTATAGGTGGCAGAAGGCGATCTCGTAAATATCCCGGTCCTAAGCCATGGAGAGCTTTAAAGGTGGTCACTAACACCTTGAAGTGCACCTGGAAGGCTACCGGCAACCAGTGCAGGCTGCGCAAGATGGGTGTTATATGGGAGCAGCATGGTGCTCCCTCTATCACCCGCGCGGCCGCATTCTGGACTAGCTGGAGCCGCCTGGTGCTCTTCAAGGGGAGCCCCATGTGGAGAGCATTGCTCTCTACAGGCGGTATGTAACAAGGGCGTGAGTGACTGTGTGTAAGGAGTCCCGGTCAAGGAAAGGGCGCAACTGGCGAATCAGGCGAACCTGATAAAATGCTCCCCTGGCGAATATTTTAAATCATTAAAATATTGTGGGAGAGCGGGAGACAAGAAGAACATTTTCAATTTACTTCTCTGCATGATAAAACTGACAAAGAGAAAACCATCATGTTACAAAAACTTTCAATAACATGGGCCCAGCTATACAGTCACTGGTGCAAACTCTCAGTCCCTGTTTGGCAACATTTTGCATCACTGGGCAAATCTTTTTGTTGCAATCTTTGCTGCAACTCAACTACCCAATTGGGGACCCCAAAAATAACCATCCAGGCCCCTATTCTTATCCTCATTTTTCTACCATTGTATTTATTTTCATTATAATGGAGAAAACCCAATAACCTCTCCAAAAGTCCTTGTATGGGTGGCTAGAAATGATGGGGAACGGAGATAAGCCTCATTGGAAGGCAAGACAAGTGGGAAGTGGAAATCAACCATCAAGAGAGCTAATTTGGTCCAGTTGTTAAGGCACCAGGCACACCTTAACCACAAAAGCCAGCTGAGTGATTTAAGGTCAGTTGTTCCCTCTCTCTCTCTCTCTTTCTCTCTTTTTCTCTCTCTCTCTGCCTCACAGGATTGTTCTTGGGGAGAAAATAGGAGAATGAAGATGTGTTGGATATGTTCTCTGCCTTGAGTTATTTGTAGAAATAATATAGGTGGGGTACCAGCAAACAAACAAACAAACAAAAACAAACAAACAAATAAATAAATACCTGCATGGCAGCTCAAGAGAAAACATTACAAGTTGATGTATGTAGCAGTTGGGACAGATGTTAATTGTCTACAAGAACCTTGGGTATGGAGACTGAAACAATCTTTGCGTTACAAGGAGCTGTGGCTTCTAGAAAAGTCCTTGCAGACTGCTACTGTCAACTACGCTCAGTTGTCCAGTTGATGTTCTAAGGATAGATTTCCACATACAGTTTAAACAATACTATCATACTATGAAAAATGGGCCCTTGAACAGCAGAAAATAAGGTTATGTTATGTTGCCCTCTACTGTTCAATAAACTTCTAGGCTGAAGTTGATTAATTTGTATGACATACTTTCATGTTTACCTGACTCTTTAGATTCTGAAGCATTGTACATAACAACTAAATTATTTAAAAAATCAATCAATCAATTAATAATTGAATAAGAAATGCTAAATAAATTGATCTAGGAATGGAAATTGTAGTTATACAGTAAGATGGGGCTGTGTATAAATTTGACGAATACATAATAATAAATAAATAATAAAAATAAAAACCTACCCTGTCCAACATCCCTTATCATTACTTAGCTTGACTAAGTCTGCTGGAAGTTGTAGTTCAACAACATGTGGAAGCCTATAAGATCCCCAAACTTGCTTGAAAGTAAATAACAATCATTGCTACCACCATCACATGCAAGCATTTTAGCAAAAAAATAAGCTGTTTATTTGTTATCATCATGTGGACATTAAAGGGGTTTTTTCTCATAGTGATTCATTGTCACATGAGCAAAAATGTACTTCTGTAGCTCTGTGGCATTAGGAGATAATTTCACTATTTTGGTTGGTGGGGACAACATTGAAGTGATAAAGTTTACTAGTACTTCTTTTGATCCTGTCTACAATGTTTAAATCTTTATGAGGTCCTAAATGACACTATATAACACTATAACATCACTCCAAGAGGCAACGGGATAAGGTGAACATTTTCCCATCCCCAAAAATTATTCTTTTCAAAATTCATTGGAATAGTTGTCTATTGTGACAAGGGCTGGGCTCATTGTCTCAAGCTATGGCTTGCTTAACTTTGAGTTACTGAAGAAGTGTTCATACAACAGATAAACTAAAACTAGGCAATCCACATTACTGCTTAGTATGATATGCAAAAGCAGTCATAATGGGATTCTGAGGTATTCTGGGAATTAAAAATATAATTAAGAATAGGTTAGGGAGTGTCTTCAGTAGTTAGTGGAGCACTTGTCCATTTTTCATCCTGAGCCTGAAATGTATTTTTCTAAAATATAAAATGGACAAATCTATCTTCTACTTTCATTGTACTCATTCTCTCATCCCCATATCAAATTTTGAGATAGAATGACTCATGAATTTTTTTTATTTAGATCTGACTGTGGCCAAAAAAGAGAAGGATTGGATATGGAAGCTCTATCTTGTGCTTTCATTCCTAGTTGTATACCCTGTTTCCCCCCAAATAAGACTTCCCCAGATAATAAGCCCAACCAGGCTTTTGAGTGCATGGCAACAAGGCCAACTGCTTATTTCAGGGTTCAAAAAATATAAGACAGGGTGTTATTTTTGGGGAAACACAATCAGTTGAACAAGGCAAGAAATTGCTGGAGAAGTAGTGGATGATATTAGCCTTAATGGTCCACTTTATTTATAAAGTCTCTTTCAAACAAGTCTCAGAGTACAGATGTAATACAACATTGCACTACTGTAAATGTCATTTAAGAAAAACTGGTTTGCTGAATAAACTAAAGTGAGGTGAATTTGTCACTCAAGCTGAGGTAATGATCTGTGGGAAAATCCTTGAGAGACTGGGTCAAGAGATACTGCTAAGGAAACAGTCAGATATGAGATAGTATAATCTGCAGCTGGATAGTGGATGGGTCAAGATGATCAAAAGAGCCCACCCTAGTTTCTCAATCTCTAATGGATGGGAGTGTGTGTGTGGGGGAAGGATTGTAATTTTAAACTTGCAAGATTTTGTCAGTAAAGTAGAATTAGCTCATCTGGTTGTGGTTCCTACCTGGTTTATCCCAAGAGGCCAGATAGCCATAAATTAAACATGGCAAATCACCAGGATGAACACATATTATGAAGTAAGCCATGCCATTGTTTAATGGATTTTTGCTTAGTTTGAATATAGGCATTAAAAAAATGAGCTGCTTCAGAATAGTTCTGAAAAAAATCCACTGGCTTGGTTCATACATATGTGTGACTCATTTAACCATGGTTTTAAAAGTAACCTTCAGTTCCTTTGACTGGATTAGTGTAACACACTAAATCACATATCACCTAAATCATCCACCCCAATATCTGGGTTCATGTAATATGTAGTGAGATACAGTCAAACAAATCACACTGTCATGTATCACAAGATTGAAGCCATTCTATGTATATTCAATTTAATTCAAAGCTGTTCATTTCTGTGACTTTGGATCTTGGCACTTAAGTTCCTTATGCCAATTCCTAACCCTCAAACATTTCAAATAAAAAAGTAGTTTTTAAAATATTCATGTTCATAAAAGCAAATCATTGAACATTCTCTTTTTTTTTTTCCAATCTGCACAATGCAAACCAGTCACAAAAATGGAATTTCCTCTATAATGCATCTGGAGGATCTTGATAGTTTTCACATTTTTCTTCTGTTTTTAAAATACATACTCTATTTCTTTCACAGCCAGCAAATTTCATTTCTCATTTTCTAATCGGCCAATATCTGGAAATAGGCAAATCCAAAAGTGATTTTTATTTAAGTTTTCAAGAGCTTCATATTCTGTAACCTGTTTGATCACATAATTGGGAAGAAGAATGAGCAAGCAAGATGTGAAGTGAGGATGGAAACTTACATGGTTATAGCAGTTACACAAAGAGTTTCACTTCACCTTTTCTTCAATGATTAATGCATCTGCCAGACAAAGGATTAGAACAATTCTACTTCTTACCAAAGTTTGGTTTAATAATTAAGGCATCAGGCTAGAAACCAGGAGACTGCGAGTTATAGTTCTGCCTTAGGCATGAAAGCCAGATGACTGACTTATAGCCAGTTACTTTTCTGTCAACCCAACTCACCTCACAGGTTTGTGATTATGCAAAAAATAAAAGAAGCAAGTATTGTGTGTGCCACCTTGAGTTATCTGTAAAAATAATAAAGATGGAATTTTAAAAATATCTGAAAATAAATAAAAGTATTTCACTAGCATTGTTACTACTCTGCTTTTTCTAGGAATTTACATTATACACTCATTTAGCATCTGAACATAATGGTCTCGTCCCCAATCCAATAGTTAACATTGTTCATTATTTCAAAATGTGGTAAGCACTAGTCCTGCCATGTTGGGCTCTTCTTTTGGTTTTTGCCCAAAGTCTTATCCTGATGTCACTATAGCCTTCTGGAAATCTCTTTCAAACATGGATTGTTGACAATCTCAACCAACTTTCTGTTGAACACTAAATATAAAAGATACAACCTGATAATGCTGCAGCTTCCATTGTATCTGAACTTGTACCATTAAGATGCAGCTGACAGTTTGTAGTAGAACTGGCCCACCTACTAGGCAGGTTGGTAGGGTGGATCAAGTGCTAGAATAGATGATGGGATACCACTGAAAATGAACCAAGAGGGCATTCATTCATTCTATTTTACATTGATGATGAGTTTGAGAACCCCCAGAAAGTGGGAAAGAAGTCTAAGGTCATTTCTGCTTTGCAGTCATTCATATGATTTAGTTCATAGATTCATGATTTTGACTTAATTGTTAATCTGTTTTTTCTTGAGGTATTACACAATCACAATACTGTTTGGTGCCAATTTTTGTATCTGATTTTGTCTGCTGTGTACAACAGCTTTGTGCTGTTACAGTTCACCCCACCCCACCCCCCGGCTGTAATATTCCAGTTATAAGATGGATCACTTGTGATGTTTTACTCAGAGTGATATCAAGATCTACACAACCTTGGCCATCAATCTATCTAAACACCAAAACTCTCTGCCACCTGATGACAACCACAAAGTGAGAAATCCTTTTGAAATGGGGTAGAAGAAAAATGTAAGATTATTTCTCCAGGAGAAAATAAACCCAAAACTTTAAGGAAATTGGAAGATTTCAATTTGGAGTTGGAGGGATTGGAAGTGGGAGGCACCATTTATCGGTGGTTCTCGTCCTATCTCTCTGACCGTTCGCAGACGGTGTTGGCAGGGGGGCAGAGATCGACGTCTAGGTCCCTCACTTGTGGGGTGCCTCAGGGGTCGGTTCTCTCGCCTCTCCTGTTCAACATCTCTATGAAGCCGCTGGGTGAGGTTATCCGTGGTTTCGGGGTGGATTATCATCTGTACTCAGCTGTACATTTCCACCCCGAACCACCCCAATGAAGCTATCGAGGTGATGGACCGGTGTCTTGACGCCATGAAGGTCTGGATGGGGAGGAATAGGCTCCAACTCAACTCTACCAAGACAGAGTGGCTATGGGTTCCGGCATCCCGGTACAGTCAGCTTACACCTTCGCTGACTGTGGGGGGTGAAATTCTGACCCCCAGGGGAAGGGTGCGCAACTTGGGCGTTCTCCTGGACGATCAGCTGTCTTTAGAAGAACATTTGACGGCCGTCACCAGGGGAGCATTCTATCAGGTTTGCCTGATGCGCCAGTTGCGCCCCTTTCTTGACCGGGACTCCTTACGCACGGTCACTCATGCCCTCGTTACCTCTCGCCTGGACTATTGCAATGCTCTCTACATGGGGCTCCCCTTGAAGAACACTGGGAGGCTCCAACTAGTCCAGAATGTGGCTGCGCGGGTAATTGTGGGAGCATCAAATCCTGCGCAGCCTGCAGTGGCTGCTAGTAGCCTTCCGGGTGCAATTCAAGGTGCTAGTGCTCACTTTTAAAGTGCTCCATGGCTTAGGACCGGGCTATTTATGAGACCGCCTTCTGCCACCGATAGCCTCCCAACGACCTGTGCGCTCCCACAGCTCCCACTGCTCCGTGTGCCATCAGCCAAACAGTGCCAGCTGGTGACCCCCAGGGGGAGAGCCTTCTCTGTGGCAGCACCAACCCTATGGAATGAATTACCTCCAGGATTACGCCAACTTCCCGACCTCCGTACCTTCAAGCGGGAACTGAAGTCCCTGCTATTCAATCGGGCGGGACTAGCCTAAATATTATTTTAATTTAATATTTTAGTTTAACTTAATTTTAATTGAATTTTAAATTGTATTAATCTAGTTATAATTTTATATTTTAGGGTTTTATATCGGTCTTTTGACTGTTTTAGTTCTAAATTGGCCGGTTAAATATTTCATTTTAAATATATTGTAAATTTGGGATTTGTATTGTGTACCTATGTGTTTTAATAAGGCTGTACACCGCCCTGAGTCCTTTGGGAGAAGGGCGGTCTAGAAATCTAATAAATAAATAAATAAATAAATTTTAAGGACCATTGTTTAAGAAACAATGTCATATTTGGAGAGTAGTCATTATAGATGAAGGTGCAAATTGGGGTTCTGTTGCTTCAGAGAAGGATAAAATCTCTTTCTCTCTCTTTCCCTGTGTGTTTCTCTCTGTATGTATGTTTGTGGGCGCAATGATCTTCCAAATCAAAAGATTAAGTTTGAATAAGACTTGAGATGCGGATCCTTTTTTCTAGAAACGAAATTCTGAAACCTTGATTACATGTGATCTTATCTTCTTTTTAATATGCATATACATCAGAAGAATAAGCTGTATGATAGGCATCAATGAACCCAAACCCATTTATAATGTGTCTGATTTGGAAAAACACGTTTACAAGTAATTCTAAAATGCAGCAAATGAGAGAGGATTGAGAAACGATTATACACATATATAACATACATCATTTGTGTACAAGCAAGCTTTAAAAGATTGACTACCCTCTTGGCTTAAGAATTTTGAAAAAATACATTTGAAAAAAATGTAATGTTCTGCTGTAATAATTTGGGGATAGGAAGTAGGGTTATTTACAAAACAATACAATCTGAGAATAC
Source organism: Ahaetulla prasina (assembly GCF_028640845.1). Lineage (NCBI taxonomy): Eukaryota > Metazoa > Chordata > Lepidosauria > Squamata > Colubridae > Ahaetulla > Ahaetulla prasina. The sequence goes on along the minus strand of NC_080542.1, from coordinate 43,305,738 downwards.
AGAGATTTATGCTCTCTGTGAGAAAAAATATCATTTTTTGAGAAGGCCTACTTTTTTCCTCAAATAAACTATTGAATATCTTATAGTCTTTGGTCTGTGATGTTTCTTCCATTGTTTTAACTTTATGATTGAAAGCAGAGCATAAAGTGTTTCTTCCAACATTTGAGTTTTTTCCTATGTGTCATTTGTCAATTATACCAGGTCTGCAAACTCAAAATCTTTTTTAAAAAAACTGTCTTGTGCTCATCTGGATTATCAAAGCCAGATTTGATAGTTCTAGTCAGTGCAATTTCTAAAAGAACTAATACTGGGAAGTAGTGATTCAAATAGAAGGGGAGTTTTTCAATAATCCTAGCTTGATAAATGGAAATGATCATTGACTTGTGGTTAAAGATTGAAGTATTGGCTTTATTTCTTTCCAATATCTGTCCCTCTGTCTCTGCTTCCAGAAGGAAGGAAAATACTATTTCCTACTAGTCTTTCAGTTAATGAGTTCTACACCTGGGAGGCAAAAAAAGAAGCAGACGAAAATAAGAATGAAAATAGCCTTTGCATTTTTATGTAAATATCAGCCAAAAGCATTGGCAGGTGTTGTTGTTTTTGTTGTTGTTGTTGTTTTGGGATTGTAACTATTCCTTTCCTGCCCCTCTTCAAAAGTAATATTTGCATATCAAGAAAAACTCCTGCATCTATGGAAATTCCCTCTAAATGTAAATTTGAAGAAGCAACTGTTAGAAAGTTTATGGTGTGCAGCATAAAAGTAGAAGACTCTTTTGGATTCTAACTTTCCCATTCCTCCATTCCATGGATGCTATTGCTCAGGTTTTCACATAGTTATCCCCATTACAAAATAAAATAAAAATAAAATGTACATGAAGAATATTACTACACTTAATCTCATATTGAATTACTTAAGAAATTGCTTTTTTATGGTCATAAGAGACCCATATCTAGGCCCATCATAGCATGGAAAGTGCAAGAATGTGATTATTCTGTGATTAGAAGCAAATGGGATAACATCTACTGACAATCTTGTATATAGTATTAAAATGATGCATCCATCTTTCTTTCCCTCAACACAAATGATGCATAATCAAATGTACCATTCGGTGTAGGAACCCAAGCTTAAGTCAGATTGTTTTATTTGTTTGTTTATTATTATTTATTAATTTTAAAATGGAAAAGAGAAAAAAGACAAAAGTTACAAATTACAAATTACGTTACATGGAAAAGTTTTTGGAATAATACAAGGTAAAATTAAAAAGAAATATAAATCATTCTACATAAAGAAACACCTCACTGTTGTTCTTATATATCAGCTTCTACTGAACAAATATAAAGATAGCTTTATGGAAGTTTAACATTTTAGCACTTTCACTCTACTTTTTGGGGAAATGGATCAAACCCGGTTGTCATTTGAGCTCCCCTCCCCTTGCAGCAATAACATATAAATTCCAGAGATGAAGGGAGGGAGGGAGGGAAGAAGTGGGGGAGAAAGAGGGAGGGAAAAAATCATCTGCCTGTTTGTTCCTCAGCTTTGTGAAGAAGCTAAATAATTCTCGCCATTTTCTGTCTGCAAAACCTGTTTGCAGGTTTTTTTTTAATTAGGCCCCCTGATTGTCGACATTCTTAATTCACTCTTCAACTTTAGAAGATACTTTGCCTTTTCTGTAGCTATGGCATGGTTCTCCCGTTTAAGATCTGTAGACTGTTTTCTGTGGTTCGCCTGATTTTTGCTTTTTTAGCAAATTTCATCTAGATGAATTGAGTTGACCAGTGGGGGGAATAGAAAGAAGATTGGGTCTCTTCAGGTTCTGTGAAAATACTCCCACCAATAAGTGAGACCTAAAGGATTTCCTGGTTCAATCTCTGATGATGGTGATGAAAGCTGTTGCCAAACACCGATGATATTGACATCTGCGATGTTGATTTTCCAGCATCTCATGGGGAGAAAGAAGTTGTGGTGTCAGTTTCTGTGGGAACAGAACTTCTACTGTTCTTCTGGTTTGTTGACCATTGCCAGAGCTGCCTTTGATTGATGCAGCCCAGATCTTTAAGAAGTCGGAGGACATCATTGCGGAACTTAACCCCTATGAAAGCATACAGGAATGGATTGAGACAGCAGCGGAAGCAAGCCAAGCTGTAAGTCACATCATTAGCCACATCTAGGTTCTTGATGACATTGCACTGGCCAGTGGTTCGGTTGTAATTTGAAATGGTCCTGAGGACTATGATGCAGTTGTAGGGGAGCTGAAGGAGAACAAAAGCTATCATGACCATAACAAGGATTTTGATTACATGTTTTTTTTCAAAGCTGTGTGGTTGCAGCAAATTTTTGATGATAACACAATAGCAGAAAGTCATTACAAATAGAGGTAAGCAAAATCCAAAGACCATCTGAGATACTTTTATACTGATAGTTAAGGCTTTATGGTCACCTGTGGTGATGAAACATTGTGGTGGGTACAAAGGAGTTTCATAAACACTGGTATGGACCACTTCTGGGACAGAAAAAATAAAAGCCAATGTCCAAATCAAGAAACAAGTAACTTTGCTGGCAAACATTCTCTGGGACCGAAGGCGGTGGGCTGAAGTTGCCTGAACAATAGCAAAATATCTATCAATGCTGATGGAGAGAAGAAGGAGCATGCCACTGAAGAAACTCATCTGGCAGATGAGGTAAATGGCTTTGCATGCAAAGTCCCCAAAAACCCAGTGCTTGGCTGCACTGACAGCCCAAAATGGGAGAGTCAAAAGAAAGAAGATGTCTGATAAGGCCAGATTGAATAGGTAAACATCAGTCATTGTCTTGAGCCTCTTGAAATAGATGTAGGTTGCCATAACCAGACCATTGCCTGCCAGTCCCACAAAGCATATCAAGGAATATGCAACAGGAAGGAAAATAGCACGGAATTTCCGGATCTCTTCTTTCTTGCAGATCTCTTCGAACTGACTGTAGTCAAAATGGGAAAAATATTCAATGTTGTAATCCGTTGTTATTTGGGTCTCTTTAGTAGCATCTTCACCAAAGCTGTTGTTCTTATTTATCATAAAGTCACCTTTGCAGAACTAGAAGGGAGATACAACATGGGTTATTTTTATCTCCCCATATTCTTTTAGTTGTGATTTTTTTTTGTATTGCAAAGGAAACGAGGGATCTTCATGTAGGAAGTTAGCACTCACCCCTTTCCTAGAAGAATGAATTATTTTGGAGGGCAGAGTATTATTTTATTTCCCTGGATGAGAAATGGAGAAACATGTTTTAAGGACAAAGCAGTTTCCTGCCTCCTCACACCTTTGTCAATGGGCCATTAAGGCTTCAGCCAAGCTCACTCATCCCCCCCACCTTTGTCAATGGACCATCATCTGCAACACAATAGGACACATCTAGCAACAGAAACTCACCATATGGCAAGGCTCAAGCAAGCTTGAGAGACAACCTACAAAATTAGCTAAGACCCCTAGACCACCTGGGAATCTGAAAACCAATCAGGGTACATTTCTTATACTGGAACAGGAAACACCAAGGTGGGGCCCCACAGAGAGTATAAACTCAGGCACTCAGCATCTTGTTCTCCCCTTCTGCCCTTCTCCCCTCTTCTTCTTCTCTTCTTCTCCTTTCCTCTCTGGTTTTTCACCCAACACCTTGAAACATGTGATCACCTTTTCTGTTCAGGAACTCAATCCATGAGATTCCTGTCCACCATTAAACCATCTTTCCAAGCAGTCTCCATGTTTCCAGTGCCTTTTTCCCCACTTGGAACTGAACCCAGATGGACATTTCTTCCAACATTCAGATAAGAATGGCCTGTTTTTTTAGTGTTCTTCTTTAGAAATTATAAACATAATAAACTAATATTAGTTTTATTTCAGTTGAATTATGGTAACTTCCCTCTGAATAATCCTAGAAAATAATGGTTTAATGAGGCTACTGTTAGAAGTTTTTAGTCTATTCTTCCCAAAATTCCCGAGATGGAGTAATGTTTCATCTCATACTTGGAGAACCCAGAGTAAACTCTTTTGAACTGAGTTTTATGCCTGATGACAATGGGCAAGCTCATGCAGTATTCTTATCAACTATGCAAAAGTACTTTGTCCCTGGTTCTGGGAGTGTTTTTGTCTACCCAGAAGCTTTGTATTTCTTGGGGTTCTCCCATTCAAGTAGTAATCAAACCTAACCCTGCAGAAGAATTTATGCAAACCCATAAAGTAGAAGTGTGTTTGTGGGGGAAGGGAAACTATGTGGAATAATATTATGAAATAGCATGCATGCACTTACCCATCATATTTTTTCCCTTTTGGAGTAAGTAGCTTTATGCAAGGCACAGAAAAATATTGAGAAGCAGGAGCAAAAGAAATTAGAAGCAGCAGATAAAAGAATCAAACTAAACCTAGTTAAATCCAACAGTATTCATTATAGTACTTTTCAGTCTTTTGTTCTTGCCAATCACCCAGGCTGCACCAAATTGCCTTCTTGTCTTCCTTTTTTTTGTTTGCTTTTTTTGTTTTTGAGCAGCTCATCTACTACAGCCAGAAAAAGTTTTCTGAGTCTTCCCCTTACACTCAAACCATTCACTCTGCCTTTCTAGATTTACTCATGTTCAACCCTTCTTCATTTTAGTGCAGCGGTCACCAACTGCTGCACTGGTGGTCCACGAGAAAATTTTGGTGGTCCACCGAAAAATTATTTGCATTTTTTATATTGCACTAAATCAGGGGTCCTCAAACTACGGCCCCTGGGGCGGATACATACAATGAATGTTTGTATTGGTGCAATACAATACACCAATACATTCGGGGTCTTTTTGTGAGTGTTGGAGGGGGGCAGAAATTCTGACTTGGGGTCTACTTCAGCCTCCTGGTGTGGGGCTTTGGGTGAAGGCTGGAGGGAAGCGCCACTGATGGCGAAGAGCCGGAAGGCCTTGTTCCAGTCGGACTGCCTCATGGCCTGGAACTGGCTGATCATCTCAGCCCACTGAATGTCCGGGCGCTGGTACCTGGTCTTGCATTCCCACAGGTCTTCCCTCTGCTTGGAAAGCCTATGCTTATAGTCCTCAATGAGGTGCTTCTGCTGAGCTGTTTTGCCAACTCTTTCTTGTGGTAGCTGCTTAGCTCCAACAACTGCTTCCTGTTGGGGCCCTAAGGAGTCTGGGTGGGGAGGCGAGGAGTGGCTGGGAAGGGAGGGGTGAGTAAAGACTGGCGATGCACCCCTCGACATGAGTGACATCGAGTTGGCCATGCCCACCCAGCTGGTCATTAGGCAGGTCATATTAGTGGTCCGCAGGATTTAATATTATGAATTTAGTGGTCCCTGAGGTCCAAAAGGTTGGTGACTCCTGTTTTAGTGTATGTTTTTGGTTCCTTCCTTCCTTCCTTCCTTCCTTCCTTCCTTCCTTCCTTCCTTCCTTCCTTCCTTCCTTCCTTCCTTCCTCCCTCCCTCCCTCCCTCCCTCCTTCCTTCCATTATTTTTCAAGTTTTTAAAAAACATACATAATTCTTAAGTATACCATTCTTACTGCATTCAACTTCCTGTACTTACCCAAATCTCAGTTCCTAATAATGAAAAAGGTAAAACAGCCTTTTTATGCACAGGTTATTACTTTTTTTTACAAACCTTGTAAAAAATAATGAATTATATGTGGCCTTTTTATAGGCCACATATAATTCATTATTTTTCTACTATTATTTGCAGAATGTTAACATTTATACATCCATTTTCTGACCTTTAGTAAAACCTTTAATTGTGGCATACAAATATATCTACTTATAGTATTTCTCACCATTTATGTATTCCTTGAAATAATTTTCCCTATCAAATAATAGGGTTTCTGGAACATTAATATTCAAATTCATATTAATATTCAAATTTTAACATTAATATTTTGTGATAAATTTGACGCAGTCTAAATTTTGCTGCAAATTGTTTGGGTTGCAATCAGCAGTGCTGTATTATCTTTGCGCAAGCCATCATCGTATCTCAAATGTCATCACAAGCACTAAAATTTCAAGGGAATCAATCATAGCCTTATTATATTTTCTGTTCAGTGTTTAATCATTAGTTAAGCATTGCATTTATCCTCATATAAACATTTACATTAATTATATATGGGTTATTGTATTCAGCAACCAATTTTCAACTCCATATTCAGCTAAACGTAATTCAGATGCTTTTTCTAAATCAACAAATATTCCTTTTTCCAAGGTTATTTGTCTCTTTGAAAAAGGGAGCAATAATAGCATTCTTCCAAATATCTGGCTTGGAAGTAGCCTTCAAACTGATTCTAAAATATTGCGCAGTTACTATGTAATGAAATCACACCCATATTTTAATATTTTTCCAGTTGGATCATCTATACCTGCTGCCATAATATTTTTAAATGTTGTCATAGCAATTTTCACTTTTCCCCATTATTTTTCCCAGGATATTAACACTTACAACTTTGATATCAATTCCATTTTTTGTCATATCATTACCATCTCCACAGACATCTCTACAAATACTCCCTCCTGCTTTGTTGCACTTCAATTTCATTCCAAATTATTTCATCACTTTTATTCTTAATCCTATTTACTCCGTTGTAGGTTATTTTTTCAGCTCTTCTCACCTGCTTTTCATTTTCTAGTTCAATTAGGTTTTACTAAGGGTTAAATATGCAAAATTTTTCTCAGAGTGGATCTTAGAAATTTCCATTCCAATGCAAGTATTATATCTAGATGTCTAATGAGATGCTGAGAAGGTAATAATAATAACAATTATCATCATCATCATCATCATCATCATAACAACAACAACAACAACAGAGTTGGAAGGGACCTTGGAAGTCTTCTAGCCCAACCCCCTGTCCAGGCAGGAAACCCTACACCATGAAAGGTAGAGTCAGTCAGTTGGATTGAAATGGAGGGCTAAGGAAATTAAAAAAGCAAGCAAACAAACAAACAAATAAATCCCTCAGACTCCCGATTTATCTGCACATGAATACTGGCTATTTAAAAAAAGTTGTGCAAGGGGAACAAGTAACATTTTGTTGTGCAAGTAACATTTTGTCTAACTGAGCGCTTAGATTTCATGTGCAGTGAAAGTTTTTATGAAACAGCTGTCTCAAATTGTTACAAACTGGTGTGCTGATAGAACTCCCAAATTTAGAATCTTCAACTGGAAATCGATAAGAGTTTCTATTCCATTATAAATAGAGTGGGGAAGAATGTAATAGAACTAGAAAAATATTTGTTCAAGATTGGAGGGTGGTAGCCATATGAAATATGTTTATTTCAGAAGTAAAGTCCCACTGGATTCAAATGGTATTATTTCTATAAAGTAAATAGGCATTGGATTGTAGTCTAGAACTTTGTAGAACTTTCCCTGCTCGTATTTAACCACAGTACAAACGAGTCCTGAAATTCTGTTGTTTTTTTACTGATTACCACATTTCCTGTGATATGGTTTTCTCATAAAACTTTTTAAAGTTTTTCTCATTTCTCATCCATAACTGAGGAATGAGAAAGATTTAAGTCATCTTTAGCTATGCCTGTATTGAAGTACTCTTCCACTCATTAATCAGACGTTGTCTAAGGCAGAGTTTCTCAACTGAGCTAACTTGAAGACGTGTGGAATTCAACTCCTAGAATTGCCCCAGCCAATATGATGGTTTGAGAATTCTGTGGGCATTGAAGTCCATACATCTTCAAACAGCCAAGGTCCAGGAACAATAGTCTAAAGATAATCTCATGGTGTAAAATCTATTAGATCAGTCACTTTGAAAATAAGTTAAGTAATTGCTGTGATTAGAACAGAAGCAGGATTGGAATCATCAATGGAGAGAGCTAATACTGGTGTTCTGAATCAGGCTGAATCAAGAATGAGTGATGTTAAGTTTACACAAGCACAGAATTTAAGGGAAAATTTTTATAAGATGTTTTATAGATGGCACTTAGATCCCAAAAAATTATCATGTATGTATCCTAATATCCAAGCGAAATGTTGGAGGTGTGATTGTGATGACGCTACATATTTTCATATTTGGTGGACTTGCAAGAAAATTAAGGTCTTTTGGATAAGAATTTGGTGGATTATTCAAAATATACTGAAGAAGAAGATAAAGTTCCTGCCACAATTTTTCCTTTTGGGAATTATAACGGATTGTACAGGGATTGAGACTAAATTGATTCTGAATTTAATAACAGCAGCAAGACTGTTGATTGGACAATACTGGAAGAAAGAAGAGATACCTACAATAGAAGAATGGATACTGAAAGTTATTAATTTGGCTGAGATGGCTAAAATCTCAGCTTTTTTAAAAGACAATACGCAGGAAAGATATTTAATTGAATGGAAAAATGGATTGATTATCTACAAAACAGATATCAGATTAAGAAATATCAGATTGCCTTTGAATAATTAGAAAGTTATTTTATGTAATGGGAGGGGTTGGGAGATGAAAAGCTTTGGATGTGGTTATTTGGATTGGAAGGAAAATTTTATTCTATGTTTGGTTTATGTATAACAATACCTTGTGATTGACCGGAAGCCGGGGGGAGGGAGGGGGGGAAGGAGATTTTTTGGGAGGGAGGGGGGAAAAAAAGGGGAAAAATGTTTTTGTTTTTTAAAACTCTTTCAATAAAAAAAAAAAGAATGAGTGAGTAGCACTTCACCTCAGCAGTAGAGTGGAAATTGAGAGCTGTGATATGAGCTGTTATATAAACTGAAATAAATAAATAAAGCCTCAAAACAGGTTACTTTTTGGGCAGGAATTAGAATACTTAAAAAGATGAATGCTGTTTATGTAGCAAGAACACATAAAGGATCAGTGTGTAAAGCTGGGAGTGCCTTTTGTCAGTGAAGATTTTATGTTAAATTATAAACAAGACTTATTTTTGGTCTCCAACAAAGTAGCTTATAAATGTTCTTCCAAATGTTCCAGAAACAGCTTATTGAAATCATAAATGGCATTAGATATTAACCACATTAAGGACTGTTCTTGATTTGGTTCTGACATATCAACTAATATTATAGAAAATTCTAATATTCCTTCCAATGGCTTTGATATATATGAAGGGCAACATTAGATAATCCCATTTAGTCCTTAAAATGAGAAAAAATATGACAATATAACACTTGATTCCTCTATCCTTGAGTCCTGTTCTATCACACAGTGATGTGTCCAACAAATGATATTGGCCTTGTTCTAGTGCAGGATAAATAAGGAAAACGTCTGGTGCTGCAATGGAATAGTGATGTTGGTAGTAGTTTCAATTTTGTCCTTGTGGCAGCAGTGCCTCAAAATATTGTGTGGATAGCCATGAAGTCAAAATAAATGGGTAAAATGGTGTCCCAACCCCAATACTGTAATAGAGTAAAAAGTATTATCATGTTAAAGGCATTACACTGAATGGTGACATAACCTGTAGTACTTAAATGACAGAAACCAGGTCTTTCTGACTTCAATCAAGTTTCTGTTCAAAATCTACCAATCTTTTAAAAAGTGCTAAACCAGTATCTAAAAAAAAAATGCAAGTTTAATTTTATATATGTACACAATTTTATATGTTCACACACACACACACACACACACACACACACACACACACACACACACACACACGTATGATCTAGAAAGTGTTTTGTGAAATGTAAAGCTAGATATCCGACCTCCGGACCTTTAAGCGCGAGCTCAAGACCGTTTTGTTTCACCGAGCAGGGCTGGCCTAAGGGCAATTTTAATGGGTGGTTTTATTGATGGTTTGGTTTTATAATTTTACTCGTTGTTTTAATATTTTGGCCAATTGAATCAGATTTTTAATTGAAATATTATGTTTTAACTTTTGTATATGTGTTTTAACTTGGCTGTAAACTGCCCTCAGTCTTCGGAGAAGGGCGGTATAGAAATGAAAATAATAAATAAAAATAAATAAATATCATTATGAGAATCAGGTATCAGATTTACCCTGCAGCCTAACTGAAGTGACCCTGGAAAGTCACTCAATGACCTGGAAAGAAGGGAGTATTCTTACAGTAACCTGAAGTGACTTATAGGAGGTGGGCAGATCTCATAGTTCATTGCACCATCAGTTACATCATTGTTATAGTGTGTTACTTTTGATCCATCAAGGAAACAAAAGATAAAGAAAGTTTGAGAATAGAACACCTATACAGCTTTTAGCAGCTTTTAAAATAATCTAGATATAAGACTAAAGCAATATACTAAAACATTAAAAATGCTTAATGAATATGTCCTAGTTGTGGCTAGAGAAACACATTTATGCTTGGATAACAGCATTAAAATAAATTAGATTTAGTTTGGCCAAAGCAAGGAAAACTGATTTTTTTGTAACAGTTATTCCAGAAAATTTAAGAAAGACATCTAAGATTCAGTTTCATGGGAGTTTAAAACAGGTAGAAGTGTTGGCTCTATGAAGAAGTTCACAGAATAAGGGACAATTTCTAATCAAATGGTGAGGAAAATGAGAATTACATTGACCCAATTTATGATTCAAAATGGAATAAGGAGGGAGTAATGAAGGGAAGAAATCAAGGGAGTGGAACAGGATAAAGTATTTGAAAATTGGAAATAGAAAGGATGCAAAAGAAGGGCTAAAATGTTAGCAAAACTGGGGGAGATGGAGGAAAAAAAGAGGGGGACTTAGGAAGGACAAACATAGAGATGTAGAAAGAGGATACTGCAGGGACAGGTGGAGGAGAATGAAAAAAATGATGCAATGGGGAGGCACCTGCCTTATGTCTTCTTCTTCTTCTTCATCATCATCATCATCCAGGTTTTGTATGAAACTATGTGTTGGATACAGATTAGTGAACAAAACAAAATGACAATGGTGGAAAGCTTTGAGGCTGTTTGGGGAGTCAGTGTTGGTATTGGGATGCTTCTTAGCTCCTTACAAGAGGCACAAGACAATGTAACTTATCTATTGTATACAGGATGCATAAATCTCAGACTTGATAGAATAAACTGGTACAAAACTGGTACAAGGCAAGATTTTTACTACTCACAGCAATACATTTTAGGCCTTTTGAACTATTTGAAGATTGAAATGTTTGTACTCCCTTAATGATGGGGGTACAAATTCCACCCCTGATAGAAAAAAAGTGGTTTAAATGTTTGGTCTTGGTTTTAACTTTGGGTGCAAGTCAAAGATTTGGTTTGCAGTTACTGAATTTTGCTGTACTGGATTGAGTGAAAGAACCACATCCTGTGGGTTTACTTAAAGCAGCATTGCCTAAAAAGGAAAGAGGACAAGGCAACTATCCTTGGGCTCTCTCTACCTGTGTGAAAGTGAGTGTGCCAAGAGAAAGAAGAAGAATTAATTCAGTGTTTAAGTGAAACTTTGCCACCAACCTAACCACATAGTTTTCATCAAGATTAGCCTGTGAGGTTGGGAGATGTGGTTTGTTGTTTAGCAATTACATTTGTGCTTAGCAATCTTTACCCCATGAATTCAACTGCAAGCCCACCATCTCTAGTCTATGCCATGAAGGATGGAGTCAAGGGAAGGGGACATAGTGAAACACATTTGAGGGATAACAAATTAGCATTTGCTGGTTTCAAAACAAGAAGTTCCATGTTTTGTCAGGTCAAAAACCTATTGATCTCATCTTTTGTTTTCTAAGTGATGAAAAAGACACTTCTGGAAAGTATGAAAGCTACTCTTGAAAGAAAAGGACCATCCCCTCTGACAGTAGTTGGTTGTGCAAAGCCATCTTTTCATTAACTTATTTGTCTACAAAAAGCACAAATAACAAGTTAAAAGGGCTTAAAAACAACTCATAAAGCAGTGAGCCAGTGGACATAATCTGGTTTGCTGATGGTTCAGTGGCTGGGTTCAACTTCTTTGTTAAGTTGTAAGCCATGGTTTACAGATTGTAGTGACTTAATTCATATGACATATTAAGTCATGATGACATAGGACCTCTCATCTATTTCCCCCAATCTATTCCCTATTGTCACATTTATAACATGGCACCCAAAGAAAAGAATGGGCAAAGGACATAGAAAGTTGAAGAGGGGCAGTAGTGGGTAGGTTTAGACCTGATTTTCTCCCAACAGCAACAGCAATGAGCAACTGAAGGGCTGGAGTTAGAAGATGCACAGTGTTTTTATCAGCTTTATATTGTACCTGGAAAAGGAGAGGGAGCTTCCAAAATAATGCAGCTTTCAGCTGTTGATCTAGAGAAGGAGAGAATACAACAGATGCTTTAAAAGCCCTCTTGTGAGAAAGAAAGAGAAATATATTTGCATTACTTGCTGAGCAACCTAGGCCCAAATTAAAGGCAGAATGGATTGCCAAGATTTCCACAGCTTAATATATATTTATTTATTTACTTTATTTATTTATTTGTCGAGTATGTATTAGATAATATATATAAGTATAAGCATGAATTGAATACATATAATGAATACAATTAAAGGGAACATTAGGACAGGGATGGTAGGCATGCTGGTGCTCTTATGCACGCCCCTTATAGACCGCTTAGGAATGGGGTGAGGTCAACGGTAGCCAGTCTAAGGTTAAAATTTTGGGGATTTTGGGATGAAACCACAGATTCAGGTAGGGCATTCCAGGCCTTCTTGGGCTTCGATTCTCAGAATCTAGACTAATCCAACTGGAGGGCACCAAAAGGCGATGGGTAACCTAGCTTATTTTGTATCGCCTTTTCTTAATAGGGGATGGGAAAATCCATGAGGGGTCAAATCTAAAGTAATTACAATCATTTGAGTATGGTTGGAGATTTCTACTTTCTTAGATTATTGATTCCGAGATGTTGGCTGGCAAAATGATTCACTAGATTGTTCTTTTGACAAAAGTGGTGGATAGGCGACTTGTTATCCCTACCAAGTATATTACTGGCTTACAGACCCATAAGGACAGTTATCTCCCTCCTGCATGCTCCTGCCTCAAAATTTTCTTCTGAAAAGTCAAAATTGGTTAAGGGGCTAGACCTGACTGTTATCTACTTTAGACTCACAAAAGTAGCTTTGTTTGTGCAAAGCAACAACTGAAATGGTTCAAAAATCAAAAGTAAAATTGAAATGGGAAAATCTCTAAATTGGCTTTTTAGATATATTTAAGCTCTGGGGCTATTTTCCTAAAACAACTTGTCTGAATTTGTTATTTTTCCATTTAATACATTTATTTTGATTTTTGCTAGGTAAAGGTTCCCCTCGCACATATGTGCTAATCATTCCTGACTCTAGGGGGTGGTGCTCATCTCCGTTTCAAAGCCAAAGAGCCAGCACTGTCCGAAGACATCTCCATGGTCATGTGGCTGGCATGACTAAACACCAAAGGCGCACGGAAAGCTGTTACTTTCCAACCAAGGTGGCCCCTATTTTTCTACTTGCATTTTTTACGTGCTTTCAAACTGCTAGGTTGGCAGAAGCTGGGACAGGTAATGGGAGCTCACTCCGTTACGCGGCACTAGAGATTCAAACCGCTGAACTGTTGACCTTTCGATCAACAAGTTCAGCATCTTAGCCACTGAGCTACCTTTGATTTTTGCTAGTCAAGGGTTAAGAATGGATCAAGGTTAAGACCTGACTCTTCCCTCAAGCATTGGGCTAATATGGGAATTGAGCCTAGTGCATTTATATTTGGAATAAGAATGCCATGGAACATTGGTTGTATGGCTTTATTTTCTTGCCTGTTTTGTATTTTTGTGAACTGCCCAGAGTTATGCTGCATAAAATGGTCAGCCATATGCCCCTTTTTAAATAAATAAACAACTATATCAATATAACATAAGAAGCAAGTTATGCCCAAAAGTTATACAAAAGAATTATACAATTATAAATTAATAACCTGGAAATTATAAGATAACTACAAACCAACATTTTCAACTAGCAACAGCAGTAAGTATAGTCAAATTAAAAATGTAATTAGGATTAAACAGCTCTCATCCATTTATTTTATTTTTTATTGATTTGTCGAATTTTGAAACCACTTATCAAAAGGAAATCTGGGTGGTGTGCAAATAAAATATTAAAGCATAAAAACAGTGTATAAAATTTTAAGAAAAGCGAGAATGATTAACATTCAATTTTAAAAGCTAATTAAAAAGTGTGTATGGGGGGGCTTTCAGGACACCAACCAGCCCCATAGCTGCATGCTTCTCTGTGACCCCCCAGATAAGACATATAATATATATGTTAAAAGTAATAAGATGTAAGGTGCATTAAAATGTAATAAGGTAATATACGAAGGGATTAAAATGTAGATGTAATGTGGATTGGTAAATTTAAAAAATAATCTGTTTTGCAATTTGCATTTTATTTCTAATTGATAATGAAATAACATGAAATATATTTGTAAATGTATTTAGATATATGTATGTATGTATGTATGTATGTATGTATGTATATATGTAGGTCTTTGGTTATGGAATGAGACTTCGTCGAAATGTCGCCAAGACACTTCCAATTTTATGCAGGAGAAAACCCGAATAACCAAAGACCTACATACAAACACCCACGAAAACCTCAGAAAACATATAGATATTTGTGTATGTGTATATATATGTGTGTATGTATATACCTATATATGTGTGTGTGTGTATGTGTGTGTATGTATGTATGTATGTATGTATGTATGTATGTATGTATGTATGTATGTATAAAATATTTCAATCATTAGTGAACCAAGTCATCCAATATCTTTAAAAGAGAAGAATATTTGATTATCATATGTAAACATTACATAGATGGAAATCTGTTCCTCTGATTTATCATTTGAAACCGTCAGTTCTCCTCAGGATCTTAAGGAAGCCAAGAGAAGCAATATGAGCCCTTTTCTATCTTTCTGATTTATGTGAGCAGAAAGAAGCAGTTCTTCCAAGGTGAGAGGATTTCACTCTCCACATAATCAGAGACACTTGTTATTCCTCGGGCATCAAGAACTTAAGCAGAAGCTGAACTCTCAGAAAAGCTAACTTTCATACTCACCCCTGTCCATGGTCTTTCGCAAGCAGATCGCAGAGAGGAAGTGTGAGCGGCAGTTTGTCAGGGAAGAGAAGCTCCGAATGAACATAGAACAAAAGCTGTATTTAAGGACCGCCTTTTTATTCCTGTTGACAATACACAAGCATGTAAAACGTGTATGATATATTGCCTCCGATGCCAAACATTTAACCATGGTTTCTCTACCTGTACAGTCAATACTGAAGCAGAACTTGGAAGATGGGTTTAAATACCCTCAGATGTTTCCTGCTCTACTGGAAAAAGTATTCTGGTACAACTGATAAGAAGAGTTTACTCCCTTGAAGGCTGAAAATATTGTTGCAAGTTACATTTTTGTGGTGATGTCTATTAGCGAAATAGCCTTCATGATATATGGCAATGGGATGTATTTCCTTTTAAATTCATGTACACCTTGCGTTTGGGGAGCTGTTTTTAATCTAGAAAAAACCCTGAAGATATAAAGAAAGGAAGGGGACCGAGAGAAATAAGTAGATTATCCCCACCATGACCATTTTTTTTTCTTAATAAAACACACAGGACAAAATTAATCCACTCTAGAATGTCCCTTCTGAGTCTTCCACTTCTCTTATATTTTAAAAATAATTTTATATGCTCTTGCCACAAAACTATTTCAAGACGAATGACAAAAACATTTCTTAGAAGGTATAAATTCCGCTCTGTAAACAACGCATTTCAAAACAAGCAAGAGAATTAAGTCCTCTGAAGACCCTAAACCAAGGTGGGGGGTTCCTGGTTGGGCAATTCTGGGAGCTGAAGTCCACAAATCTTAAAGCTGCCAAGGTTCAATACACATGCCCTAAACTATAACAAGTCCCAATTTAAGAGCCTGGCCTTAGCACAGTATCTCCAAGGTGGGTTGGCTCACTGGACAGAGCAACTGAAGCTGTACTGTGGTTAAAGTTGGCTGATTTAATCTTTGGTGGGACATTTGTATGTGGTGCCTTCTCAACCTCTGTGATTAATTTATACATTATAAACAAGAGAAAAAGGGGTATTTTGGAAGGCAGCAGTTCTCCAGAAAAAAACCCAACAGTTATCTATTGAGTTACTAGTTTTATATCCCACGCATTTCCCCCCACAACAACCACTCTGTGAAGTAGATTGCTTTGAGAGGGATTGATTGGCTTAAAGTGATCTTGCAAGCATCTATGGCTGGAAATGGACTTGAACCCTGGTTTCCAAGACAACAGTCAACAAAAGCCACAAGGTACGAAAAATCTGTGGCATCATTATATTAGGCCATCTATTTGCCATTATGCTGAAGGTGACCAGTAAAGCAGTATGTATCGATCAATTCAGAGATCTGAGAAGCATTTATTGGTCAATTCAGGCTGATACGGACATTCCCATTCAGTCATTGATTGATCTTTTCTGCCATCATTCTCTCTTGTCTCTTGACAGAATCAAAAAACAAGACAGGGCTGTGCTTCAAATTTGTGCAAGACCAATATAATAGTATGTTTTTACAGTATACAAAGATTCTCTTTGCCTTTATTTGGAAACTTTGTCCAAATGGTTCCCTACCACAAGAGCATGCTGGCTTGCAGGCCCACTCCTGGTTTAGAAATTATCACGTTAGTGAGCATTCAAAATATGATGGTAATTCATTTTATACCAACACACGCACATTTATGACCAGGTTTCATACACATGACAACAACATGCCATAGGGTGAGAATAATGCTAGCTAAACGTAATGAGAACTTTATCCAAATTGGACAAATCAGACAGAAGCAAGCAGAGATCTTTGCAATTTCTTTCTCTTTATCTGTCATATCTCTTAACAACCTGATTCTTATAACAGAAGTCAATCACTAAAGGAGGAGTGGGTATATAGAATAACAGAGCTGGAACGGACCTTGGAGGTCTTTAATCCAAACCCCCGCTCAAGCATGAAACCCTATACTATTTCAGACAAATGGTTGTTCAAATTCTTCTTTAAAGCCTCCAATGTTGAAGCACCCACAATTTCTGGAGACAAGTTGTTCTATTGATTAATTGTTCTCACTGTTAGGCAATTTCTCCTTAGTTCTAGATTGCTTCTCTCCTTGATTAGTGCAATATGATACTTGGGTGTTTCCATTTTCAGAAATTGGTGAGAGCAATCAACTTGATAGCCCTTGCCATTCCAGTATAATCCTGAAACAACATTAGAGTGGAAATGGAGGGAAATGCTTATGGAGAAAATAGTGCTTAGCACTCAGCTGACTTTATAATAGTTTTTTTTTGAAAAAAACTTTATTTGTTTTGGAGTATGACCAAACTCAAATACTTTGGCCACCTAATGAGAAGGAAGGACTCACTGGAGAAGAGCCTAATGCTGGGAAAGCTAGAGGGCAAAAGAAGAAGGGGACGACAGAGAATGAGATGGCTGGATGGAGTCACTGAAGCAATCAATTTAAGTCAGTTTAAATGGACTTCGGGGGATGGTAGAGGATAGGAAGGCCTGGAGAATAGTTGTCCATAGCAGGGGTCCCCAACCTTTCGGACCTCAGGGACCATAAATTCATAATTTTAAATCCTGCGGACCACTAATATGATCTGCCTAATGACCGGCTGGGTGGGGGTGGCTAGGTGGTCATGTGACTGAGTGGGTGTGGCCAAATCCTTGCCTCTCCACCCGGGCCCCAACAAGAAGCAGTTGTTGGAGCTAAGCAGCCACCAGGAGAAAGAGTTGGCAAAAAAAACTCAGCTCAAATTGGATCTGACCGAGAAGGAGGCTCAGCAGAAGCACCTCACTGAGGACTACAAGCATAGGCTTTCCAATAGAGGGAAGACCTGTGAGAGTGCAAGCCCAGGTACCAGTACCTGGAGGCTCAGTGGGCTGAGATGGTCAGCCAGTTCCAGGCTATGAGGCAGTCCCGCTGGAACAAGGTCCTCCAGCTCTTCGCCAGCAGTGATGCTTCCCTCCAGCCTTTGCCGAAAGCTCCACACCAGGAGGCTGAAGCAGACCCCAAATTCGTATTTCTGCCCCCTTCTGACCCACACAAGAAGACCCCGAAGAGGGAGACTCTCTGCAGCAACACAAACGTTCACTGCATGTATCCGTCCGAGGCCTTTTGTTTGAGGATCCCTGATTTAGTCCAATATTAAAAATGCAAATATTTTTTCTGGGGACCACCAAAATTTTCTCACAGACCACCAGTGGTCCACGGACCACCAGTTGGTGACCGCTGGTCCATGGGGTCATGATGGGTTGGACACGACTTCGAGACTAACAACAACAATAACAATGACCAAACAGGAAATAGGATCATGCATGTTGCACTCCTGCAGTGTCGATGATGGGTAAGAAATTTTCCCACTAGCTTTGAAAAAGATGGAGAACAGCAAAGCCAAAGGCATCAATCCATTCCTTGGCCTCTCATGAGCTCTAGGCACACTAAATCAGAACAACACTATTCAATTATGAGTCAGAACATTGCCAAATAGAGTTGGAATAGAGATTAACAACATAATTAACATTCAGGCCAATGTAGCTGTGTGCTGAGAAAAGGATGTGCGGACAGTGCTTTAACTCGGGGACTGGGAAAGACCCTGTGGCAAAAAGAAAAAACTGCATATCCCCAAGTGAGACTGAAAATCACAGTGTGGGAGAAGAGGGGGTGGAAGAAGAAAGTGTTTGAGGTTTTAAGTAACAAGAGAAAGAGAAAGGTAAAAGTGTTTACGCTAAGTGCTATGATCCTGAAACTGGTTGCTGCTGTGACTTGCTTATTAAAAAAAAAGGATGGTGGTTTGAGGCATTGATAAATTGCTTGCTTAGCTTATTCTTTATAGGCAGAAGTCAAAAACAATAAAGGTAGTCCTCATTTAACAACCACAATTGAGACTGGTGACTCCATTGCTAAGTGACACTATAGTTAAGTGAAACATTCAGGAATTGCACTAGACCTATGATGTAAGTTCCACTGTGGTTGTTAAGTGAATTGTTATGGGTTGCTAAGTGAGACATCACATGACCACAGCTTGCAATTTTACTGCCAGCTTCTCCATTGATTTTGCGTGTTGGAAGCTGACTGCGAAGCTTAGAAATGACAGTCTTGTGATTGTAGATCACTGCAATGGATATAAGTCTGGGGATAGGTATAAAGATATTTTTTCAGTTCTGTAGAAACTTGAAGAAAAATCATTGACCAATGGACTACTTGTAAACACATACCCCAAAAAAATGGAGATCACAGAAAGAGATTAGAGATAATGCTCTAACACCTCTTTATGTAGATGGATAGAAGATCATCTATCTATCTATCTATCTATCTATCTATCTATCTATCTATCTATCTATCGTCCATCATCATCATCTTCTATCCTCTTAAGCAGTATAATAATCAAAACCATTCTTCTAAATGCAATTGCAATTGACCAAAAATCCACCACATTCCTGAAAATGTCAAGTGGAGAAGCCAGCAAATTTTTAAAAAAGTAGAACTTTAATTTCATCTGCACAGTGGGTAAAAAGTGAGATTATGAGTTCAGCACGCCAAGCACAGTAGACAGAATAATAAAGAAAACTATAGCCTATTGATTCAATGGTGAAGATGGAATATCTACAAAAACATTTTGCATAAGAGATGAAATTAAATCTCTCTTCTGTCAGCTTTGGAGTGAGGCATTGAACCTTGCAAATATGAATGCTTGTCTATGTTAATAGCAGCTCTTCTACATTGATAACTGGGGAATGGGAGAGACTAATGGATGAGGCCCTTGGGACCATAGGATGGAATTTGAGACCTGTCATTCTGTTTTATCCAAATTAAGGATTCTGTGTTTAACTTCTTGCATGATCTTATCTATTCTGAATTATATTGGAATGGGTCAGAAAAGAGGCCAAAGCCATAATAGGACAAATCATTGACAGTGATCTTCTATGTGGATGTAATATTACCTGACAAAACTAAGCTGGGATACACCTAAAAAAATCAAATGAGATCATAATTTGAGCTGCTATAAAAGAATATCCAAGTTCTGCCTGAAGATGTACATTTGGAGATCCTTAATAGAGTTCTAATGAATTTAAATTGTATGGGTTCAAAATGTAAATTATCAGAGAAGATACAAACAGGATACTGAACAAAAGTGCATTGGATGCAGTATAGACATTAATAACAGTTGTGAATTTGTGGTTCAGTAGTGTTAAAGACGACCACTAAATTGGGTAGTTTATTTGTGAATTTTCTTCTCATTGGAGCAGAGATATATAGTATTTTTCGGACTATAAGACACATTTAAATTTACAGGAGGAAAACAAGAAAAAACTAGTTTTGTGGCCTCCGCGCATTGAGTTTTCGCCCTCCCAGGACCCCAGAAACACTCTGCAGTGCTCCACATGGCCTGTTTTCACCCAAAACATGCCCGTTTTTTGCCAAAAACGTGCCCATTTTGGCCTGCGGAGTGCTTCTAGGGGCCGGGGAGAGCAAAAATGTGATGCACAGAGTATTCAGGAGGCCAAAAATGCCCATATTCGGTCTATAAGACACACCTAAATTTTCACCCACTTTTAGGAGGAAAAAAGTGTATTTTATACTCCAAAAAAATATGGTGTTTTAAATGTATCTTGTGAACACATTAGTTATTGCCAGTACAAGGCTGACTCATCCTTCCATCCTTCCGAGGTGGGTAAAATGAAGACCCATATTGTTGGGGGAAATGTGCTATTTCTGTAAACCACTTAGAGAGGGCTGTAAAAGCACTATGAAGCGGTATATAAGTCTAAGTGCTATTGTTATTTATTGGATTTCATGGGCATTCTTAGCTCAATGAACTGTCCAAGCAATGATACTTCAGAGGACATCAGCAGCTGGGAATTTGCCATAGTACTCACCATGGACTGTTTTGGTTGTTTTGAGTATGTGTATGCCCTATCAAATCAAATGGGTGGGGGAAGAAAAAGTACAGTTACTACTTGGTAACAACTGCTTGTTTAATGATGGTTCAAAGTTATAACTGCACTGAAAAATGTGACATAACTATTTTTCACACTTATGATCGTAGCAGCATCCTTGTGGTCATGTGATCAAAATTTGGATGTTGTCAACTGGCATGTATTGGTGACAATTGCAGTATCCCATGATCTCCTTTGCTTACCTTCTGATGAGCAAAGTAAATGGGGAAGCCAGATTCAGTTAACAATTATGTTATTAACGTAATAACCGCAGTAATTCACTTAACAATGGTGACAAGAAAGGTTGTAAAATGGAGTAAAACTCACTATTTTATGCAAAACAACCATCCTGCTTAGCAACCGAAATGTTGGGCTCAATTGTATTTGTAAGTCAAGGACTATCTATAACCCATGTAGTAGGAAGTGGTCATTGTTGGGTGGAGAACTACTTCAAAGTCAATTCTGCCAAAGGGCATAGTATATTAAATTAAGGTCAATGATACTGATTCTTCTAGAGTCCCAAAAACTGAATTCTTATTTTGGATTCCAAGGATAGTTCTTTGGTATCTGATGGTTAAAAGACTGTATCTCTAATTTCCTGTTGTGTAATGCCATTATGTAAGGAATGCCGAGGGCCAAGTTGAAGAACCTTATCAAATTTAATGCATTAAAATGTAGAAATAAGTCTTTGTCATCTGGCATTAAAATCAGCAACTAACATTCCTGATGTTCTCTGCATTAATTACATCTGCAGATAACTGTGGCCCTCTTCAGGGTGACCCAATTCCTTCTGAGTAATGAGAACTCAAGCATCTGTCTTCAGGGTCATGCTGGGAACTCTGATTATATGGCAGATAAAAACACTCCGATTCATTCAGAGTTGAATGCTGATAAGGATACTGGGCCAAGATATGCTGGAGATATACTGGAGATGCTCAAGATAAGTTCTTGCCCAGTTAGAATAGAATAGAATAGAATAGAATAGAATAGAATAGAATTTTTATTGGCCAAGTGTGATTGGACACACAAGGAATTTGTCTTGGTGCATATGCTCTCAGTGTACATAAAAGAAAAGATACGTTCATCAAGGTACAACATTTACAACACAATTGATGGTCAATATATCAATATAAATCATAAGGATTGCCAGCAACAAGTTATAGTCATACAGTCATAAATGGAAAGAGATTGGTGATGGGAACTATGAGAAGATTAATAGTAGTGCAGATTCAGTAAATAGTTTGACAGTGTTGATGGAATTATTTGTTTAGCAGAGTGATGGCCTTTGGGAAAAAACTGTTCTTGTGTCTAGTTGTTCTGGTGTGCAGTGCTCTATAGCGTCGTTTTGAGGGTAGGAGTTGAAACAGTTTATGTCCAGGATGCGAGGGGTCTGTAAATATTTTCATGGCCCTCTTCTTGATTCGTGCAGTATACAGGTCCTCAATGGAAGGCAGGTTGGTAGCAATTATTTTTTCTGCAGTTCTAATTATCCTCTGAAGTCTGTGTCTTTCTTGTTGGGTTGCAGAACCGAACCAGACAGTTATAGAGGTGCAAATGACAGACTCAATAATTCCTCTGTAGAACTGCATCAGCAGCTCCTTGGGCAGTTTGAGCTTTCTGAGTTGGCGCAGAAAGAGCATTCTTTGTTGTCCTTTTTTAATGATGTTTTTGATGTTAGCTGTCCATTTTAGGTCTTGCGATATGATAGAACCTAGAAATTTGAAGGTTTCTACTGTTGATACTGTGTTGTCTGGTATTGTGAGAGGTGGAAGTATGGAAGTACGTTCTTTTGTACCCCTGAAACGCCTCTTCTCGATGGAACTTGTTCGGGAGAAAGCTTTCGGGGGAATTGCACTCATCGTGTGCCAGTCTCCTCATGCTAGTAAAGAACTCTGGAAAAGAAATGCCTCCGAGTTTCTTTTACGCAGAAGAGGTATTTCTGGAACCTTGACATTATTCCAAAACTGAAGTTCCGGATTCTTTTCCCAGTTATACAAACCCCAAGAGGTTTCTCCTAAAGTCTACCACCATTTCTACGGTTTTGAGTGTGTTCAGTTCCAGATTGTTTTGGTTGCACCACAAGGCCAGTCGTTATCTGGGATTGGCTTGAATCTGTAGCTCCTGAAGAAGTGGGCAGGTAGCTAGGGAATGTGAGCTTACCACTTATCTTTTAGATTCATGCCTCCCATAGCCGATAAAAGCCTCCCAGGAAGTACATATGCGTGGTGTGCACCAGCAGTGATTAATGCTTATTTGGGGATGGGGAGATGTCCCAGCCCTTTAAAGGGACTTTGATTTGTCCCTTTCTTAAGAAGCCATCACTAGATCTTATCCTGATGGACAATTTTCATTCCTGCCTCCAATTTCCCTTTTTTGGGGGGAAGGTTGTTCAGAAGGTTGGAGGATGCTGCAGTAGAGAGGATACCAAATAAAATGAAATGAAATAGAGCAGCCTCAGTCAGGATTTATATCTGGATATGGAACAGAAATGACACCCACATTATTTTATGATCACTGGCGGGAGTGGCAGGGGGTAGTACATCTATCCTTGCTCTGTTTGACCTCTCAGTGGTTTTTAATACCATTGATCATGGCATCTTGGAATGGCTCCAGGGATTAATAATGTTGTCCTGGTTCACTTCATATCTGTGAAGCTGTTTTAGTCAGTGTTGATTGGGAATGAGAGATCTGACCCACAGCCCTTACTTTGAGAGGGTTCCGCAAGATTCAGTACTCTCTCTGCTTCTTTTAAAGATGTATATGAAACTGCTGGGGGAGATCATCTGTCATCATGAGATGATCAGAACTGATGATACCCAATTGTATATTTCTGCCCATGGTGAATTAAACAAAGTCACAGCCATCCTCTCTCAGTGTCCCAAAGCTATTGAGGTCTGGGAAGAGAGCAACAGGCTAAAACTGAACTGGCAGAGCAGCCTTGGAGAATTACTATTATTCGTTGTAGATGGGGTTGCACTGCATAAGACGGATCAAAATGAAATCTGAGGATTTCTAATTTGCTGCCATTTCTTCTGTTGATGAGGATATTCAGGAAGGGTGTTGTTGTTTCTTCTTTCCTTGTGAATTTATTGCTATTATTTCCTGTGTTTTCTCTAATTGTTTTTTTTCTTTATTATTATGACAAAGCTATCACCTGTATACTGGATCCATACTTTTGGTTGTATGCTTGGAAGTACTATAGTATCTAGATGTTGCATTAAAGTCTCTGCTATGAGTGATGATGATCCCATGGATGTTCCTCCGATTTGTTAGTATATTTGTCCATCAAACTGAAAGTAGGTGGTAAGGCAAGATTGTTGAGGTTTATGATTTTAATCTTCAATTTCAATCTTAGTGTTCTTGGTTAGGTTGGGTGTGTCAGGCAGCAATGCTGCAATGGATTATTTCACTAATTCTGGGTCTATAGGTATAAAAAGTGCGGGGACATTGAATTAAACTACCCTGTTTCCCCAAAAACAAGACATCCTCTGGTAATAAGCCCAATCAGGCTTTTGAGCACAGGGCAAAAAGGCCAAGTGCTTATTTCAGGGTTCAAAAAAATATAAGACAGGGCCTTATTTTCGGGGAAACACGGTATGATCTCATCTTCTTTTATCATTTTTTAAACATTTTCTGGAGACATTCTAGTAGGGAGTTGATAAAATATTTGTCCCCTCTGAGATGTCCAAGACTTTTTTGACAATTCTTTAACTATGTTGTAGATTGGAATAATGATATAATTGGGATGGAGAAGAAGGCCTTCCTTCCTTCCTTCATTTGCTACTCATCTCATTATCCAAAGTGACTCTATGTGGCTTATCATTGTAAGGTTGTATGTCAGGTTGTATATTTTGAAGTGTCCATAGAAGTATGAAAGGATGAGTCTACTGTTTTTAATCCTCCGTTGTTTCTCTTTTGTGATTTGACCTTTCCTGGTTAAGTTGTTAAATGTTTTCTTGATCAAGTTGTTTAGTTTCTGTATTAGATTGATGTTGAATGTGATTGCTCCATGATAGGGGATGTCCATAAGTGTGCTAACGTGACTATCATCCCTGTCATTCTATTTTTATTCTTATTATTGTTCTTGCTTTTGTTTGACAAATTCCAATAAATAAAATAAAATAATAACCATGGTACAGCCTTTATCTGCTATTAGGATGATGATGGTGTAGTCCTTTAGGTTTTTGAGGGCTGACTTCTATTTTCAGTTGGTTCGGTTTCCATAATCTTCTGCTCTATGGTATGATTGTCTACTTTTCTTGGGTTTCTGAGTTATAAAGAAACTTATCTCTTCTCTGCTGAGCACCAATTCAGAGTAGCTATAGGAGGAAAGTCAGAACATTATATCCTTTCCATAGGGGCTTATTGTGGAAAGATGGCTCCTGTAGTTTAGTATAGTGAGAGAGCAAAATTTGGATAAAGCAAAGTTTGAGAAAAATACTGTAAAGTTGGTCTCATTACTCAGCAAGTAGAAACTGAGAATATGTGATTGCAAAACTTGTCCCAAAGAAGTGACATACTAGATCAGCTAACAGACTTTACAGGAAAACCAGAACTATACTTTACTGAAGAAGGCTATAGTAACAGAAACTTGCAAGTCTGCTTGTATTTTACCTTCCTCCCACTCATACTCCATTGAGTCAGGAAGGAGTCTGCCTGAATCTCTTATCAGGCATAAACAGTTGACTTGACAAATAGAGTTGTTTAAGCTTTCTTTTAGGCCCTCTAATCTCTAAAGGGTAATCGCTTGTACCATCTTTAATAGCTGCATAAAGGTGTTATTTACCAAAGTTCTTAGGGAGAATACCTGACTGGAGAAAATTAAATGGTCTTTGAGCAAGTCTTCGTTATTGGTGTTTAAGCTTAGTTTATTGTCTAAGTTGATGTGAAGGGTAGGATAATTTTGGATAGTGAAATGACTTGGCAGAGCAGCTATATTTTACAAGGGTAGTCCTCATTTAGTGGCTCCATTATATAGTGACCGTTCATACTTACATCAGAGATGAAAAATAGCTTGGTAACCAATCTTCCCATTTATGACCTTTGCAGATCTGTAAAGCAAAGGAAAGCTGAAAATAAGCACAGTCACATTCTCATTTAGCAACCAGTTAGCTTAACAACTGAGGTGCCAGTCATAATTGTGATCACTTAGGAAGGTCTACCTGTATAAGGGAGCAAAATTCAGGT
Source organism: Ahaetulla prasina (assembly GCF_028640845.1). Taxonomy (NCBI): domain Eukaryota; kingdom Metazoa; phylum Chordata; class Lepidosauria; order Squamata; family Colubridae; genus Ahaetulla; species Ahaetulla prasina. Next base: position 43,279,686 of record NC_080542.1, on the reverse strand, counting down.
ACTATAACAAAAGCAGCAGCAGCAGCAACAACAACAACTACAACTAATTTGAATTCCAAATATTTTTCAAGCAGCAAGAGTGGAATAGTAGAAAATTTGAATTTAATTAAGATTCAGCAGCTGACGAAGTTAGGGAGCCAATCTTCTGGATCCATGTGGGGGATTTTAGCAGCTGGCACAAATGGCTGAATTGCAATAAGTACATTTGTCTTGATCAGTAATACTGTTTCTCATATAAGCATTATTTGATTTTGTTGTAGAGCATAATTACATGGCGTAAGAGAAAGAGATGAGGTTTCAAGTGGGCTTCAGGTTGCCACCTGGAGCAATAAATTGGTCTGCTCCCATCTACAGAGTATAGGCTTTCAACTGTACTGCAGTCAGAGGATTTATAAGGTTGTACAGAGCGTCAATTCTTTTAATGGCTGTAAAAAAATTACTGTTCTAAAAAAAATGACTGTTTTGCCATCAGTTCAGCTTGAGAGAGCAGCTGTTAAATTCTTGTGCAAGTCTTCTGTGCCTGAGTGGTTTAATAGGTTATCTGACAGTGAGGCTGTTTTCAAGAAATGGGAATATTTGTTTTACTACTGCTCTATAAATCTTCAAGTTCACTTCCTATTAAATTTAGGGACCACTTTAAAGTGAATAAATCATTCCTGTTTACTGAGATCTGGTCCACAGATAATATTAATGTGTCAATCTTCAGTTGTTCTGAGGCTTTCCTAGGACATTCTTGTTCAAGATCTTTCTTCTTTTTCCTCTATCAAGGATGTTTTGATATTATTTTTCTAAGAGCAAGCTTCTTGGAAGTAATTCTAAGAAAAAGGGACGGAGTAAAATGAAATAGGTAAAATAAAATGGAATAAAGCCAATTGTTAAGAATAGGAAATAGATCCAAGACATCCAATTATGACTGACAAGGGCTGAGTTGGTCACAAGAACATAGAATTCTTCTAAAATTGTGGGGAAGTTAGTATAGAGTTTATTCACAAAGCCCCTTCGATGAATTGAGTAGGATAACCTTGCTATTTTCCAGAATTAGAAGCCATAAGACTATCTAAAGCAGCGGTTCTCAACCTGTGGGTCGCGACCCTGTTGGGGGTCGAATGACGATTTGCCAGGATCACCTAAGACCATCGGAAATATGGGAAGTATACTTGCGAGTCGAAGAATCGCGCTCCAATGGTTGACTCCACAAGCCAGCTGCAAGCTCTTCGAATCGCTAGCCGAATTTGGCTTCAGGCGTGATGAATAAAAAAAGAGAGAAATCTTTGCTCTGATGTCTCCCTCTCAAGCCAGCTGCAATCACTCCCAATCGCTACCTAATCTGGCTTCAGGCGCAATAAACTTAATAGGGGAGGAATCTCCACTTGAATCTCCACAGGAATGCCTCTGTCCTCAAGGCAATCGTGAGCAGTTCAGATCGCTAGCCAATACGGCTTCAGGCGCGATAAATTCAAAACGAAAATAATTTTACAGTTGGGGTCACCACATCATGGGGAATTGTATTAAAGGGGTTGCAGCACTATAAAGATTGAGAACCATTGATCTAAAGTATAGATTGTTAGGTAGTGTGAGTCCTGTATCATGTGATTAAAAGGAATTATGGGGTTTGGCAAGGCTTTTTGGTGGCAGTATAAAGTAAAAAAAGAACTCACATGTACCCTCCCTCCCTCTTTTGAGATGGAGTTTGTTAGGATGAGAAAAACAGAATAGCTGCATAAAAGTTTCATGTCAAGTTTTAAATTAGTGGAGTTAGGCACACCCACTGCACCAGAGTGGAGAGGAAGGATATAATATGGATCCCCTCTCTTAGGGAGTTCCATCTAGTGGAACAAGAAAGAAAGGCTTTCTCTCTAATAGCGTCCTTCTTATAGAACATCATCCATGTGGAGGTAAGATTGGTCTTAAACTTGATACTCTTCCATGATTTTGCCAATAGGAACTCCAGGGTGATATGGAACCCATCAAGTGGCTTATTTGATTGTTGTTACCAGTGGAGTGGGAACTGTTTTGTATTTGGGGTTTTGTTTCTGTAAACCACCCATAGTCATTTGAGCAAGTTGGGCAGCCATATAAATTTAATGAATAAATAAATAGAAATGCAGGCACACATACATATTATTATTTTGGGAGGTGGTACCTCAAAACAAAATAAATGAAACCCTTGTCATTTGCCTGCCGGTCTATCTTCGAACTTAAGCTTCAGTAGATGTTCTCAATGAACCACCAGTCTGTGGTTTCTGCTCATTACTGGTCCTTTAAAAAAAAAAAACAGTGCCCAAAAGTGCTATAAAATGGATAGAAATCACCCAATGTTTGTAATTCAATAAACAATATTTTTTGCACAGGTAGTGTAGCAACTACACTAAAACAATTAAACTTCTGATAATGTGACCAAAAGCAAGAACTTATTTGTTTTGAGGAATTCTGTGATATTTTTAGGCAAAATCCTGCATGAAGTGTGAGTCAATATTTTTGCACCTTGCCTCTGCTCCTATAAAAAGCATAACTGTAATGGTGGAGATGTGCATAAATGATTTTATCATCTCACCATGGAGTGACACAGAAAGATTTATACTGCATTCTGCAATCTCTATGCACCAATGTGGTTTTGTTTGCCCTTTTCTTTATCTGTCACAGTTAAAAAAAATTATTCAGAATTTTTAGCAGTTTACTACTGCAGTATTTGCTTTTCCCTTTAACCACAGTACACCTGCTTTTGCAAAATATGCCTTTCTATTATCTTCTAGTTTTTTTCTGAAAAAAAAAGAAGAAAAAAGAAAACCACTTGCAGGAAGTGGATCTATCAACATGCACCAAAAGTTTTATCAGGAAACTATAAAAATATCTAATCTACAAGCATACTTTTCTCTCCAGGTTTATGATTCTTAATCAGTGACAGCCTAACCAAATTTGATATAGTGATTAAAAGGCACCAGAATAGAAGCGAGAAGACTGTGAATTCTAGCCCTGCCATCAGCATGGAACCCAACTGACTTTAGGCCAGTCAGTTTTTCTTAGCCAGAGAAAGAAGGCAGTGGCAAATTTTGTCTGAAAACCCTTGCCAGGAAAACAGCAGAAACTTATTCAGGCAATTGCCAGGAGTTAGAGCTGATTGAGAAGCATAACAAATAAACAACCCTCTCTTTATATTTCCAATAAATAATATCTATTTTTAAAAAATATATGTTCATTAGAATTGTTCAATGAGGTAAAAAGTATACAAAACAAATAAAAAAGGGATAGAAAATAAGATAAGGAGTAAAAGGAAGAAAATAAAAAGAAAACAGAAAACATACAATTATGCTTTCTCTCCTTCTTTCTCTTGAGTAATTATCATCTTAATCTTTTCCCCAACCTCTTCATCCATTTAAAACCCCAAATGATCAATTCAATCTTTTCTTCTTTCAGCAAAAAGTCCATATAAGAATTCCAATCTTTCAAAAAATAAAAACCAAAAAACCCCCATCCTTTTTCATTTTTCCCCTCTGTCCACACTGATCAGCTTTGCCATTTCTACCAGTTCATAATCAACTTTAAAATCTACCCAATTGGTCTGAACTACATTATATTAATTGAATTTAAATACTTATATGGTGGAAATCAAGGATCCAAATTAAGCCCCACTGATTTCAGTGAGAATTTATTGAGTTAATTAATTAACAATCTGAATTCAAGTTCAATAAGTATAAAGTAGATTTTAATTGAGAAAGAACTGATATGGTTCAAGTGGCCTTGCCCACAATCTACTGTCTACTTCTAGGTCAGATGGAATGCAACTCCATTTTCAATTAGGTTTAACTCTTCATTTTCCCAAGGAGCTAACAAGGTAAATTATGCAGCACTATCATCACTTTGCACAACCCATACTTTTGTTTTTTCTTTCCATCTGACTTTGGGGGAATCCCTGGTGTAACCCAATAACACCTCCATAACTGATAAAACAAAATTTGCATGTCTGGAGACTCTCCCTCACTTCACCTTAGAATATGACTTGGTAGAGAGACAGGACTCAAATATGAGCCAAATATTTTTTCTTCCCATCCTTTTTAGGTTTCACTTCTAAACTTCTTACCCAATGAACCCAAAAACAATTAGTTATCCTGGAATGGGGAAAAAAACCCCCCAATGTCCTAAAGGCATATCCTAAAAGGCCACATTCAGCTTATCAGCATTCATTTTCCATTTTCCAAACCAGATCGAATTAAGGAGTAAAATCAGTGTCTTAAGCTTGACAGTGACTAAAGGCCCTGGAACACATGTAATAGATTCTGGCCATAGTCACTTTGTGTTGAAACATGGAACATAGTTGTGTAGCTCTTTAACAAGGGAAGTTGCATATTCTTAGAGTGAAATCTCACTTGGACTAAACATTTTAGACTTTTGGTTTGGGCTTTTTTGTCTTATGACAAAAGCAAAATATTATTGTCTTTATGAATGATATTGTTAATCATTACAGGCTTAAAGCCAGCAAAATGCCCTTGGAGAAATAAATAAAATGATTCATGTGTGTGTGACAATTAAAATTCAGCACTTCACTAAGTACCTCAATAATGCATACTGGGGTATTTAGGCAATGTTAATTCCAAAACCCAAACCAAGATTCTCAGTGAGTCTTTCTTCACTTCTATCTAGTTTCAGCATATTCTCCAGCAACATTTTTTCAGAGATATCTGGAAAAAAATAGAGATATTATAGCCTTTAGCCTTTATCTTTAGCCTTTATGTTGTTTTCAATAGTGAAATAGTTGTTTTTTTTCTTATCTCCATGTAAGATTTACAATCTGGTAATAATCTGACTGCTTTATTGACTAGTCTGTCTATGGTGTACTCAGATGGGAGGTCAGCTTAGCCCCTATGGATTACTAGAGTCTGGGGCAGGCATAGCAATCTCCCCTTTAAGAACTATCTTTTACAGCCATTGTCTTTTAGAACAAGAGGAGAGTCCAATTCTTTTCAACCTAGCTTTTCATGTCTACCAGGTCTGGTAATTCCAAGCTAATTCAGCGCAAAGATTGAATTGGCTTAAAAGTCACTGAATAAAAGTGATACGGATGAATAGTGAAGTGGAAAAGAAAGCCAGCTTTCTCTCCCATTGCTTCATAATACAATTTTCTTTATGTCTATCAGCTATTGTTTGAATATGGGGTTAATGCTAAACCCCTATCTCAAAACATCTGAACTATCAGTTTGCATCAGCTGATAAGTTCTTTTGAACTCATCTATACAAAATTTTTGCAACAAATCAAAGAGAACTTTGGTGGTTAAACCTGCGTCAAAACTCTTCTCCTCCTCCCCTTCCTCACTCCATATCAAGGAGATTGATTTTATGGGTATTTTCTGGCTAGTAAGGCTGATAGAGAAATCTGAGGGAATCTGCAATCCTTGTTCTTCATGTGCTTTCAACAATGTAAATAAGGACATCACAAGTTCCTTGGGTTGTGCTTGTGGTGAAGTTAATCAGAGGGTGGGCCCCCCCACAAATTTTTGTTGATATAGTTTAAGGATTGCTGGATATTACTTTAACTTGTATGTGAGAAAGAATAACAGAGTAACAGAGTTGGAAGGGACCTTGAGAGTTTCCTAGTTCAATCCCCTGCCCAGGTAGGAAACCCTATAACATTTCAGACAAATGGTTGTCCAATCTCTTCTTAAAAATCTCCAGTGTTGTAGTACCCACAACCTCTGGAGGCAAGTCATTCTACTGATTAATAATTCTGTCAGGAAATTTCTTCTTAGTTCTAGGTTGCTTCTCTCCTTGATCAGTTTCTATCCATTGCTTCTTGTCCTGCCTTCAGGTTCTATGGAGAATAGATTGACTCCCTATTCTTTGTGGCAGCCCCTTAGATACAGAACCCAATCTAGGCTTCAGATGGTGTGGCCGGGTGTATATATTTTTCACAAGTCATGAACAGAAGATCTCTTGGAACTAAAGCTACTTTATAAGTGCTGTGAAAAGGTGAAAGATGCTGCTGTCAGAATGAAAGCAGAGGAAGAGGGGAAGATAGAGGAAACATGTATGTAGATGACTGCTGGCCCTATTTTCTGTATTTTTGCCAGGTGTTAAGGAGTGGCAAACCAATAAACCCTTCTTACTTAATTGACTTCCTCTTGACTCTGGTTTCTATCATTATAGCAGTTAGAGATTTTCTTCACTTCTTCCCTAACTTAACACTGCCGTAGTTTCTTGGGACTGCAACTTCATTGACCACCTAGGCTTGGGATTACGGTTGCCATCTCATTCTATTAGATGGAGTGGATTAGAGAAAGCTGGACTAGGAAATGATATTTTAAAAATAAGTTCTGTGTTTTTGGGGGCATACAGCTATAATAGCTGTCTGCAGCAAACTTGAGATCACATCAGAATGATTGCTTGTGCATAGTGACATCCTTGTGTTCTAGCCTGAAGGATGCATATCTTGGTGTCTGACAAAACTACAATTCATGATTTTGGTGTAACCATTTGTGACTTCTTATATATTTCACTGATATATCTTCACTTTATACTTTTGGATAAAGCAGTAACTATTTTGAGGCCATGAGAAAGAGAAAAATCCAAAAAAGCCCCTTTATTAGGCCAACTGAACTTTTTTTTTTTTTTTAAATAATTCATGGTGTCTGTCCCTGCTTTAAACCTCTTATTTCTCTTATTTTTTACTTAGGGAAGGTTCTTATATAACTACTGTCAACAGATATTTTTTTGCATAGGATCCTTCATGGTAGGGTTTGTGGTTACTGCATAGTACAAGGTGTTCGCTGTGGCAGTGTGACATGCACAAATCATTCAGTCAAGTGTGATGAGCTGAAGCTCCTTTTTCTGTTCCTTCTCTTCTGTAGACCAAATCTACCACCTGTTAGACGTGCTGATTTGCAAAATGTGTAAAAGGCTTGGTCAGCAGCTATCTAGTTTAATAATTGCTCAGTCATAACCATGTGCCAAAGAAGCCCACCATCAAGGAACTGAATGACTACAGACCAGTTGCTTTAACATCTGTAGTCATGAAAACCTTTGAAAGGCTAGTGCTTTCCTACCTGAAAACCATTACGGATCCGCTGTTAGACCCCTTGCAATTTGCATACTGAGCAAATAGATCAACAGATGATGCTGTTAATATAGCTCTGCACTACATCCTACAATATCTTGAGTCTCCAAAGACCTATGCAAGGGTCCTTTTTGTAGTGTTTAGTTCAGCATTCAATACCATCATTCCAGACCTTCTTCTAACTAAGCTAAACCAGCTACAGGTACCGTAACAGACTTGTAAGTTGATCACAAGCTTCCTAACAAACATGAAGCAGCAGGTGAAGCTAAGTAAGATCACCTGTACAATTAGCACAGCCCCCCCCAAGGCTGTGTGCTCTCCCCACTTCTCTTCTCTCTGTATACCAATGACTGCATCTCCAATGATCCATCTGTTAAGCTACTGAAGTTCGCAGATGACACAAAAGTGATTGGTCTCATTCGAGACAATGACGAATCCGCATATAGACAAGAGGTCGAACGACTAGCCTTGTGGTGCAACCAAAACAATCTGGAACTGAACACACTCAAAACTGTAGAAATGGTGGTAGACTTTAGGAGAAACCCTTCCATACTTCCACCTCTCACAATACTAGACAACACAGTATCAACAGTAGAAACCTTTAAATTTCTAGGTTCTATCATATCGCAAGATCTAAAATGGACAGCTAACATCAAAAACATCATCAAAAAAGGACAACAAAGAATGTTTTTTCTGTGCCAACTCAGTAAGCTCAAACTGCCCAAGGAGCTGCTGATTCAGTTCTACAGAGGAATTATTGAGTCTGTCATTTACACCTCTATAACTGTCTGGTTCGGTTCTGTAACCCAACAAGAAAGACACAGACTTCAGAGGATAATTAGAACTGCAGAAAAAATAATTGCTACCAACCTGCCTTCCATTGAGGACATGTATACTGCACGAATCAAGAAGGGGGCCGTGAAAATATTTACAGATCCCTCACATCCAGGACATAAACTGTTTCAACTCCTACCCTCAAAATGATGCTATAGAGCATTGCACACCAGAACAACTAGACACAAGAACAGTTTTTTCCCAAAGGCCATCACTCTGCTAAACAAATAATTCCCTCAACACTGTCGAACTATTTACTAAATCTGCACTACTATTAATCTTCTCATCGTTCCCATCACCAATCTCTTTCCACTTATGACTGTATGACTGTAATTTTGTTGCTGGCAATCCTTATGATTTATATTGATATATTGACCATTATTATTATTTATTTATTATATTTGTATACCGCCCATCTCCCGAAGGACTCAGGGCGGTTCACAGAACAAACAACAGAAAACATATAATACATATAAAACAGCAAAAAAGAATAGAAAATTAATTCAATTGATGGCCTAAAACTTTTAAATACAAATTTAAAACCCTGTTTAAAACCCCTGATTTAAAACCCCAATTTAAAACTACGTTCAAGCTAGTCCTGCTCTTCGAAACAGCAACGTCGTCAGCTCGCGGCGGAAGGACCTGAGGTCGGGGAGTTGACGAAGCCCCAGAGGGAGCTCGTTCCAGAGGGTAGGAGCCCCCACAGAGAAGGCCCTCCCCCTGGAGGTCGCCAGCTGACATTGTTTAGCTGACGGTATCCAGAGGAGGCCCTCTCTGTGAGAGCGCACTGGTCGGTGCATGACCATCAATTGTTTTGTATGTTGATGAACGTATCTTTTCTTTTATGTACACTGAGAGCATATGCACCAAGACAAATTCCTTGTGTGTCCAATCACACTTGGCCAATAAAAAATTCTATTCTATTCTATTCTATTCTATTCTATTCTATTCTATTCTATTCTATTCTATTATGAAATCATAAAATACACATTGAAAAGTTTGGAATGGTGTAATTTTTGGATTTCTGGACATAAGGAATTACTAGGAAATATTGTGATTGACTTTTTAAAAGGAGCAACGAAGGAAAGACAGAGATTAATGCACCAAAAAAAATGGCAAGAGACAAAAGTATTATTTTTGAAACAAGGTTTTTTTAAAATATTAATAGACAAAAATATTAGTGTCCCCGAAAGGCAATTTGTGATTATAAGAGACTAGATATTTGGATATACTGGATTTTGATGAGGAAGGACTAAAGTTGAATAGATATTGTAATTAATTAAATAATATTGTAATTTTCTCTATTGAAATTTTATAAATTTTATAATCTGTTGTATTGAATTTTAAATAGAATATTCTTGAAAGATCTTATGTAAGAAAGACTTGGGGGGGAAATTATATGGTTATATGGTTATAGAAGCTATAAGGGAGATATTCTCTGAACTGGATTGGATTTTTATGCTTTAGCTGGTTTTAAATATTTTAGGATTAATTTGTTCTACTGATTTATATATTTTATTACTGTTTATTGTTAATTTTTTGAAGGATTTGGTTATGTAAGGAGGAAGTCAGAGCTAGAGAGGGAGAATTGGTATAATAGTTTTGGGGGAAATTTTTTTTAGCATATGTTTGTTTTATTTTTAACTATACTTTGTGTTTATTCCGGGAAGCCAGGGGGGGAGGGGGGAGGGGGTTTGTGAAGGGAGAGGGGTTGGGGGGAAAGGGGGGGAAATTTTTTTTTTGTAAAACTTTTTGAATAAAAAAAAAAAGAAAAGAAAAGTTTGGAATGGTTTACCTTATTAACCCCCTCTCCCCCAATATGTCAATGTGCCAATATGTCAGGTTAATGTAATGCGCTTTAGCTATGATGCATGAATTGAGGCATAATGATATATAGTATATCATAACATAAGTATGTATGAACAGGCTGCTTTCTACACAAACCATGGCATAGTGAGATATGGGAATCTACTCACTATGTTAATGTGACCCAGAACAACACGATCCGGTTTCAGTTTAACATAATATGAATCCAGTCATTTGGGTTTCTTTATTAAATCAGGGCTATGGGCACTATGTAAGAAACTGGGAATGTCAGCTTCGGAAGCCATACTAGGCCGGAAGCTTCTGTGTTGCCACTTTCTCATGTGTGGGAAAGTAGGAGGCGGGATTTAGTAGAGGGGTTGTCTTTAGACACAATAACATTCTTCCTGTCAGTCAAGATCAGGCCGATTCTGCATCTGGAGAAGGAGTGGTCGGAGTGCTGTCTCGAGATGGGACAGTTGGCCACTGGAGCATGTGATCAACTGTGGAGTCAGGGGATGGTCTTGGGGTTTTGATTTACTGAGGGAAAACCCAGACCTCTCAGATTCGGGTTTTCCCAGATGTGCCAATTTACCTATCCTAGTAAATGGAACTTTGAAAGATGCTTGCTTGGGAGTTTTTACTTGGAGTGGGGGGTTTTCTGGAACGCTGATAAGGAGAAGGTTGAGAAAGAAAGGGAGGAACTCTAGGCAGAGACCACAAATAATGGGAGCTGTATTTGTTATTAGCTGTTCTCATAAATGGTTGTTCAGGATGAAGAAATACAAAGTGTGCAAAGAGATACTGCCTTAAAAATAATCAGTAATATAAACACAGATGGAGGCTCTGATTCTGTACTGAAGTCTGTGTGATACTGGCTTCTTTGATCAAGCCTTGATGTGATTTCAGCTCAAAGCTGCTATGAGGAGTGGCCCAAGGTGCTGTGTTGCTTAAGAGTAAAGGCCCTAAGACATTCACCTGTTAAGCCTTTTCTATCTCCCAATTCAGTTCAAGGACTCTTCCCCATACACAAACCAGTCAAGAAATTTGTTTCTTATCCTGCCTTTCCTTCTCGAACTCAATGTGGCATAACTAGCACTCTTTCCTCCTATCTTCCCATGATAACAATGCTGGGATACACATTGGACTAAAACATGCATCTCCCTCTCTTAATCCATTAATGTAACCTTGTGTTTCTCAACCTTGGCAACTTTAAGATATGTGTTGCTCACTGGGGAATTCTGGCTGTTGGTCCACACTTCTTAAACAAGTCAAGATTGAGAAACACTGTTTTAACCCCTGGACTGTACTAGCTCTCCTAGATTAACTCAATGGTAAAAGTGAGCAGACTGGAAATATTTCTAAACATACAGATTTGAGGAGGGGGAGTTATTTTAGAAAACGAAAAAGGACCAGATTTTTGGTATGGAATGATATCTATGATCTTTTGTCTACAAAAATAAATGTCCCAGCAATAAATTCACAGCATTATGCCACTAGATGGAGATGAAGCTGTTTTAATGATGTGAGGTATCCTCCAGTGTTGTGCTAGCGCCATCTAGCAGGCTTTTTGGGAAAAAGTAAAGTTTTAATGCTGTTTTTAGCAATGATGCTAAAAGATGGGCTGGCCCAAGTGACTAAATGCCTACTTTAGATAGTGGATTGAGATGACAGCTGAGCGGGACCAAGATGCCACCTAATATCCTTCTCTTTCATTGAATTGAAGTGCACAATAATCTGCCTATTGCCTATATGTATTGCTCTGAAGAGGTCCTTGGAGTGAACTTCTTGTTTTGCTTTGTTAAGGAATCACATAAACTGATAATATAGGCAGTTTCTGAGGTCAGCACATCATGGATCCTCTATGACATAGGTATAGGATCTGGTTGAAGGTGAGTGGCACCTGCTGCTGCCACTACTAGGTGAGGAATGGGAAGGGATTGGGGAGAGAGGCTATGCTCCCAAAAATATTATGGGTCATCCCTACTTAAAAACAACTGCCCTCAACTCATAATGTTTCTCTCTCTGCCATCCTGCTTACAAAGCTACCAAGAGTGTGTCATATTGTTCTGTCTCAGACATCATGTTGGTAGGATATCTAACCATCAGGTCAACTCAGTCAACACTGACCAAGAGGAGGATTCAACAAATAAGAAAAAAAATTTTACCAATTAAAATGGAACCTGGATTTGAAATATTGTGAACACTGGAGAGCCGCATAAGTTGCAGAAAAGAGTATCTAAAGGGAGGGTATATGCAGGATGGAGCATGTTCTTTTCCATAAAATCTTACCATCCAAGTATTTAAAAGTTTAGAAAAAATCTGATTATAAAATGGGGTCATGAATGTAGCTTTCTTCTCTCTCTACTGTAATAGTCATAATCATAAAAGAGTCTTCCCTAAGCTACTGCTTTCCAAATGTGATAGTCTGCACATCTGCATTCTCTAACCAACAGGTGGATGAGCTATCTGAGATTTATGGGAATTGTAGTCCAACATGGCTGGAAAAGCACCTCATTGGAAAAGTCTGACTTGCAGGGGACACTGGTGAAACTGATAGACTTGGGATAGGACAATAGATTCAGGACACAACCAGCAAAACAGCAATGTCTAGTTAATTATTTGTTGTACAAGTAAGTCCTCAACTTGAGACCACAACTGAGCCCCTTATTGCTAAGTGAAACAGTTATTAACTGAGTTTTGCTCCAGTTTACAACTTTCCTTGCCACAGTTGTTGCCACAGTTGTTAAGTGAATCACTGCAGTTGTTAAGTTAGTAACATGGTTGTTAAGTGAATCTAGCTTCCCCCATTGACTTTGCTTGTCAGAAGGTTGTAAAATGTGATCACATGATGGCCTGGACACTGCAACCGTCATAAATATGAGTCAGTTTCCAAGCATCTGAATTTTGATCACATGACCATAGGAATGCTTCAGGGGTCATAAGTTTGAAAAACAGTCATAAGCCACTTTTTTCAGTGCTGTTATAACTTTGAATAGTCACTAAATGAAAGGTTGTAAGATAAGGCCTATCTGTGTTTATATTCCTTTGAAGCTCTCTATAGCGTATATAGTTCTTTTCCTTCCTCTTTTATCCTTACCACAGTCCTGTGCATGCTGGAAGAGCTTCTTCAAAATCAGCCATTGAACTATACTTAACATAACATAACATAACATCAGAGTTGGAAGGGACCTTGGAGGCCTTCTAGTCCAACCCCCTGCCCAGGCAGGAAACCCTATACCATCTCAGTCAGATGGTTATCCAACATTTTCTTAAAAATTTCCAGTGTTGGAGCATTCACAACTCCTGGAGGCAAGTCGTTCCACTTATTAATTGTTCTAACTGTCAGGAAATTTCTCCTTAGTTCTAAGTTGCTTCTTTCTTTGACCAGTTTCCACCCATTGCTTCTTGTTCTACCCTCAGGTGCTTTGGTGAACAGCCTGACTCCCTCTTCTTTGTGGCAGCCCCTAAGATATTGGAACACAGCTATCATGTCTCCCCTAGTCCTTCTTTTTGTTAAACTAGACATACCCAGTTCCTGCAACCGTTCTTCATATGTATTGCTCTGAAGAGGTCCTTGGAGTGAACTTCTTGTTTTGCTTTGTTAAGGAATCACATAAACTGATAATATAGGCAGTTTCTGAGGTCAGCACATCATGGATCCTCTATGACATAGGTATAGGATCTGGTTGAAGGTGAGTGGCACCTGCTGCTGCCACTACTAGGTGAGGAATGGGAAGGGATTGGGGAGAGAGGCTATGCTCCCAAAAATATTATGGGTCATCCCTACTTAAAAACAACTGCCCTCAACTCATAATGTTTCTCTCTCTGCCATCCTGCTTACAAAGCTACCAAGAGTGTGTCATATTGTTCTGTCTCAGACATCATGTTGGTAGGATATCTAACCATCAGGTCAACTCAGTCAACACTGACCAAGAGGAGGATTCAACAAATAAGAAAAAATTTTTTACCAATTAAAATGGAACCTGGATTTGAAATATTGTGAACACTGGAGAGCCGCATAAGTTGCAGAAAAGAGTATCTAAAGGGAGGGTATATGCAGGATGGAGCATGTTCTTTTCCATAAAATCTTACCATCCAAGTATTTAAAAGTTTAGAAAAAATCTGATTATAAAATGGGGTCATGAATGTAGCTTTCTTCTCTCTCTACTGTAATAGTCATAATCATAAAAGAGTCTTCCCTAAGCTACTGCTTTCCAAATGTGATAGTCTGCACATCTGCATTCTCTAACCAACAGGTGGATGAGCTATCTGAGATTTATGGGAATTGTAGTCCAACATGGCTGGAAAAGCACCTCATTGGAAAAGTCTGACTTGCAGGGGACACTGGTGAAACTGATAGACTTGGGATAGGACAATAGATTCAGGACACAACCAGCAAAACAGCAATGTCTAGTTAATTATTTGTTGTACAAGTAAGTCCTCAACTTGAGACCACAACTGAGCCCCTTATTGCTAAGTGAAACAGTTATTAACTGAGTTTTGCTCCAGTTTACAACTTTCCTTGCCACAGTTGTTGCCACAGTTGTTAAGTGAATCACTGCAGTTGTTAAGTTAGTAACATGGTTGTTAAGTGAATCTAGCTTCCCCCATTGACTTTGCTTGTCAGAAGGTTGTAAAATGTGATCACATGATGGCCTGGACACTGCAACCGTCATAAATATGAGTCAGTTTCCAAGCATCTGAATTTTGATCACATGACCATAGGAATGCTTCAGGGGTCATAAGTTTGAAAAACAGTCATAAGCCACTTTTTTCAGTGCTGTTATAACTTTGAATAGTCACTAAATGAAAGGTTGTAAGATAAGGCCTATCTGTGTTTATATTCCTTTGAAGCTCTCTATAGCGTATATAGTTCTTTTCCTTCCTCTTTTATCCTTACCACAGTCCTGTGCATGCTGGAAGAGCTTCTTCAAAATCAGCCATTGAACTATACTTAACATAACATAACATAACATCAGAGTTGGAAGGGACCTTGGAGGCCTTCTAGTCCAACCCCCTGCCCAGGCAGGAAACCCTATACCATCTCAGTCAGATGGTTATCCAACATTTTCTTAAAAATTTCCAGTGTTGGAGCATTCACAACTCCTGGAGGCAAGTCGTTCCACTTATTAATTGTTCTAACTGTCAGGAAATTTCTCCTTAGTTCTAAGTTGCTTCTTTCTTTGACCAGTTTCCACCCATTGCTTCTTGTTCTACCCTCAGGTGCTTTGGTGAACAGCCTGACTCCCTCTTCTTTGTGGCAGCCCCTAAGATATTGGAACACAGCTATCATGTCTCCCCTAGTCCTTCTTTTTGTTAAACTAGACATACCCAGTTCCTGCAACCGTTCTTCATATGTTTTATCCTCCAGTCCCCTAATCATCTTTGTTGCTCTTCTCTGCACTCTTTCTAGAGTCTCAACATCTTTTTTACATCGTGGCGATGTAACTTGACTTGAAACTTTACTAAACTGCTCCAATAAAAATAATGCTCCAATAAAAATAATGCTAATATATCTCACTGGTTCTGCTTTTTTGCCATCGATTATATTGAATTTGGAAAGGATAAGTCACAGTGGCTTAATGCACTTTCGGAGTTTAATATTGAGAAGCCATTTGATTCCAAATACCCAGTTATTGATGGAATAGATAGAACATGGCTATTGTTTTCATGTCCTGCTTTTTAGTTTTCCAGAGTCTGGCTGGCTACTGGGGGAATTAAACGAGCCAGAAATTTCAATCCTCATATTTCCTTGTTTGGGTACTAATGTTTGGGGCTGTATCACCTGCGTGCCTTTAAACCTACCTGGCATAGGTGTGCCTTTCAAAATACCAGACTATTGATGTGGGACAGGCACCAAGACTGCATGCCAGGCTTTACAGAATTTGTCTGTGTTTATGATGATCTTAACGATAGCTATGATAACATCAACCCATTATCAGTACGAATACTGCTGTGACTCATTTGACAGGTTGATCTTGTGTTACTGAAGTTTGGCGACTAGCGGCTTAACCATTCACTTGATAATTTCATTCAGGCAGTTTTTAGGAGGTTTGGGACACTTTATTTCATCACCTCTATTGTGGGAAAATGAAAAAAATGTGTTATTTTCTCTCCTTTTCTTACACGCCCTTTTCAGTGAAACATTTCATCTCTCCCAGTAATTGCAGTTAATTAACATTTGTTGTAAAGAAAGGTATTGGTTGAAAATAAAAAAAAACTGCGGTTGAATAAAAGGCAGCAGCTCGCAGTTAAGAAATATGGGCTACAGATATTGCCAAATTCTTGGGTTTTGTGGAGAATTGATAAAGTGAAGAAGAATCAGTAGGTTTGGAAGGAAGCCTCTAGACTATACAGGATAAGGGGGGAAACCTCCAACGTGAGCATTTATAAGGGAAACTTAATACTAACCACTTATCTATAACTCCAGTCACTTGTAAATTTATAAGATTGGATTCAGTGGGCAGAGCTCCATTCAGAATCTTCTAAAGTTGTGATGGTGAACCTATGGCACATGTGCCACAGGTGGCATCCAGAGCCATATTGGTGGGCATGCGCGCACCGGCCAGCTAATTTTTGGGCCTTTTGGGCCCACCGGAAGTAGGGAAACAGGCTGTTTCCTGCCTCCAGAGGGCCTCAGGGGGATGGGGAAGGCCCGTTTTTCAGCCTCCCTCCCCCCAAGAGGCCTCCAGAGTCTGGAAATGGCCCATTTGCCGACTTCCGGACCATTTCTGGCCTCCGGAGGGCCTCCGGGGGAGGGTAGGTGGAGAAGGCCATTTTCACCCTCCCCAGGCTCCTAGAAAGGCTCTGGAGCCTGGGCAGGGTGAAAAACGGGCCTACTGGGCCCACTGTGCCATCACATGCCAAAGGCGGGGGGAGGGCAGGGGGGTCCCAAGCACATGGGTGGCGGTGTGGGGTGCATAGAATTATGGGTGCGTGCTCCCCCTGCTTTTGGCACGCAATGGCAAAAAGATTAGCCATCACTGTTCTATAGCTTAAGAGAATTCATTGTGGAAATTCTGTCCAGCATGTATAAATACATTGTTGACCCTTTTCAGTTTCTGACTGGAACAATCAATGGGGAAAGCTGAAATTGAGTAGGGTAGAGGGCACAGATTGTGTCACTTCATAGATGCCTGCTTGGAGAATTGCAATTGCAGGTAATAACTCTTCATTGTGGTGATTCAGGCACATGCTGAGAAGTTTTGATTGTTACAAGAGAGGATTGCTCTGCTGAAGGTTGTGCATTTTCAGGAGCACTGTCCCCATTTAAAATGCTTGATGAAGATATATGGTTGATACAATGTCACTGATGGGCACAACTCTAGTAGTGGAATATCCAAGAGACAAACTGTTGATGTTGCTGCCACTTTTGTGGAAGTAGCTTGCATTGGAAGGGGATCCCATCTAGAAGCAAAGCCTAAAGCTTGACAGTATCCTTTTGGAGCAACACTAAGGAAAGGGGAAGGCCATATCCTTTAGATGGAATTTGGAAGGCCAGAAATAAATGTTGGCCTAGGTGAAATATTGTTGTGGCGTCCAGATAAAATGCAAGAACCTGATCTCCATCTAAAGAATGAAGTAATGTTTCCAAAGGCATTGGGAGGATGTGAAAAAAGCTAGGCAATATGAAGTCTTTATTCAAGTGAAATGCCAATTTTGTCCTTGGAAGGAAGAAAACGTCTGAGTTTCTCCCTGTAAAAAAGTAAGGAAGGCACTTCTTGCAAGACTTGTTTTTCTTCACCTCGGCAAAGTCATAACATGGCCATCAGAAAAGCCATTTCCCCCAAGATAAGATGCACAAGGGCTCAAAACATTCTGATATGAACAAGAGAATAAGATGTAATAGGACTTACATGGAGTATTTCTCCAGCGAGTTAGAGAAATAAAGCAGAATCTGATGAAGGAAAAAAGCAGGAAATGGCTGCAAGACATCTCTTTAATGAGCCATGGCTGAACTTTTAAAAAATTATATTTATTGAGAACTTTACAAAAAGTAAAAGACAAATCTAAAAAAGTTCAAAAAAGAAAAGAAATTAAAGTTATGAAATATGACTTCTGACATTATCATTAACAGATAATTATAATCTTATAATCCTTTCTCTCTCTTGGATAGTCTATAAATCCCTTTTGCCCCTAATCCACATTTTTAAAATATCATCAAACCGATAACTCTTATTTTTTTCTTCCTTTAGCAATAAGTGTATATAAGGCGTCCAGTCCTCCAAAATAGTTTTAGTTGTTTTTTTTCCTGATCAAGTAAGTCAGAAGTTTTTGTAAGCACAAACACCTCACAGTTCCAAATGCAGGAGAAACCCCACTATGGGATCTTGTAAGAGAGCTTTGTTAACCTATGATAGCAAAAACTAAGGAAGCTGGTACCTTCTTTCATGTCATTAGATGTTTAGAGTACCTAGACTGATGCGAGTTTGAAATTGATGGTAGTAGTCCAGAATGTTGGGAGACAGTCAGTTTGATTAAGCAGATTTAAGGTTTCAGATCATAGGTGTACATCACAAGTACATGAGCAATTGTGTTAAAAACTTTTTGTTTGTTGAGACCTTCTAAAATTGCTTGAAATAGTTTAAAATTTGTGAATTTAACTATTTATTGTTTGATGGTCCTTTGATGCCCTACTTTTCTAAAACAGACACTTTTGAGAACTGGTACAGAGTGTTCTGGGATATTGAACTGCTCTGATAATTGTTCTTATTTTGAGTCCTAATGTCAGACTTGTGTCCATCAATTTTTTTGCACAGTTTGTTTCATTTGTCTTATGAAGAATCCAGAGGTGCTGTTGGTGTAAATGTGCGGGCAAAATAAATGTGTGAATTTATTGTAGTCTAGTTCCCATGTTGCCGCAATGTGATGCTCCTGGTTTTTTTTCTTCTTCTGTTCAATTGTATTTGGTTCTTGGAGAGTGCCTGGACAAATCCCTGCAGGAGTTTCTTTGGCAAGACTTTTCAAAAGTGGTTTGCCATCGCTTCCTTTCTAGGGCTGAGAAAATGTGACTGGCCAAGATCACCCAACTGGCTTCATGCCCAAGAAAGCAGTTGGATTAAAACTCAGTCTCCTTCTAACCTGAAGCCTTAACCACTATTGCCAAACTGGCTCATGATGAATATGACATTGTATGGGATTAAATTACTGTATAGATTCATAATAGACATTTAACCAAGTTTAAGCAGGAATTCTCTTTAGATGATACATTACACTGCAAGGCAGATTCAGGCATTTGAATTATGGTTTCTAAGAAAAGAGTCAAGCAACTGATTAAAAACAACAGATGAAATTATATAAATTGATATGAGCAAAAACCCCATTGTTTATATTAAACATTAAAACCATAACATTAATATTATAGTGGTTAGCAGTTGAGGAGAAAAAAAATATGAGAAATGGGGAATGTGTCCTCAAATTCACCTTCACGATGTTTTTTGCTTATGTTTTATTTTTATTCTGCATTTTGAACCTTTTTTCTTTATTCTTGCATTCTTTTAAGTTTATGCAAGGTAATAAATTAAGAGGCCAAGGAGAATAATTTCCCAGGAATGCTGTTGCTTATGAAATGAGACCCTTAAAACTTCAGTATACTCCTGTAAAGACTGTTTTAAGGCCATATTCATGATAGGCAGACAAGGTGTCCTGATAAATAATGAGATTAAGGGGGAGGGGAAAAATTAAATTATGTAGGACAATAATCTCAAGGATGAATGTGCTGTATGAAAGTGAGAGCTGCTTTTAATCATATGGTATCCTTGATAGTACGAGAAGCTCCTGTTCAGCAATTCTGTAAAAGCTTGATGAAGGAAACGTGAATTTGGCTTTTCTTGTCTTCACAGGGAAAAAAAAACTTTTTCCCTAGAAAAAAATTCCCAGAATGAATTTCTCTGGGTAGATTTCCCCCCTCCCAAGATGGGGCCACAAATTATTATTGCAATCTATGGAAGAATACTTCAAAGAAGCATCTCAAAAGTCTTGTGTTGTACAGACATATTCACCTAATTTCTAGTATATACTGGAAATGTAGTCCTCAATATTTCCATTTCTTTTCCTTCGAATCAGAAGTACGAAGAATGTGATATTCTTCTTGCTTGTTTGAAATTACATTCTACTAAACTTGAGCTTAGCTGGAGAACTTGGTTGTAAACCCAGGAGCTTAGTTGTTGAATATTTAAAGTAAATACATTGTACAAGATACCTATCTTTATTACTAAGCAATCCCACAATCTGTGTTATACATGCTTAGAGCTAAGACTAACTCTTTCGAATGGAATGATATAACTTTTAAGCTGGTTTAGGACCAGCATTTCTCTTCTTAAAAATCATTAAACTGTCATCAATAAATGACTGAATTGGAAATAACTTCAATCATTCTGCTTTTTGCTAATCGGACATCAGCAAAATTCATTATTTTCTAAGTGTTTGTTAAAGCTGGAAGTAAATTCTGGTTTCAGTTAGATACATACATACATACATACATACATACATACATACATACATACATACATGTATTTGTTTATAAATCACAAGTGCTCATAGCTATGATCTTAACTGATTTATTAACTATAGAGCTTTTTTGTAAAAACCAGCAACTTTGGCTGTTAAGTTCGAAATTTGCACTTTCAATGTTTATTTAATTAAAGACAAAGTAAATTTAAGAAACAGTAATCTTTTAGGTCCTCTATCTGCTTTCTTTTGCACTCAAGCTGTTGATGGTGGTAGATATCTTTAGGTGAGTACAGTAACTGAGGTTTTTAACAGTTTCTGGTTCCTGCTCTTGTCCAAAAATATTAATGGTATGTTTTTGAGATTCTGTGTTTTCTAGGTATTCACGGATGACTAATAATTTAAAATTTGGCTGAATATTCCATGTATGTCTTGTCATAACAGACTCAATGGGAAGAAAACAGTTAAAGCAAAAAAGAGGGTATATCATGTCATTTTTTCTTAAGCCTCATATATTGAATTCTCTCTTCTTCTTTCAGCTTAACTAATCTCAAAAGAAAATGAAAAAAATAAAATGTTAACTTAAATACTGAGAATCATAATCGGCTTTTGAGGGGAGTATTAAAAATTATTTTGTGCAGTAGGTTGCCTACCATAAAGATGAAGGCAAATGGTTCCATAATGTAACACTGGCCCAAGACATAAATTAGGGAGCCAAGCAACTAAGTCAACATAGGCATGAAAAATAGCATAATATCCCCAAAACAGCCAAATTACTTTGGCATGAAGCAGGGAAAATCAGCTCTAAATAAGCAAAATATATTCTTGCATTCCAAAGTTATTTTGAAACATATAGAAGCAGAAGACCACACCTAGAATACTGCATCTAGTTTTGGTCAACACACTATAAAAAAGATGTTGATACTTATAGAAAGAATACAGAGAAGAGCAACAATATGATTAGGGGACTGAAGGCTAAAACATACAAAGAGCAGTTACAGGAACTGGGCGTGGCTAGTCTAGTGAACAGAAGGACCAAGGGAGACATGATAGCAGTGTCCCATTATCTGAGGGGCTGTTACAGAGGAAGGGGTCAAGCTATTTTCCAAAGCACCTGAAGGCCAAACAAGGAATAATGGATGGAAACTGATCAAGGAGAGATTCAACCCAGAAATGGGAATTTCTTTGACAGTGAGAACAATCAAACAATGGAACAGCTTGCCTTCAGAAGTTGTGGGAGCTTCATCACTAGAAACTTTCAAAAAGAGACTGGACTGCCATCTTTCAGAGATGATGTAGGTTTCCTGCTTGGATGAGGGGTTGGACTAAATAACCTACAGGGTCTCTTCCAACTCTGTTATTCTGAACTTCAGAAAGCCATATAAGAATCATGGAGTCCTGTTTGCATTCAGTGGAGGATGCTCTTTCAAAAATATGTATTCAAAAACAAAAATATGTATTCAAAAACACGAAAAGGAATCTATAAAAATTAACACCCTATTTTGAAACTATTAAAATATACATACTGATCAGTTATCCATTCCCTTGAGCTTGTTCTTTTACCATCTAAATATCCTAAGAAATGTCAAGGAAACTCTAGATCATCATAAAGTCAATAATTTGATAAGCATATTTAATTCTGGACATTAAGCATGGGAAAAAAAACCAATGGATTACAATTAGTTCCCTGCTTCAAATTTACATTTACATATATAAGATTCTGTAGAGTTTCCCACGTAAATCTTCACTTTGATCTTGGACAATTTAACATAACCAGTTTCAACCCTTACGGCAAAACCACAAATGTCCTAAATTACTCTTAATTTTATCATTTGTTCTTAATTCCCTTCTATCCAATTTGATACTCCAGACTAGTTTGACGTTACTACAAAACTTCATCTGGCTCCTATATGACTGTCATTTGGGGGGAGGGGGGGCGAAGAGAACCAGGAACAGAAACCCATATTGAATATACCTGAAGTTGGTGAAATCAAGATAGAACAAGAACATGTTGGAACAAGACTATTAGAGCTTTGGGTGGAGAAAATGTTAATGAAATTTTGATAGCATGGATTTAAACTGTCTTCAGAAGCCAATTCCTCCTGGGGTTTTACATAAGAACACACACACACACACACTGAAGTTGCCTCAGGTACTTACAAAAAATCATTTACTCCACGCCCAACTTTCAAAGAGTAATTGTGCAAAATGATACAACTACTTCATAGGCTCTTCCAGAACAGAAAGTATTATAAACATAAGTATCACCAAAAATAAATCTACACTGATAGAATTAGGAGGACAGCGTGGTACAATGATTAGAGCATCTTTCATTGGTCTGCTTTTCTCCTATTATTTTGAGCTAAAATTTCCATCATGATTAGCTACAATGACCAATGATAGGAGTTACAGACCAAAGGTTTGGTAGAATTTAGTTTAAGGAAGACTGAGTTACTTTATCAAGGTATGACTATGGATGATAAAATTTTAGATTCTTAATCCACCATGAAAATTACCGAGTGATCTTGGGCCAAGCTATTCATTCTTTCTCACAGTCTAACCTACTTTACACAATTGTTTAGAAGTGGAGTGAAGAAACTATGTACATTGCCTTGAGGTTCTTGGGAAAAGAAGTGAGGCAAGAAAGTTAGAGTAGGTGGAGGGACACCAATTACCCTAGTACTTGTTTTTGGTAAGTCAAAAAGGAATGTAATCTGGGTTGGGCATCATGACACAATCTTTTACTAAACAAATTGAAGTCATCATTAAAAATTATGTATCTTGCAGGTGAGAGTCTCAAGCTTTTCATGGTTACTGCACCAAAAGCACTTGCCTGCCGCTTAAAGAATTTTAAGAGGAAAGATAGAAGATCCTTAATGAGAATTTTATGATGAATCCTACATCCACAATACAGAATTCAACTATTAGATCAAAGCCTCATTTGCAGGTTTAGAGCAATTACTGTCCTATGTGTCTCATTCTGTAGGTAGTTTCACATAGCTTAACTGAGTGTTTAGATTTAATGAATACATTCAAACAATAGTATAAGCTTTCTCAATCTTAATTGTAATCATGTTCTTTTGTGGTTTGGCATGTTGGCTTGTTTGGTTAATTTATGATTCAATATGTTGTGCAAACCAAGAAAATTGGTATATTAATAATCATTTGAAATGTGTTACGCAAATCCAATCCCTATTTCTTCCAACTTATTTATCTTATTGCCAAGACACTGTGCCAAAGTTAGGAAGCATTTGCAACCAAGATGCTTATTTTATTACCTCAATTCAACAAATTATATTTTTACATTGATACAGGTTTTTGCTGGTCTAAATGGTTGTCTTGACACAGCTGTCAAAAATATATTATTTTTACTTGGCTGTACACCGCCCTGAGTCCTCCGGGAGAAGGGCGGTATAAAAATCGAAATAAATAAATAAATAAATAAATAATGGGATACAATTATGATCCTAACATTTCCTTGGGAGAATATTTAGGGTTCTGCTTAGTGTTTTTTAAAACATTATGGACACGGGGAAATCATTTACTAGAAAACTCAGGACCATTCAGTAATTGGAATAAAAATGGTAAAAATTGGTTTTTGCAGAGCACATCAGATTTGGCTGACAGTATCATCAACAGCAAGCCAACTAGGAACAGATGTGAGAGAAAACTATGGAAACATATACAAATCTTTTTCTGCAAAGAACAAATTTTAAAAATGCAAAACAAATAAGGAGAAAGACATGTACTTATTTGGAATACTGAAAAATATTTTACAAATATTGTGAATAGTTCTGGCTCAACCACAACTATGAGGCTCAGCAGTTTCTCACTGAACTGAGTGGACATATTTTAAATATATTCTTCCGTACCATCATATCCCAGGAACGTTGGTTTATTGAAAGGAGTTCTGCTTTTTAAAATCTCTCTAGTCTGTTCTAGGTTCTCTCTTTGCAAGAAAACAGCACTTTACCATCAATGTATCCAAGACAAGTACAGACTACTGCAGTTGTTTCACTGTTTGAAAACAAGTACTGGTTTATTATATCAAAAAACATTTTGAATAAACAAGAGTAAAAAAGAGAGAATCTAAATAAAAGCCATTACAAATCTATAAAGCAACAATGGATTAGGAAATTTCTACAAAACGTAGTGCCTTTCTTTAGTTAAAGTTACTATCTTTTACTTAAATTCCTTGGAGATTTTAACCCTAAAGCAAAACTTCAATGGCTCATGCTTAAAAATAAAACTACATGAAGGTGCAAGAAATATTTCGGGCTTCCATTGTTAGAGAATTGTTTACTGAAGACTACATTATACTTTTACTGCTTGGTACAGGTGTGAAGGAGAAAAGCTTGATAAGCTTTAAGCAACTGCCAGGAATTATGTTGTACCACACATAAAATCATTGTCAGCCAAGGCATCAAAGAGTATTGTTGGGGGAGGGGCGGGGCGGAAGAGAGCCCTCCAAAAAGAATCCCACATTACTCTGAACAAAGTGAATGTGAATAACGCAATTATATTTTGGACAAGAATGGCCTAAAGAGTCATGTGCCTTGGGAGAATGTGTATTCTGCTTGCACAAGAACCTGAATTGCTGCAAGGGAGAAAAAATAATAAAGCAAACAAATAAGCTAAGCAGTGAACAACAGATGAAAGACTTTGGGGTTTAGAAGTTATAAAAATTAGGAATATAATTTTATCAATGTTGGCTTTTAGTGATGAAAGTCTTTAGCATATGCAACAGTGCAGGTGTTTTTCTTTTACAGATCCCAAAACAGGGAACTATAAGGAGAATTAGATATCCTATGATTTTTATGTACTTGTTTTGATGCTTTTTTTTCCTTTGTGAAGTTGAACATACTATTTTTATTATACATTTAAAATTAATATTTTTAAAAAGTATTCTGGAGAGGCAGAAAATTTGATTTTGAATGAACTGCACGGTTCAATGTAGCACTTGTTTTGGATGTAGTAAAAATGGGACATTTTTGTTGAAAATGAGCAGTTATTTAAATTCTATAGTTTCTATAAGTAATAATATTGATCAGATTTGAAAGAAACTATAATTTGGAATACATAAATCTCACCCTAAGCGGCCCACTACTGAGAATAAGGTAACTTTTCAAAGGCTTAGATATAGGAAAATAACAAAATCAATCATAAAACTAAATTAAGAAATATGATGCTATTCTTGTAAATCATATTGTTCGGTAACTACTATGTTTTTATCATAGCATATAGATTAAAAAATGCATGGATTATATTGTGCAACAATCTACAAAAAACAATACTAATGACAGCTTACATATCAACGCCACTACAATTCACGAATCTTTTGAAAAAGGGAAGACCTATATGGAAAGAACTGACTTTTTTTTTTACTCTTTCTTTTCACCATCTTCTGAAGTTACTGGGTCAGGTGGGGGTTCTTCAGCTAGGGCACTATTGCTTTCTGAACCAGTATTGCTATCACTTGTTCCTTCCTCTGCCATGCTTTCAACACCTTCTTGCCCACTCTCCTTGTCTTCAGGAGTGGACGTCCCTTCACCATTCTGCTGATTCTCAATAGCTTCTTCTGGAGGAGGTTCTTCTGTCACACATAGAGACACACAAACACAAAAAATGCTGTGAGACTCTTAATTTGAATTCCTAGAATATTTTTCAAGGACAAGAGAACATATAGACAAAAAATGAATAATAGGCAGATAAAAAAGGGAGTCCTAAAAACTATCAGGCATACATCTTGTTAGCTCAATGATTAATGTTTTCTGCAGAACATTCTGTCCCTCATATATATATAGGTAGTCCTCAACTTACAACTGCAATTGCGATCAGAATGTCCCTTGTTAACCAAGATGGTTGTTAAGTGAGTCACACCCAATTTTATGACTTTTTTGCCATAGTTGTTAAACAAACTACTGCAGTGAATCATAGGGTTGTTAAGTGAATCCATCTTCCCCCTTGACTTTGCTTTCTGGCTGAGAAGATTGTAAATGGCAATCACATCATCCTGGGACACTGCAATCATTGCACATAGATGCTGACTGCCAAGTGCCTGAATTTTGATTATGTGACCTTGGGGATGCAGCGATGTAGTATAAATGTGAGGACTTTTTCAATATTGTTGTAACTTTGAGCAGTTGCTAACTTAATACCTGTATACTAAAATACAGCCAAATTCAATAATTTGTAAATTGCAAAGAGCTCTTACTGGGGAGATCAGAGATATGAATCAGGTGTTAAACATAAGATACACCCATTCAGGACAAGGTCTTCTCCCTTGTCCCAAATTGTCCATCTGAATTAAGGCAAATTCCATTTTTCTAAAATGAACTTCTGCGTTTTTAGACATTAGGAATGGGCTTTGATGTCAGGGAACACGTCACAATTTTCTACTTTTATTGAAAATATAAAGGTTTTAAAAATTATCATCTCTGAAAAAAAGATAAGGTTGATTATTTGAAATCTATGGAAGGAAGCAAGAGAACAATTACTAAAAAACCAATCTTCATATGCAATGTACATGGCTGAAAAAAGAGCCTACTTTATACACTTGTCCTCTATTAAATTAATTTCCCCCAAAGATCCTTTTTAAAGGCATTATTTTCGTTTCATCTCCGATATGTGATTGATGGTCACTGCACACTCCAATCACCTGTTTCCATGGGAGGAGTTCCCTCTTCTTTTTTCTCCTCTGTCTTGCTGGCTGCCTGTTCCTCCTCAGTGCTGATACTGGTCTGACTGCGTTCAGCTTGCTCTGCAGCCTCTTTCTCCCTTTCTTCCTGCCGCTTACGGGCTTGTTCTTCAGCCTGCGCAATTTCTGCTGCAATTTTCTCCATGTCCACTTCTACCTTCAGGCTGCAGAGCTAGCAAGAGAAGGGAAAGAAATAAGACTTTTTAAAATCCAGGATTCCTTTTAGAACATTTTCCTATTCTACTACAGGCAGTCCTCAACTTATGACCAAAATTGAGCCCAAAATGTCTGTTGCTAAGCAAGACAGTTGTTAAAGGAATTGTGCTCAATTTTACGGTACCTTTCTTGCTACAGTTGTTAAGTGAATCATTGCAGTTGTTAAGTTACTAATACAGTTGTTAAAAGAATTTGGCTTCCCTATTGACTTTGCTTGACAGAAAGTTGCAAAAGGTAATCCCAAGACCCTGGGACATTGCAACTGTCATAAACACATGGCAGTTCCAAGTGTTTGAATTTTGATTACATGATACAACAGTTGTGTAAAAAACAGTCATAAGTCACTTTTTCAGTGCCATTATAATTTCAAACAGTCACTAAATGAATGGTTTTAAGTTGAGGACTACTTGTACTACCATTCAAATCTTATTCTACCAAAACTTCCCAAAGTGGCTTTATAACAATCCACTGCCTAGGCAGTATGGCAACTTTGCCAATCCAATACTCCTTGCATAAACTGGATTTTAACTCCTATTAACTCAAGAAAAACAAGTTATTTAGAAAATGATGATACAGTAGTCTATACTAAAATCCCAGAAGTGTTAAGAGGTTGAAAACAGAACTATACATCTCTAGCTTGACTCTCTAACATTTACTGTCCCATATACGCTAATTCCAAAACAACAAATGCATCATTTTTATTATAAGCAATACAACTATGCCAAATATATCATGGCAAAATGGAAAAGCCAAGTACCAAAAGAACATAGAATTTGGAGAAGGAACAAAGGAGGCTAATCCACATGCCAGACAATGAAGAAACTTATTTGTCAATAGTGAAATTTCTAACCAGACAGGTCTAAAGATGTTGAAAAATTCTTCGGTGATTCAGTTATAAATCTAAAGTAATCTGTAATTCTTAGTCAACACTATTCATTTTACAATACTTTTAGTACTGCATTTATATGGCTTTACTGAATGCAATGAATTGACCTATTCATTTTGCAGAACTGGTTTTGATAGTTTATGCAATGTTATAATATCTACAGATAAGCTGTTTATCATCAGTTTTCTAAGTTCTTTTTTTGAAGGAAAAACAAGGAACTTTAGAAATAGGAAATCTAAGAATTCAATGGTTTGCTTATAGTGTAATCTCAGACATCTCTAAATGGAACTATCACCGAGTTCTAAAAATAGGCTAAAAATACAGATTTATAAGAGTATCCATAGGAAAATTCACCAAGTATAATAATTATGCAACATTTAATACATAAACTGTATTCAGGTCTCAAATAAAGAATGTGAATACACAAAATGCAATATTTTCCTACTGAAGAGAGAGAAGAAAAATATAAACTATCAAATGAGACAAGAAAGTTAATTTGAAATTGTTTTCCTGATAATTTTCTATTTGATGGTATATTCAATCATTTGAACTTGCTCATCAGACGGCAAGTGAAATAGTTATACCCAGATATATAATGTAGTGAAAATGTAGTGCATGGGTATATGTCAGTTTTTTTTAATTTCCTCCTTAGGTAAGGAATTCTTGTTCAAAAATCTGGAAAGCCAACTACTTCCAGCTTAATGCTTTGGTTAGAAAAGCTGTGGACTTTTTGGCCTGTATTTCTTTTATTTTAAAATTAGCATTGGTGCAGAGGGCAGTATTTTACTCCCCCCCTCAATTATTCAATAGGACATAGGAATTTTTAGGCAATGTTTCGATGAGATCTCACTCATCAACTTCAGGCTTTGGCTTTGTTCTTATGTGAGCAAAGTGTGGATTTTAACTGCTGTTTCTCTATAAATTATATATTAATTATATATATAATATATAAATTATATATATTGCTGTTGTTTGGCTTCGCGTTCGTGGTCATGCTACATCTTCATGGTGGGTATTAGTCTGCTGCATGTATGGATTGGAGGGGTTTGAAATGGCTAATGATGCAGCTGTGGTCTGGCTTCTGGTCCGTGGTCATGCTTCATCATCGGTGTGGGTTTGAGTTTGCTTTCCGCGTGGATGTGTGGTGATGACATGCTGTGTGGCACTCTTGAGTGTGAGTCTTGCATCATTCTTCATGTTAGGGACTCCTTTGTCGATAAGAGCGGGTTTCCAGATGGTTGGTAGGCGGGAGGTATACATCTTCATGGTAACACCCACCATGAAGATGTAGCACGACCACGAACGTGAAGCCAAACAACAGCAATGCAGCTCACCAAGTCAAATCCCCTGCATCTCAGACCAACCTGAGCACAACCAAGTCCCCCCCAAACAGAACACACCCCATCCAATCAGAGCACAGCCAACCCCACCATCCAATCAGAGCACAGCCAAACCCCCAACCAATCAGA
The DNA here is from genome assembly GCF_028640845.1 of Ahaetulla prasina. NCBI lineage: Eukaryota > Metazoa > Chordata > Lepidosauria > Squamata > Colubridae > Ahaetulla > Ahaetulla prasina. The sequence goes on along the minus strand of NC_080542.1, from coordinate 43,250,284 downwards.
ACACACCTCCTCCCAATCAGAACACAGCCAACCTCCCAACCAATCAGTTCAAACCCCCACTAGCAGTTAAAAGGAAGAAACACCTGCGATCACACATTTCTCCTAGAAGCACGAAGCTGTAAACACCTAGCCTGAAGATGACGAATGGGATTTCGTCGAAATGTCGCCAAGACACTTACAATTTTACGCGGGAGAAAACCCGAATAATGAAAGACCTACATACAAACACCCGCGAAAACCTCAGAAAACAAATATATATATATATATTTGAACTTAGGCTTCATTTGTACTAATGTCCAATAGAACATTAGACAGCAGGATCCACGCACAAAATACATTAAAAAGTGAAAGTATGATTTTGCCCCCAGGGCATCACAATATTAGATTTAACATGCACTTTTTCTTTCCATCTGAAATGAAAAAAAACCAGGGACTTCTACACATGTTTAGGGAAATCAGAGATGCTCTAGAGAACCCTACCCGTTTAAGCTCACTGTTAAAAGATTCTGTGCTTTCCAAAAACTTCCTCTTTTTTTCTTGATGACGTTCTTCTATTTGAAGGAGTTCAGCTTCAAGTTTACGCTGTGTAGAGGGGAAAATGAAAGTATTATGTGAAAAAACAAATACACATTATTTGAAATATAATGGTATATTTGACTGTTGAAAAACTGATGAAAAAGAGGAACTGAATTTACTTTTTTCAAACAACAAATCTTGAATGCTTTGCAAATTGGAAAGCAGAAACTTGACTCAAAGGCTACATATGCCTTTAAGGCTTTTCACATACTTTGCTTCAAAATAAGGCAAATATCCATGCCTGATAACCTTTGAATCATTCTTTTCATATCTTTCTAAAACATGTGGCAAATGGCATATCTTTTCTTATACCAAAACCTATCCTGCATTTCGAAATCCCCTCTCTCACAAATTAGTAGTTTTATGTCTAATCTGAATTTATCCAGGTCTACAAAAAATGCTCAAAATTTCCTTGTAGGATTTTATAAAAACTATGCAAATATATATTATTTATTTATCTGGTGCAGGTTTCAACATTGTAGAATTAAGAATTTCAAGAATAGACAATTCAGAATAAGTCACTTGCTTTGTGTTTTAAATATTAGCAGCTATAAACAATAAACCAAAAAATCTACTAATATCTGGAATTTAACACAGATGTAGAAAACTCGGTTCTGCTCTTTCCACATTAATGGAAATGTTTGGCAGTATCTTTAAAAGCTTCTTGTTTCATTTAATTCAATAGGTGCATTTTTGTGATAGAACACACAATATACAGAAATATTTGAATTGTTCACACCTTTTTGTTATACCTTATCTACCAAATATATAATCTAAAGCAGTGGCCCCAACTTTTTTGGAAGCAGGAACTACTTTCAGAAGACAAATTGTTTTCTACGCATTGGGCCGGGGGAGGGGGGGATGGTTTTGCTTGCAACCTAGATCCTGCACATGCACAGATGAAGCTTTGCTTACTCTTCTGCAACTTGTGGGCCCAGTTCCTAATAGGCCAGAGACCCATACCGGCCCATGGCCCGAGGACCCCTGATCTAAGGTACTTAGGTGAGATCTCATTCTTTATCCCTCTCCCAAAAGCAAGTCAGAGAGGTGAGCTCTATGAGCAGAAATATTCATGGTCTTACCATGTGTTTTCTTATATAAGAATTAATTTGGAGGATAATTCAAATCTGCTTCATTGACTCATAGAAAAATGCCCATTTGAAAAGAATGGGACAATATGAAAATGTTAATAGTGGGCAAGCAATGCAATCCTTCATGCTGAGGCTAAAGAAAATTCAAAACAAACTATTAATGAACTCCCCCCATTCTCCGAATGTCCTAGTTATTTCATAAGAAGGAAAAAAGGTCTGCTGCTTCTTCACTTTGCATATTCTGATCACTGACAGAACCTGTACCAACAAACTGACAGGTTGAACTTTTACAAAATATGGGAGGAAGTGCTATTGCATACATATATCTGTTGGATATAATAATCTATTTCATTTGGAAAGCTACTGCTGCTGAATTCATATTAGCTTGAGTTATCTCTCCATAAGCATCTCTGTGGTTTACCAGCTCTCAGTTTATACGTCAATTGTGCTTTACACGGTCACACAGTCTGATTAAGAAGAAGCAACAAAGATACTGCTAAAAAATTACTTTGTCTCCAAATGGTGACTTAGACTAAACATTCTTTTGGTTCTTGCTAAATCTGTGATAATACCACATAATAAATCTGGTTTATGTAACTGCAACATTTGCAGTAAAGCAAACCTGGAACAGCAAAATCGTGTGTTTCCTCAAAGGCTTACGGAACTAAAAACCAAAGTTTGGAGGAAGACATTATAAAAAAGATCTGAACTTAGTTAAAATGAGTGTTGGAGATCTATCCAAAGGTCTTGCAGTTTTATCGCACAATAGGCAAACTACATTATAAGCATTTATGATTCTGGATCATTTGCCTTAAATAAACTCTTCTTAAATCCTACCTCACCTCATCCCACCCATTTGGTGTTTATATTTTACCTGATGAACCATTAATGACTGTACTTGGCGTTTGAGGACTTGCATTCTTGCTGTAGTAACCACAGATCTAACATCAGGGACTACGCTTTCACTTAGGATCTCACTAATTAAGCGATGGTTTCTCTGGAAACGGGCAGTAGCAGTATGTTTCATAGAAAATCCATCATCGTAATCTGAAACAAAACCATGCACAGTGATAACCATATAACCCTGGCATAAACTTTATTCTGTTCCTTTATTTCTTTCTATCAATTTAATCCCCTTTATAAAAACATTTCAGCTTTTTGTCCTGAATGCTTGATTTCTCAAAAGTTGACATTTGCAAAATAAGAATACATGTAAAATATATACTCACATAGACTTACTAAAAATCAGCTGCCAATCAGCTACCCCAATCAGCTGTTCTCAGAGGTGAATTTTAGCAACAGATTCCTTGGTTGTGAGCTCTGTGCCTTTTTTTTCTGCCTCTGAAACTCTGTTTCAGAAAAAACTTTTTTTTGCCTCTGAAAGCTTCCAAAACAGAGCTTCAGAAAAAAAGCTTCTGAAGCTCTGTTTGGGAGCTTCTTTTCTGAAGCTCTGTTTGGGAACTTCTTTTCTGAAGCTCTGTTTGGGAGCTTCTTTTCTGAAACTCTGTTTGGGGGCTTCTTTTCTGAAGCTCTGTTTGGGGGCTTAGTTTCTGAAGCTTCATTTCTGATGCTTTTTTTCAGTCTCTGAAACCTCTGTTTGAGAAGCTGGGCAGGGCTACATTTGGAGTATAAGACGCATCCAGATTTTCACCCTCTTTTTTTGGGGAAAAAAAATGTGCTTTATACTCTGAAAAATACAGTAATCTCTAATCAGAGATTGTATAGAATAGCGTAAGTCTACTTGAAGTTTGCCTGCACTTATGTCATATTAAAATGTGCTATTTTAATTAAAACTGTCTAATATAATCCATACTATTATCAAGCAATGCTTTAATCAGCATAAAAATGACCAAGGGTGGATAACCTAGTCTATATTTTATAAAAAATAACAATTCTTGGTCAATATTGATTGACCGAAGATATGGTGAGTCGTGCAGGTCAATATATGAGTCTATTTGGTGATGACGATAACATATGGAAGATTGTAATTTGATATTTAAGAGAAATACAGGGTAAAGAACATGAATTAGCAAATAAAACAAACGAATTAAATATATGTTAGCTGTCTACGTAAACAAAAGAAATAAAGAGATATAATAGAACAGAATCCGATACAGTGGGATTGATGAATATATGCAGAGAAATAAAAGTGAAAATTCAATTAAGATAGACAGTAAACACAATTGGCACAGACAACTCCATCGCTGAACAAAATATCATGTTACTGTGAATGACTTACATCATCATTTGCCATTAGGTCAATAAATGAGTCACCACAGGTTATTAAGCGAGACATCCCATGATTACAACTAATTATTTTACTGCTGGCTTGTCTATCGGCTCTTTATCAGAAACTGGCTATGAAGTGTGCAAATGTTGATCACATGCAGTTTTAAATACTTGCTGGTTGTGAAACCCTCCAATTTCAATCACATAATTGCTTACTCAGAAAGGGATTAGAATTATTTTCAATGAAAAATTGTCAGGAAATAATTATTACTATTCAAACACGTTTTGCGGCATAATAGATGAAAAAAAGCTGCAGAAAAGGGATTCCGGTCTTTGCCACTTGCAAATTTCTAATGTCAGATTTAATCTGTCCAGTAAATTCATATAAACAGGGATAACTTAGTTGGGACATAAGAGGCAAACAATCCAATTTATCTCTCAGGTGGCCAAGCATAGACAATAGGGCTTTTGAATTTGTATTTGTATTAGCTTTGACCAGCATGAACTATAGTGAACACTATGAAAATGTTAGTCCAAAACATTAAAAGAGACAGATAGTCACAACGATACTAAGTCCCAAAGATGCTTTTTCAGGAGGCAACTGGACTTTCCTGTTTTTTCTTTTGAACTATATTAAGTTTCAAATCCAATGTTTCTCATTCTAAATATCTCTATACACAACTGCTTTTTCCATATGGAATGGTAAATGATTTTTAATTAGATGAAATCAATTAAATCCCATATAAGTTTGATTTGGAAACAATTTGTTCTCTGCTCATTGAAGTCTATTCCTGGGCTAGCAGGCAGTTTGGCCTGGTATAGAAGTTTTAAAAATATATAATCCACCAATATATATATATACAGGCTCACAAAGGCTTGTTAAGGAAAAATTATTTCTACGTGATGCCCAAGAGTTTTTTTCTCTCTTCATCTGCCCATTTGATTACTTATAATAACTTGCTATTATCAGTTACAAGGTAGTTTTAAATTAAAGATGATTTACCCCAATATTACAAATGGCAAAAATGAGCATTGGAAGAAATTAACTATGTTTTATGTAAAACAAAATGTATTTTGTAAAATATTTACTATATACGCAAGTTCCTTATATAATTAATATTTTGATTTGATATTTTAAACAGAAAAAAGGCCAGTCACTATTTTAAAGATGAATGGAGGTGATTACAGGAATCCCGCATAACAAACTCTCACTCTTTCTGTGACATCATTCCCTATGAAAATAGCTCCTTAATGAACTTAATTGTGAATTCATAGCCACCCAGTTTCCTCCTGTCAAAACCGGGAGCATCAAAGAGTTAAGAGTCAAAGAATTTCTCCAAAGTGCTTTTCAAAAGACACAATGATGGGCTTGGTTTTTTCCAAAACTATTTTTGAAAAAGTCTCTCAGAGCAGCAATCTTGAATTTCTAGTTTATCCCCTCCAACCAATGAACCCCATGTTTTAAAAAAAGAACTGAAAAGCTAAATATGCTAGAAATATTTATATATGGGGCCACTAGATCTGTTCATCCACGTTATATTTTACTTAAGTTTTATTTTTAAAATGATATCTGGGAGTGAAAATCATATTTATATACCCTCACAGCCCATCCTAATAACTCCAAGTGAGCATACAATTCAGGGATTCTCTCACCCAGATACTGGAGTTCTGAGTCCAAGGTTTTAGAATTAAGATACCCAAGACACATATCACTAAATTGGGGGGAGGGGGGTGGCTCTTTTTCTAAACAAGTTATTTCTAAAACAAGATACCTGGATTCTATGCAGTAACTGAACAAAATCCTGATTTAAAAATTTTCAATAAAAAGGATTTTTCATGCAGGTGATAATGAACTCTTGGTAGGGTAAGAATATAGTAAATATTCTGCTGATAGTAAAAGCCTAATAAAAGATACAGGGTGCAACAAGTGGGAAAGAACTTTAAGAGAAAACACCAAGCAGCTCCATTAATTCAGTGTTGAAAGCAAATCGGCTTATTCATCATCATCATCATCATCATTATTATCAAGCTCAATGGCTCAATGGAAGACACAGTCGCTGATCAATAGTTAAAGATTGGGAAAACATTAATAGATGAATCTTTCAAGTGAATCACTTCTGTTCGTCATTGTACTGATTCCTCTGTCGACAATAAAAAACAAGTCATGCCATTGTTATCAGATATCAAAAACATTTGCTAAGCTATTCCACCTACTTTACACAGACAATCTGAAGCTGTATGGAAAAACACATCTGAAATGGAACCGCTGTTCAATCAAATCCAAGTATACAGCTAGGATATTCCAGTGGAGTTGGGATGACCAAAAGTGCCACTCTTATCATCAACAGGGGAAAACTACAAAAAACTGAAGGAATCAAGATGTCCTATTGAAATAATATCTAAAGTCTGGATGAAAATGATCACTAAAAATATCTGGGCATCCTTCAGGCTGACTACATCAAGCATAATAAAGTCAAGAAGAAGGCTAGTGTTGAATAATTAGAAGAATGAAGATCTTAAAGTCCAAATTCAATGGAAGAAATACCATCAAGGCAATTGACACCAAGACAATTCCAGTCAATTAGATACACAGTTGGAATAGTGGACTGGATTCAAGGGGAATTAAAAACCTTGGATAAGAAGACTAGAAATTTTTTTGCAAATTCTTCATCATACAGCAATATTGACAGACTCTACTTACCAAGGGAAATAGGTAGGTATGGAATGTTGTAAGTACAGCAGACAGTTGAAAAAAAGGGCATTTAAAGAATATCTGAAGGACAATGAAGAAGATGCATTGAAACTACTATTCTATGAAGGCTTACTAGAGTACTAGAAAGATTGGACAAACCTGCAAGAGAGTCCAAGTGACAAAAGAAAAGGGACAAAGTGTAATATGGCCAGTACATTAAAAAAGCAGGCAAAGAAAATAACAAGAGCTGGCAATGACTAAGAGAAAGAAAACTGAAAAGAGGGACTAATTCTGGCTATGCAAGATTGTGCCTTAAGATAACATACGTACAAAGCCAAAATTAAGAAAAGAAAAACAGAAAACAAATGCCACATCTGCAAAGAAGCAAAAGAAATACTGGACCACCTAATTAGCTGCTGCAAGAAAATCACATAGATTAACTAGAAAAAAAATTGCATGACAAAATAACCACAATGATGTATTGGAATATTTGCAAAAATACCATTTGCCTTAAAGCAAGAACTGACCACAAAATAGACAAAATAATAAAAAAATGAAGAAACTGGGGCTTTAGAAATCAACATAATCAAACAGACAAACATCTGCTACATAACTTCTGAAACTTAAAAATTGTTGATAATAAAGACAAGTAATCTGGATAGTGGATGTTGCAGTATAGCAGAAGAGAAGAGAAAGAACTGGAGAAAATACAAAATACCTGAAAACAGAAATGGAATGACTTTGGTAAAAGAAAGCAAAGATAATACCACCATAATAGGCACCTTGGGTACAATCCCAAAATAGCTGGAGCATGAACATCATCGGCATTGACAAAATCATCATCAGTCAATTGCAAATGGCAGCTTTACTTTGATAGACAAATATTTATCTGCAATGATATTTTAGTAAAAAACAGTATTTGCCTACCCAAGGTCTTAGGAAGTATTTGATAAGTGGATAAAAATGCTAAATCCTATATAAACATCTGGCTGATTGCATGACCAACCATAATAACTATTGAAAATCAGCAGCTGGGAGCCACACAATAAATATTTGGGGCAGAGATGTGCAGCCTTTGAACTTCTGGTAGTGTACAGCACAAGACGGAGTCAATGAAAGGCTGGGAAATATAAGGGAATGTATGATCACTGTACTACTGAATGACTGTTTATATCTCTCATAAGCCATGTATGGTTGCTTATTTTTCTGAATGTCCCATGATGAAAACTGCTGCTTTAGAAAGGAATATACCAATGCTGGCGCACCTTTTTGGCACCGAGTGCTGAAGCAGGAGTATACATGCACAAGTGTGCCAGAAACTGGAAGATCATCCTCCTGGTGCGTGCATGCACACCGGGTGGCTGGTCTTCCAGTTTCTGGCGCTCCCATATGTGTGAATACCAGCTGGCCAATTGCCCGGAATCCAGAAGAGCAAAGGGTGACAGCTCATGTGCCTGGAGAGATGGCTCTGCGTGCCACTTCCAGCACGCATGCCATAGGTTTGCTATCCCGAGAATCACATGGCTATATGACTCAGCATAAAGGTAAATCTTTCTCCTTGATTTTTATCTTCAGTCTTGAACTTATTCCAAAATGAGAATGCATTGCATTAAAAAAAAGAAAATGATCCTATCCTTGTCTAACAGAAAAGCAAAGTTGGGGTTAAAGAGATTAATATTTTTTCAGATGAACAGTTCCCCTTTCAACCAGGTACTGCTTTTTTAAAGCAAAGAATTCTGGGAGAAAAAAGTCAACTTCCTTTTGTGAGACATGAAAATGAGAAATGGTACCAAAAAATGACATCTATAAGTAGAAGCTGCTGGAACTATCCAAAGTAAACTTTAAAAAGCAATTCTACTCAGATATTCATAGATGATCCAGGATAAATCTGGGTATCTTATTTCAAATGTATCTTAAAATGTAAATGGAGAACTTCCATATTATATTTAGGGTAAGAGTTGTAATTTGGAAGATTTGCTAGTCAACTGTGAGAACTCAGTGGGTGGTTTAGGCAAGCTATATTGTATGTTTCAACCTTCACCCCAATCTGAAACACGGAAATAAAAAAATGATTAAAGTTTCTAACAATTCATCTGACCTTAACTGGTTTGAGCAAAGAATCTAGAGGACTGAAAAAATTAATTAAAAAAATACTTAGCCTTTCAATTATTTTCTCTCTACTTTGAATATTATGACTTCTTAATCTGATCTGGCTATTTTTGTGGTATATTTCAATTCTGTTTTCAAATTCCTATGAAAAAGACTCAAGGTCTTTAAATAAGTGAAGACATAGTTTATTCTCTTGTATAACCCCTTGAGACAATTTTACAGATCTCTATTCAATAAGCAACTTCCTCTGTAACTGCCAGTAAAAAACCTAGTTTATTGTTCAAAACTGTCCAGTCTTCAAAAATCTGCAAAAACCAAGATGCTTAGAATACATTTTTCTAAGCAGTACATTAATTAAATTCAGCTGGGGGCAAATATTCATGCAAGAGGACATCTTGAATTTTCTACCTTTGATGATAGAATTATGTTAGTTCATGTAAGAACTATTTAGTCTAATGGTTAAGGTACCCAGGTTAGAAAGCACTGTGAGTTCTGGTCCTGCCTTAAGCATGAAAGCGGACTAGTTTTATGAATCTTTGCTCCCTTGAGTTATAATACTACAGCAATAATAAAGATGGGATAAAAATAAATCTGTTATAGATTGCTAAACAATACTTGATGGAAGTTTAATACCATTGCTTTTGTTTTATGCAGCTTCATCCTATTTATGTGCAGATCCCAAACTAAGAATTGTAATATTTATAGATTTTTTTCCAAACCACAAAGGGTTTCCCAAATAGTTGTTTTAAGAAGAGAATAAAAGATTGATTTCTGAATCCTGAAAAATTCCATTGCCAAGTAAAAAGAAGCTATATCTCAATCATTGTGCCATTCTTTGTGGCCAGCAACACGTTTTCTTCTGCTCTTGCTTACCATCTGGATCCTCAGCAGGCTGGATGCTCATATAAGGTTCACCTTTCTCCATTCGGGATTGCCTTTGCCGGCTTTCCTCCTCCAATGCAGCTTCAGCACGACTTTTGGCATTGATATAGGCAAGGTAAGCAGGTGAATTATGATAGGCCTTCATTGATTCGTTGTACTCTATCTACAGGTTGACAGATATAATTAAAAAAATAGAACAAATCCCATCTCCCTTAACCTTTGGAATTTCAAACAATTAAGAATTCCTCACAGTATACAAGGATAGCTTCACACAAAGCAAGAGACAGATATCTCAGGGCTGATTACTCATACTCAATTGCTCTCTTTTGCAAGGGACTTACAGCCAGAAACAGTGTAGAGTATCATTTAAACATTTTGGAATGTATCCATATTTAATGAACAGCAAAGGGAATATGATGTTGGAAGGAACTGGATGAGGGGAGTCTCATTAACATGTTTTATTTCCAGGTGGTTATATGCTTATGCTCTGGGGGCAGAGAGGGAGAGTAGGCAACCTTGACTCAAGCTGGGCTCTTTTCAAGTCATCCAAAGTATCATGATTCTATCACATTGTCCTTAAAATTCTTTAGTGGATCTGGCCTTGAACAGCAAAAGTTGATTCAGGATTTCTTTCCTCAATAATGCTCCTGTACATGAACCTCTAAGTGACATCCTCCAGAACGAATCTTTTTAATTTTATTATATTTTATTTTACTTTAGCTTTATGTGTATGAAAGAGAAAGACAGACTTCCAACGTCATTTGGGAGTGAGAGGGAGATTCCTTCTGTGTACCTTTTCTGCTTCATATTCATTTAAGTATTCTTGCTTCTCTTCATCAGTTAGGTCACGCCACATCCCTCCAATGATCTTCCCAATTTCCCATAACTTCAAGTCAGGGTTGGACGCCTTCACTTGGTCCCAGACCTTAATAAAAACATCTGTAGTAAAGCTCCAGCTAACTAAATACTTACAAAATAAAGACATCTTTTGTTAATATCATCACCATGACTACAGTTCTTTCAAAGCAAGGTTATTGCTAGATAGTTATTTTGGGCTATGCCCACTGTTTGATTATTTCTCTGGGGTGGGAAGACAGAGGTATGTTTATTATCCATTGCCTGGTTTTATTGACAGCTGCACAGCATCCATGTCACAGCATCCTCTCCCTTAAATCCTGCACATGATTCTTCTCTTTTGTCTTAAGAGAGGCGAAGGATGAACTTTTTTTAAAAAAAGAATCAGTTAGAAAAGCAGGTAACACCACAATCCTCCTTTGGACTTAGGCCCTCCTTCACACTGGACTGGATCAAGTGCTGACTGTAAGACCTAAGCTCTTTTATCAGAAAAAAAAAAGCCAGCAAATTAAAAACAAGAAAAGGAAAAAGAAGGGGCGTGACACTACACCCTTATTCTCTTTCCCTAAAATAAGAGAATTTCAAAACAAAAACATCTTTTAAAGAACAAAGCAGATCCTACTGTCACTATTGCAAAGTGCAGTTATGGGGTTGCACTAATCCTGCATTTCCACAGAAAGCGGATCTTTTAATGTAGAAAATTCTGTCAATAAGGCACCCAATGCATCCTTGTTAGCAGAGGAAGCAATAGTACATTTAATTTTTTTTTTAAAAAGTCAATAAAAAAGGGCCTTCATTTCTCCCCGAAAGTATGGTGGCCATGTTTCATTCTGTGGTGAAACTTATTTCCCCCCCCTCCATTTTGGGTAGGCTGCTATTCACTGTGAAAGGAGGAAGCAATGACCTTAATTTTCCCTTAAGGAAAAAGAAACCCATAAGCAAAGCTATAGTACATTTGCTTTTTGAACTCAAACATGTTTTAAAACAATAATGAAATAGGTTAAGATGAGGCAGACCTTTAATTAGGATCAAGCATTTTGTACCCACCTTCCTGCTGTACCTCATATAGGGCATAAGTGGCTTATCTGGAGGCTTTGGGGGTTTGGGGATTGTAATACCCGATGATGCCTACGGAACAACCAAATAAAACACACTGGTTATATTATTTCAAATATTTAAGTACTGCAAAAGAGGCATTTGCTAATATAATATATAGATAACGGAGGTCCAGGTTAATACTTATTAACACTCATGAGAACAAGTATATTTTCATATATGCAGAGTAAAAAATGCTATACTATTTCTCTTTGTACTTTCAATAAATCTATGAATTGACAAAGATTTTATATTAAAGCAGCAATTTTCAACAGCCCAAATACCTTCCATAACTCAAAATATCAAATTTCTTGTCCTAATGAGAGCAATTGTTATGCTACCGGTACTAAATATCTGAGGTTATACTCATACCTGCATTTTTAACTACAGGTTGAATCCCAATAGCAACTTTAGTCTGTATTATTTCAGTGTCCCTGCATGCCCATGTGCACACCAATATTACCCAGTTCTAATGTCCAATCAATTCCAAGCTCAATTGTTGTGGCCTTGTGTCCTGATAGACATAGACATCCTGCAACCCTCTAGAACTGTGATGGCGAACCTATGGTATGTGTACCACAAGTAGCATGCAGCACCCTCTCTGTGGGCACGTGAGCCGTTGCCCCAGTTCAGCTGTGCTGCGCATGCGTGCATGGCTCCCGCTGGGCAGCTGGTCGTCAGGTCTCTGCAACGTATGGGCAGGGGGTTGGACTAGAAGGCCTCCAAGGTCCCTTCCAACTCTGATGTTATGTATGTGCGGGGGGATGGGGCACGTGCAGAGCCTCATGCACACATACCGGGGGGGGGCACATGCAGGAGCACACACACGTGCTGGGATGGGGCATGTGTGAGGGGCCCGTACCTGCATTGCATTTTGAGGAGTTGGGTGCACACGCACGCAGTTATGCACACACACGTGTGCTTTGAGCACTCAGTCCAGAAAAGGTTAGCCATCACTGCTCTAGAAAATGTAAGCATATTTTCTGGCAGGAGGTTTTCAGATAATCATTATTGTCTTGATGAATGGCTGCAATTAATATGAATTTCTGACTTGTCCAATTTTGCCCCTTCTATTCCAACTTCTGAAAATACCTGGAACTGCTACTGGATAATATGATATGAATTTTCCAGCAAATACAGGAAAAGAAAAAAGTCTTGAGTACAGTGGGAAATCTATAGCCTCTGTATGTTGCTAAACTACAATTCACAGCAGTTTTTAATATTGAACTTACTGTGGCCCAGCAACATTTTGAGGCCATTTAGTTGTCGTTCTTACTTTAGAATATTGAAAGTACTTTATGGAATAGTTAAGATAGCACAGTAAAAGGTCAAGGGTACATGATAATATTAGGAAATGAATCAAGTAAATGCTCTCTGGTTTACTTGGAAGGGTGGGGGAAGTAAAGAGGAATCAGATTTGCAAAACTGATCTCAGTCCCATTAGGTAGACCGTATCAGATCAACTTCACAGGAAGACTAGAGCTATGCTTTATTGAGATAGCTATAATATAATAACATAATCTTATAAGTCTGTGCTTTACTTCCTCTAAGTTTATAACCCACTGGATTTGGAAGGAATTTGCCTGAGCTTCTTCTGAATATTATCTTGCTTCCCAGGCATAAATAATATTTTGATCCTCTATGTCAGATGAATGATTCTTGGTATTTCTGAACAAAGATTCCTCGACTTATGGTCATTCATTTAAGTAATGTTTGCAGTTACGATGGCACTGAATAAAGTGACTTACAACCAATTCTCACACTTACGACCATCACAGCATCCCTACAGTCATGTGATCAAAATTTGGGTGCTCGATAACTGCTGTGTATTTACAATGATTCAGCATACCAAGATCTCATAATTGCCATCTGAAACCCTCCCAGGGGGCTTCCAAAAAGCAAAATCGAAGAGGGAAGTCAGATTCTCTTAACAACTACGCTGATTTGCTAGGCCACGGCAAGAAAGGTTATAAAGATCACTTAATGATGGCACTGCTTAGTGCTAGTCCTGGTCCCAATTACAACCGTAACTTGAGAATTATCCATATTGCACTCTCATCCAAGATCATCTCCATTATCCTTATTCCATTATGGAATATCCACTCTCTTTATTCAATTACTGCAGAGACCCTTAAAATATTTATCAGAATAAGATATTTTTCCAAGCTTGCTCCCTTGAATATCTTATTAGTCCAAACTGCATTATCCAAGTGGAAATTTTACAGAGAGTTCCTGGAGCAAAAGATCTGTAGAAACACCAAGCTTTTTCACTGCATTTAGTAAGGAAAAAGAATAGCTAAAAGAAATACGTATGTCTTAATGGGTAACAGGTAATATCCCTTTTTTTTTCTACAAAAACGTTCTAGGTTCAAAATACACTTTCATATATATACAATTAATCTTTTTCAAAGACGTGCTCATGCTTCATTTGAATCAACTCTTTACTAAGAGAAGGACCCATCAACTTTTGTTCTCAAGGGACTTATTAAATATCGTAATATATCTAATATGCAAATTAATGCATTTGCAGACATTGGCATTGGCTGTGATACAATTGTCTATGTATATGTGGGAATAGTGAGTGGATTTCTAGGTGATTGGGGATCACTTTTCCAAATTTTTCGATAGTAGTGGAATACCTCTACTCTGGAGAATGTAATCACTATAGAATGAGATCCTTATTAGTAACAGTGAAATCAGTTAAGGATTCTTATTCACTTTAACAAAGGAAACAGATACATGTCTGAATTTTTAGACTCAATGTGACCTTCCATGTAGAAATTAATGAGATAACATATATGTACAAAATTCTATCCATACTTCAAAATACATGTAGCTATTTTGGGAGAGACTATAGCGATTAAGATCAAAATTTAAATATGCAGATATAGAATACTGTATAGACCTCAGATTTTGAATGATTTAGTCATCTTATGGCTATTTTGGGAGAGACTATAGCGATTAAGATCAAAATTTAAATATGCACATATAGAATACTGTATAGACCTCAGATTTTGAATGATTTAGTCATCTTATGGCTCCATTGTGATAATACATATATAAATAATATTTTGCATGAACAGGCCTACAACATTTGAGAAGCTCATTTTTAAAATAGAAGGACAAGCTTTTCTCCATGTCATATTTATGAAATGCCATGAAGTAAGCAGTGGTGCATAGATCATATCTAATGAAACACAAACATGTTTATGAGATGTATGCATTAGCAAATGTACAGTTACACACACAAATATGAACCTGAAAACATTCAAAAAATGTTAATACTTAAGCAGCAATAAGTATCTATAAAGCATAAACCCAAACTGAAACACACATTGTAGAAAAAGCTCAGAATGTTTACTATATGTATATACAATGAAAATTTGTGAAAGAACAAAAATTTCTTCCAGTATGAATCTGATATAAAAATAATTTGGGATCAGAATTTTTTTAAAATCCAAATTCATTCTTATTTAAAGTAATGAATCAGGTAAAAACACATGAGCTTACAGTTAACACATGAAGGGTGAGTACTCACAATTATCACGTGCAACTTCTGAATCTGTTATTTCTTTGCAATATAAATGCCTTTTTTCTGGTCATGAAGAATACGAAGAAGGGTCTTCCATATTAACAAATTAATTTCTTTTTAAGGTCTGACTCACAGGCCTAAACTGGATCTTTTTGTCATTCATTTATTAAAAGTGAAATATTAGAATTTGAGCCTGAGTCTTTTACTTTGGAAAATGGCTAATGGACTGCCACAATCCATTATTTTTGGACAGGAACAGTTTGAAAGTATTATCCTTTGCAGGTAAAAAAAATATGAATCAGAGCTAAAGTTTCTCCTCAAGTAATGAAAATAACTTATATAATGGCATCAATAATGATCCTTTACTTACTTGTAGACTTTTTCCAATGGACACAGTCAAATCATATCTAAATTACGCTACTGCAGATATTAACAAAAATTATATACTTTTTGCTTAGAGTGCCTAACATAGTGATACTAGTTTTTAGTTAAATCCAAATGCATACAGTTCTTATGAGGCGATATGTAGGAACTGCATGAATGCAGGTGTTAACAGGATTCTATCCTCTGTGTTTGCTGTCTATGGCATTAGGCAATTCCATAGAGTTCTGAAGCAGTTCTTAAAGATTAATACCTTTATTCTTGCCATAAATCACAGCTCATTTTATTAACAATTTATATACATCTGACAGTAGACTTTGATCCATAGAGGTTTACACAATTTCATTTTGTTTTCCTTCTATTTTGTAAAAATTTTTTGGTCATTTATTAAATGTTTTTAGAATTTAAATTGTTTTAATTATGCATTTTTATACTGTTTATTTTTGTATTTTTTGTAAATGTTTGTTATTGTTTTTGCTGAAAAAACAATAAAAAGTGGAAAAAAAGGGTTTATGCAATAATAAATTCATAATTGAAGTGTGACAATACTTTTTTTTTTACAAACACTAATCTAACTACCCTTTTGAACATTAATTACAGGAGGAAGCACCAAACAATTAATCCAGCCACTACGTCTCAAATTGAAGCGATAACTAAGGATAGGCAGTAGTGTGCTTCAACTATTGATTGAACACTAAGATACCTCAGAGAATACCTGGCAGATTGGAACACACTACAGTTTCTTATGAGAAAACTTTCTTATGAGGGTTTCTTATGATAAAACTTTCAATTGAGAACACACTATCAGTAAGACATACTGCAGACTAATATATCAGTATTTGACTGAACTAATAATCAGAAAAATCCAACTCATTTTCCATGCCAAAAGGAGGTCTTCTCTGCCCATTGTAGAACACTGTCAACTTCCACACTATTTGGAGAGAGAAAACTTAATCTTGGACAAAATTTTGTAATTTTCAAGTTTCAAAAATCCATCCTCTAACTATTGAGAGAAAACTCTTCTCTTTGGTTCTAGATGTTTTCTTCTTGCTCTACTTCATCTAAAGATTTATACAGGTCTTTGCATCATGTTACCTACCCACCCCACCTCCAAATTTAACTGCTCACTAGTTGGCACATAAGCTGTTTTCATGATCAGAGGGAAAATTTTTTGTCAATGGTAGCTGGTCAATGAAAAGAGTTTTTTAAAAAGTTGTTTGTGTTCCTGCTGGCAAGTGAACTGACTCGATGCCCATTCCGACTGACTAATAAAAAAGGCTGTTGTTAAAAAGTTAGTGAAAAGAAGATTGGGGAACAAATGGAAAGAAATCAACAGTTATTTTTTCAAGTTTATATATATATTTTAAAATAAAAAGTGTTAGCAGCAGCTAAGATCTAATTCTAAAGCCATTTCTGGTCACTTCCTGCTGTTTGCCGGATGATGTAATAGTTGATTCTCCTACCGTGGCCCGGCTGTTGGTGCCCGGGTTCCCTCCCAGCCTGTAGTTGTTGTACGCCAGATGGCTGTATGGATTGTATCCCACAAACCCCGGTGTGCTGGGCATTTGCTGATGGAAACAAATGAGACAAAAACACGAATGAGAAATGAGTCCCAACGAGGAGAACACAGAAAAATGAAAATGGTTTGCAGTACAGCATGCAAAAACAACCAGAAATTTAAACAAGCAAAATGAGGTGTTCAGCAGCTAGATCCCTCTTCAGAGACAGTAAGTTTTCATGAAATCTGGCAAGAAAACAGGAATTTTTTTCTTTAATATCTTGCCACTACAGATTCTAGTGTCATAACTTCAAAGCTTCCAGCACGAACACACTGTTTTATCTCTAGCAATTAGAAGTTAAACAATGTATAACCAATTTTAGAGGAAGCTAGTTTGTTCACCACATGTACATATAATTACAAATAATATGATCTTAATATTTACTGCGCAGGAAGGAAGCAGGGGAGTTCCTCTGCTGAATTGCTCTTCCACAGCAATTAGAAAATAATTCTGTCCATGAATAGGTTTTGCTCCCTCTAAGAGTTAAGGGTCTGATCAAAGGAACTCTCATCTTAAACATCTCAAAAAAAGGAGAGATCTGACACAGAATAATCAATTAGACAATGACTCCAACAGACACACTAATTAGTATATGAAATCTCTAAGGCAGCATACTGTGCCACAAATGTCACACTGCACATAAGCCGGTAAATATTTCAGTTTCTCTTGCATGTGGGAGCCAATGTGGAACAATATTTGATACTGGCCTCAGTATCTCAGTATCAGAAAACTGTCCAATGAGGGATTTTCAAAGACTATGAAAAAATATGCTGATCATTAAAAATATTTCTTTCCTGTGGCCCTCTAACCATTTGCTTAGGCAGAAAACCCTTTCTTTTAAGATGATTATACCAGAAAATAATTACACAATCAGAGTTCTTGTTTTGTCAATGGGAAATTAATGTCAATTTGAAATTTAAAGTCTTATGGGTCGTTCATAGAAAATCTGTGCCCAAACTGGTATACATGTGTATCAGGCTCACGATAGTAGGGATTGTTTTGTTTATATTAACAACTAAATGTCTATCTATAATTTCTACTGTTTCAAAAATTCATGCCTACATTGCATTGCTTCTTAATATCCTAAATTCTTAGAATTTAAATGAGAGAAACTTCCTCTCTATCACTTACTTTAATAACAACGATCCCATTTATTTTGAAAAACAAAATTAAAGATGCTTAAATGGCAATCTTTTTTGCCATTACATGAGGAAGGTAGGCAAAGATGACTTCAAAACCTTACTACACTTCTTCCATTTGCCACCCATCCCACAGGACCATTGTACCCGTATTCTGTAGAACACCCATGGAGAGCAAATGTCAGTTGTACATTTTTTTAAAAAAATATCTTCTTTACGATTGTTGGCAAAATTTATAAGTTAAACTGTAGCCTTAAAATGGAATAATAAAGATAAAGTAAATAAATAATGAATAAGTAGATGAATACCAGATATATGTAAATATATAATAAAATCAGTTATGTTGTATTAAACTTAGAGAATAGCTCCCCTAAGTAAGGAACCTGGACTTGAGAAGTGATGAATATGAAAAAAACTAAGATTTTTAACGGGACACTCAGCATTATAAAATTTAATGCCTACAACCTTTTAAACTGTGTAAAAGATAGTTATTACCCAAGGTGAGTTAAAAGGATCAATCCAGAACTCAGGATGATGTACTTTGGTTTGACTTTTAGGAATATATGTTAGAATCCTATCAGTTCTGCCCATACATAGATTTTTCTTATTTGCATAATTTTCTAAGTATATTCCTAAGAGAAAGTAACTGCATAAAAATTCACTACTGCATATACCGATCAACAGTTACTGATATATTATGTACAAATACGTAACTTAATGTCAGTATGCTGACACATTTTGGAAAGGCAAAAAATAAAATGACAGAATTATTTAATTGACAGCAAAAAAAAAGAAAAAAGAAAATAAATCAGAGGCATTCTCAAGGGGGCCAACAATATCAAAAGAATTGGCATAAACAAAGCCTTACCTCTTTTTTACATGTGACTCATGTTACAATGGGGCTTGATTGCCCAGTTATGCATTCTGTGGTGATACTGTTGAGTTCCTCCTCTCAAAGATGCCCTTCACTGGCTCTTTTCAATAGCCCATATACATAAAGGAATGATGTCTCATTAATTTACATTCCATTCTCTTCCTCCCATTTGACTCCACAATAGGGGTCCCCTCTGTGAGGTAGGTTTGGTTGAGAGATAAGGACGGATCCAAAACCCAATCAACTAGTGATGTGTCCCAAAGGTGTTTCCCCCCCCCCCCAAAAAGGCAACTTTTGAAGCTTCTTCAGTTCTGTTCTTTGGAACTTAAGAAGATTCTTGAATGAGAAGTGAAACATCTTCAATGAAAAACAAAATCCAGTGGCCATTTCAAAAAAGCACCTTTGGGAAAAACAGGACTTGGATGACTGAGAATCTACATAGACATCAAGTGACGTCCATGGTTGCGAGTAGACTGGTATCAAGTCTCCCTTAACCACTATGTCTCAGTAGCTCTTTCTGTTGTATTAAGAATATTTCAACAAGAAACTGGAATATTTAATAAATACTTAATGAAAAACTCTTCCCAACTGATATTTGACTAATGCAAAAAAGACGTATCTTTCTTTCTTTTTCTTTCTATCAATCTATCAATCCATCCATCCATCCATCCATCCATCCATCCATCCATCCATCCATCCATCCACCCACATACACACCCTTGGCTGGGGCCATCTTTGAGGCTTCTAGATGGGAGAGGGAGGGAAATAATTAAGTGGGGCTTTACAGTCAAAACAAAAGGTTTTCCTGTGGGAACCAAAGTCATTCCAACAGGTGGCTGGGTGAGGAGGAACAAAGTAACCAAGCAACTGGTAGCACCTCTGTTGGACAATGTGACTGATGACTTGGGGAAAGTGGAAAAACTTTAATTAGGTGAAAACTGCAGGAATTTTGAGAGTCAGTTTTCACCAGTTGTGCCAATACGATGTATCCAATAAAATTGTTCTTTGAGGAATCTACCTGCCTCGGAGTTCTGCTTTCTATGGATGCATTACTTGGAACACTGTTTTTTGTACATGTGCTACCTTATTTTGAGAACATTTGGCTATGATAGTCCAAGGAATCAATAATTCCACTGCAAAAGACCATTATTTCTGTTCTTGATTTCTATGCCATCCAAATATGAGGCTGGCTCCTCTTGAATTTAGCTTCATTTAATTATATGTTAAATGGAATAATCAAACTTATTCTCCTGATTCCAAGATGGCTGATACTTTGTTTTGTTGATGAAGCCAGTGGGCATGTTGTCTCATGCACAGAAAACCAGAAATAACTTTCAAAGCAGCTATGTGAAGACTTCAAAAAATATAGTTACTGTAACAATTTAATAATTTTTTTGCTAATGTGACAAAACATCTCTGTCACCATCCTATCATTTATGTTTATTTAAACTCAATCCATTTGTTGTTTCAGATATAGTCAGATCTTTTGAATCTCCTTATAGCCTGTGGCATCCATGTCATATTCCATAATTGTAAACAACAAAGAAGGTCAAAAAGACCACATTTTTAAATTTATCAAAAAGTACAAATAATTACTGAAAGTTATGACATATTTTATCTGTTCTTTTATTTTTTAACAGTTATATTTTATATTTACAGTGGTCAGCATAATACTGAATTTTCCATAATCTGCAGCTGTGGTTAAGGCTTGTTTCCCATATCTAAATATTCAGTTTCATCTCATATTATTTTTCCATTCTGCTGTAGCTCTTTATTCTTATATATGCCACCCTGGCTTGCCTTAAACCAGATATGTAAGAACTATGAAAGAAGCGATAAATTTGCAAATAAGGGTAAATAGTCCAACATGTTATGTGGATAACAAACTGTTAATAATAGAGCAACAAGTTGATACAAATATGGTGCTGATGGGTGCGCAAAAAAAGAGTGAAGAATAAAGATTCACTGGATAAAGGAGAAAAATATTTATAAAAAGAATTGTTGACATTGAGCTTTTTATCAGGGCCACCTAATTTGTTGACACATTATTGAGCTAAAAGTTATTTGGAGCCTTAGCGTATATTGAAAAAAAAAAAAGAAGCATGGGAAATAGGAATGATACAAAACAGAATTGAATCAAAGAAACTAGAGGACAAAAATCATGGAGGAGATTCTGGTTTAGAATACAAATCTATTATGAAAATGAGCCTCAGCAATAAGCACCCTGTCCTCTTTGCTTTTACTAATTAATAATTTATTACTATATTTTAATCTAAATAAACTTTCTTTAAAAAAGGAAAACAACTTAAAGCTAATTTGTTCATAAGCACAGTTAGGACTAAGTAAAAGTTGTTTGGTTTCAGATTTACTTAATGTCAAACTGCTTTTCGTCAAAGATCAGGCTACAGAATGGGGAGAAGCCACAGAGATCTGAGATATAGTTTGGTATTATGTTCAGATCAGATCTCTGTGTAACATGCTACCTTATTGAGAAAATACAACAGAACTCAAGAATATCTATATTAAAAAGAAAACCCTCTATAAAATGTGCCTATAATTAAATATTAATTGCTATATCATACTGTAACATTCAGTGTTTGTTAAAAATTGAAAACATACAATGCGGTACAAATACTGAATTTTGTTGTAAGATCAATATAGTACAAAGCACAACATTGCAGGAAAGATGAATGCATGGTTAGCTAACAGTTTTTATGGTATTAACAATCACATGATTTCTCTTCTGTCTACAATTTCCATCTACTGGCTGGATTTGCAGCCCACAGGTTCAGACAAAAAGTTTTCCTCTTAGGAGGAAATATACCAAGAATTACCAAATTACTTTGTAAGTCAAATAATGTGTAGGTCACATAAATTTTCATCAACAACTACTCTAATGGCTGTTCTCTCTGGCTGAGTAGAAAAGAATTACATTTAGTATACAACACATTAACAATTATTGCTCTAATCTTAGAGCCATATTTATTTAGCCATATTTAGGAGGAGCCATATTTAGATCTTCAGCTAAGCCAAATGAAAATGCTTTCAATGTTTGAAAATCATGAAACTTAATCTTTGATCCATATATTTCAAATCTATAACATAGCATCTGGGTTAGTGTGTCCCTGTAGCACACATCCACATATCCAAAGGGATGAAATGTTCAGAGGGTTTTTCATATTTAAAAAATATGATATCATAAGAAATAAAGTGGTTAAGCACAAAGCTTTTTTCACGCTATTTATATTAATAGAATTCAGTTTATTTCTTCAACTTTTCGTATTTAAGCTATCTATATTACACTATATTACAAACAAACTTTTGAGCACATGTATTGCCCTTTTTAAAACACAAAATACAGCAACATAACATATGTTTTTTTTATAGCTGTAACAAAGTCAAATGAAATCTTTATTCAGCAATAGACCTGCAAATAAAACACAAGAATCACAATTAATTATGATAAAAAGAAAAATATTATTATTTTAAAGTATTTTAAAAGAGTTAGAGTTAATACTACAGTGTACTGTACAGCAGGGGTGAAATGCTCCTGGTTTGGACTGGATCGCCTGATCCGGTAGCGATAGTTCGGATAACTGGTAGAAAAATCCCTGCCTCCCCCCACCCTGCCCAGGTGAGCTGCGCAATCATCAGAGTTTTTCTTCTTTTAAACTTTTAAAAGCATTTTTTTGGCCAAAAAAATGCTTTCAAAAGTAAAAAAAAAAGCCTCTGAAGATCGCGCAGCACAGCTGGGATCGTCAGAGCCTTTTAAAAGCATTTTTTCTACAACCTCTTCGGCTGAAGAAGTTGTAAAAAAAATGCTTTTAAAAAGGCTCTGACAATCCCAGCTGAGTTACCTGATCGTCAGAGGCTTTTTTTTTCTTTTAAAGGCAAAAAAAAATCTTTTAAAAGAAAACAAAAGCCTCCTACGATCAGGCAACTCAGCTGGGATCGTCAGAGCCTTTTAAAAGTATTTTTTTACAACCTCTTCAGCCGAACCCACCCAGTCACATTACCCCCCTTTCACCAAGCCACGCCCACAATGCTGGTAGTAACAAATTTTACATTTCACCACTGCGGTACAGACTATAGAACAGTATTTGGCTGTGGTCAAGGAAATAAAATCAGATTGCTCCAATAACATCTTTCTGATAAACAAATAAAACAATCAGAATATTTAGTAAAGAGTAGAAATAATTCCTGGTAAGCACTTGCAAAGAGAGGGCAATAAAGATTAACAAATTCCAGTGATTTAATTATTATTGCACTACACAGAAACAGTCTCTGAAGATGATTTTGTGATGTCTTCTTCCAGTAATGACTGTATGGAAAGCACTGAATCTAACTAAGGATAAGGCGCTTTTGAATTTTCAGGTGGTTCTATGACTGAGATATCTAGCTGGTTAAAGAAGATTGCCCAGTGGCTCAAGAAAGTATTTTTAGTTCCCTCTTTGAGTGAGGCTGTTTTTCCTGTGCGTACAGCAATTTGAAATGATCTTCCCAAACTGATGCAGGAATAAAAGATAACTCATAAATCAGTGGAAGCAGATTGAAGACCTATACATTTTCAGAACAAAGCTGAATTCTTAGAACAAGTACCGGAGATTAGTTGGTTCCAATACTGTATCAGGGCCTGCTGCTTCTTTGCCTGTTTATATTTTCTCTTTAAAAGGGACAGATCCTGAGTTGAGTAGGAGGGAGGATGCTTTTTATATTCCTTAAAACAGGAAAATCACTGTTTTCAGGCTGCATGGCAATCACATTGAAATCAAGGTTGATTAAAGGAGCTCTGGTTCCTCTTGGTGCCAGATGGATGTGTAGAGAGAATTGGCTGAAGAAGTTGAACTGTGGTAGCTGTATATAAGACGGCAAAATCTAATCAGTGAACCTGTCATCCAGAATAGTTGTATGTAGTTAAAGTGGAATTGAAGTACCTCATTGACAGAGAGCACTAGGATTTCCTTGTCTGACCTGTTTGTTTATTTGTATCCTGGTTTTCTTATTTTTACAAGTAACTCAAGGCAGCAAGAACATATTAAACACACCTTTCTCCTCCTGTTTTACAACAATCCTGTGAGGTGAGTTGGGCTGAGAGTGTGACTGACTGAAAGTCACCCAGCTGGCTTTCATGACTAAGGCAGGATTTGAACTCATGGTCTTCCACTTCCTAGCTAACCATTAGACCAAACTATCTTTTGTTCATATTTGTCCTTTGGGGATATCTTTAGATAGAATGGGATAAATATTCTGAAAAAGGGCAACAAAGAATTTTAGAAGGGACAATGTTCATTCTCAGAACACCTGTCAATATGAAATAAGAAAACTGAGGAAGATACATGTGTTGATGACGGAGTATATTCAAGCAAGGAGGGTCTTATTCCTGTCAATGCAAGCACTCTGCCAGTAGTCAGTAATAGTGCTATTCAAAATTTGCAGGTACAGCTTATAAAATGTTTACAATATCTGAAAAAACCCTTTGTTGTAGTTTTTAGATTCTCTAATTAGGCTGGGGGGAGGGAATGGTCTGTAAATTAAGTGGAATTTTGGAGAATGATTGCCAATTTAAGCCTAGTCTGACATTGAAGTCTTCTGAAATGATGATATGGGCAGTGGAAAAGTGTAATTGAATACTCCTTATGTAATTTTTCACTTTTCCCCAAATTTCAAAAACACATGGTGAAGGGATGTTTGGAAATATATAGAAGTTAATGAGAAGCAATTTCTCTCCAAAGTTGAGAATAGTTATTTGTGTAAGGTTGTAAGATGGGTCTATTGACATCTTAGTATTTAGAGTGGTTGAAATATGGATGTTCACACCAGCACGTCTCCCTCAAACAATGCTAGGAACGGTTGAGGATAATGATTTATATCACAAATAAAGAGATTATTTGTTGACCAAACAGAATCAATTAGAGGTCTGGCTATTTTACGTGTTGCCACTAGAGGTTCTCTCAAATTGTCCAATCTTCAATAATATCAACTTGCTCTGAATCTGGCAGGGTACCGAAAGAGTCTCTCCCCCGCAGAACGTAATCTGTGCACTGTCTTGCTGTAGGTAAACAGTTTTTGCATAGGAAGTAATCTCTTTAGGAAGGGAGGGGAAAAGAGCTAGTGTCCTTGAGGTTATCTGAAGTCAAGTGGTCATATTTATTCTTTAAAGTGGCAATACTCCCTCAGCCAGATTCGCTCAGGAGCAGGCCAAGTTCCTCTGAGCACAATATGTTTTAGAAAGACTGAAAAAGTATGAAGAAAAGGCTTCCTTTTAAACAACATATTGGGAATTGTGATCTGCATAAATGTAAGTAAAACTTGCTTTCAGCTTTTGCTAGATGGAAACCTCTCTGCCTGCTGTAAATTAATCAGTTACTTTTCGCAGCATTAGAGCATTAAAGATAATTGCTCTCTTTGTTCCCCAGTGAACTTTTTATTCTATTATTTAATATTTGTAAGGCAATTTGTTTAGGCTGTGGATAGTAGTACAATTTAAATTTTTCTCTCTTTTAGTTACATGTCCATCGGAGATTCGTTTTTCACTCCTTCCCACAGAAGTAATCAGTTCCCTGACCATTGCTTTCACTTTTCCTTGGGGTAAGGATGTTTTCTCTCCTGGCTGCTTTTTGGAACACTTGGGATAGAAAATCTGTGTTTTAGCAGGGCTGTTTTACAAAAATCTCTTTTAAGGAGTTCACGCTGATTTTGATTGTGGACAATGTGTCAAAGACAGAAAGCACTGTTTTGTCGGGTTAGAAAGTTAGTTACACTTTCATTCTTTAAGTTTATTAGGTTAATACTCACATCCTCATCCTGTAGTAACTGTGTAGCTGCAGAGCAGATTGCGGTATGTGTTCAAAGAGGGGGAGAGTTCTCTTCCATTGAGGAGGAGAGATTTTTAAGTTTTGACTTTTGAACTCTGCTTGTAAATCCCATTCTAAAATATCATATCCAATGGAGAGGTTTGAGGGAGTACGAATACTTACACGTCTTGGCTTCCTTTTCTTTCTGGCTTTCTGCTTTCTTTTGCGCTTGGATGCAGCTTGCTTAGCAAAAGATATAGGACGTTTCTTCCTACTTTTCCCCATGATGATTAAGAATGCCCTGGGATTTTTTCAACTCTAAGTGCTGAGGCTTCAGAAGGTAGCAGAAGGTAGAATTTAAAACAATAATTTTAAAGTGATAAGAAATAAAAATATAGTGATAAAGAAATAGTTTTCCAGAGAAGGTATTTACAGTAGTTGCTGCCTCTCCGCCATCTTAGCTCCTCCTCCTCCTCCTCCCATTTTCTCTCTATATTTGGGGTGGAAACCAAATTAAAGTCCCATAGCATAGAAAAAATATTTCAATTGAGCAGCAAAATAAGGCAAAAGGCAAAGGAGAAATAATTTTATTTATTTGCTGGTAAAAAAAATCTCTAAAATATTTAGAAAGACCGTGAAGAAAAAAGTCCTTTTTAGTCACTTACTACTTTTATAACAGTAGTGTGGTAAGAGCTCAAATAGATAGCAAGCCAATAGTATCTATATCCAGAGAAAAATATTATGTGATTAGTTTGTTAAACTGTTCAATAAGGGCAGCAATAAAATATATATTTTAATACTTCTTAAATAATACCTCCCTCTATCAATTGTTGTTTATTATGATCTATGATCTATTACTTGCTGTTTATATGTACACTGTGAGCTTATGCACAAGAGACAAATCCCTTGTGTATGTCCAATCACACTTGGCCAATAAAGATTTCTAGTCTATAATTCTATAGTAATTTATCTCTATAGACATATAGATCACATGGGACCTGCAGATTGTTTTATTAAAAATAAATAAAACCAAAAACATTTTCTTTCACATGAAGTTTCCTGCACAATTCAAGTCCAACAAAGAGATCAGTCTGGGTGCTTCTCAAATAGCCAAGCAGAAAGAGATTGAAAGAGGAAGATCACAGACATCTTTTTCTGAGATATCTCCTGAAGTCGATAATGTTACAGGATTATAATCCTCAGCATTAAAATATTTCAACTGCTCAATAATACTATCCACTGGTTCGCTATTGTTTGGAGGTCCAGCCGTTCCGAGGCTGATCGGACACTAGTGAGGTCCTTTACTAGGACCTACCTACGTTCCTACGTTTCCACCCTCATTGCATCGGCAGATAACCACCCGGCCGCCCTGTTTCGGGTGACCCGTTCCCTCCTTCAACAGGAGGGACGGGATGACCCCCTCCAGGGTCGAGCCAAGGAGTTTAATGGTTATCTATACGATAAAATCGTTCAGCTTCGTGATGGCTTGGACCATGATTGCGATGATTCAGCCGAGGTGGCAGAGACTCGTCTTGTTGAGGTTATTTGGGATGAGTTTGATTCTGTGGCTCTCGAGGACGTGGACAGGTTGCTGGGGAGGTTGCATGCAACTACGTGTTTACTGGACCCGTGTCCTTCCTGGTTAGTACTGGCTGCTCAGGAAGTGACACGAGGCTGGCTCCAGGGGATTATAAATGCTTCTTTGGTTGAAGGGGTTTTCCCCGCCGCCTTGAAGGAGGCGGTGGTGAGACCTCTCCTGAAGAAGCCTTCCCTGGACCCAGCTATTTTGGGAAATTATCGTCCAGTCTCCAACCTTCGCTTTTTAGCGAAGGTTGTAGAGAGTGTGGTTGCGTGGCAGCTTCCCCGGCACCTGGAGGAAGCTGTCTATCTAGACCAGGGCTGGGCAACTCTGGCCCCTTTATGACCTATGGACTTCAACTCCCAGAATTCCTGAGCCAGCATGCTGGCTCAGGAATTCTGGGAGTTGAAGTCCATAGGTCATAAAGGGGCCATAGTTGCCCAGCCCTGATCTAGACCCATTCCAGTCCGGCTTCTGACCCGGTTACAGCACGGAGACGGCTTTGGTCGCGTTGGTGGATGACCTCTGGAGGGCCAGGGACAGGGGTTGTTCCTCTGCCTTGGTCCTATTAGATCTCTCAGCGGCTTTTGATACCATCGATCATGGTATCCTGCTGCGCCGGTTGGAGGGATTGGGAGTGGGAGGCACCGTTTATCGGTGGTTCTCCTCCTATCTCTCCGACCGGTCGCAGACAGTGTTGACAGGGGGGCAGAGGTCGTCCTCGAGGGGCCTCACTTGTGGGGTACCTCAGGGGTCGATTCTCTCGCCTACCCTGTTCAACATCTATATGAAGCCGCTGGGTGAGGTCATCAGTGGTTTCGGGGTGAGTTATCATCTGTACGCTGATGATACTCAGCTGTACTTTTCCACCCCGGACCATCCCAACGAAGCGGTCGAAGTCCTGTCCCGGTGCCTGGAAACCGTACAGGTCTGGATGGGGAGAAACAGACTCAAGCTCAATCCCTCCAAGACGGAGTGGCTGTGGATGCCGGCACCCCGGTACAGTCAGCTGCTCCCGCAGCTGACTGTTGGGGGCGAGTTAGTGGCCCCAAAGGAGGTGGTTCGCAACTTGGGCGTCCTCCTGGATGGTCGGCTGTCCTTTGATGAACATCTGGTGGCCGTCACCAGGAGGGCCTTTTACCAAGTTTGCTTGGTTCGCCAGTTGCGTCCCTTCCTTGACCGGGATGCCTTATGCACAGTCACTCACGCTCTGGTTACGTCTCAGCTGGATTATTGCAATGCTCTCTACATGGGGCTGCCCTTGAGGTGCACCCGGAGGCTGCAGTTAGTCCAGAATGCAGCTGCGCGAGTGGTAATGGGAGCCGCTCGTGGCTCCCATGTAACACCACTGCTCCGTAGTCTGCACTGGCTTCCTGTAGTCTTTCGGGTGCGCTTCAAGATCCTGGTTACCACCTTTAAAGCGCTCCATGGCTTAGGACCCGGGTACTTATGAGACCGCCTGCTGTTACCTTATGCCTCCCATCGACCCGTACGCTCCCACAGAGAGGGCCTTCTCCCACAGAGCGGCCCCCAGGAGTAGGGCCTTCTCTGTGGGAGCACCGACGCTCTGGAACGAACTCCCCCCTGGCTTACGTCAAGTGCTTGATCTTCGGACCTTTCGTCGTGAGCTAAAAACATATATAAGCAGGACTGGCATAAATAGTGGTTTTTAAATTGGGGTTTTAGTAATATTTTAAATTTTTAAATCTTTTAATTACTGGCCATTTAGTAATAGTTTATTTTAATTTCTTTTAATTGTATATACTCTGTATTTTATTTCGGCTGTACACCGCCCTGAGTCCTTCGGGAGAAGGGCGGTATAAAAATTTAATAAAATAAATAAATAAATAAATAAAAATATTCTTGATCCAAAGAACGGGAATCATGCAAGCAATAGGAAATTTTGAATAATAAATCATTAGCAAAATGCTGAATTTTCTGAGGCTGCAGCACTAGTAAGTCACAGGTAGTCCTCAGCTCGTGACCACAACTGAGCCAAAAATTTATGTTGCTAAGTGAGGCATTTGTTAAGTGAATGTTGCTCCATTTTACAACCTGTCTTGCCGAAGTTGTTAAGTGAATCTGGCTTTCCCATTGACTTTGCTTGTCGGAAGGTCACAAATGGGATCACATGACCCTGGGACACCGTCATAAATATGAGTCAGTTGCCAAGCAGCTGAATTTTGATCACGTGACCATGGGGATGTTGCAATACTGGTAAGGATGAAAAATGGTCATAAATCACTTTTTTTAGTGCAGTTGTCACTTCAAACAGTCACTAAATGAACTGTTGTAAGTTGAAGACTACCTGTACTTAGCTGAACTATAGTTTTAACACAGCAGCAGGAATACATTGTATATGATGTTATTATCACTGACAATTTAAAAAATAATCTACACTATGGGGAAATGATAAATATTGTTTATCTCAATATATTTCAAATTTCATTAATATCAAAAATAAGTTTCTTTGGTAAAGACAAAAGTGCAATATTTCTAAATGGGCAATTGTCCTGATATCTGGTGTCAAGTATATGCTTCTGTTCTAGTGAGGTTTTTTTAAAACTATTCTAAATGGTGCAGAAAAAGAAGCAGGTGCAAATGCATAAATCATTACTCAAGAAGACTGCTTTAGTGAAAATATAGGTGAAAATCAAATCTGCAAATATCATTTACATGTATTTCACAATTCCTCCATTCCACTCATCCCGAAGATAGCCACAAACAAGAGATTTCTTAAGCCCAGATTTAATTCTAGCTTTTCATTTTTCAGGTTGTTTTATCATCTTTCCTCAGCATGTACATCACAAATTTGAACATTTTTACTCAAGAATTTTATCTTATATTATTTGTTTAGAACAGAACTGTCACATTTCAACTAAAAACTGAAAACTTTATATACCATTGTTTATGTGTTTTCTGCTTTTATCTAATAGTTATAAAACAATTTTTCTTCACAAAGCCTCTACTTCTCAGCCTTTAGAAATAAATACAAAATAAAAGTAACCTATTAGAAAAAAACTATCCCATTATCTAACAGTTATAAAACAAATTTTTCTTCACAAAGCCTCTACTTCTCAGCCTTTAGAAATAAATACAAGATAAAAGTAAAATATTAGAAAAAACTCAATACATATGCTTTCATTTAGTATATTATAAAGACAATATCTGTTTTCTGGTTTCTAATGATGTGTAGCCACAGCTTTTAACAATATATTTATATTTAAGATTTTTTTAGAGATATATCAACATTGAATTCATTTTAATTAAAAGTATAATCTCTGTAAAGACTAAAAATAAAAATATTTCTAAAATTAAACTTTAAACATCGGATCAAATGGAATTATGTCCTAGGATGGAGACTGAATTCTGTACAGATGGAAACATCAAATCTTTATTCTTTAAAAAGGCTAACTGACAGGATTCCAAAAACATCTTGGTACTGATTTCAGGAAATGTTTAATCTAGGATCCATAAAATGTCTCAACTGTATTGCCTCTGTGGAACGAAAATGAAATCGGGAATCAGAGTTTGCAATATAAGGAAAAATACTTCCATACTTACGGTTGTGGGGGCTGGGGTGGGTGGTGGCGCGTAAGATGGCCGTTCTGTTTTTAAAAGAAGTGGGGAAAATGACTATGTAGAGGATTGTATCATAAGGACTTCAAATTAAGTTTTGTACAGCAAATCAAAATATGAAGGAATAAAAAAAACTATGCAATTCTACAACATATTATTCAGACATTGTTATAGGAATGACCAAGCTGTGGATTTCAAGTTCATATGCAATTCTTGAGGTTCAGAGAAGTGAATGAAGCAAACAAGTTCAAGAATATTAAAAAATGCAAGATCTTTATTCTATGTCCTGTTAGTCTCCTAACTTATTCCGCTTGCTTCTTTTCTCATGTAATTGGACATTTTAGTCTTTACACAGGGTATGATTTATTTTCCTTTGCCCTGTGAGGGGTATTCTGTGCCTCTGTGGCAGAATAGTTCTAAACCTGTGTCCTTATTCTTCATTTAACAAGTAGGAAAAATTTAATGTGCAAAGAATTTTGCACAAGTGCCTACCCACAACAAGAGTAATGTCCAAACTTTTATTTTGCAAAAGCACTCATAGCACTTTCAAACTTCAAGGAACATTGCAAAAAAAAAAAAGATTGGATAGTTAAAGCTAGGATTAATTAAATGGTGGTCAACATCAAGGTCCACATAAAGGAATCCTAACACAATACAGGGATTTCAGAAAAAGGCAAGCATGGATATAACAATATTTAGAAATGACTAAGTCTGAGATCTATTTTGATGTCTAGAGTCAACCCATTATACTGGTTTGAATCCAGAGTTTAATATGTATACAATAGATCAAATGAAAATTAATGACTGAAATAATGACTTTACATTTGACTTCATAAGTTATTTATTGCTGTTATTTAATTATTACATCAGCTCATTTTTTGTACCTAAAGTGCCACCAGCATTATGACCATCCTTATTACGCATGTGGAGAATCACAAAGTTAACTGTGTATTTGACATCTAAAACTGAAGTACATACATTCATTTTATTTAGAAATAATAGGCTCAAATACAAGTAGCCATTGACTAATGACCACCATTGAGTCCAAAATTTATGTTGCTAAGTGAGACATTTGTTAAGTGAGTTTTGCCCCAATTCACGATTTTTATTGCCACAGTTGTTAAGTCTGGCTTCCCTATTGACTGCAAAAGGTGACATGATCCCGGCACACTGTAACCATCATAAATATGAACCAGTTACCACGCATTTGAATTTTGATCACATAACCATTGGGATGCTTCAACAATCGTAAGTATGAAAAATGGTCTAATTCATTCTTTTTCAGTTCAGTTGTAATTTTGAATAGTCACTAAACGAATTATTGTAAGTTTAGGATTACTTGTATAGCCTTAAACAATGGCTTATTGAAACTTGGTTTGCTGAATAGTCCATAAAAATTAATTTCACATATTAATTGCCTTTGGCAAAATGGGTTGCATATAAGTTTGATAAATAAAAATAATTCCAAAATATAATACTTGAAGTCACACAATATACAGGTAGTCCTTGACTTTCAACCAAGATTGACCCTAAAAGTTCCATTGTTAAATAATGGTTGTTAAATGAATTTTGCCCCATTTTATGATCTTTCCTGCCACAATTGTTAAGTAAATCATTGCAGTTGTTAAGTGAATCTGGGTTCCCCGTTTATGTAGCTTGTCAGAAGATGATTATGTGACCTTGGGATACTGCTACGATGATAAATATATGCTAGTTGCCAAGTGTTTGAATTTTTATTACATGACTACGGGAGTTGCAATGGTTGTGTGAAAAATGATCATAAGTCACTTTTTTCAGTGCTGTTATAACTTTGAACAGTCACTAAATGAATGGTTGTAAATTGAGGACTACCTGTATTAACACAAAACCAAAGAAGCCACATTACAATGTATTGTGATATGTTGAACACATATGTGTTAAATGGAGCTTATTCTTATATAGGTTTGTCCACAGTATAATCTATGCTGAGCTATCAAATTATTTCTATATCATTTCAAATGTGAATACTGTAAATTAAGCTAAGAAAAAATACAACTTAACTTACTTGACATTTTGGTAGGTAAAAGTTTCAACCAGGGGAAATTAGATCTGAAAAACAACAATAACAAAATGCTGTAAAATAAAGTCTATCTTAGCCTATTATACTGGTTGGTCCAGTGCAGTTCATTAATAATGCCTACAGTTAAAATACATAAATTGAAGAGAATACATAACCACAAACACTCCTTTAATGAATTATAATTTTAAACAATGTAAGCTTATTTCTAGTTTCTGAGCTCTGAAGTATATGAATAATTTACAACCAAGAGTTATTAGTAAAGAAATATATCAAAAATCTTATTTCTCAGAAAATTAGAAGCATCTTATAGAAATTAATGATGAGACAATATTACTGATGTTCAGGTCCTGCTTATAATCTACAATTCAATTTCTTTTCATTACTACTATGATAATGACCAATTTGGATCACACAAGTATTCTATTAGATATTTTTAGTCATTTTGTATATATGAAGAAATGGAGATATGGAAATACACAAATAGCACAATAGGGGGCAAAATAAATTATATTTTACATCTATCATTATTTTATTTTATTTTATTTATTTAATTTATATTGCTGCCTATTCACCCATGGTGATTCAAGGTGGATAACAGAATATAAAATCACATTTAAAACAATAAAAACTAACAAAAAGAATCAAATAAATTAATATAGTACAATATAACAAAATCACCCCGACAACAGATTGCACGAGCCATTTAATGGGCTCCATCCTGCTCTGGGTTCCCTAGGCCCGCTGGCAGAACCAGGTCTTCAGTGCCTTCTGGAAGAGTATTAGTGGGGGCCATTCTAATCTCTGGGGGAATGATGATGATAACAACAACAACAACAGAGTTGGATGGGATCTTGGAGGTCTGTCTTCTAGTCCAACCCTTGCCCAGGCAGGAAACCCCACACCATTTCAGACAAATGGTTATTCAACATTTTCTTAAAAATTTCCAGTGTTGGAGCATTCACAACTTCTGCAGGCAAGTTGTTCCACTGATTAATTGTTCTAACTGTCAGGAAATTTCTCCTTAGTTCTAAGTTGCTTCTCTCCTTGATTAGTTTCTACCCATTGCTTCTTGTTCTACCCTCAGGTGCTTTGGAGAATAGTTTGATTCCCTCTTCTTTGTGGCAACCCCTGAGACATTGGAACACTGCTATCATGTCTCTCCTAGAGAAACTAGACATACCGAGTTCCTGCAACCGTTCTTCATATGTTTTACCCTCCAGTCCCCTAATCATCTTCATTGCTCTTCTCTGCACTCTTTCTAGAGTCTCAACATCTTTTTTACATCATGGCGACCAAAACTGAATGCAATATTCCAAGTGTGGCCTTACCAAGGCATTATAAAGTGGTATTAACACTTTACGTGTTCTTGATTCTATCCCTCTGTTTATGCAGCCCAGAACTGTGTTGGCTTTTTTGGCAGCTGCTGCACACTTATGTTCCAGAGACAGGGAGCCACCATGGAGAAGGCCCTTCTTCTGGGTCCCACCGGGTGTATCTCCCTCAGGGATGGGACCCGCAATATTCCCTGCCTCCCCACTCTGATGGGTCAGGTAAATGTGACTGGCAAGAGACAGTCTCTCAGATAACCTGATCCCAAGCCATTATCCATAAGTAATACTTTTTTTATTCTCTTGGTCATTCTGTTTCTCTACTTAGATAAAGAAATATCTCTGAAACAATGACCCAAAGGGTTTTCTAGTGGAACATTAGAACATAGAATCATAGCGCTGGAAGCGACCTCAGAGGTCTTCTAGTCCAACCCACTACTCATGGCAGGAAACCTTATATCATCCAGATCGAATGGCTGTGGAGTATTTTGAAAACCTCCAATAATGGGGTATCCACAACTCCTTGAGACAAGCTATTCAATTAACTGGTTTCACTGTCAGGGAATTTCTTCTTAGTTATAGAATGGATCTCTTTTAACAAGTTTCCAACCATTACTTCTTGTTGTGCCCTTTGCTGCTTTGTAGAACAAGTCATTTCCTTCTTCTGTGTCTGCTTCTCAAGTACTGAAAGGCAATTATGTCCCTGCAATCCTTCTCTTTGATAGGCTAGACATACCTAGCTCTTTCAACAATTCATCGTATGATTTAGCCTTTGTTATTTATTTATTGAATTTATTTGCTGCCCATCTCGCAGCAAACAACTCTAACTTTTCTCTACGTACTTTCTCAACACCTTTTTTGTATTGTGACCAAAACTGGATGCAGTATTCCAAGTATAGCCCCACTAGTATGTTATAAAGTGGTATTATCAATTCTCATGATCTCAATGCTATATCTTGGTTAAAGCAGCCAGGACTGCATTGTCTTTTTTGGTAGCTGAAGCACACTGCTGGTTCATACTTCCACTAAGACACCTAGATCTTTCTTACAGTTACTACTTTGAGTCAAGTACCACCAGGTGCCACCATTAGAAATCCAGTTCTTTGAAAACATTCTGATGTGATACAGAGTTCACAGAAATGTACTACAATATGCTCTGTTCCTTGAAAAATATTAGACAACTAAAATCCACAATAAAATACTAAAAAAGGATGAAGAGGGAATTAATTCTAAATAAAAAAAAAACAAGAAAGAAAAAAATATTGATACATACGTAAAAACTGTTTTTAAACAATGAACTGTGTACCCCTAAGAACACGGATTTATACTAATGTGAAGCATGATAAAGTATACTTGCAGTAGGTGAAAATAAAATGCATTTAAAAGAATAACTTCTGATAAGAAAAGAAAGATACATACTTATAGAGCACAATTAAAAGAAAAAATGTACAGTGATTGTTATGGAAACAAAAAGCATTTGGAAATAAGTGAAAAAGGCTAAACTAGAAGCCTTCAACATAGTGAAATTAAAAATAAAAATGATATTATTTGGGTTGAAACTGAAATTAGGGGGATACTGAAAGGAGATCAGTGTTTACTAGTTACGGCATGAAAAACAAAAAAGATACAACAGTTTCTTTATAATTAGGAGGAATGTAGCCAGGGCAGTACTCGGCTACAATGGAATCAATAACCAAATATTATTAGACTTCACAACCAACCCTTTAATATGGTAATCATTTTGCATGCTACTAATGAAAAAGAAGAGGTTGATGAGTTTTAGGATAAAATTCAATCTGAAATTGATAGAACATGCAAATTATGTGTGTTGCTTGTTGGAAATAGTTAAAAGGAAAATGAAGTTGGTTTGTATGACCTGGGAAACCAAAATGAAGTAGAACAACGTATCAATTTCCACCAATCCAATGATTTCTTCACTGCTAACAGTCTTTCAATGACAGAAATAATGCCTATGTAAATGGAAATCAACAGATGGGGCACAGAAAAATCTAATTATATTATTGGTGCAAGGAGGTTGTAGAGCTTTGTTATAAAGTAATGATGTGGCCAGGGGAGCTATGAAACACATGATGAACTGCTCACATGCAAGTTTCAAATCAAGCTAAAGTGAAAGAAATCCACCAGTTTCCATGATATAATATTGAGTACAGTTCATTTTCAAGCAAAACATTAGGAGCTTTAAGTCCTGAATGTCACTGAACGAGAGGAAATGCAATAAGCAATTAAATAAATTCTTAAGAGTAAATGTAAAAAACAATTGTAAAACATCAAGAAACAAAAGAAAACAAATTGGATGTCTAAGCAAAGGGCAAAACTGCCAGAAAGCCAAAGCCAAGAAATATAATGATCACAGGAAGGAACTTAACAAACATTTTCAGAGAGATGTTAGAATAGACATGATGCAGTATTACAATGACATCTGTAAAAACACTGAAGATAGATATGGTCATGGACAATGTTCCAAAAGATTTTCAACTAAGAGAGAAGGGGGATTTTGCAGTAATCTTCCCCTGCTACACCAAGTCACACCCACCAAGCCGTGCCACACCCTCCAAGCCACACCAACAGAACTGGAAGTAAAAAAATTTGAAACCCACCACTGGGTCAAGGGTTGTCTAGTTAATCTAGCAAAAGCAAAACAATGTTGCATTTAACTAGGAAAATGGACTGAATAACTGCAATTTATATGTAAATGGAAAAAATACTAATGCATTTGTGTACTTTGAATGTTTTCTGAAGATGGGGAAATGCAGGGAGAAATTTTAAGATGTGCAAAATATAGAAACATGAAGTTCTGTCATTGTCCATGTTATGGTTGTGTATGACTGTGCTTCTCTTAGACTTGGACATATAAGTAGAAATTAAGTCTCATTTTGTGAGACTTGGACATATAAATAGAAATTAAGTCTCATTTTGTGAGACTTGGACATATAAGTAGAAATTAAGTGCAGTAAAAATGTGGGATTCTTAAGAAGTCTGTGTGTTAGAGCCACAGGACATAGTATAAGGAATGCATGAGTGCTGAATGATGGAGGACTGTGAATAACAGGTAGAAAGAGTGTAAGATGGTTTGGTCCTCTAGAAAAAAAATAACAACATACACAATATAAACAAAAGGAAGAGTGAATAAGTCATGAAGAAAAGAAAGATCAGGAAAGCTGTGATTGAACTTGATAAGAATTTCAAAGAGAGGGAAGTGATAAGCTTGAAAAACAAAATGTTATGCATGAAGTTGTATATAATGACAGTAGAATAGGAGATGGTTGATGTAAACTAGTTTTAGCAGTTTCTTTTTCAGTTTATTATTTTTACACTTTTTCTGCTCCATGCATAATCCTGCTTAATTTGAAAGAAACACTATGATGTGGGTATATAGTATTTCCCTCCGATTCCATAATTAGTATTAAGAATAAAATGCTTATTCACTGCTTTTTTTACTTTCTTCTCTCATTTTTTTGTATTTACATTCTACTCTAGGCAAGGATCTGGCCTTTTAGATTTCACAAATTATAATGAATTTGGATGACACTAAAACTTCATTAAAATGATACACCAAGCCTACTTTAAAAAAAAAATAAGCTAGTGACTAAACCTATCTGTAATGTTTACACATTGTAATATCTAAACATACGGAATACATTAAATCACAACCAAGCCAACTATATTTTGGCTTAGGTTGTTGGATGGATATTTCTTCCAACAAGGTGATGTGCGAACCCTATCTATATCACATACTTTTATAAACTTTATTATTTGAAATACCATAAAAAGTAAAAGGTATGTAGCAGAAAAAGATT
Source organism: Ahaetulla prasina (assembly GCF_028640845.1). Classification (NCBI taxonomy): domain Eukaryota; kingdom Metazoa; phylum Chordata; class Lepidosauria; order Squamata; family Colubridae; genus Ahaetulla; species Ahaetulla prasina. The sequence continues at coordinate 43,212,113 of NC_080542.1, read as the reverse complement.
TGATGGTCTTCAATACTAGTTACATTTCATCTTCATTATTTTTATTCTTCACAGATGCTACCCGTTGAAACCTCCATGTGTATCCCCGGTTCCTTTGGCTTGCTGGCATAGTATAAAAACAGGTAACTCTTAAGCTTTCAAAACGAGTTAAAGGTACCCAAGATGCGTTTTGCTCCATTACACTAGTAACCTTTACCGAACCTATAACTAAAACGTTATTACGTCAACGAGGAACCGGAGAGATAATCGTTCGCAGTCCAACTACCCGCTTATGACCTCAGATCTTAAGGACAAGGAGCAAAAAATAAAACGTAAGGCCAAAGATATGAAGCTTTTATCTCAGCCGCCAAGGCCTCTGACGTTAAATGCTCTAAACGTCGTTTTTATAGGGGGGGGGGAGGAATCCTCCCCCTCCCCCTCCTCCCACCACCACACGCGGCCTTGCATTTGTTCTTTATCTCGGCAGACAGAAGGAAGTAAAGAGTCAAGAAGAAACATCGTCAAACGATCACTGCAGTGGGAAGGCCGTCGTTAAGTGGGGCGTGGGGAAGATTTCCGCCTCACGGCGTCTCTTTAACCCAAATCGAGTCCGGCCTCTGCAGACTCACCAGCGTCTCGTCAGACCTCACGGCCTCTTTTCTCTCCTTTCTCTCTCAGACCCAAAAGGAACCAGGGAGATAAAGATCAGCAGCTTCCGTTTCCGCTTCGGCACATTCCACAGAATTCTTCAAATCTGCAGGTTTCCTCAAACCTTCAAGCTGAATCTAAATATGTATGTGTGTATATATATATGTGTGTGTGTGTGTGTGTATATATTTCCCTCGCAATAAAAAGAGTTGGATTTTTCGTGTAACCTTCTCACTTTTTTATTTAGAGGTCTGGGCTCTCATTTCTGCGAAACTGCGAATTCGTATGACAACTCCCTCTACAGGCAGGAACCTCTTGGCAGGGGGGAAAAAGGGGAGCAGGAGAAACGAGTTTGCGCGTTGGTTTACGCGGAGGTGACGTTTGTGGTGAAAAAAAAAAATCACCGGAAGTCAGTCTATTTGCTATATACCTGTTGTTCCCCGTGGTTAACACCAGCTATAGAGCCATCAACAAAGGTAGCTCAACCTTTATAACATACATCTTAAAAGTGGAAACTGTACAGAAGTTACAGAATGTGGTACAGTAGCCTGTTTCACAGTTTGGATGCATCCACTGAAACAGAGGTCTCCAACCTTGGTCCCTTTAAGACTTGTGGACTTCAACTCCCACAGTCCCTCAGGCACCAAAGCTGGCTGAGGAACTCTGGGAGTTGAAGTCCACAAATCTTAAAGGGACCAAGATTGGAGACCCCTGCACTGAAAAGTAGTATCTGTAAAACAGGACCATTCATCTGTCCCCTCTGTGAAAGAATTGAAGCAGAAGTAGCCTCTCCTGGTCTGGCTATGGGAAGTTTTGGCGGTGGACTCAAATTAGTCCCACTTCTCTTTCTGGCTTTCAGTATTGACAATAAGCAATGTTCTGTCGGTTCAGTGCGCAAATTCAGAAATGGAGGAATAAAAAATTATATATTACAGAGGGAGAGAGGGAGCGGGAGAAAGATAGAGTGAGAGAGAGAGAGGTAGAGGTGGAGGGAGGGAGGGAGGGAGAGAGGGGGAGAGAGAGGCCGAGGTGGAGAGAGGGAGGGAGACAGAGGGAGAAAATATGAATATTATGGAGGTGATGATTTAAGGCAGCGGCATCCAATATCTTAGGCACCAGGAACCGGTTGAGTGGAGGAAAGGTATTTTGTGGACCGGAGGGGGCATGGTTGTCTGTGCTGCCAGCATCTCGCGGATGGGGCTTTACTTGTTTGTGCGGACCGGTTTCTGTCATGCCGTGGACCAGAGCTGGTCCATGGAGAAGGGATTAAATCTGGTGGACATAGTGCTATTTGGGAGGAAACCTATAGCTAACTTAGGCAGCATATTAAAAAGCAGAGACATGACCTTACCAACAAAGATCTGTATGGTCAAAACTATGGTTTCTCGGTCGTAAGGTATGGTTGTGAGACCATAAAGAAGGCTGAGTGTTGAAGAATTGATACTTTCAGATTCTAGTGTTGGAGAAGACTCTTGTGAGTGCCTTGGACTGCATGGAGATCAAATCAGTCAATCTCAAATGAAATCAAGCCTGACTGTTGCTTGGAAAGACAGATAATGAAGCTGAAGCTCAAATACTTTGGCCACCAAGTAAGAAGAGAGGGAAAGACCAGGAGTGAAATCCAGCAGGTTCCGAAAAGTTCTGAAGAAAAGGTAGTGGAAATTTTGAGCAGTTCAGAGAACCAGTAGCGGGAAATTTTGAGTAGTTTGGAGCAGGGGTCCCCAACCATTTGGACCTCAGGGACCACCAAGTCCATAATTTTAAATCCCGGGGACCACTAATACGAATCCAGTGCACCGCTTGCTAAAGCGCCTGGACTCCCAGTGATGGGATGGGGTCCTTCAGGCACTGTCCTTCCTCTCTCTTTCTCCCCGCCCATCCCTCTCTCTCCCACTCATTGTCTCATTCTGACCCCCCTCCCACTCATTCTGTCATCTCTCTTTCTCGCTCCCCCCTTTCTCTCTTTCTTTCTCTCTCTCTCTCTCCCTCTCTCTCTTTCTCTCTCTCTTTCTCTCTTTCTCCCTCTCACCTTCCCCCCTCTCTTTCTCTCTGTCTCCCCCTCTCTCTTTCTCTCTCTCCCACTCATTCTGTCATCTCTCTTTCTCTCCTCTCTTCTCTCTCTCTCGCTCCCTTCCGTTCTTTCTCTCTCTTCTCCCCTCTTTCTTCCCTCTTTCTCCCCTCTCTTTCTCTCTCTCCTCCTCCCTCTTTCTTTCTCTCTCTCTTCCTCTCTTTCTTTTCCTCCTCTCTCCTCTCTCTTCCTCTCTTTCTCCCCTCTTTCTCCCTTTCTTTCACTTTCTTTCTCTCCCTCTCTCTCTTTCTCCCCCTTGCTCTCCCTCTCTTTCCTCTCTCCCACTCATTCTATCATCTCTTTTTCTCTCTCTCCCCTCTTTTTCTCTTTCTCTCCCTCTCTCTGCCTCTCTCTCTTTCTCCCCCCCGCTCTCCCCCCTCTTTCTCTCCCCCACTCATTCTGTCATCTCTTTCTCGCTCTCCCCTCTTTCTCTCTTTCCTCCCTCTCTCTCTCCCTCTCCCCTCTCTTTCTTTCTCTCTCTCCTCTTTCTTTCTCCCCCTCTCTTTCTCTTCTCCCCCTCTTTCTTCTTCTCTCTCCCCCTCCTTCTGTCATCTCTTTTCTCTTTCTTCTCTCTCTCTCTCTTTCTCTCTCTCTCTTTCTCCCCTCTCCCCTCTCCCCTCTCTCTCTCTCTCCCTCTCTTTCTCTCTCTCACTCATTCTGTCATCTCTCTTTCTCGCTCCCCCCTTTCTCTCTTTCTTTCTCTCTCTCTCTCTCCCTCTCTCTCTTTCTCTCTCTCTTTCTCTCTTTCTCCCTCTCACCTTCCCCCCTCTCTTTCTCTCTGTCTCCCCTCTCTCTCTTTCTCTCTCACTCATTCTGTCATCTCTCTTTCTCTCTCCTCTTTCTCTTTCTCTCTCTCGCTCCCTTCCGTTCTTTCTCTCTTTCTCCCCTCTCTTTCTTCCCTCTTTCTCCCCTCTCTTTCTCTCTCTCTCCTCCTCCCTCTTTCTTTCTCTCTCTCTTTCTCTTCCGTTCTTTTTCCGTCTTTCTCCCCCTCTCTCTCTTCCCCTCTCTTTTTCTCCCCCTCTTTCTCCCTTTCTTTCACTTTCTTTCTCTCCCTCTCTCTCTTTCTCCCCCTTGCTCTCCCTCTCTTTCCTCTCTCCCACTCATTCTATCATCTCTTTTTCTCTCTCTCCCCTCTTTTTCTCTTTCTCTCCCTCTCTCTGCCTCTCTCTCTTTCTCCCCCGCTCTCCCCTCTTTCTCTCCCACTCATTCTGTCATCTCTTTCTCGCTCTCCTCTTCTCTCTCTCTCTCTCTCTCTCTCTCCTCTCTCTTTCTCCCCTCTCTCTCTCCCTTTCTTTCTCTCCTCTCTCTTCCCCTCTTTCTCCCCTCTTTCTCCCCTCTCTTTCTCTTTCTTCTCTCTCTCTCTCTCCTCTTTCTCTCCCTCTCTTCCTCTCTCCCCTCATTCTATCATCTCTTTTCTCTCTCTCCTCTTTCTCTTTCTCTCTCTCTGCCTCTCTCTCTCTCCTCCTCCCTCTTTCTCTCCCACTCATTCTGTCATCTCTTTCTCGCTCTCCTCTTTCTCTCTCTCTCTCTCTCTCTCTCTCTTCTCCCCTCTCCCCTCTCTCTCTTTCTCTCTCTCTCCTCTTTCTCTCTCCCTTTCTCTTCTCCCCTCTTTCTTCTTCTCTCCCACTCATTCTGTGATCTCTTTCTCTCCCTTTTCTCTTTCTTCTCTCTCTCTCTCTCTTTCTTTCTCTCTCTCTCTTTCTCCCCCTCTCTCTCCCCTCTCCCCCTCTCTTTCTCTCTCTCCCCTCTCTCTTTCTCTCTCTCTCACTCATTCTGTCATCTCTCTTTCCCCCTTTCTCTTTCTTTTTCCTCCTCTCTCCCTCTCTCTCTTTCTCCCCTCTCTCTCCCTTCCTCCCTCTCTCTCTCCCTCTCTTACTCTCTCTCCCATTATTCTGTCAGCTCTCTTTCTCTCCCCCCCTCTTTCTTTCTTTCTCTCCCTCTCTCTCCCTCTTTCTCTCTCTCTCTTTCTCCCCCTCCCCCTTTCTTTCTCTCTCTCTCTCTCTCTCTCTCACTCTTTCTCATGGGCCAGCCAGTATCTTGGGGCTGAGAGGAAGTCAAGCGTTCCCCTGAGAGACTGAGGTGCAGGAGCACCAACAAGAGATGGAAGAAACTTGCAGCTTTGGAGCGCAGCCCTCGCCGGCTGGAATGAGGTAATGATGCGGGGGAGGGGTGGCAGTGCAGGCGGGCCAAAGCAACGGGTTGTGGGAACCCTGGGCTGTTTCTTCCCCCTGCTTTAGCTTCCTGTTGGCTGAATCCACCAGTAGCTGTCCCCACCCCTCATCCTCCCTTCCCAGTCACTCCTCACCTGGCAAGGGAAGGGGAGGTGGGGAATGGAGATTCGCTCCATATTCCAGAATGGGAGCAAAGCTTAGTATCTTGCTGGATCTTTCTCTCTCTCTCTCCCACTCTTTCTCATGGGCCAGCCAGTGTTTTGGGGCTGAGAGAAGTCAAGTATCTCCCCAAGAGACTGAGGTGCAGGAGCACCAAGGGCCGGAAGAAAGAGCTACGAGATCCAGCTCCCACTCTGGAATATGGAGCGAATCTCCATTACCTCCTTCCCCTTCCCTTGCCAGGCGAGGAGTGACTGGGAAAGGAGGGCGAGGGGGGCGACAGCCACTGGTGGGTTCAGGAATCTGGTGGACAGGAATCTAAAGCAGGGGGAAGAAACAGCCCAGGGTTCCCACCACCCGTTGCTTTGGCCCGCCGTCACCACCATTCTCCCCCCTTGCACCATTACTTCATTCCGGCTGGCGAGGGCTTGGCTGCCTGGCATCCCGCAACAGCGGAGATTTACAGCCCCACCATGAGCTACCTGGCCAGTCCCATCTTCCAGAGCTCTAGTCACGGAACTGGCCATTGCTTATCCCAGAGCAGCTCCTCCATCCTGGTGCACCGCAGACCACCAACATTTTCTTGCAGATCACCAGTGATCCGTGGACCATCGGTTGGTGACCGCTGGTTTGGAGAACCGGCAAATACCACCTCTGGCTGGCCCTAGAGTGGGGTGGGAATAGAGATTTTGCAATAACCTTCCCCCAGGAGTGGGGTGGAACGGAGATTTTGCAGTATCCTTCCCTTGCCACGCCCATGAAGCCACGTCCCACAGAACCGGTAGTAAAAAAAATTGGATTACACCACTGGAAAGACCTGATGTTGGGAGACCTGATTGAAGGTAAAAGGAGAAGGAGACAGCAGAGGATGAGATGATTTGATACTGTTATCAGTTTGGTGAGCATAGGTTTGGACAAATCCTGGGGAAGAGTGGAAGACGGGGAGCCTGTGGTGCATGGGGGTCATGGAAGGACAGGCTTGTTAGAGTAAATTTAAGAGTACAAAACAACATGAAACATTAGATCTAGTAGAAGTCAAATGGTGGTGCTGGGACAACAAGAAATAAAAGGAAATGTACCATAAAATATAGTTAGAGAAGGTAAATTCTAATTTTGGGGCACAAAAACAACATGTTTAAGTGTAAGGTGTTGTCTTTATTAAGGAGCACAAGATGTATTCACATATTTGTTAAAATGTATTTGCTTGATTTTACTTTAGCATGTTGTGGATGAATTTTTGTAAACTATGGTTTATGTGTTATACAATTTTAGCCAAATGTGATATATTCAGTGAATCTAGTGCCATGTTATGGTTTCGTTTATCCTACTGAACAGTGGTTTGTAGAATAACCACTATATATCCTTGGACCAACACTCTTCATACTATACATTAATGATCTTTGTGACCATATCTCAAGTAATTGTGTTCTCTTTGCTGACGATGTCAAACTATTTAACATCACTGATAATACATCTATCATTCAAAAAGACCTTGATCATCTAACCACTTGGTCTAAAACTTGGCAACTCCAAATCTCAACCAGCAAATGCTCAGTCTTACATATAGGAAAAAAGAACCCAAACACTAAGTACACGCTTGATGGACATTACCTTACAGATGACCCTCATCCCGTTAAAGACCTTGGAGTTTTCATGTCAAATGATCTAAGTGCCAAAGCCCACTGCAAATACATAGCAAAAAAGGCTCTAAGAGTTGTAAACCTAATCTTGTGTAGCTTCTTTTCCAAAAACACTACACTACTAACCAGAGCATATAAAACATTTGCTAGACCAATTCTAGAATACAGCTCACCTGTTTGGAACCCTCACCATATCTCTGACATCAATACAATTGAACGTGTCCAGAAATATTTTACAAGAAGAGTTCTCCATTCCTCTGTAAACAATAAAATACCTTATCCCACTAGACTTGAAATCCTGGGCTTGGAAAACTTGGAACTCCGTCGCCTTCGACAAGACTCATAGAATCATCTATTGTAATGTCCTTCCTGTCAAAGACTACTTCAGCTTTAATTGCAATAATACAAGAGCAACCAATAGATTTAAACTTAATGTCAACCGCTTTAATCTAGATTGCAGAAAATACGACTTCTGTAACAGAATCGTCAGTGCTTGGAATACTTTACCTTACTCTGTGGTCTCTTCTCATAATCCTAAAAGCTTTAACCAAAAACTTTCTACTACTGACCTCACCCCATTCCTAAGAGGACCATAAGGGCGTGCATAAGCGCACAAACGTGCCTACCGTTCCAGTCCTATTGTTTTTCTTTTCTTCTTCCTATATATATATATGCTTATACCTCCTAATATTTATTCATATATATGTTTATATATGTTTATATACTATATAACCTTTCTGTATGATACTTACATATATTGTTGTGACAAAATAAATAAATAAAAATAAATAAATAAATAAAATAAATAAATAAATAAAATAAATAAAAAAATATAATTTCCTCAGCTCACATACAATGCTAAGCCATATCACCTAGTTTACAAGCTGCAATGGCGTTGAATGAGTGGCACTGTAGGGTTGTCTTCGAACTTGCAGCCATTGTAGCATCCCCATGGTCATGTGATTTGTGATCTGGGCACTTGGCAATTGGTCCACTCTTGTGGTGGTTGCAACATCCTTCGCTCACCTGATTACCATTTGCGACCTTTCCTTCCAACTTCCCACAAGCAAAGTGGGGAAACTGGCAGGTAAGGTTGTACATCACCCCTGCCACTTTTTGTCCTGATGATTCACAGCATCCCCTCCCCTCCCTTCCTCCCTTCCAGCCATACATTTGTGGCTGCAGCACCTCCACCCCGCCAAACTGAACTCATACAGTATTGCAGCATCTCTCCCCTACTTGCATGCATTTATACAGCATAGCAGCAACCTGTTGTGGTCCGTCAGCAGCTTACGGAGCTGGCAATGGAGTCTGATAGCAATGAGGCTGAGGTGAGGCCAGGGCCATCGGGAAGTGAGGTGCGGACTCCAGAGTCTCCGGAGACTGATAGTAGTGAGGCAGAGGAACAGGAGGAGCCTGTTCCTAATGCAGTCATGAGAAGAGCTGCCAAAAGACAAGAGAAGCTCAAGCAGAGAGGACAACTCCGGAGTAGGGCCAAGAGATGATTGGCCCCTCTCATAAGGTTTAAAACAGACCAGCACTGGTGTCCTCTGCTTCGTTTACGTCTTTGTTTTTGTGGCTTCTGGACATTTGCCAGGAAGGGCCTTTGGCAGTTTGCCTAATTGGACTAAGGTTTGTGAGATAACTGAAGAATTTGTGTTTGGGAAGCATTTGTTTTACTTTGAGTTGAACAACGCTGGGAATGAAGTAATTCCCAGCTGTTCGAATAAAGTTTATTTTTCCACGCACTAAGTTTATTACTACCTACTTGGGCCTGGGTCACAACACAACCCTTTTCCACCCACATATGGCATCACTGCAAGCCTTCCCAGGTCATTTCATTCATTCTTGCTGCAGCACCCCCATACCACCTCATGCCATAGTAATTACTTTGTTATGCTTGTGGGAAGCCAGGTGGATGTCACAAATCTTGGTCACATAAGGCCCCCTCCTTAACAACCCATGATCCTTGCTTAATGACAGCAAGGGACCCCTGGGATTGCTGCTGCTAAATGATGTAGTCACGTGACATTGTATTTTACAACAATATTAGTTAATGTTGGAAATTTTGGTACCAATTATTGTTGTTATGTGAACACTACCTGTATCATTTCTTAGAAAAGAAGTATCAAATACTTTAAATAGGGAGTAAGAGTTTGTTTAAGTCCATCATGTCCATTAAAATATGACTTTTCCCTGATGTATATGTGTATGTATGCCTTTGAGTCAGTTCTTGATTCCTAGTGACTGCCTGGATCGGTCCCTGTAGTTCTCTTGGTAAGGTGGTGGGAGGTTTTTTTTTGTTTTTTTTGGTGAAGTGGTTTGCCATTTCCTCCTTCTTAGGGCTGAGAGAGTTCAGGAAGCTGAGTAATAAATCCTCTGAATAAATAAGAGAGTACTACTCACTCTCAGTGACTCTGGGTGGCCTACAAACAATTAAAAAAATTAATATAAAAATAACAAAACAATAGCCCCCTGATGACAATAAGCAATCAAATGAGCCACTTGATGCACTCCATCCCACTCTGGGGACTGCAGGGCTGTTGGTAGAACCAGGGTCTTCAGGGCAGTGGTGGGATTCAATTTTTTTAACAACCGGTTCTGTGGGTGTGGCTTATTTTGGGGTGTGGCTTGGTGATCATGTGACTGGGTGGGCGAGCCTAGCTGCTCATGTGACCGGGTGGCCCTGGCTATGGGCATAGAAACTACTCAGAGGGCTAAAAAAAGTCATTTCTGACCAGTCATCACATTTATCACCATCCTCACATTTATGCCCATTGCAGCATTTTTAACAACCATGTCACTCATTTCACAACTGCTTCTCTTCACCACGGTTACAAGATAGGGTGTAAAATGTAAAATGTGAGGACAGTGAGGACCGATCAAAAGTGTGAGGACAGGTCAAAAATAACTTTTTCAGCCCTTTGTGTAGTCCCTATGCACAAAATGCTGCAACAGGCATAAATGATGACTGGTCATCATTTATCCCTGTTGCAGCATTTTTAATAACCATGTCACTCATATCACAATTGTGGTGCTTCATGTGACCGGGTGGGCATGTCCAGGTGGTCATGTGACATAGCTTCTTTGCCCTAATGACTGTTTGCTGCAAAGTTCATAAGTGTGAAAAACGGTCATAAGTCACTTTTTCAGTGCCATACTTGTTAAACCAATTACCAGAACAAATCCATTCTCCCTCCCTCTTTCTCTCCATCTCTTTCTCCCCCTTTCTCTCTTTCTCTCCTTAATCTCTTTCTCCCTCCCTCTTTCTCTTCTTCATCTTTCTCCCCCCTCTTTCTCTCAATCTTTCTCTCCTTAATCTCTCTTTCTCCCTCCTTCTCTTTCTCCCCCCTTTCTCTTCTTCATCTTTCTCCCCCTTCTATCCTTCATCTCTCTTTCTCTTCTTCATCATTTTCTGCCCCCCTCTTTCTCTCCATCACTCTTTCTCCAGATGGGTTAGGGTAGGCTGGTGCTGCGTGGGTGGGAGGCGGCCGCAGGACAGTCCTGCTGGGTGTGCGGCAGGCCGGGGCAATTGACACACGCTTTGCTTCCCCCCCGACCCAAGCTCGTGGCCAGCGAGGCGCTTTAATCACTGGCTAGAGAGACACTTAGATGCAGGCAGGCTTCGGTCGGCAGCCGCATGGCGCCTGGCTCGGGTGGGCAGTGAGGTGAATGGATCAGGTGGGCAGCAGCTTGTGGCCGCTGCCCACCCGATCCATTCACATCACTGCCCACCCGATCCAAGCACCACGCGGCCGCTGACTGAAGCCTGCCTGCATCCAAAAGTCTTTCTAGCCAGTGGCCAGCGAGGAGCTTGAATTGGCTGACTAGCAAGAGGCTTGGATGCAGGTAGGCCTCGGTCGGCGGCCGCGTGGCGCTTGGATTGGGTGGGCAGCAAGACACTTGGATGGAGGCATGCTTCGGTCGGCGGCTGCGTGGCCAGCGAGGTGCTTGGATGGGGGTAGGTCACGGCCGGCAGCTGGGTGGGTGTAGGTCAACCACCTTTCCCAGTCCCGCTTCCCCAGGGACAGCACTGAGCTGTACTTGCTTCTGCTGCTGGAGTGGTCAGGGTAGTCCGAGGTGGGCAGTCTGAGATGGGGAACAGAGTGGTAGGCGGCTGAGCCAGACATTTAACAAGCGGTTTGGGTGTGCTCCCAGAGGGGAGGGGAGTGCGAGCCAGCAATTTTACAAATGGCGCCACGACACCGGTAAGTAATGGTTGGGAGGGGAGGGGCAAGGGGCGGGGCGAACTGGCAATTTAACAAACGGTTCGGCCAAACCGCCTAGAATCGGCAGAATCCCACCACTGCTTCAGGGCCTTGCAAAAGACTGTCATTATGGGAGCCAGTCTAATCTTTGTAGGAATGATGTTCCAAAGGGAGAGAGCTACCATGGAGAAGGCCATTCTTCTGGGTCCTGCCAGATATACCTCCTTAGGAGACGGGACTTGTAACATTCCCTGCCTCCCTGCTCTACTGGGTGGGTGGTAAGGGAGGTCACAGGGGGAGATGGGGTCTTAGTCCATTAATCATCTCCAATTTAACATGTTCTCATCAGGGTCCCAAGCCAATTGGCAGAGGTCTTCAGGCCTTTTTGAAAGGCTAAAAGGCTGGTACAGATCACACTTTGGAGGTGGCACGATTTTCCAAAGTGTGGGGGTCATGAGAGAAAAAGCTCTCACCCTGGACCCTACCGGCTGGAATTCCTTGAACAGATCTGCAACATGCCCCTTCTGCCATCACAGGTGGGACAGGCTAATCTCATTGAAGTGAGACTGTTCCTCAGACAACCTGGATCGCTGCCATGAAGGACTTTAGAGGTAAGAACCAACACCTTGAATTGGACCTGGAAGCAAACTGGCAATGAGTGCAGCTTGCATAACAATGGTATAACATGGGCATGTTCTGGCCTATTTATAACTAGTCCTATTTATTTGTTGGACTAGGTACAGTGAATAGGTTGGCCTAGGTAAATCCAAATCTAACTTTTTAAACATAAAATCAATGCTTGCTGTCTTTAATTATAAATGATTTGGAATTCACCTTTGCCTAAGGCTCTCAGATGTGGGTTGCAAAATTCAGGGTGAGCACCATATGGCAACAGAGACCTAATGTTAAATTTTATTTACTGCATGAATTTACCTCAATCTTTTATAAATTAACTGTCTTCTGCTTTTGATTTCTACACAGAGCAACCTTTGAATCAAAAATGTATTAAGATAAATCCCACCTCTCTTTGGTGCATCTTGCTCCCTTCCCTTTTGTCTTTGGTAATCTTAACTACGTTTTAGTGTTAATATCCATTTTTAAAATGTTTTTAATATTTTTAATTCATTGTAAGTTGTCTAGAGTTTCCTGCAGGTGAGATGGGTGGTGTAATTGAAAAATAATAAAAAGGTACTGTTTTGTTTAAAAAAAAAACAGCGGACAATCACAATACCTATTTGTGATCTCAGTTTCAAACTCAGAGATTAAACGATAAAACAAAATTATAGTTTTGGGCAGCAGCTAATTTTTTGTAGAGTTTGTTTGACATTTTGTATTTTGTTTGCTAGTTGACTAGATAAAAGCGATCAGGATAGAGTCAGACTTTAGAACAAAACAATTAATGAATCAAGTGAATATTATCTGCATCATTGGTTTTTGATAGAGTGATTGGCCCTATTTTAAAAAAAATGCAAAGAACCATTGCTTTTAAGAATCAACTGAACACTTGAATGTACTAAAATCAGTGGTTGTGCCATTCACTTAAAGCAGGGGTGTCCAAACTTGGTCTCTTTAAGACTTGTGGACTTCAATTCCCAGAGTTCCTCAGCCAGCTTTGCTGGCTGAGGGACTCTGGGAGTTGAAGTCCACAAGTCTTAAAGAGACCAAGTTTGGACACCCCTGACTTAAAGGAACCTAAGATATTAATTTACTGAAGCTGTAATAACCACATAAACATTCAGAAGCAAGAGTTACCTAGATTTTTCAAATTTTATGTTCTATTTCAAAGGTCAGTGTTCTCAAATTTTTCTGAATATCAGCTTCTGTCAACCTTGCCAATGATATTGAATTGTAGGAACTCTTGTCTAGAATTTTTCTGTTTGACTACTCCTATCTGCTGTATGTCCTTTGGAAAAGGTGACAAGTACTAAATAAATGTATTTAATACGCACGAAACTTTTTATATGATTCATATATTAAGAATACTTGGGATACTTTTTATTTGTAAATTCACATTCCTATCATAGAGCAGCTAATTACAGGAAGATAAATCAACAGCAGCTGTGAGTAAATTGAGTCTCTTTAGATCAGTTAAATAAAAGATTCTCAAACTATACGTTGTGAGGAAATGGGAGAAGTTCGCAAAGCAGGACTTTTTCTGCAGCTTCCTGAACACACCATTAACTGAATTGATTGTTCTTGGACAGGTCTGGACGGATCTCCTTCAATATGTACAGAAGAGACTTCATGTTGGCAAGAGAAAATTCTGTTTATGTGGCATGATATTGGGTGAATATCATTTAGTTTTATTCCTCTTTGTTTTGCATACTTTGTACATGTATTATATTTCTCAGACCTATTTTGTACTTTTTTACTGCTCAGTGTTGTATGTTAGAATAGAATAACAGAGTTGGAAGGGACCTTGGAAGTCTTCTAGTCCAATCTCCTGCTTAGGCAGGAAAGCCTATACCATTTCAGACAAATGGTTGTCTAATCTCTTCTTAAAAACTTTCAGTGTTGGAGCATTTGCAATTTCTGGAGGCAAGTTGTTCCATTGATTAATTGTTCTAACTGTCAGGAAATTTCTCTTAGTTCTAAGTTGGTTCTCTCCTTGATTAGTTTCCACTCATTGCTTCTTGTCCTGCCCTCAGGTGCTTCGGAGAATAGTTTGACTTGGTCTTCTATGTGGCAACCCCTGAGATATTGGAACACTGCTATCATGTCTCCCCTAGTCCTTATTTTCATAAGACTAGACATACCCAGTTCCAGCAACCGTTCTTTATATGTTTTATCCTAGAGTCCCCTAATCATCTTTGTCGCTCTTCTCTGCACTCTTTCTAGAGTCTCAACATCTTTTTTACAGCATGGCGACCAAAATTGGATGCAGTATTCCAAATGTGGCCTTACCAAGGCATTATAAAGTGGTATTAACCTTCATGAGATCTTGATTCTATCCCTCTGTTTATGCAGCCTAGAACTGTGTTGGCTTTTTTGGCAGTTGTAGCACACTGCTGGCTCATATTTAAGTGATTGTTCACTAGGACTCCAAGATCCCTATCACAGTTACTACTATTGAGCAAGGTACCACGTACACGTATTTTGTTTTTGTTTCCTAAATGTAGAACCTTACTTTTTTCACCATTGAATTTCATTTTGCTAGATAGTGCCCAATGTTCAAGTCCATCAAGATCCTTCTGTATCTTAAGGCTATCTTCTGGAGTTATATCCCTATAGTTTGAAGATGCTTCTGATGCATATAAAGAAAGATTTGGAAAAGCCAACTACCCTGGAGAATGGAAGTGTAGTCTAATACGGGTCAGTCATGTTTGAACATCCAAAATGTAATTATTAAAATTCACTAATATATTTATTTCTTGCCTAGCATTTATTCTAATGAAATAATACATTTTTAATCAAAGGTGGAGAGGAATCACACAGCTCATTTTAGCTTGGATGCCCAATTTTGTTTTTAATAATATTTAGGGAAAAAAAGAAAAAAAAGAAAGGAAAAGTATATAAAATATAATTGGGGGAATAACAACTCATTATTTTAGAGGGTAAACGTTATCACAAATTTGAAAAAAAAAAGATTTTATTACTTTGGTTGTAGCTTCAATAGGGCCACAGCACAATTTCATAGGAATACCTATATCACCCAGTGATATGCTCTCATGTGGTCCCTAAAAGTAGTGTTCAAAATGTTTTACATTGTTTATTAAAAGTCCAGTAATTTTGATAATTGTATTTTTGAATTAAATACCAATTATTGGCCACTATTTGTGGCATAAAAACAATGTTAATAAATCACCTTGGATAAAGTAACACATTTGTGTGTCCACTCACACTTGGCCAATAAAAAAATTATTCTCTTCTATTCTCTCTTCACACAGATTTCACAGGATTAAGGTAGGACAAGATGAATAGTGACTTTCTTCATCCCTTGGTTTTGTACAGTTTTATCATTTGGGGAGAAAGAAATACAGCTATTTGATAATCTAATCATTATAACTATAACAATGCCAAACGGAATAAAACCTTAACCTTAATCCCCTTCAAATGTAGATCTTACATTTGCTGGTTCTTAGTCCTACAAAAGCAAGTATTTGAAAGCATTATTTAAATATTTGCTAAAAATTCTAAATGCAAAGAAATAGTATATGGAGGAAAACAAAAACACACAGCACTTCTTCAAATATATATCACTGACCTAATATGCGTTTGTAATGCAAGACCTTTAATTTTTTCTATCTTTAGAAGATAGTATCATAATTCACATCATCTCCTAATTATCTTTGATGCATGAAAGTTGTTCAACACATGTGAAGGGTATCAGTTAGAGAAAGATCTATTATTTGAAACAAAGTTCTTCTAGTTAAGAAGTGATCATATATTTGTTCTAGATTCATACCAATATTTATTTTTTAAACCCATTCCATGAATAATATTTGAATAAATTGATGCTGATTTAAGTTTTGATTGATGGAATGCTGCAAGACCGTCTCATAACCAACCTCACTTCAATATCAGGCAGATTTTTCTGTTTCATATGTAAACAATCTTCATCTGTAGCTGCCAGGTGAAGATCAAAGCGCAAAGAAACAGACTTTTTTCTTAAGTGAGGGTTATCCTTGAAGAAAGAGCCTTCCCATTCTTTAATCACTTCATCTACTTTTTCTGTCCTGAAACAATAAATAGATTATTATGTATAGGTATTCATCCAAAACATGTCCTCAGGCTAGGATTTCAAGAATGTTTATACTCAGATATATGTTTATTTTGGTGAAACAAAAAGGGTGTATGAACATCTGTTCTGTATTTATCTATCCATCCATTTATCTGTATTTCTAATGAATAGACTTCTGCTTTTTTTTCTATAGAAAGACATGCATTACCAGGCAATAGGATTGCAACATATAATTTTTCTATTGTTTTTCCTAGTAAGATATATAGCCTGGAAAGGTAGTTCTTAACTTATGGTGTTCATTTAGTGTCATTATAAATTACAACAGCACTGAAAAGTGTGATTTGTGATCTGTCTTCACAGTACAACGATTGCAACATCCCCACGGTCATCTGATCCAAATCTGGGCATTTGGCAATGGGCATATATTTAAAATGCCTGCAGCATTCTGGGGGTCATGTGATCGCATTTACAACCTTCCCAGCTAGCTTCTGACAAGCAATGGGGGAAACTAGATTTGCATGGCAAAAGATCGTAAAATGGGTGCAGTTCACTTAATGACCCCCAGCTTAGCAATGGAAATTGTGATCTTTAGTTGAGGAGTCCATGTATACCACGCTACATCTAGTATATATTTTTATGAATTAGGTATTAAATATGAAAGGTCGGCAGTTCGGCGGTTCGAATCCCTAGTGCTGCCGTGTAACGGGGTGAGCTCCTGTTACTAGTCCCAGCTTCTGCCAACCTATCAGTTTCGAACGTATGTAAAAATGCAAGTAGAAAAAATAGGGACCATCTTTGGTGGGAAGGTAACAGCGTTCCGTGCACCTTTGGCGTTGAGTCATGCCGGCCACATGAGCACGGAGACGTCTTCGGACAGCGCTGGTTCTTCGGCTTTGAAACGGAGATGAGCACCGCCCCCTAGAGTCAGTAACGACTAGCACGTATGTGCGAGGGGAACCTTTACCTTTTACTATTATAACCCACACATACATACACATATTTAACTTACTGTATTGTATTATGAGTCTCTGTGCTATCCTTTGCAACACCTCCATTTAAGACTGCTTGCTTTGTCAGTATTTCCACTTTTTCAATTTCATGTTTTTTTAGCTTACTTGCTATATAGATAAAAAAAATCAAAATATATTAGAATATACAATTTTAGGAGATGCAGAAGAAATATTCTGTATTTCAGAATGTATGCCAGGTTTATTTTCAGTGCCTTTTAAATCATTTATACTAGGAAACCACACTTTTGAACATAAAGCTGTATATGTCCCACAAACCCTGTGTATGCAATTTAGTTACTAAAGCAATATGTTAATATGACAGATCTGATCTGACTGCAGTTGTGCAATTGTAGTGTTTTGTAAGAGGTCATGATGGCTCAGAGGTTAAAGATGCTGAGCTTGTCAGCTGGAAAGTATGGGTTCAAGACCTGAGCGGCGTACAACTGGGTGAGCTCCCATTGCTACCCCAGCTCCTGCCCACCTGGCAGTTTGAAAGCATGCAAATTTGCGAGTAAATAAATAGGTACCACTTTGATGGGAAGATACCAGGGGTTTGTGCATTTTTGGCATATAGCCATGCTGGCCATATGACCATGGAAAAGGTCTTCAGACAACACTGGCTCCCTCAGGCAAGAAATGTTGATGAGCACCCCGTCCATGACTGGATAAGGAAATCTTTAGCTTTACCTAGTGTTTCACTCTTTCTCTTCCCATCTCTATTTCTAGCGGTACGTTCCTTTTTTCCAATATATAATCCTATTTATGTATACATAAAAAGGTAAAGGTTCCCCTCGCACATACGTGCTAGTCATTGCCGACTCATCTCTGTTTCAAAGCTGTTTCAAAGGGGGCGGTGCTCATCTCTGTTTCAAAGCTGAATAGTCAGCGCTGTCAGAAGATGTCTCCGTGGTCATGTGGTCGGCATGACTCAACGTCAAAGTCACACGGAACGCTGTTATCTTCCCACCAAAGGTGGTCCCTATTTTTCTACTTGCATTTTTTATGTGCTTTCGAACAGCTAGGTTGGGAAAAGCTGGAACAAGTAACGGGAGCTCGCCCAATTATGCGGCACTAGGGATTTGAACCACTGAACTGCCAACCTTTCAATCGACAAGCTCAGCATCTTACCCACTAAGCCACCGTGTCCCTTATGTATACATACGTATTTATAAAACACAAAGGTTTTTCATTTTTCCTTCACTTAAAAGTGATTATTGCCTGCTTTGAAGAAGTTTAACATTGAAGATGGAAACAATCTATTTTAGCTCTTTTTTTAGTTTCATTTCTCCACTGTTAAGAAGATTTTTTCCCCTAACATTAAAAAATCAAACTCTCTTATAGCTTGAAGTGACTCTTTTGTGTATAGAAATCCTATTGGAGTTAATATTTCCAGTTGCATTTAAATGATTGAAAGCCTCATTTTAAGTCAAGTTTGTATAAAATAGTGGATGATTTCATTTTCGAGTGCTAAGTAAACTCACATGAAGGTAAAATAAATGCTATTCGGCTGGTGGTAGGTGTTCTGATATCTTCTGTTTCTTCGTGTTTTAAATAATGAAACCTGGAGAGAAACAAAAAAGATACAGGGTAAAATAGGAGCATTATAACTTCTGAGTAGAATCTTGATGAATTGTGTGGGTTGTGCTAGAGTGCCTATTAATGCTCAGTGTTCTTGTTGAACATGTTCTCTGTACAATACAATTTGCCCTTTATTCAGGCATTATCAATGCCAGGTTTTTTTAGTTTCTTTTCTAGGTATGCTATAGGTTTTGGGAGCTGCTGAGATACTCTCAACAGTCTATAGGTTGTTAGGGTTAGGATTATTCACATGTACTACACTGAGCATAGATTATCAGAGGGAAAGCAATTAGGTAGAGAAAGAGAGTGGCAGAAAGGTAGAGAAGGAAAAGGATGATATATACCTCTGACTTCAGATCTGTCCATCATTGAGTATATTCTCCCGTTGACTTCCTTTGGGGCTATGGAACTATATAGAAAACCACTTTCTCATCCCTGCGAAGGCCTAGTTCAGAAATAATCTTTCTTACTGAACCAGTATGTTGAAGTTTATGGGTAGTTTAATTAGCCATAGTTTCCTGATCTTTGAATTGAGAATTTAGTTTCAGCACCTGATAATAGCTTTCTGGTTCTTCTGTTATGATATGCCAAGGAAAAAACTAATTCTGTAGACACAAAACTCAGCATAATTGTATAATACGCTGTAATATGTTACATCTGAACTTGCTCAATTGATGGTTTCATAGTTTAAGTACACTATGTTTGTTATGACAATGTACTTCCATGAATCTACTTTTGTCCATGAATGATCCTAAATTTCTGTTTTGATTGAATTGTATTATGGATCCTAAAAGAGATATTCTTGGTTTTTGTTTTATGAACAATTTCTTAAGTTCCAAAGCAATGAGCAATCGTTATGATTAGTACAAAGATGAAAGTGATGACTTCCTTTTGCATTCAGTGGAAAAAGAGGGGTGGGGGTGGGGAAATGCATGAGCTTGGAACATTGAATACCCCCCCCCCGACCTTCTATTAGGGTCTGAAGACCTGACTCTGCCAGTTAGCATGGGCTCCCAGAGGGGTGCACAACTTTGGAGGTGGCTATCTGATTAAGAGAAGACCCCCATCTCTATATTTTGTGTTCCTTCTCCCCCATTTTTCAATTGTAAATTATCATTATGTTACTTATTGTTTGTTTTAATGTTTACCAGTTTTCATTGTTTGTAAGTTGCCCAAGGTCTCGTTTAGACAAGATAGGACACCCACAAATCAAATCAGATAAATAAAAATAAATAAGCTTGTTTCTGCAGATGTTTTCTTTTAATTAATTATGTTTTTTCTTTACTACTCTGGAAAAGACCAATTCTAGAATACAGCTCGCCTATTTGGAACCCTCACCACATCTCTGACATCAATACAATTGAGCGAGTCCAGAAATATTTTACAAGAGTTCTCCACTCCTCTGAAAATAACAAAATACCTTATCCCACCAGACTTGAAATCCTAGGCTTAGAAAACTTGGAACTCCGTCGCCTTCCACAAGACCTAAGTTTAACTCATAGAATCATCTATTGTAATGTCCTTCCTGTTAAAGACTACTTCAGCTTTAATTGCAACAATACAAGAGCAACCAACAGATTTAAACTTAATGTTAACTGCTTTAATCTAGATTGCAGAAAATATGACATCTGTAGCAGAATCATCAGTGCTTGGAATACTTTACCTGACTCTCTGGACTCTTCCCATAATCCTAAAAGCTTCAACCAAAAACTTTCTACTATTGACCTCACCCCATTCCTAACAGGACTATAAGGGGCGTGCATAAGCGCACAAACGTGCCTACCGTTCCTGTCCTATTGTTTTTTTTTTCTTTTCTTTTCTTCTTCCTATATATATATTGGTGCTTATACCTCCTAATATTTACTCATATATATGTTTATATTCTATATAATCCTTTTTATATGATGTTGTGACAAAAATAAATAAATAAAATAAATAAAAATAAAAAAGAAACTAGGCCATGCTGAAAGAACATGCTATGGTATATTGTTTCAGTCTTTAGTGTGGTTCTACTTGATTACCTCATAAAGTAACAGAATACAAAAATAAGAGGAAAAACAACCATTTGGGTTTATTCTTAACCTCAAAAACACATTTGTATACTGATTATAGCATATAATCTAAATCTAAATGCAAGCCTCTGCAGAAATCAACTGCTTTCTAATTGTCTAATTATCTGTTCTCTTTCTCCCAACATGGGTATTGTTTGGGGGGCAACTGATAGCATGTCATGATAGTATAATGAAAATTAAGTACATTAATAATTTATATAATATGTATGATGCTGTGACACATGTGATATCATCACATACCAGATGCTGATGTCCAACATTTATTTATTTATTTATTAATCAAATGTATAATATATAGGTAGCCCTCAACTTTCAACAATTTGTTTAGTGAACATTCGAAGTTACAACAGCACTGAAAAGTGACTTATGACTGTTTTTCACACTTATGACGGTTGCAGCATCTTCATAGTCGTGTGATCAAAATTCAAAGACTTGGCAACTGACTCATATTTATGAGGGCTCCCAAGGTTGAAAAATGGGACAAAACTCAACAACTGTCTTGATTAGCAATGGAAATTGTGGTGTTAAGACAAGGACTACTTGTAGCTGCCCGTATCAGTACCTGATTCTAGGTGGCTGTATAAATTTGATTGATAAATAAATATTTCAAATCATCTCTTCTATCTCAGTGTCCAGTTCTCCCAGAAATTCTATTCCAATCAAAAATTTCCTCAATTCATTGTTAGGCAATGAGACATTTTTGTTCGTTTCACTGATCTGATTCCTATGCAACAGAAAGGCATAATGGGGCGTGAGCTTGGTTTTGCCTTGGTATACATGAACTTCCTCATTCTGACTTAGTTTTATGTATGAATCCAAGCCACTGCAGTTTGTTCTACAAAGCACCAGTCAAAATAATCCTGGTGTTGTACACGTCCCTGAGTCATATTGCAACTAATGCAATGTACTTAACAATCTCAGTCACTTTGATTTTGGCACATGTACCTTTTCTCTTCCTTCTCCAGCAAACTACGATAGGTAGCTATTTCCTGCTCAAGTCTCATCTTGGAATTTAATAATATTTCATGTTGCTGGAGTTGTTTTTCGATGTCCTGCCGCACTTCTTGGAGCTCCTTCTCCAGACCTTCAATCTCTGTTTCCAAGTGCTTGAGCTGTGTTTGATATCGTAGTTCTGTGGCCCGTAGCGAATTCTCCAACCCCCTTTCCTATTATATGAAGTTTCTGATTAAAATGCCAAGGTGTACTTCCAAACAAACCAAAACCATTTTAAAACAATTAGCAACACCTTACTTTCAGAAAAATCCAAACCTAAAATTTCTATCAAACATAATAAAATCTGTATTTAAACAGTGCCTTATCTTATAAACCATAAAAAACAACTGACTTGTACAATTGACTAGATGAATATGCTTATATCATATGTGCTTAATATGTATATATATTAAGTATTTTATTTTCTGGATGTGATCCCCATGAAATCAGATAGGCAAGAGGAAGGTAGGAAATTATACAAGTGACCTGAAGGAAGTTTCTGGAAATTTCTTTTCTCAAACTTCCTGACTACATTTTTGAAGCATGTAGTTCTGGTAAAATTTCTCAAAATGTTATTGGTTAGTGTTGCATTTTTTAGATTGTGATAGTCCTAGTTAAAAATGCTGGCTAACAAAGGATAGAAATATATGTATTATACTTATTGGAATTATTTTTATCATATATATTTGATCTCAAGTGTTCCCAGAGTGGTTTTCATTTGCATAAAATGCCTAAAAAAGATTAAAAACAGGAGCAAATTTAGTAAAAACGCCTTTACAAAAAAAAAAACAAAAAATACCCCCCATTCTACCAACAAATCAACTTGTGCAGTGAAAAATATCTGAGAGAGGGTACAGTATCCCATCACTATGAAAGTTCATAAACAAACATGAAAGACAGGAAACAATAAAACAATAATATCCCTAACAATTTTTGGAGTTTAATACAGTTGTGCATTACGTAAAATGAGGGGGACCAAATAGAAATATATAATTATGTGTAGCAAATAATAAGCTTATGAAAGATGACCTGGTTGGAAAATATGGGCTGGATGGATCCCTTTTCTCTATCTTTAGAGACTGAAATCTTTGGGACAATTCGGAAAGGGTCAATAGAGGGTTCAGTTGTCTCAGGCTTAGGGTGCAGTAGAAGACTCCCAATAGAAATTTGTTTTATTCAGTGTTAGGCCATATTAGTGTGCTGGTCTGAAGAATATTTGGCTTTAGTTTTAACGTTAGTAGGAGGTGTGGGAATTAAAAGCATATGTTCATGGTAAAAAAAGGGTTTCTCAGATATACCATTAATTAATTCCTTAATTTCATTTTTAAAAAAGTGGCCTAGTTCCCTCAATGGATTACTCCTATTATAAGTATTAGAACAAAACATAACCAACTTTTTAGATAAATTTTCTACATTATAAAACATCATAAAAGATACTTTATTATTCTTTTTGTCATATTATTTTTACTTGTAAGGTTTTTCTTTAATGAAGAAAGTGAATATTTTATGAAGAAATAATATACTTTGCTCTCATCTGCAATATAAAGTAACAATCTAAGCATAGATTTCTTTCTCAAACTTCCTGACTACATTTTTGAAGCATGTAGTTCTGGTAAAATTTCTCAAAATGTTATTGGTTAGTGTTGCATTTTTTAGATTGTGATAGTCCTAGTTAAAAATGCTGGCTAACAAAGGATAGAAATATATGTATTATACTTATTGGAATTATTTTTATCATATATATTTGATCTCAAGTGTTCCCAGAGTGGTTTTCATTTGCATAAAATGCCTAAAAAAGATTAAAAACAGGAGCAAATTTAGTAAAAACGCCTTTACAAAAAAAAACCAAAAAAAAAAAACCCACCCTACCAACAAATCAACTTGTGCAGTGAAAAATATCTGAGAGAGGGTACAGTATCCCATCACTATGAAAGTTCATAAACAAACATGAAAGACAGGAAACAATAAAACAATAATATCCCTAACAATTTTTGGAGTTTAATACAGTTGTGCATTACGTAAAATGAGGGGGACCATATAGAAATATATAATTATGTGTAGCAAATAATAAGCTTATGAAAGATGACCTGGTTGGAAAATATGGGCTGGATGGATCCCTTTTCTCTATCTTTAGAGACTGAAATCTTTGGGACAATTCGGAAAGGGTCAATAGAGGGTTCAGTTGTCTCAGGCTTAGGGTGCAGTAGAAGACTCCCAATAGAAATTTGTTTTATTCAGTGTTAGGCCATATTAGTGTGCTGGTCTGAAGAATATTTGGCTTTAGTTTTAACGTTAGTAGGAGGTGTGGGAATTAAAAGCATATGTTCATGGTAAAAAAAGGGTTTCTCAGATATACCATTAATTAATTCCTTAACTTCATTTTTAAAAAAGTGGCCTAGTTCCCTCAATGGATTACTCCTATTATAAGTATTAGAACAAAACATAACCAACTTTTTAGATAAATTTTCTACATTATAAAACATCATAAAAAGATACTTTATTATTCTTTTTTGTCATATTATTTTTTTACTTGTAAGGTTTTTCTTTAATGAAGAAAGTGAATATTTTATGAAGAAATAATATACTTTGCTCTCATCTGCAATATAAAGTAACAATCTAAGCATAGATTTCTTTCTCAATATCAGTTAGACTACCATGTTTTCTCAAGAAGAAAGTAGCTAGGAACTCTTAAACTAAAATGTCTACATTTCTAATAATTCCTTCCCCCGTGAGGCCTATTCATGAATTAATTTAAATTGCCCCAGAAAACTTTAATATGGAAGGGCATTTTTCTCCTTATTTTAAATCCCCAAAAAACAGTTAATTGTTCTTCTTATTAGAAGAGATAATAAAGATGTTTAAACTTGTGAGTTAACAGAAGAAGAAATGTTTCTTTTTGAAAACAATTTTAGAATAGCTGTTTGCTCACACTTACCATGGCATGAAGAGAGTCTATTTCAGTCTGCATATGATGCCACTGGCGTCTAGCTTCATTTAGCTCTGCCCTAGCTGCCTTTAAGATTTCTTCATCTTTGTTCATTCTTGCAGTTGTGACTTTCTCTAGCTGCAGGGAATATTTACAATGCCAGGTCAACATTGTCAGAAACAATGAAAATTTAAACTTTACTTGTGTGAGTGAAGCCCCAATTTTCTGAAACAAATCATCATTCATTTGTTCCCTTTGTAATGTTGCTTGGCCTTGCAACTAAAGAAAAGTAAATCTTCAGTTTCAATCAAAATAGCGTGGTTGTCAAAACAGTAATGTAAGATTTGTAGTCCAGCATATATAAATGCCATATATGAACCAGGTTGGGGAAGATTTCTGCACGATATGGTATAGTATTGTGCATGGTGTCTAGTGACATATACCATATTTTTCGGAGTATAAGATGCACCTTTTCCCCCCAAAAAAGAGGGTGAAAATCTGGGTGCGTCTTATACTCCAAATCAGGGTAAAATGCTCCTGGTTCCGACTGGATCGTGTGAGCCGGTAGCGATGGGGCAGGTAGTTCGGAGAACCAGTAGCAAAAATCCCTGCCCCTCCCACACCGCCCATGCCTCGCTGTTCCTCTTCTCTGTCCCTGAAGCTGTCGGTGGTGATATAGCTGCAAACGGCCTTAAATGACTGCCTCAGCACTTCAAAGCTGATCAGCGCTGTAGGCAGCTAGTAGACTGGTGCCTCTATTTTTTAAAAAGGTAGACCGGTGCGCTCCCAAAAAAAGGCAATTAGTAGAGCGGTGCCTCTATTTTTAAAGAAGGTAGACTGGCGCGCTCCCAAAAAAGGCAAGTAGACCGGTATGGCTCTGCTAGACTAAAGCAAGCCTGATAGACTTGTTTCCTGATTAGAAAAAAGAATTTTTTTGGTAAAAAAACTCACAGTGATTCTGAAAGAATCGAACAGAAATGGGCTGGAAGCCAATTCTGCTAGAGATGTTTCTCTCAGGCCGACTCAGGCCACCCAATCACCAGGTCCCCACTTGGCTATTTGCTGCTTCTTTCGGGCTCGCTCCTGCCTTGCTTTGCTTCGGTTGCTGGAATCAATTGCATCAGCTAGCAACTGAATCTGCCTGCCTGCAATCCATCTCATTGATGAGCAACTCAATCTACCTGCCTTGTCCCTTGAATAGAGTAAGTAACTGTGGGTGGAGAGCTTAAAAAAAATAGTTAATTGTTTTTTTTTAAAGAGTTTTATTTTTAGACATAGCAATCAACTTTAAATTGCCACGTCTAAATTTAAAAGGAAGTTTTAAATTTAACTGCTTTTATAAATATATATATAAATAAATATAAATATAAATAAATATAAATAAAATAAAATAATAAAATATTTGTGCAGCTTTCTGAGATTTCTGTGTTTCTGTAGTGTTTCACTCTAACTACACAAAATCTCACAAAGCTGTATGTGGCATTTTGTATGTGTGCGTGAGTCATGTTGTGTTGTGTGTGTGTGTAAAGTGTGAAAGTTGGTTTTTGGTATCTCTTTATTGTTTTGTATACTTTGTTTATTATTTTTATTATTGATTGTTATTGGCCATGCCCACCCAGTCATCTGACCACCAAGCCACACCCACCAATTAGGCCACACCCACAAAAACGGTAGGGAACATTTTTAGATTTCACCCCTGCTCGAATGTAACCCCATCTAGCTTCTCAAACGGGTTTCAGGGGCTGAAAAAGCATCAGAAATGGAGCTTCAGAAAAGAAGCCCCCAAACGAAACTTCAGAAAAAAAGCCCCCAAATAGAGCTTCAGAAAAGAAGCTCTCAAACAGAACTTCAGAGGCTTTTTTTCTGAAGTTCGGTTTTGGAGGCTTTCAGAGACAGAAAAAAGTTTTTTCTGAAAGAGAGTTTCAGAGGCAGGAAAAAAAAGCCAAAAAAAGCAAGGCACAGAGCTTACAACCGAATAACCTGTTGCCAAAATTCACCTCTGGGAACAGCTGATTGGGGATATTCCGGGAGGCCAATTCACCTGCCAATCAGCTTTTTTCTTAATTTTCCTCCCCAAAAACTAAGGTGCGTCTTATACTCCAAAAAATACGGTAGATAGTCCTTAAGTTATAACTGCAATGGAGCCTGCCCATCATGGTCATAAGTTGTGACAGTTGTAAATCAAATCACTCATGTGACCAACCCAATTTTATGACCTTTTTGGCAGTGGTCATCAAATGAATGTTTTTTAGCAAATAAACGGTTTGGTATGGGCCAGTCTTGCCAAAAGCTGTGGCTCAGACTGGTAAGACAGTCTGTTATTAACACAGCTGCCTGCAATTACTGCAGGTTCTAGTCCCACCAGGCCCAAGGTTGACTCAGCCTTCCATTCTTTATAAGGTAGGTAAAATGAGGACCCAGATTGTTGGGGGCAATAAGTTGACTTTGTATATAAATATACAAATAGGATTGCTAACATAGTGTAAGCTGCCCTGAGTCTTCGGAGAAGGGCGGGATATAAATGCAAATAAAAAAAAAATTGTCAAAACTGTCATAAAATAAGGTCATGTGACCATGAGATGCTGCAAAGACCTATAAATGTAGTTGCCAAATATAGTCACCTGCCCACTCAGGGAAGTCTGTCATAACTTTGAATGGTTGTTAAACAATCAGTCATAAATTGAGGAACAGTTGGTTTATTTGTGATTCCCTTGTGCTTGCTTAAAATCAATGGTGAAATGTAAAATTTGTTACTACTGGTTCTGTGGGCATGACTTGGGGTGGGTGGGTAATGTGACTGGATGGACGTGGCCAACTTTTTTTTTTACTTTTAAAAGCATTTTTTCTACAACCTCTTTGGCTGAAGAGGTTGTAAAAATGCTTTTAAAAGCCTCTGACGATCAGGCAACTCAGCTGGGATTTTCAGAGCCTTTTAAAAGCATTTTTTCTACAACCTCTTCGGCCGAATCATCAGAGGCTTTTTTTTTTTTTTTACTTTTAAAGCATTTTTTCGGCTGAAAGAAAAAATGCTTCTAAAAGTAAAAAAAACCCAAACCCTCTGATGATTGCTAGCTCAGCTGGGCATGGGAGGGAGTTTTGCTATTGGTTCTCCGAATTACCGCCACCATCGCTACCAGATCGGGCGATCTGGTCTGAACCGGGAGCATTTCACCCCTGCTTAAAATATATCATAAAACTTCAGTTCATTCTGATACTGGCAGACTGACTGCTAACTGGAGTGGTGAAATCTAGTGTCACAGATACTAAAATATTATTCACTTTCCAAATGACACTCACAAATCCTCAAACGTTACAAGCATTTTAAAAAAATACAAAATGGCAGAAGTATTGCCAGTTTGCTAAGTGTAAAATTTCAGTAATCTCACACAGTGCCTCCCCTAATTTGGACAGGACGAGTGGACTATTAATTTATAATAGCTGTTTGGAAAGCCTTTTTCAGGGATATTATAAAACCATGGTGGAGATTGTTGGAATCTTGAGAGATTTGTTTTAATGTGATTTTTAAAAGTGTTGTGGTAAACTGACTGCATCTATGAGATTGTGAAAGCCCAAGTTCAGGGACATATCTGGAGATTTCTGTAAATTAAGTGGTGGGAGTGGTGATGAGGGAGAGATAAAAATCCATATGAAATTTGAATTCATATGAAACATGAAATTTTTGAATCATTTCTTGTCCCAAGGATTAGAATAGAGATGAGCCTTTTCTGTTCAACATGGACAAGGCTGTGCTAGCCTTGGGTAGTATGATTTAAAATTTACTTACTTGTTTGAGTAAGGCTTCTAGTATATGGAGGTGTGTAGGACCTTGATCTGTGCCAATGCCGTTTTTTCACTATTTTCACGTTACAGAATGAGGATGGGGAGACTGAATATGAAGGTTTTTTTAAATGTTGAATGAAGGCATATAGTTTCTGAAATTCAGATTCTGAATTAAGCCTGGGGAGCAAAGCAGGAAAGCAGATAAAAGTAATTTAATTCCAAGATGCAGCCAGATTGGGTGATGAAACAGTACTCTTGTCAAAGAGTAGATTATTGATGACTGGAAAATGAAACAAAGCAAAAAATTAAATGCTTAGCTGTTTGGAAGAGTTCCTCTATGGCATTTAGAAAATACTAGTGGATGCCAAAAAGTTAATGTATTGGCTAGGAAGGACCCAGCATATGCAGCATTTCAGTCTAAAGTCCCATCATATACAAGAACTTTTAAACCAAAACATCAGGAGTGTACCACATTGGAGAACATTACTGCAGAGCATGTTATGATATTTAAAAATATTTTTCAGAACCAGCATGGTGCTATGTTATGGCAGGGATCTCCAAATATTTTGGGCCATTTGGATACATTTGGAATTTCAAAAATGTTATGGATATTCTCAAAATGGTGGGCATGGCCAGGTATAAAACATCTATTTACAAGAAAGTAAATGGATAAGATAGCTCCCCATAATCTCGTCTAATCTTTTGGATGCTCTCTATCATGCCAAACCATCTTTGTCTTTTTTTTGGGGCAGATGTATATCCCATAATCCTAAAAGCTTCAACCAAAAACTTTCTACTATTGACCTCACCCCATTCCTAAGAGGACCATAAGGGGCGTGCATAAGCGCACAAACGTGCCTACCGTTCCTGTCCTATTGTTTTTTTGTTTTTGTTGTTTGTTTGTTTTTCTTTTTTCTTTTCTTCTTCCTATATATATATATATATATATATATATATATATATATATATATATATATATATATATATATATATATATATATATATATATATATATATATATATATTGATGCTTATACCTCCTAATATTTACTCATATATATGTTTATATACTATATAATCCTTTTTATATGATGTTGTGACAAAAATAAATAAATAAAATAAATAAAAGATTTTACATAGAGTGCTGGGCTACAGCTTCTTATCATTTTTATCTTCAAAGAGACCCTGGAATTATATGTGGGGCCCAGAAGTATTTTTGACAAGATTATGCTTGAAGCTGATAGTTTTTTTAAAAAAAAAATCTCATAGTGCTACCATGTTCTTTCTCTTTTTAAATAAGTTTTAAAAAGCTTTTAAAAATAATGTGGATAATACAGCCTGAAAAATGGGTAATATGGTCTAGTTTCAGCCTTTTTGGTAGTTCTCTGACCTGAAAGTGATTCTTTCCCAAGCACAATGTTTACAGAGTTTTCTTTAGCAAGGTTGATTAAGATGAAGTGAGCAATGCTGTAAGAATAAGCAGTAAATGAACTGTTTTCAGTTTAAAACCAATGTACTGTATCTTTTCTTGCATTATGACAAAGACTGTTTGATTCTGTTTCTCCTAAATTTCCTGTAAACTGGTTATCAGATGGGTCTCTTAGCTTAAAATGGGAAAATGAGAAATTTTAATCCTATTAGCCTAGGATCCAATTCCTAACTTCTGATGGAAGTGTGTGCACGTGTGCACATGCACGTGCCAGAGCTCCGGAAACCCAAAGACCAGCTGGCCGGTGAGCATGCATCTTTGGCTTTCCGGCATGTGCATGTATATCAGCCAGCTGATTTTTGGGTTTCTGGCCAGCGTGCTTTTGCTGGAAATCAGAAAAGCAGCTGGTGACAGTGCATGTGCCCACAGAGAGGGCTCTGCATGCCACCTCTGACACATGTGTCATAGGTTCGCCATCACGGCTTTATAACAGTGTGTCATATTACATAGTTCCTTTTATGGTTATGGTTTATAAAGTTAAAGTATTACAGGATTATTGTATGGCATTCAATGTTATATTATGGGAAAGAAACATACATTTTAAGGGATGTACTAAGGCTACTTTGTGTTGTTAAGAATGTTGAAATAAGATTGGAAATTGGTAGTTTCTCTATAGCTATATAGAGTGATGGCTAACCCTTTTGCCATCGCGTTCCAAAAACGGGGGGAGTGCGGGAGGGAGTGTGCACACCCACATCCATAATTTAATGTGCCCCGCCCCCTTGCATGCACATCTGATCCCCCCACGCTCCCTTCACTTTTTGCATGGGATGGCATGGTGGGCCCAGTAGGCCCGTTTTTCGCCCTCCCCAGGCTCCAGAGGCTTTCTTGGAGCCTGGGGAGGGCAAAAATGGCCTTCCCCAGGGCCCTCTGGAGGCCCTCCGGAGGCCGGAAATGGCTTGTTTCCAAAAAACAGGCCTTCCGGGCCCACCAGAAGTTGGGAAACGGGGCATTTCTGGCCTCCAGAGGGCCTCTAGGAAGATGGTGACGGCTGTTTTTGCCCTTCCCAGGCTCCTAGAAAGCCTCTGGAGAGTGAAAAATGGGCCTTCCTTGCCTCCATGGAGGCCCTCCGGAGGCCAGAAACAGCCTGTTTCTCAACTCTCGGTGGGCCTGGAAGGCCTGAAAAATAGCTGGCTGGTGCGTGTATGCGCATTGGAGCTGAGCTAGGGCAATGCTGTGTGCCCAACGATATGGCTCCGTGTGCCATAGGTTCACCATCATGGCTCTATAGCTTCTTTACCATAGACTTAAGTATTAACATTTGTACCTGTTATCTGTAAGTTATTTGATGTTGACTTTAGCTTGGTTTAAAAAGTTAAATCATAAAATTAGGATTGTTTTAACACAATTGTAGAGGTATGTTTACATAGAGGAAAAATGGCAAGTTAAGGATGTTATTAACATATGGAAAGAATTATCTGAAGCAAATACAACTTAATTACTGTTGAAAAGAGTTAAGAAATTATTTCAGAGCAACTCAATAGTTAGTTTCTCACAAGGGGCAGATAAAGAATAGCTTTAACTGCATTCTTTCAATGATCTTTGAAAGCTGATACAGAAAAAACACCACTGGAGTTGAGATTACTGCATACCTTTGTGAAATAGGATAGATTTAAAGAGTGGAGCACATAATGTTTGAATGTGTTTATTATAAAGAATTTTTTTCTGACATCCTTCCTTACCAAATCTCTCTTTCCCTTGCAATCAAAATAAGAACTTCCCCCCCATGTCTTCCAGACAGTCTTGATTCCTGGTGACTGCCTGGACAAGTCCTTCTATTTTCTTGGTAACATTTTTGGAAGTGGCTTGCTACTATTTCCTTCCTAGGATTGAGAAAGAGGGACTGGTACAAAGTCACCCACCTGATTTTGTGCCTAAGACAGGAAAGCACATAATTATTAGCAATAAATTTTGAAGATTTTGATATTTGGAAAATAGTTTTTATTTATTAGATTCTAAATCTCCACTGTGCACATTAAACCAACCTTAATAATTAATAAACTAAGGTGGATTTGAGACTCCTGGGAGAAATGCTAGTGATGGAACAATAATATGTCTTTGTAATGCCATATTTTTCCTGAGACTATAATAAATAGATTAAATTCATGAAATTCAGTGGGTAGGTTGGATCAGTCACAATATCCTAGCTTGATATACGGCATAGGATTATTATGAGGAAAATTTGTAAAATTTGTAGTAGGAAAGGTGAATTATAAATGCAACAAATAAAATAATTGGTTTTGGAAAGAAACTCATACCGAATAATCCACAAAGCTATAGGAGTTATGGTGATTGACAGATTCCCTTCTGGGGATGGGCGATCCTTCTGTTTTCTCAAAGAAGTGAATCAGTTGTTAAGGAGGTTTATTTGTGATAAAGATGCTGTTCTATTTCTAAAAGTGGCAAATAGATGAAACTAGATAACTTTTCTGTAAGGAGGAGGGCAATCAGTGTTTTTTTTTTCTTTTCCTGGCCAGAACCAATGTACTTCTTACATAAGGGTAGGAATAAATGACCAAAAAAATATTAAAAAATACAACCTTCTTCAAAAGAGAGAGGATGAAGACAAGAAAAAGAGTCATTATAACAATGCCATAATATAACCCCAGCATGATTTGGAAGATGGCAGAAACTGCAGACCAGGAAGGCAAGCAGAATATAACCTGCTTATTGGTCAGTTTGGGAGGACTTTCAGTGAACTATGGGTTAGATTGAGAAGTAAAAAAAAAATCCTAGAAATAAAAAGTAGTTTATTTTTGGACTGCTGTCAAGAAAATTGCATGAATGTGTTCATAGGTCACCAGCAACTGAGCCCAGTTAGAAATATGCCTGGTTAGTGGAGGCTGGACTTCAGATGTCACTTCAAGGTGGAGCAGACAGAGTAACTGATAGCTGCAGATCAGACTCCTAGATTTCAAAGCCATCCCATTATATTTAAAAATGAGCTTCTCCATATGTTTATACAGAAGCTAACAGAACTGGTTATTAAATTGTAGTTTAAGCACCAGTAACAGAGCAATGTCCTTTGGTACATTTGAGGGTAGAAGGGTACCTTAGGAAGTCTGCCAGTTTTGTCTACTTATCTCTTCTGAATAGTTGCTACCCAAGATAGCTACCAGTTCCAGATTACCATATGTGTGGAAGGAATTCTGTCTCTTGATAGAGCTAGACCTAAATAAAACACGAGCTAGACCAAACATAACATTCTGAGAATCCAGTGAATATAAAAAAACCACAAAACCATAAACACACACACACACACAGAGAGAGAGAGAGAGAGAGAGAGAGAGAGAGAATTTCAATTATCGAATTAACACAAGCTGAAACATACATTTCCAGAAGTTGCAGATACTTACCAGATCTTCTGAAACAAAGTTTTTAAGAAAGGGATGGCATGTGCATAGGAAGTTGAATGAAAAAATATTTTACTGAGTAAATTATTGCTAAAAATGTGCTGTCTGAATTAAGGACCATTTCACTAACCAAAATGAAAATATTTCATGAGCAATAATCTTTCGAAGCATTTAATGGCATACATATAGAATTAGCATCCACACAGCCATAGCTTAAGTTAGGCACCATCAAATTGAGCATCTCTATAAAACAAAACAAAAAAATATCAAGAGCAATCTATTAATCACTCTAATGCAAGTAAAATAAAAATTTTACATTTTTGTTTGTAAAAACTTCGAGGAATATACACAAGGAAAAGTCTATAGGATAGTTTCATGACTTTATCATTGTAAATGTTGTCACATTTTGTGAACATTTAATATGGCCCTAATGGAGAAAAAATTTCTCTTAAGAAATATTAGTTGGAAGCTGCTAAAGATTTTAGAAGTTAAAGCTATTATCTAAATTTGAAGATGAACCTGTGTTGAGTTTTATGTATATATATAAGCATCATAATTGCTTATCTCTTGACAAATAATGATGAAAGTCTGAAAATACTGATTGAAAAACCTGGCCAAAGAACACAGATAACTTCAATTTTTCCTATCCCCAGGATCTTTATTGATCAAGAGGCCACTGACTCTTCTGTGTCTTTGTATTTCTTTGCTCACTGTAAGAATACCGTAAGAATATCTACATAAGAATACTGTATGTAAAACTAGTTTTAAAACATTAAATCATATTTTTAGTGATTGCATACAAGGCTGTCTGAAGAAGCCAGTGGACATTTTGAATTTGATCTCTAAAAATTGATATGGACTGTGCAAATATCTCTTGCCTGCATCAGCATAAAGCAGCTGTGTATTTCTCTGGGATATCATGGTAGCTGTGCCACAGAGATGCAGGTTTTCTGGATACGAAGATGAAATAAATGTAATTCTAGTTAGCATCTTCATTTCAAAAGCCATATAGTCTATACAAGTATTGGGGTTATGTTAATGAATATAAAGCAGGGAGACCCATGGAACTCTGCTTTCAACTATTTAGAGAAATCAAAACATAATACAACTTTAAAACTGCTGGACTTGCCGGACAGGGAGAATTTTGATCCTGGGAAATTTTCCAGGTCACATTCCCAAGGAAAGATGTAGTTGCCTTGAGATATTTCAGACACGCATTATGTTTGTGCTTCCTTGTCCTTCAAAGATTTTGAAATTTTTTTGAATCCAGTCCTATTACAAGCCTAATATAAGCAGCCCTTGACTTAACAATCATCTGGGACCAAAATTTCTGTTGCTAAGCAAGGCTTTGGTTAAGGGAGTCATGCCCAATTTTATGACCTTTTATTTTTTGCCATGGTTGTTAAGTGAATCATGCAGTCATTAAGTGTATCTGGCTTCGCTTGTCATAAGCTGGCTGAGAAAGTTCCAAATGGTGATCACATGATTTTGGGATGCTGTAACTGTGCTAAATACATGTTAGTTGCCTGGTGCCTGAATTTTGGTCACGTAACTGTGAGGATGCTGCAATGGTCAAAAGTGCAAGGCTCAATCAAAAGTCACTTTTTTTAGTGCTACTACAACTTCGAAATGATCTCTAAGCGGTTTTAAAATCAAGGACTACCTGTAATACTGGCTTGAAGCAAAGA
Source organism: Ahaetulla prasina (assembly GCF_028640845.1). Lineage (NCBI taxonomy): Eukaryota > Metazoa > Chordata > Lepidosauria > Squamata > Colubridae > Ahaetulla > Ahaetulla prasina. Next base: position 43,177,670 of record NC_080542.1, on the reverse strand, counting down.
ATGAAACTACATGGATACAAATAATGGGATTTCCTTGGCAACAGTTTGCAAAGAGTTTGCCATTCCCTGGAGACTTTCCATCCAAATAAACTAGTCCTGATACGAATCTGCTGAGAATCTTACTAAGTGGCAAAGTTATCTGGAGCACAAGATAAAGATGAGCTGTATCTTGTCTGCAGGTTTTGGGACTGGATTGCCTAGATACCTAAAGCAAGCCAGCCATTAAAAAAGAAAACTATTACTCATTCAGAAATGGCAAACTCAAAAGCACAGTAGAATGCTCAGCCTGCATCCTGTTTAATGTTATTCCTGACAGTCAGGTCAGCAGTCTGATGCATTTTATGAGTGTGATTCAGAGGCATTTTTTTTTTCTGGTTGAATTTTTAATGCTGTCCTTGTGATTGGATAACCTTTAGCAAACATGAGACTTAAGCCAGACAAGCAAAGCATTGCAGGACAGTGTGATCTTGACTTTTCTCTTTTAGAGATGCTATAAAACACAGGCTCCTCTTGACCTACCTTTAAAATCAATGCTTTAGCAATCTTAAATGCTTTTCTCCCTAGAGAAAATTATATCTAAATGATGAAAGGAGCAGAGGAGTCACACAAGGTTTGTTATTCTGTTTTGAAAAATATCTCCATGCAAGGTGACCCAGCTTTACTTTGACAGTCTTTTAAAAAACCTCAACATATTTCCCCCTAGTCTCAGAGTCTAGGCGTGCTGTGGAAGAGAGAGGGAAAGGGAGAGGGAGGGAGGAAGGGAGAGAGAGAGAGATGGTTGCTTCCCCCCTCCCCCCAAAAAAACGCTGCATTGAAAATGTAAATACTGTACCTCACAGAGGCTGAGAGAGGAACTGAGTGCACACTGGATTGTCTCCTTATTCAAGTAGGTGCTTGTCTGTATATGGACATTACCTGGGTCCCTGCCGAGAGGATGGTCTCTATCTGACTTCGGCTGAGGAGCGTTTCATAGTTTGCCCTGATCTCATTGAGGAGCTGGGACAGTTCCATGCTGTTCCCATCCTCCACCTTGGCTAACTGAACCTTATTGATAGGGTGAGAAGACTGCTGCAGAACATTCCCAGCCTGCAATTGGAATAAGAGGGAGAGAGATAGAGGAGGGAGAGCAGAAGGGAAAACTCAGATTATTTTTAAAGCAGCAGCGTCCCATTCCTTGATTGGCATTAGTCATCATGGCTCTTTTCAAACTTGCCCCTAAAGCTGGCTAAAGGTGCCCATTTGTATACAAGCCAAGGACTGGAAAAATTTATTTTTAAGAGCATAAAGTGAGAGACATTTCACCATGATTTTTAAAAATGTAGGACTTAATTGTTGCATGGAAACCTTGCACCATGTTATGCTCATACACTTCTTTTGGCAAAGAGTAGTTATTTACTATTATTATCTTATTGTATATATCAGAGATGGATGTCATAGGTTTCAGTCCCAAGTACCATTTGCAAAGATTATGGGAATACAAATAAAACACGAGTTGCTTATTCCTGACATACATATAGGCCCCCAAGTTTTTTTCTAACATGAAAATAAATACTCTGTGACATACTTGTTGATTTTTTTCACCAGTGATTCAGTCAGTTTGTATTGCAAATTATTTAATTCACTCACCAGATAAAATAATTCAAATGGAATATAAACCCAGCTGTTGACCTTTGGTATAGTAGTGGGAAATTGGTTCATAGTATTGGATCTTCACTCAAGATAAATAAAAAAGGCGAAAGTTTTGTTCAGCAGCACATAAAAAACAACAGGAGGAGCCTAGAAAGATTTTTGTTTAAAATTCAAAGGATTGATTAAAAAGCAAACTACTGTCAGGGTTCCAAGTAACACCCTCAGCAAAATCAAACTCTGAGGTTTGAATTTCCTCAAACCTAAACTTTATTAGAGATGTCATATTGGCATATCTGTGAAAACCCGAATCTGAGAGCTTCCAGGTTTTCCAAAAGAAAGTTCAAGACTCTGCCCCTCTCCCACATGTCCACCATACATCCAATCAATTACTGTCCAGAACAGATGATACTTCCTCATTCTTCTCCACACAGCTGCAGGGCCCCACGGCCTTGACTTTCTATGAAGAATTTTATTGTGACTACGTATCTTCTTCTCTCTATGCAATCCCCTCTCCCAATTTCTCACAGTAGGACTTGTGGCAGGCCTGAACCTGAAGGCACAAAGGTATAAATATGGCTTCCGGGTCTGACAGGCTGCCCCCTCTCAGAAAAGATGTGTGTCCTGGAAAAGAATAATACAAGGGAGTTAATCATATCACTAACCACCCCTCCCCCCCCCAGGGGGGACCCTTTGCTTGTCAGGGTACTTATCATGGAACTGTTTGACTATTCTATCTGCTTTTACATTCCAACTCTTAACCCAGGTAACTTCAGAAAGGGTACCATTTCTAGTACTAAGTATTGTAATTGGCCCCTATATAGCCTAGAATCTAATATTCACCTGCTTATATATTTATTATATTTTGTCACAACAATATATGTAGGTATCATATAAAAAGTTTATATAGTATATAAACACATATATGAGTAAATATAGGAGGTATAAGCATATATATATATATAGGAAGAAGAAAAGAAAAACAATAGGACAGGAACGGTAAGCACGTTTATGCGCTTATGCACGCCCCTTATGGTCCTCTTAGGAATGTGGTGAGGTCAATAGCAGAAAGTTTTTGGTTAAAGCTTTTAGGATTATGAGAAGAGACCACAGAGTCAGGTAAAGTATTCCAAGCACTGATGATTCTGTTACAGAAGTCATATTTTCTGCAATCTAGATTAAAGCGGTTGACATTAAGTTTAAATCTATTAGTTGCTCTAGTATTATTGCAATTAAAGCTGAAGTAGTCTTTGACAGGAAGGACATAACAATAGATGATTCTGTGAGTTAAACTTAGGTCTTGTGGAAGGCGACGGAGTTCCAAGTTTTCTAAGCCTAGGATTTCAAGTCTGGTGGGATAAGGTATTTTATTGTTTTCAGAGGAATGGAGAACTCTTCTTGTAAAATATTTCTGGACACGTTCAATTGTATTGATGTCAGAGATGTGGTGAGAGTTCCAAACAGGCGAGCTGTATTCTAGAATTGGTCTAGCAAATGTTTTATATGCTCTGGTTAGTAGTGTGGTGTTTTTGGAAAAGAAGCTACGCAAGATTAGGTTTACAACTCTTAGAGTTTTTTTGCTATGTAGTTGCATGGGCTTTGGCACTTAGATCATTTGACATGAAAACTCCAAGGTCTTTAACGGGATGGGGGTCGTCTGTAAGGTAATTAAGGTGCTTGGTCTGTAAGGTAATTAAGGTGCTTGGTGGGAACGGCAATCAGGCATGGGTAGAATCTATCTGTCAGCCAATAGGACCGAGTCTGCTGATTTTAAAGTTCCACCTCTTCCTGCATGATTCCAGTTTATTGACTCGGTCTGGCTTGGACAGACATGTCTTCTCTACCTTCTGGATTTTGCTGATTATTTCTTCAACATTTTTTCTTTTCCTTCTCAAGAAGATTTCCAGCGAGAAAGGGCTTTTGCCTTCCCTCCTCTGGGAGCCACTTTGCAGCTTTGGACTGCTGGCTGACAGATCCTTCGGGCAGTGCTCATGAGCTCGCTCTGATGTGCTGACCCAAGAGCCCGGTTGCAGGACCATTGGCCACGGGTTAAGGAGGCCGCATTTACGGCCTTGGCTCAGCGGTGTGATTTGGCACAAAGAGTTCTGTGCCATTTTTAAGTCATGTTACAGCCGGCAGCTGGTGACATCAATTCGAGCAGCGGCTCGAATTTTGCCACAGCTGCCTTATTGGAGACAGAATCAGAGGACAAGAGAACACTGGGCACAGTGAGTAGCGGGTTCTAGTTCTGCATCAGAGGTCCCTGAGCCATTTTTTAGTGGCCACGTGTTAGCGGTTCCAAGATGGTGGAAGCACAGCCTTCTCAGCCTTCCCACTCTACAGCCTCCAAGGGAACAAGATCCTTTGAGGAGGACCCTAGGGAGGGCACTTCTGGGATTGCCCCTCCCAGCAAACGAGCTAGGAGACACACAGGGGTGAAATCTAAAAATTTTCCCTATTGGTTCTGTGGTCGTGGCTTAATTGGTGGGCGTGGCTTGGTGGTCAGATGACTGGGTGGGTGTGGCCAATAATAATAAATAATAAAATAATAAACAAAGTATAAAAAAAACAATAAGAGGTACCAAAAACCAACTTTCACATTTTACACACACACAACACAACACAACTGACTCACACACAATATAAAAGCAACTGCACTTCACACTTCACACAGACACAGAAAGCTCAAAAACCAACTTTCACACTTTACACACATGCAACACAACACAACACAACACAACACAACTGACTCACACACAATGTAGAAGCAGCTGCACTTCACACTTCACACAGCCACAAAAAGCTCAAAAACCAACTTTCACACTTTACACACAGACAACTGACACACACACACACAAAATACCACATACAGCTTTCTGAGATTTTGTGTTTGTGTAGTTAGAATGAAACACTACAAAAACACACCAAATCTCAGAAAGCTGCACAAATATTTTATTTTATTTTATTTTATTTTATTTTATTTTATTTTATTTTATTGTGGACTTCAATTCCCAGAGTTCCTCAGCCAGACAGCATTGATCACTCAGTGGTGAAATAGATTAGCTAAGTTTAGATTAGTTCTGTCTGGTGCTAAAAGTGAAACTGGAGCTTTCGGGCTGTGAGAAAAGCCATGTGGTCGATCAGTAATCAGGTAAGTGGCTTAGACTCTTTTAAAAGGAGTTTTTCTACATGTTTTCTACAAAAAACATGTTTTTTAAGGTTCTGCTGATGAGGAACTCAGGTGAGATCCCCAGAGTAGCCTTTAATTTTAATTTTAATTTTTAAGTTTAAAGGCTGCCGATCTCAGCTGAGGGGCGGAAACCTCTAAGACTTTTTTTTACTTTTAAAGGCAGGTTTTGGCTGAAGCAAAACCGGCTTTTAAAAGTAAAAAAAAAAACAACCTCTGCAGATGGTGCGGCTCAGCAGAGGCGGGGGGTGGGGCCAGGGATTTTTGCTACCGGTCCTCTGAACCAGCAGCCACCATCGCTACCAGATCGCGCGATCCCATTCGATCCAGGAGTATTTCACCCCTGGAGACACAAATCCTCTTTCAAATCTCACTCATCCACCTCCAAGGCCTCTAAGGTTGAAGAGAGGCACCACAAAGCAATTGAAAAGGTCATTCAAAAGGCCCAGCAGGAGGCCAGCAAAAAGGCTATTTCCCCTACTGGAGTTGAGGCTACCCCCCCCCGGGTGATTTCTCCTCCTCCTCCTCCTCCTCCTCCTCCTCCTCCTCCTCCTCCTCCTCCTCCTCCTCCTCCTCCTCCTCCTCCTCCTCCTCCTCCTTCACCACCACCACCACCTTCAGGCCTACCTTCTGTAGCTCAGGGATATTCAGGATTTTTTCATCCCCTATGTTCCTTCTGCAAGGGATGTTCCTCCTCCTGCAGATGCAGCTCTTCTATTTGCTCCCATTTCCAGAGAGCTACCTCCTCCTTCTCCAAATGTGATTGTGCCAGAGACCAGAGATCCTGTGGTCTCTCTTCCTTCCACCAGTCCTCACTCAGGTCTGGCTGCTCCTCCAGAAGCTCAGATTTCTCCTAACCTAGCTTTGCTTATATCAGAGGCCATTCGCCAGAACATTGCCCAGGGTCTTCAGCAGAGATCCTCCCTGGAGGCTTCTCCTACTGTGAACCGCCCCAACCACGCCCAGGGGTCCCATGAAGCGGAGGATTCAGTGGCACAGCATGACTGAGCCAATTCTCTTAGTTCGGGCAGCCAGCCTCAAGATCCGGAATTTTTGGATGATGAGGGCCTTGAGCCGGACCAGCCATCCTTTATTGGGCTTTTCAAGCCTCAGGTTTTCTGAACCCTGTTATACAAGGCTGGGCAATCCTATTTCTACTTCTGAATCCAATCCTTCTGGTTTGGACCATGCTAATTCTCTTTTCGCAGAACCATCTGTGCAGATAGAGGTGATTCCTGCTCCCAGACTTCTGATGTGGTGCAGAGACACTGGACTGCACTTGGTTCTGGTCCCCTGCCCAATGGGCTAGATAAACGCTTGTATAACCTTGCTCCAGATCTTTCTGATGTTTTACAGGTTCCGACTGTTGATCCTCCTGTAGTGGCCCTTTCTATCTCTTCAAACCTCATAGGTCCACCTGAGGAATCCTTACGTCTGGAGGACCGACGTGCAGAGTGTAATGTCATCAAGGGACATCAAGCTGCTGCCTGGTCTGTAAAAGTGGCTTCGGCCACATCTTTTTTCAATAGGGCTTCCATTTTGTGGCTTCAGCAGTTGCAGGAGAGAATTCCTGCTTCAGATTCCAGATCACACCAGGACCTTAACAAAATCAGGGCAGTTGAATTTTCAGCTGACGCTACTCTCAATGCTGCCAGATTTGCTTCCAAATCTATAGGTTCTGCAGTTACCTCCAGAAGACTTCTTTGGCTCAGCATTGGCAGGCAGATGCCAGGAACAAGTGGCGTCTCGCATCTTCTCCCTACCTCAGTGACAAATTATTGGGGCCTCTCTTGACCCCATCCTGATTGAAATGAAGAACGGCCATAAGATTTTTTCATCCATCTATCTATCGACGGACAGAGGCTCGGCAGCAAGGTTCCTTTCACTCTCAATCCTTTCGGAGTTCAGACGGTGACTTCCAGTCTCAATGACCTCAGCGTTTCCTCCAATCGCGAGGAGGTCATCACCAGGACAGTCAGGTCAGACAGGGTTCCAGGTATCAACCCAGAAAGTCCTTCAGGCAGAAGGGGTCACCCCTTCCGACAGTTTAAATAACAACCCTCCTGATTCTCTCATTGGAGGTAGGCTGTCCTTTTTCACCAGTAATTGGGATTCCACTTCCATGGATGTTTGGGTTAGGTAGATTGTGTGGCCTCTCTCTCAAATTTCACTCTGTTCCACCGAGGGTTTTCATCCAATGTCCTTTCTGTTGAGATAGGGACAAGCGTGTTCTGGTGGAATCAGCTATTAAACACTTCTTGGATATTAGAGCCATTCAGCTGGTTCCACCAGACCAGCACAGACGGGGGTTCTATTCCTGACTGTTTTTGGTGTGGAAGGCCTTGGGGGGATGGAGGACATTAATTTTAGACCTTAAGTCCTTGAACCAGTATATTGTCTATCATCGGTTCAAAATGCACTCCCTCTAGACTATTCTGGAAAGTATCCGTGAGGGGGATTTCCTTTCTTCTGTTGATTTAACGGACACCTATATCCATGTCCCAATTCGGGCCAACTATCACAAATTCCTCTGTTTTTATTACGCTGGCAGGCATTACCAATATCGTGCTCTGCCCTTTGGTCTTTCCTCTGCCCCTGGGGTCTTTACTAAGTTCATGGCTGCCCTGATTGGGCACATCCATTCTCTTCCTATCCGTATTCTTTTTTATTTGAATGACATCCTTATTCTCTCACTATCAGCTGAGTAACCTCAGGGGGATTTAGCTACTGCTCTTCAAATTTTACAAGTTTACGGTTTTTTGATTAACTGGCACAAGAGTCACTTGACCTCTTCCACCCGTCTCCTACATTTGGGATACAATGACTTCAGAAGTCTTTCTTTCTCCTGAGTGTCATTTAGTAGAGTTGGCGGGCCATTGCCAGAGGGAGCGGTCTTCTTCCCTCTTGGAGTTGTCCAGGTTGCTGGGGAAGATGGTTTCTTCCTTTGGCATCATCCCTTGGTCTCGCCTTCACAGCAGGGAGCTTCAATGGTTCTTCCTCCCATTTCAAAGGACCCACAGGAGCATTTCTTCAACCATAGTTCCCTTGTCATCGACGGTCATCAACTCTCTAGCGTGGTGGATGAGCCCAGCAATATCCAAGGGCAGCAGGTTCTGAGAGTCCTAGCAACTGGTCCTCACCACCGACGCAAAATTGTCCGGCTGGGGAGCCCATCTCGGTCCCCATTTGCCTCAAGGCCAGTGGTCTCAGCTGGAACTGAGACAGAACATCAATTGGTTAGAGTTTCGAGCTATTCACCTGACTGTTCTGCGCTCCAGTGATTTAGTTCAGGATCACAATGTGCTGGTTTTGATGGATAATGTATCAGCCAAAACACATGTGAAGAGGCTAGGGGGTATACACTCTCGAGCCCTCATGGAGGAGGCCCTAAAGTTGGGTCTGTGGGCAGAGGGTCACTTGTCCTCTCTGTGAGGGCAGTGTGAAATGCTGCCCACATTTCAGGAGCAGCCAATGTTCAAGCTGATTACCTCAACAGATCTCCAGTGGACCAAGCAGAATGGAGCCTTCACCCCCTCCTCTTTGAGAATATAATGAACCGTTTTGGCTTTCCTGCAATAGATCTACTTACATCTCAAGCCAACCATCAGGTCTCCCACTTTTATACCAGGTTTCCAACCCCAGGTTCGGAGGTGGTGGACACCTTAAGGAGCCCCTGGCCTCCACACCTTCTTCTCTACCATTTTCCTCCCCTGCCCTTCATTGCCAGGGTCATCAGAAAGCTACTGGCTGAATGAGCGGAGCTCATCCTCGTTGCTCCTCACTGGCCCAGGAGAGTATGGTTTGTGGATTTGGTGTCTCTGTTGGTGGCTCAACCCTGGAGGATTCCCGATTCCAGAATATCTCTTCTTCAAGGGGCACTAGTTCATCTGGAACCCCAGCTCTTCCAGTTAACCGTCTGGAGATTGAGCAGCGCATTTTAAGTAAGGCTAACCTTTCCTCCAGGGTAATCAAGACCATTCAGGCTGCTCATAGGCCTTCTACCAACTGCATTTATGAGGCCACTTGGCAATCGTTTTCCTCCTGGTGTAGGTGCCACAAACTCACTCCTACTTCTGTCACCATTTCACAGCTCCTGGAATTCCTGCTGGATGGGCTTGAATCCAGCTTAGCCCCCAATGCCCTCAGGCATCAGCTGGCTGCCATTTCATCAATCTTAGCATTTGGTTCTGCTAAGTCTAATGCTAGGGATCCTGTGATTTGGAATGTTTTGAAAGGAGCCGCTAACCTTCGCCCTCCAGTGGTGCACTGGTTCCCAACTTGGGATCTCAACAAGTTTTATCTGCCTTGACCAGGGCTCCGTTTGAGCCATTGAGAGAGGTGGGCCTTTGATTTCTTTCTCTTAAGGTCTCCTTTCTTATTGCCATTACCTTGGCTTGTCGCATCTCAGAAATGGCCTCTCTGTCCATTCGCAAGGATCTCTGCGTATTCCACAATGACAGAATGGTCCTGCGCATGGATCCTACCTTCTTCCTGAAGGTAAACTCTCTTTTTCATAGGTTGCAGGAGCTGATGCTTCCTAACTTCTTCTCCTCTCTGGTCCATTGCCTTGAGAGAGTTTGGCATCTACATCTGTAGAGTCCTCAAGATTTACATTTTGCGCACGTCTTCCTTTCGCCGAACTGAGGCTTTGTCGTCTTTCACCCAGCTTCCATGGGCTCCAAGGTGTCAGCATCATCATTGGGAAGGTGGATCAGAGCCGCCATCTCCACGGCTTACGAGGTTCAAGCATTGCTGGCATCTCGTAACACCACAGCTCACTCTACCAGAAGTGCGGCTACCTCTTCTGCCTGGGTGATTCAAGTATCCTTAGAGGAAGTTTGCAAGGCTGCCATCTGGTCCTCCCGACACCATTCATTCGGCATTATCGTTTGGATTCCTATGCTTCGGCTGAAGCTGCTTTCGGCAGATGCGTGTTACAAGGAGTCCACGTGAATCGGGGTTCAATGGGCCTCAATGCTCCTTCCTGATAGGACAATAGGCTTTGGTATGTCCCATACCTGACTGCCGTTCCCACCAAGCAGGAGAATGGGCGTTGTTCTTACCTAATACGCACTTTCTCTGTATAGGAGGGAATGGCAGTCAGCCTCAACCGGCTGGTTGGCCCAGGGGCGTTGGAGAGGGTAGCCACTAATTTTTTCTCATTTCAGATACGGCACGTCAGTCTGCATCAAGGTCTTCGCCAATAAATTGGAGTCATGCAGATAGTGGTGGGACTTTAAAATCAGCAGACTTGGTCCTATTGGCTGACAGACAGAGTCTACCCATGCCTGACTGCTATTCCCCCCTATAAGGAGAAAGGGAGTAGCAGGTAAGAACAACGCCAATTTTCTTGACTAATAATGGGTCTCTCCTTGTACTACTATAGAAGGAGGAGGTGGCTGGGTTTGAGGTCTTAAGTTGGATCCAACTGAAAGTTTTCAGCAAGCTACAATGAAATATAGGATGTATTTTCCCTACTATGTGAGGGAGGCTAAGCTGAACTGTCACGGGGTTGATTATTTTTACTGTTGGGAAAGGACATAGGAACCTGGGTCTCAGTTTCTTACTAGGCAGTCTTAACTGTATGTATTTAGTGGATAGAATAGAATAGAATAATAGAATAGAATAGAATTTTTATTGGCCAAGTGTGATTGGACACACAAGGAATTTGTCTTGGTGCATATGGTCTCAGAGTATATAAAAGAAAAGATCATCAAGAATTCTAAGGTACAACACTTAATGGTAGTCATAGGGTACAAATAAGCAATCAGGAAACAATCAGTATAAATATAAATCGTAAGGACACAAGCAATGAAGTTACAGTCATATAGACATAAGTGGAAAGAGATGGGTGATGGGAACAATGAGACGAGTAATAGCAGTGCAGGTTTAGAAATAGTTTGACAGTGTTGAGGGAATTATTTGTTTAGCAGAGTGATGGCGTTCGGGAAGAAACTGTTCTTGTGTCTAGTTGTTGTGGTGTGTAGTACTCCGTAGCATCCTATGTCCAGGATGTGAGGGGTCTGTAAATATTTTCACAGCCCTCTTTTTGATTCATGAAGTATACAGGTCCTCAATGGAAGGCAGGTTGGTAGCAATTGTTTTTTCTACAGTTCTAATTATTCTCTGAAGTCTGTGTCTGTCTTGTTGGGTTGCAGAACCGAACCAGATAGTTATAGAGGTGCAGAAGACAGACTCAATAATTCCTCTGTAGAACTGTATCAGCAGCTCCTTGGGCAGTTTGAGCTTTCTGAGTTGACGCAGAAAGAACATTCTTTGTTGTCTTTTTTTGATGATGTTTTTGGTGTTAGCTGTCCATTTTAGATCTTGCGATATGGTAGAACCTAGAAATTTGAAGGTCTCGACTGTTGATATTATGTTGTCTAGTATTGTAAGAGGTGGAAGTGTGGAAGAGTTTCTCCTGAAGTCTACCACCATTTCTACAATTTTGAGTGTGTTCAGTTCCAGATAGTTCTAGTCGCACCACGAGGATAGTCATTCAACCTCCTGTCTGTAAGTGGATTCATCATTGTCTCGAATGAGGCTGATCACTGTTGTGTCATCTGTGAACTTCAGTAGTTTAACAGATAGATTGTTAGAGAGGCAGTCATTGGTATACAGAGAGAAGTGGGGAGAGCACACAGCCTTGTGGGGCCCCTATGCTAATTGTACAGGTATCTGATGTGATCCTTCTTAGCTTCACCTGCTGCTTCATGTTTGTTAAGAAGCTTGTGATCCACTTACAAGTCTGTTCCGGTACCTGTAGCTGGTTTAGCTTAATTAGAAGAGTGTCTGGAATGATAGTATTGAATGCTGAACTAAAATCTACAAAGACGACCCTTGCATAGGTCTTTGGAGACTCAAGATGTTGTAGGATGTAGTGCAGAGCCATATTAACAGCATCATCTGTTGATCTATTTGCTCGATATGCAAATTGCAAGGAGTTTAACAGTGGATCCATGATGGTTTTCAAGTGGGACAGCACTAGCCTTTCAAAGGTTTTCATGACTACAGATGTTAGAGCAACCAGTCTGTAGTCATTCAGTTCCGGGTGGGGGATAAGGAAAACCTTATCCCCCACCTGGAAGGGGGTTTGGAACAAACGGTGCTTGCCTGCTTTTTATACTCCTCTGCTGCTTCTGACAGTGTTTTTTTCATATTCTCTTACCCCATTCTTTAATGACTCCAAGGGGGCTCTTTTGGCAGCTCAGGCATGGGGACAAACTACATGCCACTGGTGACCTGAAAGGGAGTCAGTCCAATGCTACTGTGCACTGCATTGTTGTAAGCCACTTCTGCAAACGGTAATATTTATTTATTTATTTATTTGATTTTTATACCGCCCTTCTCCCAAAGGACTCAGGGCGGTGTACAGGCAAGATAAAACCAACAATACAAATATACAGGTTAAAATACCATTTAAAAAACTTATTTAAATTAGCCTGAAATTAAAATTACCGTAAACTAAAAACCCCGTTTAAAAATTAATAAAATTTTGCATTAAAAATCCAATTTAAGCCAGCCCCGCGCGAATAAAGAGATGTGTCTTCAGTTCGCGACGGAATGTCCGAAGGTCAGGTATTTGACGTAAACCCGGGGGAAGCTCGTTCCAGAGTGTGGGAGCCCCCACAGAGAAGGCCCTTCCCCTGGGGGCTGACAGCCGACAGTTCTCTTATTGGTAGTCTACCTAGCATCTTATGTACTGCTCCAACATCAAGTTCTCACATTCCGCCGCACCATTGGTACTCGGATGGAAAGCCGAGCTAAGCCCTTGTGTGGACCCAACAGATCTCAGGAACTCCCTCCAGAATTTGGCCATAAACTGGACTCCTGTATCCGAGATGATTCAGCGGGGTATTCTGTTCAAATGGTAGATGTGCTTGATAAATAGTTTGGTGAGTCTCTTTGCGGGTGGCAGTCCAGAGTAAGCAGTGAAGTGGGCTTGTTTGGAGTCAATCACTGTCCAAATTACTGTGTTCTCCCCACTTTCTGGGAGTTCGACTATGAAATCCATCGTGATCTCTTCCCAAGACCGACTGGGGCTTGCCACTTGCTGAAGGAGTTCAGGTGGATTTTCTGGTCTTGTCTTCATTGCTGCACACATGGAGCTTGGAGTCGTGGCTGCGCTGGGGCACTTCGAGTCTCAGGCTTGCGGGGGACATACAATTTGGAATCTTTCCATGCCAATCCATCCCTCATTGTCAAGACGTCTTTATTGTCTCTGAGCCAAGGGTTTGCTATATGGGCCTCTGGTGGCTCAACATTTATTTTATTTTTATTTATTTATTATTTAAACTTATATACCGCCCTATCTCCCAAAGGACTCAGGGCGGTTTACAGGCATATAAAAACATCAATATACAAATTAAAATAATCATTAAAAGACTTATTCTAATGCCAATAATTAATACCAATTATTAAAAATAGAAATATAAATATTAAAATCAATTTAAAACCCCTCTAAATTTAAAAATCTAAGCCAGTCCTGCACAGATGAATAAATGAGTCTTGAGCTCGCGACGGAAGGTTCGAAGATCTGGAAGTTGACGGAGTCCTGGGGGGAGTTCGTTCCAGAGGGTGGGAGCCCCCACAGAGAAGGCCCTTCCCCTAGGTGTCGCCAGACGACACTGCCTAGCTGACGGCACCCTGAGGAGTCCCTCTCTGTGAGAGCGCACGGGTCGGTGAGAGGTATCTGGTTGCAGTAGGCGGTCCCGTAGATAACCCGGCCCTATGCCATGGAGCGCTTTAAAGGTGGTCACCAAAACCTTGAAGCGCACCCGGAAGGCCACAGGTAGCCAGTGCAGCCTGCGCAGGATGGGTGTTATCACGGGAGCCACGAGGGCTCCATCTATCACCCGCGCAGCTGCATTCTGGACTAACTGTAGCCTCGGATGCCCTTCAAGGAAGCCCCATGTAGAGAGCGTTGCAGTAATCCAGGCGAGACGTCACGAGAGCGTGAGTGACCATGCATAGGGCCTCCCGGTCCAGAAAGGGGCGCAACTGGCGCACCAGGCGAACCTGGTAGAACGCTCTCCTGGAGACGGCCGTCAAGTGATCTTCTAGAGACAGCCGTTCATCCAGGAGGACGCCTAAGTTGCGCACCCTCTCCATCGGGGCCAATGACTCGCCACCGATGGTCAGCCGTGGATTTAGCTGACTGTACCGGGATGCCGGCATCCACAGCCACTCTGTCTTGGAGGGATTGAGCTTGAGCCTGTTTCTCCCCATCCAGACCCGTACGGCCTCCAGACACCGGGACAGCACTTCGATAGCTTCGTTGGGGTGGTCTGGTGTGGAAAAGTACAGCTGGGTGTCATCCGCATACAGCTGGTACCTCACACCGAACCCACTGATGATCTCACCCAGCGGCTTCATGTAGATGTTGAACAGAAGGGGCGAGAGGATCGACCCCTGCGGCACCCCACAAGTGAGGCGCCTCGGGGCCGACCTCTGCCCCCCTGTCAACACCGACTGCGACCGGTCGGAGAGATAGGAGGAGAACCACTGGTAAACGGTGCCTCCCACTCCCAATCCCTCCAACCGGCGCAGCAGGATACCATGGTCGATGGTATCAAAAGCCGCTGAGAGGTCTAATAGGACCAGGGCAGAGGAACAACCCCTATCCCTGGCCCTCCAGAGATCATCCACCAACGCGACCAAAGCTGTCTCCGTGCTGTAACCGGGCCGGAAACCGGACTGGAACGGGTCTAGATAGACAGTTTCATCCAGGTGCAAGGGAAACTGATATGCCACCATACTCTCTACAACCTTCGCATGAGCGGGTTGGAGACCGGACGATAGTTACCTAAAACAGCGGGTCAGGAAGGCTTCTTGAGGAGGGCCTCACCACCGCCTCTTTCAAGGCGGCGGAAAGACACCCTCCACCAAGGAAGCGCTCGTAATCGCCTGGAGCCAGCCTCGTGTCACCTCCTGCGTGGCCAGCACCAACCAGGAGGGCACGGGTCCAGTAAACACGTGGTGGCATTCAGCCTCCCAACAACCTGTCCATGTCCTCGGGGCGACAGGGTCAAACTCATCCCATAAAATGTCACCAAGACCACCTCAGTCGTCTCATCCGTATCACCGCAATCTTGGTCCAAACCATCCCGAAGCTGAGCGATTTTATCGTATAGATAACCGTTAAACTCCTCAGCACGTCCCTGCAGCGGGTCATCCCGCTCCCCTGGTGTAGGAGGGAGCGGGTCACCCAAACAGGGCGGCTGGGCGGTTATCTGCCGATGCAATGAGGAGGCGTAGCTACGCCTCGCTTCCCTCAATGCCACTAGGTAAGCCCTAGTATAGGACTTCACTAGTGTCCGATCAGCTTCTGAACGGCTGGACCTCCAGGAACTCTCTAGGCGTCTTCTTCGGCGCCTCATCCTCTCAGCTCCTCGGAGAACCAAGGGCGGTTGGGACCTGCGCCGGGTCAGAGGCGCAAAGGCACGACACGGTCTAAGGCCCCCGCCGCGGCCCGTTCCCAGGCCGCAACAAGTTCCTCAGCTGAGCCGTGGGCCAGACCCTCAGGAAATGGCCCAAGCTCCGTCCGGAACCCCTCCGGGTCCATCAGGCGCCTGGGACGGAACCAACGAATCGGCTCCGTCTCCCTGCGGTGGTGAATGGCGGTCAGAAAGTCCAGACGAAGGAGAGAGTGATCTGACCATGACAAAGGTTCAGTGACTATTTCCTTTAAGTCCAGATCTCTCGACCACTGACCAGAGACAAAAATCAGGTCCAGAGTGCCACCCCCAATGTGAGTAGGGCCATCAACTACTTGGGTCAGGTCCAAGGCCGTCATGGAAGCCATGAACTCCCGAGCTGCTGTTGATGACGAGCCGGAAGATGGCAAGTTAAAGTCCCCCATGACTAAAAGTCTGGGGGTCTCAACTCCCACCGCGGCCAGCACCTCCAGGAGCTCGGGCAGGGCAGCTGTCACGCAGCAAGGAGCCAGGTACGCGACCAGCAAGCCCATCTGACACCTATGACCCCATCTCACCAAGAGGGATTCGCACCCGGCAATCTGAGGTACAGTGGTCTCCCTCGGCTCCAGACTCTCTCTAATCACAACCGCCACCCCCCCACCCCTACCCTGAGCCCTCGGCTGATGGAATGCAGGCCGGTGGGCACATCTCAACAAGGGCACGCCCCTTCTGCACCCAACCAGGTCTCCGTGCGCCCATAAGGTCCATGGCACCCCTGGATAAGATCATGAATTAGGGGGGCCTTATTGGCCACGGACCGTGCGTTGCACAGCACCAGCCGAAGGCCCAGGCTCTGAGAGTCTTGACCATCCGGGAAATGGGAGAAGTCTGGGGGCTCGGGGCGCGCGGTCGCCTTCAAACATCGAGCACGCGCCCCCACAGAACGATATGAGCCCCCACTTCCGTCATATCTGCCCCTCCCACTTACCGTGCAAATAGGACCACCCTCAACCAACGGAACACAAACCCCCCCCGTGACCTCCGAACCTATTAACTTACCGCCGCGAGCACTCGCAGGAACTGGACCCCCCCCCAACGGGTTTCCCCCAACACCCGTCCTTACCCTCCCACCCCTTAAAAATGCCCTGTCTAAAAACCCCCAAAGGCTCCTCCTCTTCGCGTGCCACCTCTGTGGGTCCCAAGACCCGTCATAGAGGCCGGCCTTCGGTAATGTAACAGGCCGTTCCCGCGAGGCGGGGGCACCTCGCAGGTGCAAGAGTTCAGTTCTAGAATAGCGCATACAGTACAGTAAAAGTCAGCGGAAGATAGATCGTCCCAGGTTGGCAGAGATGTTAACAGGGATGTTCTCCTGAGGTAACTCTCAAATTAGGATCCAGATGTAAGATGACATAAGATGTAAAAATGGACAGTCAATCTCCATGGTACAAGTGGGGTATAAGATGTAACGTGTAGCATATAAGATGTAACATATACTCTAACCATCAAACCATGGTACAATCTTGGTAAGTCCATAATCAGCGACTAATAGCCCAGGACTTAGATAACACAATCTGTCCAGAGGAACATCCGGGTCCCAAGAAAAAGGGGGGAAGGGGAGGCGCTCCATGGCCGCCATCAAGCCACCCTCTACGTCCATCGCTGTTTCCAGATGGCACTCCCATCCACTCTTAGCAGCTCCCAGAACTCCAATCCGACTCCAATACAGCCCATCAGCTCCTGACGGCTCCCCAAGAGATCAAAAAATGCCCGAAAGTTGTTGTACGTCCCAAAATCCCCGACACACAGGGGAAGGGCAGGCGCGGCCAACATCGCCGCAATTAGGGAGCCAAGCCCGACCAAACCAAAAAGGCAGGCCAGAAGCGTCCTCCTCCTCTCTGGTATCAAAGGGATCACAGTTGTCCTTGTGGGAGGGAAGATCTTGTACTTGCGATAGGAGAGATCTTATGGCAAAAAGCCAGGAAAGCAGGAAAGCCAGGCCGAATAGGCCACACCGCCCTCCTTACCTCCAATGTCCTCCGATGTCGCCCCCACCCTCTGATATCGGGGGGGGCCGCAGTTGTTAAACAGGAGAGTCCTTAAGAGGGTCCTTAAGAGTCCTTAGGAGTCCTTAGCGTAACAAACGTGGGGAGCAAACCAGGAAGAGCTGGGAGGGGCGGCACACTAGCCGAACACCGACCAAAACGCCACCTCATCCCTGACACCTAAAATGGCCGCCGTCATTCGCCGATCGCCCTCCCGGCCCGTTCTCAGCAGCCGCGGGTCCTAAGAGGTCCACAGACCTCTCCCGCGGCTGCGAGGAAGATCGTCTACCAGACCGGGGGGCGAAAACGGCTAGACGAACGACCACGATGCTGCCATTCGCCCGGCGAGCTCAGATCCGCCGAGCCGAATTTTCACAACAGCGCCATCTTGCGCACGCGCAGGAGCCTATATCAGACTAATGCAGTCTGTTATTAACAGCAGCTGCTTGCAATAACTGCAGGTTCAAGTCCCACCAGGCCCAAGGTTGACTCAGCCTTCCATCCTTTATAAGGTAGGTAAAATGAGGACCCAGATTGTTGGGGGCAATAAGTTGACTTTGTATATAATATACAAATGGATGAAGACTATTGCTTGACATAGTGTAAGCCACCCTGAGTCTTCGGAGAAGGGCGGGATATAAATGCAAATAAAAAAAATAAAAAAAATAGTGCTGCTCTCAATTTGGCTGTCAATTCATCATGGGTTGGGTCAGGGGGCCGGCTCCTGCTGGTGCCTTGGGTGGCTGATTCTGAGGGGAGAATGATGGCATGGGCCACCTCTTCCCAAATTGAGGTTTTCTCAATAGGGCATCTGCTAACAGGTTTTTTTCTTGCCGGGATGTACTTCAGTTTGAAATTGAAGCGCTTGAAATATTGAGCGCAGCGAACTTGTTTGGGAGACAGTGTCCTGAGGGTCTTTAGAGCCTCGAGGTTTTTGAGATCAGTCCAGACCTCGAAAGGCACTTTACTCCTCTCTAGGAAATGTCTCCAAGATAGCAAAGCCCATCGAACTGCATAAGCCTCTTTCTCCCAGGTGGCCCATTGTCTCTCTATGTTGTTGAATTTTTTGGACATGTGGGCACAGGGCAATAATTGCCCTTTGTTCCTTTGCAGGAGTACCTCAGCCACTGCCACATCGCTGGCTTTGGCTTGTATGACAAATTGTTGCTCCCGATCTGGGTGCTGCAGAATTGGTTCTTGGGCAAACAGTCTCTTTAGTTTTTCAAAGGCTTTTTGGCAATCCATTGTCCAGGTAAGTGGTTGGGTCGGCTTTTGCTTTGTTGGAGGGGACCTCATTTTCAAAAGTTTGGTTAGGGGTAGAGCCACCTCCACGAAAGCTGGGATGAACTGCCTATAGAAGTTAGCGAACCCCAGGAAGCTCTGAAATTGTGCAGGTTTTCGGCATTTGGGGCTGCCTGGAGTCACCAGGCAGAGAGGCGGGAATGGAGCGGGAGTTTGGGGTGAGGGGGATGGATGGATGAATGGATTGGAGGTGGGCAAGTGCTAAGAATGCCGGGGAGATTCCCACCTTTGGTTTGCCCAGCGAACAACTGACGCGCCACAACTGCGAAACACAGCAGCAGCCATAAGGTGGCCATGCTTGCTGCCTCCTTCACCCCAAAATAATAAGACCCCCAATAATAACGCCAAGCCCTTATTTCAGGGTTCAAAAAATATGTCAGGGTCTTATTTTTGGGGAAACACGGTAGAAATATGGTTTCCAAGTCTTACAACCACATTATATGAATCCAGCTTCATTATATGAATCTTATTTTTGGGGAAACACGGTAGAAATATGGTTTCCAAGTCTTACAACCACATTATATGAATCCAGCAGCTTGCTGGTCATGCAAACGAATGGCTGTTCATGCAAGGGGCAAGCCATTATTGAAAACTTGATAAAAGAAAGGCAGAAAAATATCAACAATTATGTCCTTTTAAGTTCATATTTAAACATTAAGATCAAAAGGAAGTTTTCTTTTGTTTAAATACTTTAAAACATGGTTTCAAAGGGGGTGAAAAAAAATAAGAACCTTTATTAGCTGTTGTATTATTTTCTACAATAGAAATACATAGACTAGAACCTGCTAAGAACTGAATAACATTAAATATGGTGACTCCGTATTTATTTTAGAACATAAGCCTGAGGGCAGGGACTGCCTTTCATTTTTCTTTTGGAAAAGTAATCTATAAGCTACCTTTTGGCTTTAGTGCCAGGTACAAAGAAACAATAAGTAAATCATATGAATCATATAAATTATAATATTTGTTTATACAGGATTATAACTTTGTGAATCATTGTGTAATCGTCTACAGCTAAATGACATGGTTAACGTTTCTTTGGTTCAAAGAGTGCTAAAGAATAATGTATACAAGCTTAGGCATTCTACAAACTTGCAACATTGAAATGTAATATTATAGCTCTCCAGTTTCCATAAGATTTGTTACTATAACAGCTAACGAAATTATTCTAATAGTCTCCCCTACTTGACTTCCATAACCTTCTGGGTCCTTTCTAGAAAAATTTTTTTTTAAGCCTAAGATATAAAATAATTTGCTAATAAGGATATTTTTAAATAAATTGTGAAATGGTATTTGTGGGTTTGTAGTTTGGTACTTTGTTTTTAATCTGTTTATTTTTTAATACAATTGAAATAGCAAAATAATAATTAGCCAAATTTAATTTACACATACATACACAGACAAAATAAAAGAAGGCAAAGGGAGAAATTACATTCATATTAATTACTACTAGTCTTATACCTGTGCCTATCTTATATTATGCATTTAGTTTTGCTTACATTTAAGTCTGTTAAAATTTAAAAGAAAAAAGGAGGAAAAATAGTACACTGAAGATTAAAAATGAAATAATATACATACATAAATTTGATTATATCTCCAAATGATGGAATAATTACTCAAATATGGAAAGGGAACTTAGTTCCTCAAACTGTTATATAATCAGAGGAGAATGAATGTCCTTTGTCCTACTAATATGAATTTTTCACACTTAACAAAGACATGCACTACCAATTTCTTAGCCCTTTTGTCAGTTTCCATATTATTGATGTGCATTCTAAAGAACATCAATATCTATGAAAAAAAATAAGACTGGTGTCAGGGTTCCAAGTAATACACCCATTGCAAACAGGACTCCTAGGCAAGTAGGTTCCTCAAATAACAAGTTTATTGGATATATCATATTGGCACAGACTCTAAAGCTTCCCGTGGTTTTCACCTAATTAAAAGCAAAACTCCCATCCCCTTTCCAAAACAGTCAACACATGGTCCAATCAAGGTGCTGTTCAGTTGCTTGGAAACTTCGTTCCTCCTCTCCTCAGCCACCTCTGGGAATGTCCTTGGTTCTCAGGGGAAACTATTTTGTTTTGGCTACAAAACTTCAACTATTTCTATTCCCCCCTCCCTATCCCTCCAAGATGGCCTCAGTTAGGTCAGCTTCACAGTTGACAACTGGTTAGTAGTATTCATATTGCAGTTTGACTAGCATCATTATCTGTTCTTATTAGTTAATTTTAAGTATACACTCCACATTCCACATGTTTTCCAAAAAAAAGATCACCTTGTAATTTCCAAATCTGGACTTCCCTCTTTGTTAATTAGCATAATCAGAATATTCAAATTGTACATCACATTTTTCTGGTGGATAATATAAAGAGATGTGGTATTTTTACAACAATTGGACCATAAGATCCTCCAATTTATTAGGCATGTCAGATGTCAGTCAATGAAATTTTCCAGGGACCAAAACTTGCCATTAAAAGGCAAAGTTTGTGATGTATTTAATGTGAAAAATTAAAATGTCCTTCAATAGTCAACAACTGGAATCTTCAGAGTGACACATAAGGCTGAAAGTTTCCCCAAATAACCCTCCAAAGAGTATGTTTGCATTCTGAAAATATAGTTCACCTCAGGGGTGAAATGCTCCTGTTCGGACCGGATCGTCCAATCTGGTAGCGATGGCAGCTGGTGGTTCAGAGAACTGGTAGCAAAAATCCCTGGCCCCACCCCCTGCCCCAGCTGAGCCATGCCATCATCAGAGGTTTGGGTTTTTTTATTTTTAAAAGCATCTTTTTTTCAGCCGAAAAAATGCTTTTAAAAGAAAAAAAAAAGCATTTGATGATCGCACGGCTCAGCTGGGATCATCAGAACCCTTTAAAAGTTTTTTTTAACAACCTCTTCGACCGAAGAGGTTGTAAAAACAAAAGGTTTTAAAAGGCTCCTCTGACGATCCCAGCTGAGTTGCCTGATCACCAGAACCTTTAAAAAACATGCTTTCTATAAGCTCCTCGGCTGAAGAGGTTGTTAAAAAAAACCTTTTAAAAGATTCTCGGCTGTGATCAGTCAACTTCAGCTGGGATCATCAGAGGAGCCTTTCAAAATCTTTTTTTCCTCTGGCGACCCAGCTGAGTTGCCTGATCATCACAGGCTTTTAAAATCATTTTTTTACAACCTGTTATAACAGCCCCCACCCATGCCCACCCAATCGCCCGGTCTCCACTTACCTAATTGCTGCTTATTTTGGGCTCGCTAAGCCTTGCTTTGCTTGGCTGCTGCAATCAGTTGCATCCGCTAGCAACTGAATCTGCCTGCCTGCAATCCATCTCCTCGGTGAGCAACTCAATCTGCCTGCCTTCAATTGGGTAAGTAAATGGGGGAGAGCTTTAAAAAATAGTTAATTGGGAGTTTTTAAGGAGTTTTTTTTTTTAGACAGCAATTTAAAGTTAAGGAAGTTTTAAATTTATCTGCTTTTATCTAAAACAGGGGTCTCCAACCTTAGTAACTTTAAGGCTTGTGGACTTCAACTCCCAGAGTTCCTCAGCCAGTGAACTGAAGTCCACAAACCTTAAAGTTACTAAGGTTGGAGACCCCTGATCTAAAAGATATAAATAAAATAAAATAATAAAATAAAATATTTGTGCAGCTTTCTGAGATTTGGTGTGTTTCTGTAGTGTTTCACTCTAACTACACAAACACACAAAATCTCACAAAGTTGTATGTGGCATTTTGTGTGTATGTGTGAGTCAGTTGTGTTGTGTATGTGTAAAGTGTGAAAGTTAGTTTTTAAGCTTTTTGTGGCTGTGTGAGGTTCCTGCTGTTGCAGGGGCCATTTTGGGTGAAGTGCAGCTGCTTTTACATTGTGTGTGAGTCAGTTGTGTTGTGTGTGTGTAAAGTGTGAAAGTTGGTTTTTGAGCTTTTTGTGTCTGTGAAGTGCAGTTGCTTTTACATTGCGTATGAGTCAGTTGTGTTGTGTTGTGTGTGTGTAAAGTGTGAAAGTTGGTTTTTGGTACCTCTTATTGTTTTGTATACTTTGTTTATTATTTTTATTATTTATTGTTATTGGCCACGCCCACCCAGTCATCTGACCACCAAGCCATGCCCACAAATTAAGCCACAGAACCTGTAGGGAAAATTTTTGGATTTCACTCCTGGTTCACCTCCTCTTTGCTTATCCAGTGTAATCAGTATAATCATTCAGAATTTTATCAGTAGACTCTCTGATAAACCTTCACTGTTATTTGTGAAGGTGGCTGAAATATTATACTCAGCTTATTCACCAGGTATTTTACCAAAATGGAGAGATACAGGATGCTACAGGTGTCAGTCTTGGATCTTCTATTGTAATATTTTCATTAATTATTTGGATGAAGATGTGAAAGACATGCACATCAAATTTGCAGATGATACATTATTTGATTGGATAACTTATACCTTAGAAGACACATACAATTCAAAATGAACTTGGTAGATTAGAATAGATCTTTTCAATCTTTTTACTCTGCAGGATCTGTTGAAATAATTGTTATGTCTCAGATAATCTCTACATAGAAATAATTAAATCTACAGCTCAAGTACATTAATGTGATCAATAAGCTGGCTTATGATGTCTAAAAATCCCCACCATTCCATGGTACACAAAGTTCAAATGATGGTATTTGTTTATTGGAAAGCAAAATCACATAACTGTGGCTTACCTACTTTGGCGATATCATGCAGGGGAATTCACTGGAATTCAATGAAGAAAGCAGTTATATTTGGAAGAGTTAGTAGCAAAAGGAAACTAGGCTGTCAAAAACATGGTGGTTGGACACTATTAAAGTTGACACCAGCCAGAGCAGATTGGCTCTGGCTGGTTATGCAAGATTAGAAGATGTGGAGAGACCTGACCCATAGAATGGCTAAGAGTTGGACACGACTGAAGGGATAACATTGTCATCATCAACAACAATCTCTTCCACAATGCCTATTAACCTCCTTGCAGAATTCTAAAGTTCTGCAGAAGTATAGGCTGCATTAATAATAATAATAATAATAATAATAATAATAATAATAATAATAATAATAATAATAATATTTTTATTTATAGACCGCCCTTCTCCCAAAAGACTCAGGGCGGTGTACAGCCACAAATAAAATACAGAAAGAAAACAACAATACAAAACTAAAAACAACCCTTAAAAAACTATTTAATTTGGCTACTATAGATAAAAATATTCCCTCTAAAATTTACTAAAAAATTAAAAAACCCCTAAATCAATTTAATAATATAAAATTTAAGCGAGTCCAGCAAGACGAAATAAGTAGGTTTTAAGTTCGCGGCGGAAGGTCCTAAGGTCAGATATTTGTCGGAGTCCAGGGGGAAGCTCGTTCCATAGGGTAGGAGCCCCCACAGAGAAGGCCCTCCCCCTGGGGGCCGCCAGCCGACATTGCTTGGCTGACGGCACCCTGAGGAGCCCCTCTCTGTGAGAGCGCACCGGTCATTGGGAGATAGACGTTGGCAGTAGACGGTCCCGTAGGTATCCCGGTCCTAAGCCATGGAGCGCTTTAAAGGTAGTAACTAACACCTTGAAGCGCACCCGGAAGACAACAGGCAGCCAGTGCAGTCTGCGCAGGATGGGTGTTACATGGGAGCTCCGAACGGCTCCCTCAATAACCCGCGCAGCCGCATTCTGGACTAGCTGGAGTCTCCAGGTGCTCTTCAAGGGGAGCCCCATGTAGAGAGCATTGCAATAGTCCAGACGAGAGGTAACGAGAGCATGAGTGACCGTGCATAGGGCATCCCGGTCCAGGAAGGGGCGCAACTGGCGGATCAGGCAAACCTGATAGAAAGCTCTCCTGGAGATGGCTGTCAAATGGTCTTCGAAAGACAGCCGCCCATCCAGGAGCACGCCCAAGTTGCGCACCCTCTCCATCGGGGCCAAAGACTCGCTCCCAACAGACAGCCGCAGCTGCAGCTGACTGTACCGGGGTGCCGGCATCCACAGCTACTCCGTCTTGGATGGATTAAGTTTGAGCTTGTTCCTCCCCATCCAGACCCGTACGGCCTCCAGACGCCGGGACAGTACTTCGATAGCTTCGTTGGGGTGGCCTGGGGTGGAAAAATACAGCTGCATGTCATCAGCATACAGTTGGTATCTCACCCCAAAACCACTGATGATCTCACCCAGTGGTTTCATGTAGATGTTGAAGAGGAGAGGCGAGAGAATCGATCCCTGCGGCACCCCACACATGAGGCACCTCGGAGTTGATCTCTGCCCCCCTGTCAACACCGTCTGCGTCTGGTCAGAGAGGTAGGAGGAGAACCACCAATAAACGGTGCCTCCCACTCCCAACCCCTCTAACCGGCGCAACAAGATACCATGGTCGATGATATCAAAAGCCGCTGAGAGGTCTAATAGGACCAGGGCAGAGGAGTAACCCTTATCCCTGGCCCTCCAGAGATCATTCACCACGCGGCCAAAGCTGTCTCCGTACTGTATCCGGGCTGGAAGCCGGACTGGAACGGGTCTAGATAGACGGTTTCATCCAGGTACTGGGGTAGCTGACGTGCCACCACACTCTCTACAACCTTCGCCATGAAGCGAAGGTTGGAGACCGGACGATAATTTCGATTTATTCTGGACGATAATCAGAGATGGGCTGAAAGTAAAAAAAGTCAAAAGCACAGATGTAGAGTAGGGGACACCTGTTTTGATAATGATGCATCGGTGGGTTGCTACCAGTTCGCCCCGGGTCAGGTGAACCGGTAGCAGTAGCGGTTGGGAGGCTCTGCTCACCTACCTGGATGTCTCTATGCATGCGCAGAAGTGTCGTGCATGCGCGGATGAACCAGTAGCGATGGGATTTGAAACCCACTACTGCGACACATGTGAAAGAGATCTAAATATTGGTTGATTGCAGTGAGAATATAAGTCAGCAGAGTGAAGTGGCTGCAAAAAAAAAATGCAAATGCCACTTTCGGCTGCATAATTTTCAAATCAAGTAAAACAATCTATCCAATTTACTTTTTTTTAGCTCAGATCTTGCTTCCCCATAGTGTTCGGCTCAGAACACCAAACTTAAGAAAAAATTGACAGAAATTGGAACAGGTACAGAAAAAGATGGCAATCCAAGGATTAGAAATTAATGAAATAATGATTTTTAAATTTTATGATTCTCTAGTGATGATATTTAATTTCTATCCACTTTGACCTTCTTGTGTTTTTATTAAAAAAAATAATAATAAATTTTTAAAAAATTAATAAATAATAAAAAAACTTTACTGAAAAAAAAGAAAGAAAAAAATTAAGCCCTGTGGGGGAAAAAAAAAGATTCAAGGAGTTGGACATGTTTAACTTAGAAAAAAGACAATCGAAGAAATAGGTGGAGAAGACCCAGTAACCCTCATACTAGATGTCTTGTAGGAGACTTCCAAAGCCTGTTTCCTCTTGTTCCAGAGTACAGGGGATGGAATAACGGTTATAAGTTGCTGAAATATGGATTTTGTTTGAGCTTTACAGGAACAGGAAACTTGTCACCAACAAGTGTAGTTTGATAGTGATTTTCCCAGAGAGGGGATAGGCTCTGAATCATTCAGGGTGCTGGTAGGTTAGCTAATGGGCATTACCAAAGAGTTGGCTTTGGATAGTGAGATGAACTGAATATATAAATAAATTGAAATATAAGTAAACAATCACATTTCTTCATTTTAAACCAAAAGTCTTTCAGTATGACATGGACTTATACCAGCAAACATAGCAGTTTTAGCAAGTAATGAATAATTAGTAATATTAATATAATTATATTATAGTAATATACTAATAGTAATAATAAATGCTCTGGTATATTAAATTTGTCTTATCAAGGAGTTATAGTGTAACTACTCTATTTCTGATGTTGAAATAGGATATTTACACTATAACTCCTTTATACATATATTCATGTATGTACATATGCTCTTCTGAACCTAAAAACATAGAAGTGTGATATGCACCTAAGAGATACTAGATCTTCAGTAGAGGAAATTAGCTTAGCTGCAATAATCAAGGCGACAAAGTGAAAGAATATTTTGAGCATGTGTTTTGTACAAAGTTAAAAAATGGATTATGCTGATACGGTGAGGGAAACGTTCTGGGCATTAGACAATTTCTACTTTTAATAACTGAATGAGAGCTTGTTGAAAAAGGAAAGCACGTTCCAGTGGAGCATCGAAGAACTATAGATTACCAAGTTCTAACAGATCGTGGTAGGATATTTTTTTTAAAAAAAAAAGACACTTATGTTCCCCACAATGGTGGAGTCACAGAATTCTCCACTTGCATCTTTTCATTTTGTTTTGTTTCTGTGGTCTGATTTGCTCCTGGTTGGCCAAATACATTGACCTACATTTTCAAATACTGATTTTTTTTCATGTTATCTCTGCCAGTAAATCATTTATTGATAACTGTATTCAATTTTTCTTGCAGGGATAATCTGGATTGCTTTTCATAGTGCTTTTTTATGACATTCACAACCTATATTTATTTTTTTTCAGAAATAAGCTGCGCTGTATTTCCAGGCAGATAGCTAAATTATTAATGTGAACACAATTAAACTTTTATTTATATTAAATAGCCATGGGGATGCTGATGTGATTACAGAACTCTGAAACTTCAGTATGTTTTAAATCTGCTATTAAATATGAAAACCAGAATGTAAAACAAGAATCTCAGACAGATATAACTTGCAAACAGAAGATTTATTGCATTGCAGCAGAAAACAGAATGTGATTTTTAAGTCAGTATTTTAAAATTAGAAGAAAGCATAATGTGTAGGATTTCTTTTTCTAGACTCCTTGGGTTGGTTCCATACTTAATCATTCTCTGGTTTCAGTGAGTCTTGTCTAAGTAAATTTGATTAAATTTGAATCCCAGTCCCATATTAGCAAAAAGCTGCTAAGCTGCGAATTGACAATTGATTCTGATGGCTTTCTTCTACCCAAGTTTTCCCTCAAAAGCAAGCTTTGAAATATTTCCTTCTTGCAGTTTATTTAGTTGTCTTTTCTTCCACCGATTTCACTTGGGAAGAGATGACTTTGCCATCCACCAGTTCTTCAACAATGGTTTTAACCACCCTAGTTTTGGTGGGTTCTGTCAAAGGAAAATTATAATAGTTTTATTGATTAATAGTACCAGTTTTAAAAACAGCACTTTATTTGGCTAAACCTCTCATCATAGGATGATAATTATATTAGAAAAATTGCTGAAAATAAGATGAAGAGCAATTTGGGCACAGAGATTACACTTTAACGACAAAACCCCCCTGGAAAAATGTGAAAAGCTACATGTTGCAAAACTGTGATCTCATTCCATCTAGGTATTAAATGTAATCCGATATGAGTTGGCAAAAGACAATTTCTAGGGACAAAAGCCACACATATGCTACTGGTTTCCGATTACAGTATTATGTAATCAATTTACCTTATAGAACTGACAATTTTTTACAGCTATACTAGTTCCAAGATACAAATACCAAATGGGTCATGGTAATAAATTTTCTTTCTTTGCATCTGTTTTTGAGGGCAGGCTTTGTAACAGCTGATGATTGGAAACTACTAAAACATTTTTTTTCTTATACTTTCCTCTTAATGCCCAAATTTATTTTGTACATTTTTTTCTTTCTCCTTCATATTAACATTTTTTTCTAATTTCATATGGGTGACTGTTAATTTTATACTCGAGCAGTCGTTTAGTTCATGGAATCCTTTCCCTCCTGTAATATTCTAAATTTTGCAGTGATTCTCAAGCTGAAGCCAAAATAGATTGTGCCAGCATAGGTTTAGCCTCACAAAATAGTCTTCAGGGCCCATCCCTCAACGTCATATTTCAACTCATACCTTTCATTCAGCATGGATATTAATCATCTTGGCTGGGAATGGTGGAAGTTTTAGACCAATACATTTGTAGATCAAATCAACATTATTTCAGTCAGCTGTGAAATAGCCATCTCACCCCCAAACCGGTATCATCAATTTTTGCCTTATGCCCTTGGTATTAATGGATGAAGCTTCCTAATTCAAAATCCTGATGGCAATTTAGACTGTGATACTGGTCCAGCAGTATCAGGAAAACAAATAATTTGGATATGAATGGAAGAGACAAGGATTTGAAATAGCTTTTGTTAGTCTACTAGCTTTCAGAAATGTTAATATTCAACTTCCTAACTAGTTTAGTTTCTGATTGTCTTCTCTGGATATTCTAAGACAGGAGTCTCTAACCTTGGCAACTTTAAGACTTGTGGACTTCAACTCCCAGAATTCTTCAGACAGCAAAGCTGGCTGAGGAATTCTGGGAGTTGAAGTCCACAAGTCTTAAAGTTGCTAAGGTTGGAGACCCCTGTTCAAAGAGACATAATCCAGTACATCTGAAGGGCATCAGATCTGTGCCTGAGCTAACAGGTGGAAAAAAGGTTACTGAAGTAGTTAAAGATAATTAAATCCATGCATTTCATTTTATGAAATGAAATTGTTCATAAGGAAATGCTTTCAATTTCCTGTGATGTATTTTTAGATATACCAAGATATACCAAGTCAATACAAATAGCAATGTATTATTTCTAAAAGAATAGGATTATATTTACCTCTGATTTGAACTTTTGTCTCGTAAGCAGCACGGATACTGTTAACAAGGAACACAGTATTAATAATATTGTAGTATTTATCGGAATCTTTAAAGCTTGAGAGCAATAAATATTTGAGTAAAGGGAAAGATATGTATTCTGTGTCATGTATCTTATAATTTTATTATTCCTATCAATAAAATATTTGAAAACTAAATTAATTCAATAATGATGATCAGCTGTATGATTTTTTTTTAAAAAAAGGAAATACAGTAAACTGTATGGATACTCTATGAATTTCTAGACAGCATCAGAGAGGGTTGTATATATAAATTAGAATTCTTTTTTACTTTTTAAATGTTCCATACAGAGCACTAATGTGAGTTTTACTTGTTATTTAATAAAATTAGAGAATAACTAGCAGGAGTAATCAATAAATAAGAAAATAAAAACACCTCCCCAAGAGATGCTTAATAGTTTGTTTTATTGTTTTTAAACAAAAGCATTATTTTGTTTTACATGCTGTATTCCATGATTTTGATGTCTAAAAATACAGTTCTACAATTGGTAAAAAAGAACTTTTTAAAAAAACAACGAATTTGGAAGAATGATGCTCTTTTTTACACACTAGGATTGATTTACCTACCGATCGATCACACTTCTACCCTACATTTCTTATCAATCCATCAACAAATAGAGAGTAAGAGGCATTGTGGTTGAACACATAGATGCTTTTCCTCTGATGAATCCAAAGCAAGATTTAGCTCCAACTTCTAGCTAGCTGTCTAAAAACACAATCTTTTGGTCTGATCCGATATGGAACATATGTAGCTCAAAGTATTCTTTCTTACAGTGATACAAAACATGAGAAATCTACAAGCAGAGATGAATATCTGCAGTAGCAGATATTTGTGCAAATAAATATCCTAAGCCTGAATCTACCACCCACTCACTGCGTAATTATTGTCTCATCCAATTTTGAAAAATGTTTACTCACCTTTCCCCATCTAGTAGACGTCTGTATGTTTCTATTTCCATTTCCAGTCTGGTCTTGATGCCCAACAATTGCTGATACTCTGAATTTTGGCACTCTGTTTCAGCCCTGATCTGTTGCAGCTGTTCTTCCAGGCTGCTGACTTGAAGTTGTAACTGACTAAGCTGAGTGCTGTAGTTCCCTTCGGTTTCTGCCAAGGTTCCTTCCAGAGATGCTTTCTGTTAATTGGAGAAATACACGTAAGCAGGTTAAAGGTTTGCTATGATTTTCTGAGTATTATTTTGCCACCCCACAATCCAAATTGTGCACACTTCATGACTCTGGGACTGCTAACAACATTTTTCTTTCTTTTCTTTTCTTTTTTCCAATTTGGCACAACAAACATAAATACAATCTATATTGTGCCTCTAATATAGCCTCATAAACAAATTTATAGAAGATACTAGCCATTAAAAAACACAGTAGTCTTGCTAGAGGCTAATTGTCATTGTTTCCATGCTTGTCTAAGGTTATCCCTTTTTAATCCAGCAACGAAATCTTGACTGTTATTATGGGGATCCTAACTTTGATCCGAGATCGGAATGTGCATCAGTGGGTCTTTATGTTCTGATAAGAGTCCTGTAACTCCTCAATTTAGGAATTTGTAAACTGAGTTTTATGAAAACAAAAGGTAGGTCTGTTTCAGACCAGAGGACAAGATTTTTTTTTTTATTTCCTGCTGTTTTTGAGAGAAAGGAAGCAAACACAAACCTTTGCCAAAAGGGATTGTAATTCAATTTCCAGGGACTGAAGACTTCGTTTGAGTTCTATTAATTCATTCCTGGCTGTACTTGCAGCACCGGCATCATCGTGGATCTGTTGCTGCAGTGGCTGGCTCTAGAAGGAGGGAGAAATCAATAAAAATATAACTTAGAAGCAACATATAGAGCAAAAGTAGGCAATTCTGGGGAAAATTACGACCCGTACGCTCGCACAGAGAGGGCCTTCTCAGGGTGCCATCCGCCAGACAATGTCGGCTGGCAGCCCCCAGGGGAAGATCCTTCTCTGTGGGGGCCCCTACTCTTTGGAATGAACTTCCCCCTGGTTTACGTCAAATACCTGACCTTCGGACTTTTCGCCGCAAACTGAAAACATATCTGTTTGTTCGTGCGGGGCTTTCTTAAATTGTCTAGTTTTAAATTTTAAATTTCTTTTTAGTTTTAACTGGGGTCTTTTAGATTTTTAACTATTTTAATTTCGGCCACACTGTATAATAAGTTTTTAAATTTATTTTTAACTGTATATTGTTCCTTTTTTACTTTGGCTGTACACCGCCCTGAGTCCTTCGGGAGAAGGGCGGTTTATAAATCTAATAAAATAAATAAATAATAAATAAATAAATAAATAATAAAATTTAATTAAGATGCACAACAGCCAGTGTAATATAATATAGGTGGATTATAACACACAAGAGTGGAATCAGAACTTTCTGGTTTTGGGGAGAATTTTCTTGTGAGTAGAGTATTTTCTTTTTTTAAAGAATTATCTTAAGAACTCTTTCAACATATACATTCATTTTTGTTGTGAGTTATCAAACTGACATTTTAGTGCAGTTGGAGGAGACTTGAAAAAAATATAATTGGGGTACCATCTTACCATTTTGATGAATTGTTCTTCCGCTTCTCTACGGTTTTGTTCTGCAAGGTCTTCGTATTGTGCTCTCATGTCATTCAGTAGCTTAGTCAAGTCTATTCCTGGAGCAGCATTCATTTCCACTGTGACATCTCCTGTAGAACTGCTCCTCAGTAGAGTCATTTCCTGAATATGAAAATTGGAAGCAGGTTATTTGTACACTTCAGAACCAGTGAAATGTGGTTATGGTGGCTTTTTGAAATCTACCTGAGAGATAGAAATAAAGCCATTTTAAAGTAGCCTTGTGAGAGATGGAGAACAGTAAGAGCCACAGTATCTTTGCTGATCCCTCTGTTGACTTATATTATATTCTATTGTAGGCATATGTGAAATTCATAAGTTTTTATTAGGTGGAGAGCAAAAGCAGGGAAACATAGTTCCTTCTGTGTAAGCACTAACAGAACAACCAACTCAACTGGAATTTAATAGATAGACTTTTATAGTGAAACTTTTCATGTGTCTTTAAGTGAAAGATTGGCATTTCAAGATTCCTGATAAGAACTTCTTAATATATTTGTTGGAAGGATCCCCAGGATAACATGGGAAATGATGTGTGTCTTATTAAGACTTGCCTTGGGGCTTTGGAATGGACCCAATCTTCCTGCCTGGTTTTGAAGCATCTATCAGGCATGGGGGTACTAAGTTAATGTAGAGTGTTCAAAAAAATGGAATGTGCATGTAAATGTTTGTATTTGTTCTACAGTAGGAATTTTTCTTATTGTTTTGTTTGAGCACTGGCATTGCTCATCCTCAATCCCATTTAGAGTACTCAGTACCAATGTTGCTTTTTATTTTTATTTTTCTGAACTGCAGTCAAGTCTGCCTTTCTTTTTCCCCTAGTAACATGTCTCGCTCATAATCATTTCAGCCTTGGGACATTTCATACTCTTCTCATCCTATACCTATTATGGGAATTCACACTAATTTCCGCCCTTTGGGTTTCAGCTTGCCAAACCTGCTAATGAAGTAATCCACCTAATGTACCTTTCAGGCAACTGGCTGCCTAGGTTGAAAAGGGTATTATTTTGTTCACAGTAACAAATAAGTGGATCAGGGGCAGTGAGAGGAAGTTTTAGATTTGCTTTTTGAGAGAGGTGCATATGAAAGGATTATTAATTCAGGAACTATGTACAGTATACTCAAATGTACTTGGAAGATACTCAAATATACTTGGACGAGAAACTGATAAAAAAGTAGAAAGTAGAAAGAATTGGACCCATTGAGCAAAGATGTAACATAATCAGCAACACATCCCACTTTTATCCTTCCAATCAAAAACTTCCGTGAAATTTTGAAATTAGATATATGAGGACTAACCTAGGTGCTTTTAACTCAGCATTTGCCAGATTTTGATGACTAAACTTGTCCTCAGGGAATGACCTAAATATTCCAGTTTTATCTAGGTATAAGATACTGATCTGCTAATTGATACTTGGAGGAATTTACAATCCAAGTTACAAAGCCCAGCCTCAGTCTGTCTTGGGAAATAATTTTATATCATATCGGCAGCAGATGAAAGTACACTACTAATTAAATTATGACATAAGTAACCTTAATTTTGATAGAGTATTATATTCTGAAAATTCAGCTGCCTTCTTAGGTATGGATTTTTTTCTAGTTCAGGTGGACTTTTTCAGAATATTGTAACAAATGTTATTAAAATTTGAAAGAAAATGAGAGAACTACTCTCTTTTCATCAATGCTACTAAATGTAATGGTTAAAATAAACCATTCTAATTGATAAATAATGATAAAAAAGTTACATAGGATTAATGTTCCCTTTAAATATTCTTATTTTGTTGAGGATTTAGATAAATCACTCAAGCTGAATAGAGAGATCAGTTTGAGAATGAATGACTGAAAGTTACCTACTATGATTACCAAGTAAGTGTCATGGATAAGTGAAAATTCCAACTGGAGTTGTTCCCTATCCCAAATGAACATTCTATGGGCAGCACTAGACCCCTGTTCTGTATTCTGCAGACTCCTGGGGTCTTAATTCAGATATCATACTAAATTGTATCTTATCTTATTGTCTGACTCTGGATGTCCTAGACTTCTAGAATTCCCAACCAGTACTGGCAAAAAGTACTGAGGATTAGTCTTATATGTGGAATCTTACAACTATAAGTTAAAAAGGGTTGGTTTAGAATGTTGATGCAGAAACTCAATTCAGATTCCCTTTTTGTTGCATTTGAAATCCATCAGTCAGTTCTGTGGATTAGGATGGAAACCAAATAAATCCTTTACCTCCTCATGGTTCTTCTTAAGGTATGCCAGCTCCTCTGTGAGGCTTTCAAGTTGTGCTTCTAGGTCAGAGCGATTCATGGTGAGATCATCAAGTACTCTACGCAGACCATTGATGTCTCCTTCAACACTCTGGCGAAGGAAGAGCTCATTTTCAAATCTGGGGGAAATAAATGAATTTATTAATTGAGTAATAGCTATATTTAGCAAGGAAGAGAAAAAAATCAGAGCTAGAAAGCACTTAGTAAATTGAAAGTATTGACTTAGAACATCATTTAAGTTAATTTAAGGAACTTAACAGAAAGAAAATGTTCTTCTTGCTGCTTCCTAATTCAGCTTTTGGTGACCCTCAAATATCACTCTTATTAATTGGAAACTGCTGAAAGCAAAGGGATTAAGAAAGGAGAAACTTTTTCTTTATGAATATCCATAAATTAGCTTATTGTAGAACCCAAGTTCAGTTTTGAGTAATATATCCCTGCTTCCCATCTCACAAACGTCAGGAGAGCTTCAATTTTAGATGTAGTAAATGCTTTAAACAGAAGATATATATCCTAATGGTGTTATTCTTTGTTCAGAATGTAAGTTTATACATATGTACACACATCAGGCTCCTGAGAAGAGAAATATTTGCAGATGTATAAAAAAATAGAAATCTTCTCCCACAAGCAACCCAACATTGATGGAGCACAAGAATAGATTGTTGATACATGAAAGTGAAATGGGAAAAAAATGATGGAGAATAAAATGCAGCATATTGAAGAAGTTATGCCTGACTAGAGACATTACATTGCCACATATTGATTCCATTAATTCTGTCCCATTACTTTGTAGCTTAGAAACTGAATAGCTGCTTACAAAATTGAAAAAAGTTCTTTCCAAAGGTTTCAAGGTTGAATGATCATCAGGAAAGGACAGGTGTTCTTGTAGAGATTGGATTGTATGATTTGCTAAGATTTGTTCAAATTATTATAGCTGATACATAGACAGATTCAGTAAAGGTGTTGATACGGAATTGAAAAGTAAGACTTGAAAACCATCTCATTTGTAATGTATGAATCTTTGCACTGAATCTTTTTTTAAAAAATAACTATTGTGCTAATATAATATATTAGCACAATAGTTAATATAAGGAGGGTAGAGAGCTGAATACTAGATAGGATACTATAGCTTTATATACCTTCTTATATTTGTACATAACTGAAGGTTGCCAATTTTGCAGAACTTAATGGCTACCAATTGAAGTCATAGAAATATGACACTTCAAATCACTTCAACTGACTTGGAAAAAAAGTACTGCTAAATGAAGTCTAATTAATTTCAGTGGATATTTTCTAATTATCACGCAAACTCCTAGTGCAGGAGAACATTAAAATGGTGGAGGGAGTTTTAAATGTTACACTGGTCTTTATGCTCTTAATAACCCTAGTATTTCTGGAAAACGTGAGAAGGTGCAAAGAACTGCATTTTTCAGGAGTTTCAAAACTGAAAAATGTATTTAACTTACTTCATTCGGAAATCATCAGCAGCAAGCCTGGCATTGTCAATCTGTAAGACTACATTAGCATTCTCGATGGTTACATTCACAATCTAAAAAGAACAGCATTTATTATAAATCAGTAATAATTGCATGTACTGGTAGAAAATACTGCTTAGTTATTTTTTAGTAATATATTTTATATAATAAGGGATTGCTAGTAGAGAAAATAACATCTTTAAGTGCAATTTTATTTATTTGCTGGGGATATAAACAATCTACCAGACTATTTTTTCCAAATATATTGGTCAATATATTGTTTTAGACCTTTACTTTCTTCAAATATGTATAGATAGGTAACTAAGTTTGTTTTTAAACCAGATTTTTACATCTATACATTTATGAAAATATCATCAATTCTGTTTAAATTACACTTCTTCCCTTAAATTAATGTTTATGAAACATCAGCTATTTTATATGAGCTTCATTTGGGGTTCTAATAAATTGGGCAACCCAATCTAGTTAAGCAGAGTGCTTTAGTCTGTTTAATTCAATTAAATGGTTTTAGTAAAGTATTACTTTTTTCTGAACTAAAATTCTCCCTCTACCCCCATTTCTACTGGATATATTGGATATCTTTATTAAATACATTAAGCACTTGATAAAGAGATAACCTGTCATGTTACAGGAGTCATTCATTGTAGTATAGGCTAAAACAGAATCCTTAACTTATTTTGTACTCCTATAGAAATTAGAGAAAATGTCAGTTGCAGAAAAGTGCTAGACAGAAATTGAGAAAATTTTTGTTTTGTTACCTGGTTGCGGAGTTCATCAATCATGTGATGGTACTTGCTGTAATCACGAGTCACTCCAGGTGCCCCAGGTCCATTTTTCTCATACCAGTGGCGAATTTTACGCTCAAGCTCAGCATTGGCCTCCTCCAGAGAACGCACCTTTTCCAGGTAGTTTGCTAAGCGGCTATTTAAATTCTGCATGGTTTCCTTTTCAGCACCAGCCAAAAAGACGCTATCACCAGCTCCATAGGCCCCACTCATGGAAACAGATGAAGTGGAGCGATAGTTTGCTCCATAACCACCACCTGCCACAGAGGCACTGCCAAAGCCAACACCACCACCAAATCCAGATCCACCATAACCAGTGCATATAGCCCCTCCATAGCTACTGCCTAATCCTCCCATAGATCCCCCACCAAAGCCATATAGACTTCCTCCACCAATGCCTGACATCTTAGCACCTCCGTCATAGGAAGAGATTTTCCTAGATGCAGTAGAAATTCGAAGAGACATTGTAGTTCAGTGATGTGCTACTACTGAGATATAACAGGCAGAGTCAAAGGGCAGGCAGAGAGTATGCTAACGGGGCACTTTCCTCTGCCTTTTATAGGATTATTAGGGTGTTGCTTCTGAAATTCCTCCTACTTCTGGCGAAATGTTTTTTTGTTTGCTCAGCAGATGTAAGCTACAACTGGTTTTCTCCTCCCCCCACCCTATTAGCATTTAATTCAACCTATGTCCATTTGCAGTTTAGTGCCCCAAGGGTGTTTGTTATGCTGAGGGTGGAGTAGGGAGGAACAAAGTCAAAAATTCATTATGATATTGCAGTTGTAGGTGAGTAATTCTTTCCCTTGTCTATTAGACCCCAGGCATTACTCTTCCTATTCCCAGAGCAAAACTTCAAATAACATTAATTTATCATATTATTCTCTGAGCCTTTTTCATTCACACAGTAGAAGAGTGGAGGATCTCAGTGTTTGCCTTACAGTCACATTTTCTCATTGAGAATTTGCACCTCTGAAGTCAGTAGGGTAAAGGCCTGGCTGGTAGTATAGATAGGTAATATGTGTGCTGCCTCACTTTGAAATGTAGTAATCAGCTTTCGTGGGTTGGTAAATTTCCTCCCAGTCACTGTGTTGAGTATGACTTGGGGAATTCCCCCAAAGTCATGCCCTCATGGGACCACGGAAGAAGGATTGTGTTCTGTTTTCCTTAAGTCATCAATTGCATCAATCGGCAATTTATCCTATCTCTCTGCTGCTGGAATAACAATTTGCACAGACTTGAAATGTTGCAGGATTTTAACAGATGCTTTTAACAGATTAACTGAGTTGGAAGGGATCTTGTAGGTCATCTAGTCCAACCTACTGCCCAAGCAGTAGGCCCTACACCATTTCTGACAGATGGGCTATCTAGTCTCTTCTTGAAAGCTTCCAGTTGTGAAACTCCCACAATGTCTGAAGGCAACTTCTGTTCCATTGGTTGATTGCTCTCACTGTCAGAAAATTTCTCCTTATTTCCAGGTTGAATCTCTCCTTGTTCAGTTTCCATCCATTGTCTGGCCTTTAGGTGCTTTGGAAAATAGCTTGACCCCCTCCTCTCTGTGGCAGCGCCTCAAATATTGGAATACTGCTATCATGGCTCCCTTGGTCCTTCTCTTCACTAGACTAACCTTGCCTTGTTCCCTTTGAAGTAATATGCTTCACTGGAATTTTAAACAAAAAGCATAAACCTTTAAAATGAAGGTGTCTATTTCTATTTTTTGGGGGAGAGGGAATTGGAAAGCTTTGCAAGACTGAGGTCCTTTTAAGTTTGGCATCACTTTTAAACTTTTTGTGAGAATGCTTGTTAAGTGTGGTAGAATGTTGAAGACTGCACTTCAAGATTCCAGA
Source organism: Ahaetulla prasina (assembly GCF_028640845.1). NCBI lineage: Eukaryota > Metazoa > Chordata > Lepidosauria > Squamata > Colubridae > Ahaetulla > Ahaetulla prasina. The sequence continues at coordinate 43,139,448 of NC_080542.1, read as the reverse complement.
AAATGCCAAGTCCTGCTTAAGATGAAGGTTGACCGGTTTAGCAGAAACCTAGCCTAAAATAGCAGTCGTGCTAAATTAGAGTAAAAGCAGTTAGAAATAGACTTTGAGTGAAGTCACAGATGAAATAGGGAATTCATCAGAATAACAGGTGGAGAGTGAAATGTGAGCAACAAATAGATCTAGTACGCAGACGTTGCTCCAGGAGGCAGTGATTGAAGGCAGTTTAAGACTTGAATTCCCAGAGTCCCCTCAAGGCTCAATTATCAGGTAGCCAACTTTTACTGCTCACTTAAATGACTTACTCATGAACATGATGTTCTGTTTCTCTGATATTCTCTCCTCTATTTGCCGTCACCTGAGTTTGCACTTTCTGCAGCCGATTGTTTCCTAAGATTGGATGGTGGATCAACTGAACCAGAAAAAAACGCTTTGCAGCCTGATGAAATCTGGCTGAAAGGGCTTTCCTCAAGGTAATAGAAATCCTGTTTTCTGCTTCAGTAGTTGCCTCTCACAATACCTCAAGCAATTCTAGACCTTCCTCTGAGTTGACACAACACCTGTGATAGTTTCCCACCCAATCTACATAGTTGATTAGGGAGGAACAAAGTCAAAAATTCATTATGATATTGCAGTTGTAGGTGAGTAATTCTTTCCCTTGTCTATTAGACCCCAGGCATTACTCTTCCTATTCCCAGAGCAAAACTTCAAATAACATTAATTTATCATATTATTCTCTGAGCCTTTTTCATTCACACAGTAGAAGAGTGGAGGATCTCAGTGTTTGCCTTACAGTCACATTTTCTCATTGAGAATTTGCACCTCTGAAGTCAGTAGGGTAAAGGCCTGGCTGGTAGTATAGATTTTAATATGTGTGCTGCTTCACTTTGAAATGTAGTAATCAGCTTTCGTGGGTTGATAAATTTCCTCCCAGTCACTGTGTTGAGTATGACTTGGGGAATTCCCCCAAAGTCATGCCCTCATGGGACCACGGAAGAAGGATTGTGTTCTGTTTTCCTTAAGTCATCAATTGCATCAATCGGCAATTTACCCTATCTCTCTGCTGCTGGAATAACAATTTGCACAGACTTGAAATGTTGCAGGATTTTAACAGATGCTTTTAACAGATTAACTGAGTTGGAAGGGATTTTGTAGGTCATCTAGTCCAACCTACTGCCCAAGCAGTAGGCCCTACACCATTTCTGACAGATGGGCTATCTAGTCTCTTCTTGAAAGCTTCCAGTTGTGAAACTCCCACATTGTCTGAAGGCAACTTCTGTTCCATTGGTTGATTGCTCTCACTGTCAGAAAATTTCTCCTTATTTCCAGGTTGAATCGCTCCTTGTTCAGTTTCCATCCATTGTCTGGCCTTTAGGTGCTTTGGAAAATAGCTTGACCCCCTCCTCTCTGTGGCAGCGCCTCAAATATTGGAATACTGCTATCATGTCTCCCTTGGTCCTTCTCTTCACTAGACTAACCTTGCCTTGTTCCTTTTGAGGTAATATGCTTCACTGGAATTTTAAACAAAAAGCACAAACCTTTAAAATGAAGGTGTCTATTTCTATTTTTTGGGGGAGAGGGAATTGGAAAGCTTTGCAAGACTGAGGTCCTTTTAAGTTTGGCATCACTTTTAAACTTTTTGTGAGAATGCTTGTTAAGTGTGGTAGAATGTTGAAGACTGCACTTCAAGATTCCAGAAAATGCCAAGTCCTGCTTAAGATGAAGGTTGACCGGTTTAGCAGAAACCTAGCCTAAAATAGCAGTCGTGCTAAATTAGAGTAAAAGCAGTTAGAAATAGACTTTGAGTGAAGTCACAGATGAAATAGGGAATTCATCAGAATAACAGGTGGAGAGTGAAATGTGAGCAACAAATAGATCTAGTACGCAGACGTTGCTCCAGGAGGCAGTGATTGAAGGCAGTTTAAGACTTGAATTCCCAGAGTCCCCTCAAGGCTCAATTATCAGGTAGCCAACTTTTACTGCTCACTTAAATGACTTACTCATGAACATGATGTTCTGTTTCTCTGATATTCTCTCCTCTATTTGCCGTCACCTGAGTTTGCACTTTCTGCAGCCGATTGTTTCCTAAGATTGGATGGTGGATCAACTGAACCAGAAAAAAACGCTTTGCAGCCTGATGAAATCTGGCTGAAAGGGCTTTCCTCAAGGTAATAGAAATCCTGTTTTCTGCTTCAGTAGTTGCCTCTCACAATACCTCAAGCAATTCTAGACCTTCCTCTGAGTTGACACAACACCTGTGATAGTTTCCCACCCAATCTACATAGTTGATTAGGATCTGTGAAACTAATAAACACTATATATTTTGCTTATCTTGTGTCTCAAGCTTTCCTTATGTCTTGTATCTTGAAGACATGTATGTTCACTATGGCACCATAAACAGGTACCGAAACCTGAATCGCTCACAAGTCAGTATCTTGAACTGCCAGGTCAGAATTCCAGAAACGGAGATGAATCACAGTTGGGAATCCCAAAACATTTGGGGGAATTCTACAGTCAGAACCCATCTTCCAAAATAAATAGATTTCTAAGTGAGGAATATTTCCCTAGATTTTCATGTAACACGTTTGAGTTAAAATGTCTTTCTTTTATTTAATATAGGGTGTCACATTTCACATGGGAATATTCTGTGAAGTAAAGAATGTTTGTAAAACAAAGCATATCTGGAAACATTCATTAGGGTGAAATAGTTCCTTAATACATTTCTTTAATTTATAGGTAACATATCTGAATCCAAAAATTATTTCTTTTTTTAAAATGATTGCTGGAATAAGCCTCTTTTCTTTTTCCTGTTTCCTGCATCTATCTCCAGCAAGGATCTCTTAATTTTAAGTATGTCAGTCTGTAACCTTTTCTATGTATTTAACCACAGCTGTGAAAAGAAAAAAATTCAAATTAGAAGTATGATATCTAGTTCATAATTTTTTAATTAAAAGAATGTCAGAAGAACAAGAGGAAGAAAAGGAAGACAAAAAAGAGCAGCATTACTGTAACACTAATCATAGAACTTCTTTTCACATTTTTGTTATTCGGGGCAAGGGTGATTTTTTTGGAGGAAACATTCTGAATCTGTTGTGTCCATTGTAATAGAGCTGCTTTTGGGTCAAGAATAAAACAGGCTGGACAACTGTAAACTCACATTATTAAATATATATTGAATTGAATTATAGTCAAAACGCCATTTACCTTTAAGATTATTTTTCTTCTTTGAATTCAGTGCTGATGAATGTTTGTGTGTATGTGTGTGTGTGTGTGTACATATACTCACAGAGATAATTTAATAGTAATCAAAGATACCTGGTAACTTTATTTGCAGGGTTGTTTGATAAGAGCAGGTAAACCATGTTCAACTCAAGTGTTGATAGCATAATACTTTAATCATTATAGATTAAGCTGAATGCTTGGCATCGAGCCAGAGCATAATTCTTTAAAGTGGATGGCTGTACTGTGAGAAAAAGCCTAGAGCAAGGGAGGGAAAGAGAATTTTAGCTATTACATTTCTGTAAATTCACTAGGGAGCGGTATTGGCACATTAAAACATACATGCTACTGAAATTGCAAATCTTTCCTCAGAACTTGTAATATGGCAAAGTTAACTTAACTTTTTGGCAACGAAGTATTTTTAATTAGGTGAGCAAATAATTTATACAACATTTGCCTGTTTTTTTTTTCCAGAAATGGATTCAGTTGCTTGTGGTTTATCTCAGAAGTTCAAGGAAAATTTAAGTTATTAGTTGATCCCAGCTCAATTTCGAATACATGCTGCCTTCCTGGGCTTTTGATCTTTTTTTTTTTGTTCCAAGTTTTATTTTGGGACAGGATCCTTAGTGGAACTTTAAACCAACCAATTAAGTTAATGAATATAGGGTTACCCACAGCTCTTTTCTTCTAAAATCTTAGTACTGCCTTCTAGCATTCCATTGTCTTACAGATTAGTCAAATCCGACTTTCCTAGATTTTATTTGAAGTTAGATGTAAATTTTTATCCAGAATTTGCCTTTATTTTTGCATTTGAGAGTTCTTTTTTATGAAGTTTTGCAAGAATTTCCTTGTTTCCATGCAAGGCTCAGGAGTTTAAATAAGAGCTCTGCTTATTTTAAACTGCTTCTGTTTCCCAGTATATGGAGGGTGGGCATTTTTTCAGTAGTAATATAACATACATGCAAAAATCCGCTCCCAATCTCTCTCATAATGGCATTTCCTCTCCTTAGAATTCCAACAACAGAGACAGGGAAGATATTGTAGGAAAGAAAAAAAATCAATTTCCTATCCCATGTGGAAGACAATGTGATAGCTAAAAAAAAATTGATTTTTAATTTAATATTTGCTGCAGAAATTCAACAATGCTGTGATAATTCATTGATAACTTTGAGAGGCATTTTATCTGTGATTGGAACAGAATTAATAGTACGTACAGAAAATAAGTGTATTCAAGCTGGTTTTCAGTCCATGCAGACCTAGAAAGTGAACACTTGATATCAAAGTTTCTCAGTCTGAGAAACTTCAGAGGTGTGGACTTCAACTTCCAGCCAATCCACGCATTTTAAAGTTGTTGAGCTTGAGAAACACTATCCAATACCATGGACATTCTGTTTCTACTACTATGGTATGAATTTGTCTTCATTCATTCCTTTAGTCATGGAAATGACTAAAAACATTTCCAGAAGTCACAAACTTATTGGCAGGGATTCTGTTTTATATAGTACAGTAATTGTTAAATAGATTTGCAGATTCATATATGGAAGTCAAACTCATTTTTGTAGTGTTCATACATATTTTAGGAACACTGAAATTACCTGATGAGTAGGCAGCATGTTCTTGATTAATTACATAAATCTATTTTTCTTTCTCCGTGAGTGTTGCAACAACTGCTAGCTGCAAGAGAATTTGAGGGAGTTAAAATATAGACAAGCAAAAATAGATTAAATGAGAAAGTAAGGAAGGTACTCATATTAAATTTTTTCCAGTCTTATGATTTTTAAACTGTATGGTGAATTCTGTTCTCAAGGTATATATTTGTTTTATTTGAACAGCATATTGCAGGATAACTGGCCCTTTAATCATTACTTTAACTTTGCAAACTAGACTTCTTTAAATCATGTTGTTCAAAATATTAATACTTATTTCAGACTTAACTTTTCCTGGAGAGCAAGTCATTTTAAATAACTGTATCTATCTGAACAGATAACAAGATATTTCTTCAGAATATCCCAATCTTGCTCTGTGAATGTTGTTCCCAGTGCCACCAAATCATGTTTTAAGAGTGTTTTCTTGGGAACTTTTGTAGACCCCAATAAATTTGGAACAGTTATTGATTTTTCTTCTTGTGCTATACTTGTGTGATTTGTGCTGTAACAGTTATTGGAAGGCCAGAATTCTAATTGATTACTAAGCTTCGACAATACAGTTTTATTTGCTTATCTGTTCAAAATGAAATTCCGTGGTGTTCCAAGTTAAGAATGCCTAGGTTTGCTGATGAAATATTTATGTTCCACATCTGTTACTGAACTGAGCTGTTACTGAACATTAATGCCGTATATTGTAAAAAGCTACATGGCTTTGCTAGACTGTTATATACTATTTTACATTAGAGATAATTTGCTGATGACGTGATAGCAGTTAGCATGGGCATACTGGCATTTACCAGAGGAGTGAGAAATATCATTCATAGGTCCCTAACACAACTTTGTTGCATAACTAAATGTGTTTTCAGTGATGCCTGTCAACTTGGCATAACAGTTTCAACCCTTCTTGGAATGAGACACCCTTCTCTTGGTTTCATGTGGCTTAGTCACCTTGTGCCTGGACTGGTGCAAGACGCTTCATGCGCAGCAACATTTTAAAACTATCCTGAAAGTACAGCTGGTCCAGAAAATGGCAGCTCATAGAGCGATGCACATTTCAGTCTGTCTGTGTGATGCTGCTTTGAGAGTTCCACTGACTAGAAGGTTCCACTGACTAGAGTTCCACTGTATCTTTTAAAACTGTTCCTTACATAGGATCTGGATTTCTTTGGGACTGTCTTATCCTAATAAATTCTGCTCTTCCAATTAGAATCTCTAGGCCCTTCACTTAGACTAGATGTGGCCATTGCAGCCTGCATGTGGTCCTGGACAGCTAGCAATGTGGCTTCACAAAATCAAAACTTTTAACATTATTATATGGTTTATATACATTAAGTATATTATATATATTTATATATAAAGGTAAAGGTTTTCCCTGCCCAGTCATTTATGACTCTAGGGGGCAATGCTCATCTCTTTGTTTTAGCCGAGGGAGCCAGCATTGTCTAAAAACATTTCTGTGGTCATGTGGCCAGTGTGACTGTACTCCAAAGGCACACAGAACATAGTTAACTTCCCATCAGAGTGCTACCTATTTATCTAGTCACATTTTCATGCTTTCAAACTGCTAGGTGGGCAGGAGCTGGGGCAGGAATGGGAGCTCATCCTGTTGTGCAGCGCTTGGGTCTTGAACCTGGACTGTCAGTTTTCCAGCTGACAAGTTCAGTATCTTTAACTGTTGAACCACCATGCCTGCCCCTGAATTTTATGTAATTCAAGACAATTCCTTTTTACTCATTATGGCTCAGGCAAGCCAGAAGGTTGGACACTCATGATTTAGATACTGTTAATTTCAGAAGCTTCGAAGGCAGTGTTTTTCCCCCACCCCAATTGCTGTATCCTTTCTTTGAATAGTATTTCCCTGAGATCTGGACATTCTGGGTTTCAGAAAGGCCATCAAAAGCTGACCTTTTCAACAGAACTTGGAGATAGGAATGTTATGAGCTACTCCCTCCTGTGATATGGAGATGAATGAATGTATTTCATTGTTGCTGCCTTTGTGTTATTATTTTATTAGTGTTTTAGATTGTGTACTTTTTCACATTTATACAAATACAGTAGGTAAGGTCCATGTTTCATGCTAGCAATTTCAATAACTTGGATCTTAATTCATATGGAAAAATGGCAATGTTTTGAACTAGATTCTCTGCAGATAAAAAATTCTGAAGATTATCACTACTTGTGGAAGATATCAGATTATTATATCATATGGCAAGATATGCAACAGTAACCTAAATGGCATCATTTGATATTGTTGCAAAGGCTCTAGTTTCTTCTCACGTCTACAAAGAGACTGGCTAATTGAGCTTAAGATCACACATCACATATCAGTATTATTGAACACATACTTGATTGCATAAGCAAAAGTTAGGACATGCAATTTTATAGGATAGAGGTTTATCTAAAAGTCGCCACTAATGATAGAAGTGTCAACCCTGAAGTTGGCTGAACTGTGGCCATTTTCTTTTTTGTAGTTTTTCTCTAGGGAGGTTTCTCTTCTCTCTGCTTCAGGGCTGACACAGCCTGGAACGAAGGGGCCAGGGAGGGTAGTGTAGAGATAGGTGGGGTATTATAGCCTAAATAAAATTCTTTCCCCTGGGAATCGAGGATGTTGGTGCAAGTGTTCGAAAGGTAGAGACTGAGGTCACCTAGCAACTGGACTGTATGCTGATTGGACCATGTGACTGGAGACTCTGGGGGGAAATGACAAAGTTTTACTTTTAATTGGGTGTAAAACCGGCATGAATTTAGAGCCGGTATTTCACCAGGAACATGCCAATTTGATATGTCCCAATAAAATGTTATTTGAGGAAATTGCCTGCCTTGGAGTTCTTATTGAATGGGATGTATTACTTGAAAGAGAATGATAATGTCAATTCAATTTAATTGCCGGAGGCTGCAGCTAGTCCAGAATGCAGCTGCGTGGGTAATAGTGGGGGCAACTCGTTGCTCCCATGTAACACCAATCCTGCGCAGCTTGCACTGGCTTCCTGTGGTCTTTCGGGTGCGCTTCAAGATTTTGGTTACCACCTTTAAAGCGCTCCATGGCTTAGGACCCGGGTACTTACGGGACCGCCTGCTGTTACCTTGTGCCTCCCACCGACCCGTACGCTCACACAGAGAGGGCCTTCTCAGGGTGCCGTCCGCCAAGCAATGTCGGCTGGCGGCCCCCAGGGGAAGGGCCTTCTCTGTTGGAGCTCCTATGCTCTGGAATGAACTTCCCCCCGGTTTACGTCAATTGCCTGATCTTCGGACCTTTCGGCGTGAGCTGAAAACGCACCTATTTATTCAAGCGGGACTGGATTGAAATTTTATTGGGGTATTTATGTTTTAAGATTTTAAATGGTTTTAAAATTTCGGCCACATTATAATATTTCTTTTTAACTTCTTTTTAATGTTTATATATTGAATTTTTACTTGGCTGTACACCGCCCTGAGTCCTCCGGGAGAAGGGCGGTATAAAAATCGAAATAAATAAATAAATAAATAAATAAATGCCCAATTAAGATACATTTAGTAAAACAGAGTCTATTTCCTGACTCTGTCCACTTTTGATTCACTTTGTCCATTTTGGGGTGGAGAGGTGGAGGGCAAGAGAGATGGCTCCTAACCTACTGCTCAAATTCTTGTCTTAAAAAAAAACACACCATATCTCTGCTGTAAAGTGAAAGTGTTTACTATATAACATTCCTTCTCTCAGAATCCCCCCCCCCAAATATTTTTGCACATTACATGCAATTCAATTGCTGTAGCAAAAAGCTATTTTTTCATAAGAAAGTCTAAAATGTAGAGCTTCTCTATATTTATTGAAATAAAGCAGTTGTAAAATACTGGAACATGTTTGCAGACTTCAGTATCAATAATGAGCACAACAACACTTCTATAACTTGCAAATAGTGAAAAAGTTTATTAAACTACTCAAGCTAAAAGAAAGCACACTTTGAGGTGTACTTTAGAAACTTGCGTAAAGATAAGTAGATAGAAGTTACAAAGTTTTAAAGAAAAAACTTATCGCTTTTAAAAAAAGAATGATTTCTAAGTCTAGCTCTTGAAGAAGCTTTTCTTGCTAGAAAGTGTTAGAAAGTATATAAAAATGGAAAGTTATTTTTGTCATTTGCTGGTATTTATTTAGATGGCTTCTCTTCAACTGATTTGACTTGGGAAGAAACCACTCTGCCGTCCACCATTTCCTCTACGATTGTTTTAACCATTCTGGTTTTTGTTGACTCTGAAATAAAATACATACAGTGCAATGTTATTTATTTCTTTATCAAATTTATATAGCCACCAAAGGCAACTCTGGGTAGTGGACAATAGTAGATAAAAACAAAAAATATAAAAACTGCAAAAACAAATATAAAAGCCATAGCAATAAATAGCATAAAAACCAAAAATATAAACCATAGATGAAGAGAGAATTAAAAAAAATACATCCCTCAACAATGGAACCCTGTAGACAATCTCCAGTTCTGTGGGAGGCTCCAGGTCTGGTTACATAACCAGATCTGTGGGCCTGTTGGAATATCAAAAGAGATGAGGCCAACCTATTATTATTTTTTTTGTGGGGGAGAAGGATGTTCTATAAAGCAGGTGCCATGGCTTAGAAGACATATCTCCTGAGATCCACCAAATGTAGATCATAGCCAGTGGTACCCACAGCATGCTTTCTCTGTAAGATCTGAAGGGGCGGGCTGCTGGAAACAAGGAGAGGCAATCCCTCAAACAATCAGTCCAATGTCATGAAGGGCTTTAAAGGTTAAAACCAGCACCTTGAATTGGACTTGGGAGCAAACTGGCCACAGGTGCTCTAGATTCTGACATGCTTTTATTATTTTTCACGTTCATTTTACAGTGTATAGATATAGATCATAATAAAACATCAGAGATTAATTCTTCTAACAAGATGGGATAATTAGCAGACCCATTAAGGTGAATCAGACTTGGGTTGCCAGTTTTTCTTGAGACTGTGGGGGAATGGAAGAATAAAGTTGTCATAGTGGATATCAGTAGCTATTAGCCATAGTTCCTGGCTGGCTACCCCCAAGATCTATCTCAATAATAAAAATTACTACTCCATCACTGTTTTTCTCTCTGCAAGGCCTGTTAGTATAAATTAGTCCACTGGAAGAAAAATAATTGTAGAAAATGCAAGCAAGGATAGGTGTAACACTATATTTTTTAAAAGTCCATGTCTGGTTTGAATTGGAGCCTTCTGCTTTTGTTAGGTTCAAACATTAAGATATAAATATATGTTTATATTTTTGATTACTGTTATGTGTGAATCTGGTCAATATATCCTGTTCCACAAATTATAGTTAAAAAGAACCATGATTCAATATCATGTGGTAACCTATCCAATATATAATTTAACACTGAGAAAATAAGTTTTGATATTGTATTAATAATAATAAGGATGAGTAGTTAAAGTATCTAAAACCAAACACAACACATTAATATGGGCAAATCTGCTGCCTTTTCATAAATTTCAGGTATATGGAATGGGTATTGTACTGTGATTTTCAAGGTGAACAGGTCAGGAAAGAGGCATAATAAAATTAATGCTCTTTATTTTAATAAGATACAATATCAAAGCTGAAAGCCAGTTCATGTTCCTCTCTTCCCATCTTATACTAAATAAAATCAAGGTAGGATTGTGTACTTTATTTTACCAATACCCCTTGGTGTCTTGTTCCGTCCTTTGGTATGTCTATGACTAACTATACACTATTCCTTTACACATAGCTTCAGTACTCAGCAGAGAACCTTCTATCATTTGGTAAGTAAGCTCAAACTGCCCAAGGAGCTGCTGATCCAATTCTACAGAGGAATTATTGAGTCTGTCATTTGCACCTCTATAACTGTCTGGTTCGGTTCTGCAACCCAACAAGAAAAACACAAACTTCAGAGGATAATTAGAACTGCAGAAAAAATAATTGCTACCAACTTGCCTTCCATTGAGGACCTGTATACTGCACGAATCAAGAAGAGGGCCGTGAAAATATTTGCAGATCCCTCGCATCCTGGACATAAACTGTTTCAACTCCTACCCTCAAAACGACGCTATAGAGCACTGCACACCAGAACAACTAGACACAAGAACAGTTTTTTCCCGAAGGCCATCACTCTGCTAAACAAATAATTCCCTCAACACTGTCAGACTATTTATTTATTTATTTGATTTTTATACCGCCCTTCTCCCGAAGGACTCAGGGCGGTGTACAGGCAAGATAAAACAATACAATATACAGATTAAAATACCATTTAAAAAACGTATTTAAATTAGCCTAAAATTAAAAAATTTCCATACTAAAAACCCCGTTTAAAAATTGATAAAAGATAAAATTCAATTTAAGACAGCCCCGCGCAAATAAAAAGATGCGTCTTCAGTTCGCGACGGAATGTCCGAAGGTCAGGTATTTGGCGAAACCCGGGGAAGTTCGCTCCAGAGTGTGGAGCCCCACAGAGAAGGACCTTCCTGGGGCCGCCAGCCGACATTGCTTGGCGGACGGCACCCTGAGAAGTCCCTCTGTGAGAGCGCACGGGTCGGTGGGAGGCATGTGGTAACAGCAGGCGGTCCCGTAAGTACCCAGGCCCTAAGCCATGGAGCGCTTTAAAGGTCGTAACCAGCACCTTAAAGCGCACTCGAAGGCCACAGGCAGCCAGTGCAGTCTGCGCAGGAGCGGTGTTATATGGGAGCCACGGAGCTCCTCTATCACCAGCAGCTGCATTCTGACTAACTGAAGCCTCCGAGTGCACTTCAAGGGGAGCCCCATGTAGAGAGCATTACAATAATCCAGGCGAGAGGTAACGAGCGCATGAGTGACCGTGCACAAGGCATCCCGATCAAGGAAGGGGCTCAACTGCCGAACCAGGCGAACCTGGTGGAAGGCCCCCCTGGAGACGGCCGTCAAATGATCTTCAAACGACAGCCGTTCATCCAGGAGGACACCTAAGTTGCGCACCCTATCCTTTGGGGCCAATAACTCGCCTCCAACAGTCAGCCGCGGCTGCAGCTGACTGAATCGGGGTGCCGGCATCCACAGCCACTCCATCTTGGAGGGATTAAGCTTGAGCCTGTTTCTCCCCATCCAGACCCGTACGGCTTCCACGCACCGGGACAGCACTTCAACAGCTTCATTGGGGTGGCCTGGGGTGGAGAAGTACAGCTGGGTGTCATCAGCGTACAGCTGGTATCTCACCCCAAAGCCACTGATGATCTCACCCAATGGCTTCATATAGATGTTGAACAGAAGGGGCGAGAGAATCGACCCCTGCGGCACCCCACAAGTGAGGTCCCTCGCGGTCGACCTCTGCCCCCCTGTCAACACCGTCTGTGACCGGTCAGAGAGATAGGAGGAGAACCACCGATATACGGTGCCTCCCACTCCCAATCCCCCCAACTGGCGCAGCAGGATACCATGGTCGATGGTATCAAAAGCCGCTGAGAGGTCTAATAGGACCAGGGCAGAGGAATAACCCCTGTCCCTGGCCCTCCAGAGATCATCCACCAATGCGACCAAAGCTGTCTCCGTGCTGTACCCGGGTCGGAAGCCGGACTGGAACGGGTCTAGATAGACGGCTTCATCCAGGTATTGGGGTAGCTGTCGCGCCACAGCACTCTCCACAACCTTCGCAACAAAGCGAAGGTTGGAGACTGGACGATAATTACCCAAAATAGCTGGGTCCAGGGAGGGCTTCTTGAGGAGGGGTCTCACCACCGCCTCTTTCAAGGCGGCAGGGAAAACCCCTTCCAACAAAGAAGCGTTGATAATCTCCTGGAGCCAGCCTCGTGTCACCTCCTGAGTGGCCAGTACCAGCCAGGAAGGACACGGGTCCAGTAAACATGTAGTGGCGTGAAGCCTCCCCAACAGCCTGTCCATGTCCTCGGGAGCCACAGGGTCAAACTCATCCCAAATGGACTCAACAAGACGTGTCTCCTCTCCCTCGCCTGGATCATCCCAATTTCGGTCCAGACCATCCCGGAGCTGAGCGATTTTATCGTATAGATAACCACTAAACTCCTCAGCACGTCCCTGCAACGGGTCATCCCGCACCTCCTGATGAAGGAGGGAGCGGGTCACCCGAAACAGGGCAGCCGGGCGGTTATCTGCCGACGCAATGAATCTGCACTACTATTAATCGTTTCATAGTTCCCATCACCAATCTCTTTCCAGTTATGACTGTATGACTATAACTTGTTGCTGGCAATCCTTATGATTTATATTGATATATTGATCATCAATTGTGTTGTAAATGTTGTACCTTGATGAACGTATCTTTTCTTTTATGTACACTGAGAGCATATGCACCAAGACAAATTCCTTGTGTGTCCAATCACACTTGGCCAATAAAATTCTATTCTATTCTATTCTAATGATGAGAGACAGAAGTATAATATGTATGAGTTTGATAATTATTGTTTTTTGATGGGGTAGATTAGGGTCTTCTAAATTTGTAAGATGGAGTGATATAGTCATGCCAGCACAGGGGTTACCCCTGTATGCTCAGCTCCCGTGCAGCCATGGTCTCCAACACACCTAGCTTCAATTCTATCATCCACCCAGAGACTATGCCTTGCAGGGGAGGTAGGGCATAGGCACACCTGTATGAGAGGCTCCATTCAAAGCAGATCTGGAATAGGGAACATCAAGATAAAAGTGGAAATCGCAAAAATATTGCAAGGGCAGAGGAGAGGCAGTATACTATTAATGTGAAAGAAAATAGCAAGGAGTGTGTACTACAAGCAAGACTTTATAGAAATATATGCATTACCTTTCACAGGAGGTCCTGAACTGTAGATGGTTGTGGAATATCCTCTGTAAAGAAAGAATTCATTTTTTTGTAAATACTCAGCTCTTTCTCAGTATCATCCATGGGATTTTCAAAGCATTGGGCTTTATAAAAAATCTTGTTCCTCCCTGTGTGGCCCTTATCAATGTCAGCTTCCAAACGTGGATGTAATAGCACTTCTTCCAAGCTCATTCATTCCCACCAATTATCTTTTCTCCACCCATCTTGAATTGCCAAAAAACTCTTTATCAGCCATGACATTGGCTGTCCCTATTGCTGATTCCTGTTCTTCCCTTATTGCATCTGTTTTAAATAATTGTAAGACTGCTTCTGCCTAAGGTGACAAAACCGAATAGATTTTCTATACCTTGAGGCTTTGGATGGAGGAGGAACATGGAAAATATTTATTTAGCATTAGACAGCTAAGATTGACAGTACAACTAAGCCTGCTTAGTTATGAGTTGGGAACAAGCTATGGGAACATAGTAGGATTATTATGTTGTCAGGGCACTTATGAGCTGAGGTTAGATGCTAGAGGAAAAAGACTATCTGGAGCTGCCTGATCATAGAAAGCCTGGGACTAAACTTAGGATAGACTCTTTTGAGACTATCTGGGAAAATGGGATGAGTGGGAGCCAATCTATGATTCCCCTCTCTGGAGAGAAGTATGAATTGGGTAGAGGGAACCACTGCAAAATTATACACTGGAGCATGTGTTCCAACCATGTCTACAGCTCAGATCAAACAGCTAATCTTCTAAAGTGTCGAAGGTATGGATTTGTCATGAATGAAGGCATGTCCCAGGATAACGTTGCAGGATACGATATGGGGCGGTCACCAGGACCAGAGGTTTAGTCTTCTGAGCTTTCGGACTCATGGTGAACCCCATTCTCAGGAACTTCTCTCTACCAGAATATGTCGATTTTTTGTGTTTAAAATGTGCAAATGCAATTTTATGATGATGGGTGAAGAATAACCCCTGTAGGGTGGGATTTCTTGTATATGCTATGCTTGGTTTTTCAGCATGTAGCTAAAGATAGAATAACATTACTATGACCAACTTTTGAAAGTAATTATTATACTAGTACATTCAGTATATTTGAACAGAATAAATGCTTTCCAAGTCCCATTTATTAAATGTTGCCATTTTATGGGACCTAAGAAACATGCCTTTTCTGTTATAATAGTCTGTTTGGTCTCTGCTTAAGGTTAATGTTTGTGTATGTTGTGAGTGTTATGCTTTTTGTTGTGCTTTGTTTTTAATGGTTGTCTTTGGTCTGAGCTGCCTTGTTTTATGTTTTGTTTTAATTTAGTATTTTAAGTCCATTGGAATGAGTAGCTATATTAAATCTAATAAATCACTTTCTTATTGTTCATATTTCACTTATTTTGGAAGGGATTTTTTCCTACAGAAAATGATTCACATATATAAATTGTCACATGGAACATACTACCGGCTCAAAGCTTCAGAATTTGTTCTGAAACTGATCAGTTGGTAGGCTAGTATTTCTTTATTGTGAGAGCAAATGTCATAAAATAAATGTTTTCCAGATGCTACAACACACCTTACTCTATTCTGATGGAATAAGAATGTATTTTTTTCAATTACATATGCTGCAAATTCCTTACCCCCCTTCTCCTTCCAATAGGCGGTGGTAGGTCTCAATCTCTTTTTCCAGACGTGTCTTTATTCCTAATAGTTGCTGATATTCGGCATTTTGGTTTTCCATATCTGACCGGATCTGCAGAAGTTGTTCTTCCAAACTACTGATCTGCATCTGTAGTTGGCCAAGCTGATCACAGTAACTTTGTTCTGTTTCTGCTAAAGTGCCTTCAAGAGATTGTTTCTGTTGAGAGATAGTCAGAGAAAAAATGAGGCATCAATTACTGAAATAAACAGTTGGAGGAAAGTTCTGGATTGCAAGCCAATATTTAATATAATATTATGACTATATATTCTGTAAGGTAGGTGAGTAGTTGAAAGAATCATTCATGTTCTACTTCATTGTCAAGCTAATTTTTCTTTATTTACTAGTAACTTTAGATAGAACAGATTTTATATAACTTTTTGGCCAATAAGAATGACTATTTTATATACTTTATATAATGTGTTCAAATTTTGCTTGCTAGCTTTTCGAACAAAGTGGATGATGACTTCTGTAGCATGAACTTTAAGGCTATCACTTACATTCTTAATTAATATTTTAATTAGTAGGCATATATGCCATAAGGATTCTAATTTGTTTTTGTATTTTTGTCTGCTTATTTGTTTTTAAGTGTGCTGGCCTCTGGCTGGAGTAAATTTGATTTATGTACTTGAATCACACAAAAAAATTCTTATCTATAATTTTTCAGTTAGAAGGACATTTAAAAGGACAAAGCTGTAATCTCATGTTTACTTGGAAATAAATCCTATTAATTTAGTTCCAGATAAATAGATACAACCCACAGGTGGTTGATTAATTAACTTTGGTTAATTCCAGAAAACTGAGAGAAGAGTTGGATTACCAAGGCTGTAGGTTAGGCTGGGAAGCTGATCTTGTACCGCTCCAAAGTTTCCATGCAGAAGAAATCAAGCTGTACGGCAGTACACTTACCATAGCAAGCTGAGCCTGAAGCTCCAGTTCCAAGCCTTGCATGGTGCGCCTCAGTTCGGTAATTTCACTTTTGCTTGAACTCAGTTGGTCCACATTGGCAGATATCTCTTGCCTCAATGCTCCAACCTAGACAAGTCAGAGAACAATATTTAGCGGGCTAGGTAGAACATTTCCTGTGTTTGACATTCAAGTGGATTTTTCTTGCCTGTTTGTTAAACTGTTCTTCTGCTTCTCTTCGGTTTTTGTCTGCAAGTTCTTCATATTGGGCTCTCATTTCATTCAGAAGTTTAGTCAAGTCAACTCCAGGAGCAGCATCCATTTCCACAGTGACATCACCACTGGTCGCTCCTCTGAAACTCATCAATTCCTGTGGTAGAGAAGTGTGATAGATATGTCACAATGTGCTAGAATATCACCTTGTATGATAGGAAATGATGAACAACAAAGGAGATGTTTGTATTCTGGATTTCTCTAATGCTATGTTTATTCTCATGCGTCTTCCGCATTTTATGTATAGAAGAACATTTCCAGATTAATCTTCTTTCAGTATGGGTGATATCTATCACCTAATGGAAGAACAACAGTTTGGAGGCCATACAAGTAGCAATGTGCTGCATGTAGCTATATCCTGCCACAGACAACTGCTGCCTTTTGGCATCCGTTGTCCGAGGCAATTGCCATGTTAGGTTTAGCAAAACCCATGTAAATGATTTTGGCAATTTATTGTTTATTCAATTTGTAAGGTAGCAAATCATCATGATCTAAGACAAGATACTAAATTTAAAAACCAGTTCAAAATAAATAAATAAAATTGAAAGGGGAAGGCAGGAAATGTAAAATTGCCCCCCAAAAAACATCATTCATATAGGTTCACAAATTACCATGGTCCAGATCCTACTGGAAGAACCAAGTTCCTAAAAAAATAGCAGGCCTTTCAGGGTTTAGAGGCAATATGCCCAGAAGGGCTGAGAAGGCACCTATCCAAAGGATCCAGTGTGACACTGTTGTTGAAGGGATCTGGAGTATGATAAGTGAATCTTCATTTATTACAGATGGTGCAGAAACTACTGGGTGATGTGAGTATATTTTGTTTTGCAATTCAAATTTTTCACTGAATCCTTTTTTTACACTCTCAGTGAACTGTTGGCAGTTTTAAGGAGATACTTTAACTATCCTGAATTACAATTTCCTCTTTCAGTCTTGTATAAAATCCAACTCTATTTTTTTTAATTTAAAGATTCATTTCTAGAGAAGTAGTGGTTTTATTTGTGGCATCTGTCTGTCTGTCTCTCTGTCCGTCCATCCATCCATCCATCCATCCATCCATCCATCCATCCATCCATCCATCCATTTATTGATAATGCCACATATATAATTGGTAAGCATAAAAGCTGTGAATAAAGAAAGGGCAGATTTATAGAGGGAGACCAAAGCAACTTTGGA